>NW_020925414.1:0-633080 GCF_003984885.1 Neopelma chrysocephalum | reverse complement strand
TTAGTTTCTTTTTGTTTAGTTTCTTTTTGTTTAGTTTCTTTTTGTTTTTTTAAATTATTATAGACCAAATAACTTCAGTGAAGCTGTAAACTATGCTCTTTTACAGAGAGAACTCATTCTGTTTCTGATTTAATACTGAAGAAGTTGCTAACACCTGGAAATGTGTTTATAGGGTTGAGTCAATATATGTGATTTTTATGAAATGTAATGGTCTTTCTTTTTTACAGCTAAAATTTGAACAAATTGTAAGTTTGCTTCACATTCTGATTGCAGACTGGCTGTTGGTACCAGGACTCTTGTCAACTCATTCAGAACTATCCATCTGGTTGGATTTATTATCTAATAGAACTGTTTCCTATTTGGTTAAGCTCTGGGGAAGAAGCTTTTGGTGAGAGTATGTTTAGTTGCTTCAGTTAGAAGAGGTCACATTAGTTCACTTGTTATGCATAAGCATTAATGCATGATTATGATCAGTAGACTGTAAATCTAACTGATTGGTGTTTGTTCTCATGTTTCTTGCTTCATATAAATTGAATTGATTGGTTTGTCACCTTGTTGCCTTTAAAAGAGTAAGCAAAGTACAGATTTCAAATTAAATAAGGTGTCTACTTTTCTCCTTATTATTTGCAAGTTTCTGTTTAAAGTAATCTGTGTCCTAGAAAGTTTCTCTTCTGTCACACATTTGCTTTGAAGTTTATCTAAAACACACTTGCTTAAGTAGTTTCTCACAGCTTTTTGAAATCCACCTTCCAGCTGAAAAAACAAGAAAGTAATTGGTTTATATAGATAATTTGTAATAAATTCTCTATTTTGTTCATCTGTTTTATTTTTGTGTAATAAATGAAGTATGTCTGTCTTAAATTTTCAAATGCCTTCAATACCTGTGGACTGTGCACCAAGAAACATATCACCATCAGAATGAAAAACAATATTGTGAAAACATGAATATTTCCAAGAGTCAGGTTTTTCTTGAAGAACAAGTAGCTGCATATTTTGGAGCATAAGTTGAGTTAGATCACCCTCAAAATTCCAATGCTTGGCTTCAGCTTTCAGTAACACTGTGTTCTTCTCTAGTAAAATTAGGGGTGGCTGTGACGAAGTTGTTTGATAAACCATTCAGTTAGATAAATGAGTAATTAAATTGAGTATCCTGAAACAGATAGCTCTGGGATACTTACAAATTAAGCATGTTTTTGTCGATCTCGTTGGAAGCTGTAAAGTTGATGTCATGTGCAGGTTCTGACTGGGATAGGAAGATGTTCAGTTGCACATTATGAGTATATGCAAGTGTAAGTAGTTTTTGAATGAAAAATATAGCAGTGATTTTAGAGATCATGCTCCAGATGCTACTTGATCTTTAGACAGTACTTGCTATCTTTCATAACTTAATGTTATGTTAGCATAACGTTAGATTACAAAATTATCAGTTTTCTAGATTTTCTTTTAATTTGTAGTTTAATGATATGGTTGTATCTATCACCTGCATTTGAATTAGAAGTTTAAAAATCTCTTAAAATTGTAGCAGTTTTTATGGAGGAGAGTTTCTTGATTTACCCCACCAATTCTGGATTGTGAGCTGAAGGGGAAAATAGCAGTACTCACCAAATAATGTGATTTTCAGTGCTGTCACTGTCAAAATGGCAAAGCTGAGCTATGACAAATTGGGCTAGTTCAGTATGCTTAAGAGACAAGAGACTGCAGTTGGTTTTAAGCTGACTTTGAAATACCTGTATGCAGTCTGACCAGCACATCCTAACTGTCTTATGTGGTGCAATTAGTGTTTGACTTCTCTCCATTTTGCAGTAAGATTAATTTCCTTGTTTAAAACAGATCTCAGCTAGGAGAAGAAGCAGCAAGTTGTCTGGGGAGAAGTAAAAAATACTTTTCTAATTGCATGGTGGAAGTGTGGAATGAATGCTCAAATAGAGAAAAAACAAACCAGAAAAATGAAAACCATGGGAATGAAAACTAATTTCCAAACAGTACATTTCTGTTGGCTTATTTTTGAGCAACATAATTTGTTTTTGGGCTAGTTCCTATTCTGTAAATTAAAACAAATAGATTGTATTGTTACCTGTTATTATAATATTTAATTTTGGATGGCATATTTATTTAAAATAAAGCCCAAGTCTATGGCAGATTTTGGAATGCTTAGGTTGTCCCCCCAAGTTCCTTAAAATGATCATCTCACTCCATGATGATCAGCACAGCCAAGTCAAATACGGCAATGCACTTTCTGAGCCCTTTCTAATAACTAATGGTGTGAAACAAGGCTGCGTTCTTGCACCAACCCTATGGTAAGATTGCCGGAGAGATAGACAACAGGTTAGCAAAGGCATATAGTGCCTTCGGAAAGCTTCATAAAAGAGTTTGGCAAAATAAACACTTGAAGAAAAGTACAAAGATCAGTGTTTACAGAGCCATAGTGCTGTCTACTCTCTTATATGGATCTGAATCTTGGGTCATCTACCGCCACCACCTGTGACTCCTAGTATGCTTCCATCAACGCTGCCTCTTTACAATACTAAACATCCACTGGTCAGATTATGTGACTAATACATCTGTTCTAGAACAAGCAGCAATCACAAGTATTGAGGCCATGTTGCTGAGAACACAGCTGCGATGGGCAGGGCACGTCTCAAGGATGAAGGACCACCACCTCCCTAAGATCCTGCTTTATGGTGAACTTGCCACTGGCGCCACATGAGAGGAGCCTCGAAGAGAAGATACAAGGACTCCCTGAAACAACATCTCAGCCTTGGCCATATTGATCACCATAACTGGTCTACTCTGGCCTCCAATCGGGAGGCCTGGAGACACACCATCTGTACCGCTGCTGATGCTTTTGAGAAAGCAGGCAGGATCACTCTCAAGGAGAAAAGACAACGCAGAAAGATTTGTGCCTTGCAGAATATACCACCTAAGGAGTCTTTCTGCTGTGCCTTTTGCAACCGGAAATGCCTTTCTCATATTGGCCTTTTTAGCCACCAGCACGCTTGTAACAAACGTGGGTAGAGCCCTTCCCAAATCTTCATTCGCGAAGCCTAGCCATGACGTGACATGACATGATGTGGCATGACATATAGACAATTTATTTTGAGCAGTTGGCTATATACAATTTCTCTCTTAGAAGTACCTCTGTAATTATGAAAGAAAACATTATATTTGTAGAACTCAGCATCATACCTAGCTTTTTTTCAAAAAGCCTGAAACCAGAATGCTTTCAGAATGTTTAATAATATGAAATACATTTTACAGTGATTATGACATTGAGATAATTTAAAGAAACATTCTATGTATGTTAAGGACTTAACAGTTGTGATTCAATATTTTTCAAGGTTGATTTGGCTTGGTATGGTTTTTTTGGAACTGGTATGTTTTTCCCGGTCTTCTTTTACAGAAGTGTAATGTGAGTTGCATTTCAAATTGTATTTCTTGTGGTGAGATACAGGATTATTCTAGTGTATGACATTCTACTTGCTCAGCCAACAATAGTATTAAAAGAAAAAAAGCGGTTACATATGGGTCCAGAGGTGTCCTATGCTAGTTTGTATCTGATGAATCTCTGTACTTTTTGTGCTGTAAAAAAGCTGAAGATGAGGAGCACCTGAATGTAAGCTGTAACTCCTTGAGTAGGGAAATGTCCAAAGTGCAAGCAAACATCAATTTTCATATATTTACATAAAACATGTCAATTAATTATAGCAGCTCCATACATTTCAGTGTGTGATGCTGCTATAATTAAGCTAGGAAAGGGTCCTTAGGCCATCTCTGTGCCCAGTTCTATCTCCTTTAAAGTTTGTGAGTCTTCGGAATACACAGAAGCGTGTAGAAAAACAGAGCTATTGCTTGATAAACAGCCTTCTCTGGCAAAACTTGGTTTTGGCTCAGTCAAATATTTTGATCAAGTTACACAGACCTATAAACAATAACATGACTTTTTTTTTATTTCTATAGTTCAATATCCCCCTTATACTTTTTTTTTTAAAGCTTAAAGCCAACTGCTTCATGAGGAAATGGTAAGGATGACTTTATTTTTGCTGGGGAAAGGTTGAAAGTTTTGAGTTGCCACACAGTGTGAATTGGAGGATATAAGTACAGGGTCCCTCCCTCTTTTAGCAGAAGCCTTTTTAAAGCTTCACACAAAGGGGTCTACAAAACATGAAATAAACTTTTTTTCCTAAATGGCTAAACAGGATGTAGTTATAAATAACAATTCAATACAAACTTATTTTGGTGGAGCTTTCTCATACACAGCTTCTTGTATGTTGAGAAATGTAGTTTCCTTTTAGAAATAGTTCTTTTGTTAGTTTCCGGACAATGCTTAAGAAGAATTCATACCATTAAAAAAGATTCTTAAAAAGTCTTGTTCCAAGTTGTTGTAATTTCTTAATGTTAACAATAATAAATTTCTTTTTTGTTCTTAATCAAAAATTGTTAAGATTTTTCTTAACTCTTTTTGCAAAATATCCAGGGTAGAGGAAGAAGGTGATCAGGTACTGGAATAGAGATTTCTGATACATACCATGTTAGTAAAAGAAATGAGTAGATTCTGTCTTTTTGGAGCATTCCTGTTCTGCAGGTGATTACAAGTTTAATGAACATTGTCCTCAAATTGCCTGCCCATCTATTGTAACAAATACCACTTTATCACTTTAAACCCTCTTATTTTTGTTTTGTTTAAATGTGCCTGCTCAGTAGCTTGTCTGTGGTTTGTTCCATATAGTCAAATCACTCTGCTGACATGCACGTTCTACATAGCAACAGGGAAATTTTTTGTGAACCTACCACAGACAGAGATTTAACAGACAGGCAGTAGCAGAATGTGAAACCACTTCTAATTCTGGCAGTATGTTTGACTGCTTAATCTTCACCTTGGAGATACTGTCCTACCTTGAGGGCAAATCATGGTTGATGTAACCTGAAGAAAACAGTAAAATCTGAGATTGGCTATGATAGGGGAGTTGGGAAATACCTCTGTTTGAAGGCAGGAAAGAAATGCTTGTCAATCTTGTGGACATTTTATTACACCTTGTTTAGACAGGCTGATTTTGAATCACTGAGATGTCTTCGGATTTAAAACATGGTGGGAATGAATTTAGACTTGGTTAGTTTTTTTTGATTGATTGAGTTTTCTGGCAGCATAGTTTGTATTAAGTTGTTTCTCACTTTGAGAGGTGTTGCCACACAACAGACTTTGTATATTTGAATAAATTTGTATTCTCTTATAAGCTTTATATTATCTTATTCTGTAAGGTTAACTAGCTTTTATCTGAAATGTTTATTTTTTCCTCCCATTTGCTTTCCTAGTTATATTTGAGATAATTCTTACATCAGTACTACTCTTGGCTAACCTTATAGGTTTGCTAATTTCCTGTATAATTCTTTCTTCCATAGACCATCTTGTCTCAGCAGAAGTGGTTTCTCCCTCTAGTCAGGACTAGTTTATAATGCCTACCTCTGAATTGTTGATGAGAGCCAGGATCACCTTTTCTGTCAGTGCTGGTAAGGGCTTTGTGCTTTGTCTTCTACATTTGTTTCACTTGGTGCTAGGGATTTATGTATTTACTTTTGCACTTCCGTGGCTCAGCTTCTGGTTCACTCAGTCCCTTGCTTTAATGACATAATATTTTAGCCTTCTACTTCTTGAACTGTCTTGGAAGGTCTCTTGTGACAATCAATCTAAGCTGTTTAGTCTGTGAATCAAAATCATTCTGCAGTACTGCCCTTCTATTGTGTATATACAGGAGATTTTTGGAGAGGATTCTATGAAGTTTCCCTCTGTTCTTCCCTCACCCACTTTTTTTTTTTTAAATTTCTCTTGATTTTTTTTTTTAATGGTCCTCCTTTTAAGCCAATTGCTTGTCTAAGCCTTGAATAGTGAAGCAGTGTGTTCTGTAAGCTACTGACTGCTAAAAGTTCTCTGTGACTAGTTATTATCTGTTGTGTGGTTGTTTTTTCTAATACATTTTCTGACTGAGAAGGAAATTATTCCTCAAAGACTTGGTTTGGTGTTGGCAAGCTCAAAACATTGGCAATTTATCCTTTTTATTTTCTGGAGATATGTTGGTTTTTTGGCTTTGGAATTCTTATTCTGGCAATCTTTACTCTGCTGCAGGGAGCTGAGAGATGGCTTGCAGCTTACAACATGTGCAGGGGATAGGAGAACAGAACAAAGTCAATCTTCAGGATTGTTTGAGGTAGTTCATCTCTTTGTATGCATAAATCTTTTTATGGGTAGATCTTTATATGGTTACCTGCTTTTGTGGAAGATGGAAATAAATGACTCAAGTCATCCTATCTAGTCCTGTTCCCCTTGAAAGTAGGAAGAGTCAGCACAATGCTGAATCTTGGCTTTTCCAACAGTGCTTTTTATCTTTTATGTAATTTGTACTGAATACATCTCATGCCTCTCTGAAGATTCTGTGAGTACTTATTCACAGCTTTTCAAATAAGCACTGCTGATCAGTTTCCTTCAATCTATGATAAAATCTTCCCTAAATTCGGGGCTGTGGTTCTCAGAAGCTGACAACATATATCCTCAGAGAAATTTTCCATGAAATCTGATAATGATTGTAGCTTTGTTTTTAAACAAACAAAAAACCCCAAAACCAAAAAACACCCAAAAAACCCCAAAACAAAACAAAGAAAAAACAAGGAGGGAGATGCGGAGAGTGAACAGGGAGAAAATTTGTATTTCAGCAGTTTATCTGGTAATCTCTGGGATTTGGGGAACACGCATATTCTTGTGCAGAGCAATTTGTTAGTTTTATGATAGCCTTTTCTGAAGCATTGGAAGGAATGTGGGGAACGGTGGACAGTGGTCTCAATGTTCTTAGTTGCTTGCCTGGTCTCTGGTTCACGTGGCTGGATTCAACTTGACTGATAGATCTGAGATCAAGAAGATGTTTTTTCTGAGGTCAGGCTGGTTTGCCTATGTGCAGCTAATTTTACTTGCTCTGCACACTAAATGTGGAGCTTCGATGTTGATAATAGCCTCATACTGTCAATTCTTAGTTTGTGGCATTTGATCAAGTCAATTTAGTAATAAAGTCAATTTAGTCAATAAAGTAATTTAACATAATTGATGTTTCAGGGTCTGCTGTATAGTAATATTGAATTAAATTAATGGCGTACATTAATGATTTGAATACTCTGGTGATAATTTCCATTTTTATGCAAAATTGCATGTTATTTTTGAAAATTAGTACTAGAAGCAGTGCTGATACTTGTTGTAAGCAAATTACTCACCTGAATGTGATCCATTTTTCTGCCTGAGTCTCAGTCATTATTTTGGCTAATGCTTATGTGTTGCTAATTTGACTTTTTCATACCACATTCTGTAAAACTGCTGTCTGCTTCAGTTGTGTTGCTGCTTACTGTTATATACTGCATGACTGGTCACAAGAAATACATCCTACAGCACTATTCCATAAAGATTGCATGCTCTCATACCATGTGGTTGTTGACTGAGGGCTTGATGTACTATGGTTGCTTATTAAAATTCAGAAGAGATTGCCACTCAGTGTGGTTTCATGTAAAATTACTGAGAAAAATCCTGCTCAGTTTGAGAGTGATTATAAACCACTCAGTTCCTATGTGAGATATACTTGTGATTGCTCTCTCCCTTCCAGAGTGTGGGTTTGGATACTGGGAGACTATGGGGTCCTTCTCTGTCCTTAGTTTTCAAGGGGACATTGAGCTATTAAACATGAAGTTAGTTTATTTTTCCTAATGTTTCCAAGCCTGTTCCAGAAATTCATGGAGACTTTAAAAGAAGCAAAGATGACCTGTTCACCTTATATTTTTACTGGTCTTTCTCAAAAAAACTTGCAAAATAGTCTTCTCCATTCCTCAGCACTGTCTACCAAGAGTTTACATTGCCAATGGTTATTTATCTTAACTTTAGCTGCTAGTAGAAGCTTCTTTCTTCCAGGTCAGGAGAGTGAGAAACAGCTGCAGTTCCTGGATGTAGATGTGGAAGTTCATTCCTTTGTCCTGAAGAGGCTGAGCTGTTGCCAGTAAAAGGTAGATGATTGTTCCCTGGATAATGTAAGTGCTTGACTAGCTGCTGTGAATTATGTATGGTTCAAATCTTGCTTGATACTATTAAATCTGTTGACTGGCAGACTCTGGGCATAAAAATTAATATCAGAATGGTATTTTGTGTTTAGTAAGATGCTAAATGAGGAGGTACATAGAAATTGAACAGACTGTATCACAAGTTTATGATATTATATACTGTTTGAAAGCTGTAATTCAGTACAGAAAGCAGTCTTGTAAATGACATTGAATTGAGTGTTATAGAAACATAGCCTGACAATCTTGGTATGTAAACCAGTTTAATTGTAAATCAATGTACTTGTCTAAACTGTACATGAAGAGATTTCCTAGATACCAGTTCAAAGGAGGAAGTTAATGAAACTGAGAAATAGGGTATGTTGCAATTAAAAAGAGAACAGATTAGCTAGGTGTGCTGGTTTAAAAGTTAACCAGCAGGGGAAATGAACTCAACTCAAAAGAGAGATTATAAGTCAGAATAACAATTTAATAAAATAATACAATAAGTATGATTATACAGACAGACAATTGGTTTTAACCCACAAAACCCAAATGTATAACCCAGCACCCTGGGGCATGAACAAAGTGGTGTTTCTTGGGCCCCCCCTGAGTCCAAAGTGAAGGGAGAGGGGAAAAAACCTGCTGGTGGGAGAGCTGTTGCAGTCTGGTCAAAAAGTGGTGATTGCAGTCCAGTCGAGGGTGGTGGTCTCAGTCTGGTTGAGAGCGGTGAGCTGCAGTCTTCCTCTGGATCCCACGAGTGGTAAAAAGGTTCCGAAACTCCAAGTTTATATATTCTCCAGTTCAGGCAGGAATGCTCAGTTCTTCCCTCAGAGCGGGGAATTCCATAAAAGGGCATGAGGACAGGAACATCTTCCTATCTCACAGGCCTCTTAATGCCTAGTTTATAGCCTGAGGAGTCAGGCTGCTCTGGGCAGAGGGTGTAAATGCTCTGTTGATAACAGTTTCTGGGAAATGGCATGGAAGGCTATAGAATACACAGGTTTGGGTTACACCCATCCAGTGATGAATTGGTCCCAGCTGTTCTAACTAGGACACTAGGTTTCGAAGGGGAAGTCTGTACTCATTCAGCAATGAGGTGCTTCATGTTTTAGTGAATTTGAAATAAATGAACCAGTGCAGCATGAATGCATGTTGAATGAAATAGCTACATGTGAATACCAGAACTGAGGGGTTTTGTGTGTGTGACTGTGTGTGTAAGTCCGCAAAATATTTAATGGCTGTTAGCTTGATGCACAAAGTGAGAAGTGACAAAGCTGTGACAAATCTATGACAATTAGTGAAGTGGACTGATATGACTGGCTAAAGCTTACTATGCCTTTCTTTTTTTTAGAAAAAATCAGACATGGATGCCAAAATTGGGATAGTGATGCAATTAGATAAATAACTGTTGTTCCTCTTACCTAAAGCGTGACAGAGGTGTTCTTCTACCTCTCCTCTAAACATACTGCAGAAATAAAACACCTCCAGCTCTGTTTAAAAACAAAAAAACCTGTCAATTTTTACATCTCTCTAAATATCTGATTTCAGAGGCCACTGCAGAATTTTGGCCTCTTTTCTTAGAATAATGATATTAAAGAGGGAAATTAGTTTTTGTAGAGGATTACACATTCTTTTGTAGCATGTAGTGGAGCATTATGCTGTAAGATAGTGCTGGAGTTAAATAGCATTTGAAGGGTTAAATGTTTCTATGGGTATTGAATTGTATTTACCCTGAACAGCAAACCTTTTTAGAGAAGCCATTACATTTCAGGTTTTCACAAGGTAATCTACAAACAGTATTTTAGAGTCCTGTACATGTATACTTCAACTCTTCAACTCTCAGCAGCTACTGGCAGACATAGAATCACAGAATCAATTAGTTTAGAAATATCTGAGATCACTGAGTCCAACCTGTGACTGAATACCACCATGTCAAATACATCATGGCACTGACATGTCCAGGCTTTTCTTAAACACCTCCAGAGATGGTGACTCCACACCTCCATGGGCAGCTCATTTCAATGCTTCAACCTTTTCTGTGAAGACATTTCTCCTACTGTTTGGCCTCAATCTTCCCTACCACAGTTTGAGACTATCCTCTTGTCCTGGAAGCTTATATGGAAATTTGTATTTCACTCTTCTTTACTAAAACACAATGTGTAAATGTCTGTTGCTAAAACCAATCAGCTTTTGTGAAGTTGCAGTCTATTTATACTTACTTAGCCCTGTTTAGCGTTTTCTACATTCTTCTGAAGGTTCTGTCCTAGGAAAGAATCCGGGATTAAAAAAATTAAGTAATCTTGCCTCCCCTTTGACAGATGTATCTATTAGTAAACTCAACCTAATTTTAATATGTAATCAGCCATCACCTTCTGGTGATGATCCAATACTGAAGATATGTAAATGATTTTTACAGCAGTATCTCTGTAACTGGCAGATGTGTGCAATGATCTGGTACTGATGACAAAACACTTCCCTGTCAGTGTGCTGGCATCTTCATTTAACATCTAAAGCTATGGTCATATGCACCTTTGATCTGCCTGGAGTGGATGGAGTCTTAGTGGCTAGAAGATAGTTTGAGTGCTCCCATATCTGCCTGAGCAAAAGGTCACCTAATTTAGCTCAAAGCACTGTCTTCGATAGTTTGTGCATTGTCTCTTTCCAGGGAAGCAAGTGGAGATTATTCACATATGCTATTAAGTCGGGCATATGACTGATATTCTCTCTCAGAAGACCCACACATCAAACTCTTCCAGACCATTCAAAACTTAACTATGCCTTTTTAGAAACAGGAGATTTAGAACTGCCTGGTCACAAAGCCATGCTATCACACGTTGGGAAATTTAGAAGCAAGATAATCCTGCCTACTTTGCTTTCTGTGTTCCATGTGTGTTTTGGTATAGTCTTTAATTACTTAACATTGCTTTGTTTTCCCTATTCCTTTCCCCTTAGGACCCATGAGTCATTCATTGCACAGGATGGGTGGTGGTAATTTAATTAGCTGCTGCTAACAATTGGGAGAAAAAACAGAATTAGGTGTTGTTGCCTCAGATTGTTCTAATTCTAGCTTCAGAACAAACAGCAGAAAACAAACAGAAAAATGGCCATATTGGGTAAGTCCAAGTACATTGCTTGACCAGCAATGTGTTTTACAATAGCCATAAACAAATGCCTAGGGAGGAATAAGAACAGGAAAAGTGTATGTGCCACTGTTACCTGATACCTTACAAGTTTCCAACTCTTATAAACACAGGAGATTTTGGAGTTAGTTGTGGCTTATGTTCTTTTAACGTCAGTAGATTTTCATCTCTGAATGTCCAATTTCTTCATAAAGTCAGGAAGGAATCCACAGCCCCTTTTGCCAATGAGCTGGTGGTTCCTCAGGTGAACTATCAGTTACTTTTGAAGCTATCTCTGACAAGCTTGATTCAATAGGCTCTTAATCCTTATACTAGGATGCAGTTACTTTGTACCACCACCCTCTAGGACCTACCTGAACCTTCATAAATTTGTCAGACCTCTCCAAAATTCTTTTTTCCAAAATAAAGAAACCTAAGATTGCTTAGATTGAAGATTACTCAAAGGAAAAACTATTCCACATTTTGATCATCCTTTTTGTCCTTTTAGGAACTTTTTCCACTTCTGTTACCAGTTTTTATATAAGGGGAATAAAAAATACAGTCTTAGGTGTAAACAAGGTTAGATTGAAACAGATTTATACAATGGCTTGATGATGTTCCTGCCCTTACTCCTAACACTCACTTTGTTTTTGTTGAGATTTATCAAGAACCAAATTCCTGTTTTAAAGGGACTGTCATAATCCAAAATCACATTTCTGAGCAATAGACCCCATCAACTTATTAGGACTGCTGGTTTTTTCCTTACATATAGATCACTTTATTTGTTGAATGTCACCTTCCCTTCTGATGTCCATTCAGTCTCACAGTGTCCCTTCATGAATCTTTACTCTGTATGTTTTGAGTAATTGGGTGGTTTTTTGCTGCTCATCTTTGCCACAGCAAATGCATCACAGTTCCTTGAGAAACCTGCATTGCAGAACTGACCCTCTGTTGACAAATTATTTGACCATACAAGGCTTATTCTATTATGATGACTTGGATTTCTTAATTTTTTGAAGAATTTTGTAGAAAGCCTAATGGAAATACACCTTGACTATGTGTTTATGGGTCTTTCTGTAGGAGTCATGGCTACTGTGTCTGTAAAATTCACAAATGCTGAATTTTATTTATTCATATGTCTATGAATATGAAATATTCGTAAATATAAAATTTCTTTAATTATGGAACAAAGCATAAAGCAGCCCAAATCTAAACTGTGTAATAACTTACTGTCCAGTTTCAGACTTACGCTCGTTTTTTCTCCCAGTATTAATTTTTTTCTGAAATTCTCGTCCTTATAGTACATGCCATCCTTTTCTTGTATGTATCCATAATGTGGAGTGTAGCAGTGACTAGTTCTTCTCTAAATCACACTCTGACATCTCCTGTTGGGTATCTAAAATAGGATCTACCTTTGAAATGTGTAAGTGTTCTAGTAGAGCCACGTCGTGCCAGAAGCAGTGATAGAATTACATTTACCAAGCTGGCAGTCTCATTACTGCTTGTAATGAGAAAAATCTCTTGCCTTGTTTAAATTTCTTCAACAAATGATGTTGCAGAGTCTATAGATTTGTATCCCTGACTAAATTTACTAATTTGTCCTGTGTGAGTTAAGAATTGTTGCACTGTCTTTGTATTCACTGTCCAAAGACTTAAAAAGGACAAGTCAACATAATTGCCAGAGATGTTTCTTTATGACTGTCATGGTTTGAACACAGCCTCAAAATCCAATTCCTGATTCCTAGCCCCCCTCCCACATCTCAACCCCATGTGAGATGGGTTTTCCAGACAAAAACACAAGACTCAATATGGGGGGAAAGGAATATATTACAGGACTGTACAAATAAATAAATACTTATACTATAATACATTACATATAATCTTAACTCTATTTCTATCTCTACCATGACAATACTATTTACAGTGGGCCAAAATCTCCTCTCCCTCCAAATAAAAGTCCAGGAGAGAAGAAGAAGAAAAGACCCCTTCCAGTCTCTCAGCAGCAGGTCTCTCTAGGCAGCAGGCTCTCTGTGTCTTTCATGAAGCAGTTGCAGCTGGATCCTTGCCAATGCACATGAGGGGGGTCTCCAAGCCCCTCTCGGCCCCTCGATGCCAAACGAAGGGTCTTTCCGTGGGCTGCTTCACCCCAGACAAGGTTGCTCCACCACGGTCATATCACGAAGCACTGGGGTCTTTGTGACGGTCTGGTATCCTCAGGGGAAATCAAGCCCCTGTGCAGAGCTCCCGTGCTCTGACTCAAAGATGGCTGCCAGCTTCTCTGAAGCTGCAGCAAGGGGGGCCAAGGTCACCCCACACACACACGCTCCTTTGGCCGTCCTGGCTTATCTCTCAGGAGGCCGGAGCTTCTTGCTCCTCTCTCAGTGCATACTGCACTCCAAGACTCTTTCAAGTGAGTCCAGTCATCCTCCTCTCGCTCAGAGGAGTCTCCAAGGGAGTTTGGGGGTTTTGGTTATTCAGTTCTTACGCCCCGAAACTCTGTCTCTGCTGCTGGCTCGGTTCTCTCTTTCTGCTGCTGCTTTTCCTTTTCCTCAGACACCTCTGTGTCTGCCTTGGCTGCATACCGGCTTCTGCTGCTTCTCCGGTTCTTATCAGTTGGCTCTTTGCCACTGCTCTCGGACGCTGCTCTCTCCGCTGCTGCTCCCAGCGTCTCCCACTGCTGCCTACCGTGGAGAAACTCCCCCAGCTCCTAGCCACAGGCACTCAGCCCAGCTTAGCACTGTTCCGAGTCCCTGCAGCCCCCCAACCGGGGGCTGGGGGGGGCCAGAGGCCCCAAGGGGCCCCGAGCCCCTTCCTCGTGGCTTCTACAACATGGCCACTTCTTCTTCAACAACCAGAACCACTGCTTCTTTTCCGGTCCAGAGAGATATGTTTATATTTTGCAGGAGCACTGATTGGGTCAAACCCCAAGGGTCACCACCCCCTGGGGGTTACCACTTTCTGAGTTTCAGGGGGAAAACCTGGCTCAAACCACTACAATGACCTCAAATCTGAGGTTACTGTTTGACACCTGATCCTGTGGCACCATCAAGCATAGTAGGGTGTGCAGAGAGTACAGCAAAGGCCATAAATGCACATATCGATCCAAATAATGACATACTGCTAAACTGCAGCAATGGGATAGCAAATGATTTTTCAATTTTATTCACTGTACTAATTTACTTTTCGTAGGATTTGTGTGCAAATGCTGTGTAAATTATTTCTGTTTTTGTAGTTTGAACTACACATCTCTATCTTCTGAGAGAACTAAAAAAACAAAAGTCATATTGAAATTTCTGAACAACAGAAAATAAAACAGAATGTATAACAGGAAAGAGCATGGAAAATTTCCATTGTCCCACTGTTTTACTGCAGAGGAAAAGCTGGGCTTGGAAAGAGGTGGGTTATGCACATGGATTTTTATTCATATCCGGCATAGAATTGGATTTGATCACCATGTCCTGACATTGTGAAAGGAAGTCTTGCATTCCCCAACGCCTGTTGGTAGTCAACACATGCTGGGGTGTGCCCTAAAGGTCATGTTACCCCATCCACTCAAGAGGTTTCTGCTTTCTGCAATCTTGCAGCTGCAGGACAATGATAAATTAACTGAATTGTCAGTAGATAATAAAATACAGTAGATAGTTGTCTGATCTACTGCTGCTATGATGCAGGAAGTAGGAGGCAGAGAGACTAAGGGAAAGGGAATGGGTAGGAGAAAAGGAAGGAAAATGGAAATTTCCTTCAACCAGTAGCCATCCTTTCATGCTTCTGTTCATCTTGGCATTTCCCCACATGGAATCTAAAAATATTTTTAAGATTTTTATTAACATTGTAGAGCATGTTAAGACTTGTACTGTTCCAGTATTGCCATATGTAAAGCTGTTTTACCACATGCACAGATGTAGGTCTCCTTGGTGTATTTAGAGTACCTGAAATGCTTATTGAAACTAGCGAAGAAAAACAGAGTAAAAAAAGGGAAAAATAGATCCATAGACCTAGAGAGTATCAGTAGTAGACTGATTTGGAGGAATGATCATATAGGAATTTGTACACATCTTTCCTTGCCCTCCAGTTGCTTGCATATCTGGGACAACTTTTCCAATGGCAAAAAAGAACATTCTACAGGAGGTGGCTTTTAGGATCTTTTAGTATGGGGCGCATAGCCAACAGTACAACAGGAAAAACAGGGAATTGGTAGACTTCGTGCAACTACGGAAGAAGACAGCCTTTCTGCTGGGTCTTAACATGATGACTTCTTGGAGTGTCTCTTATATGTAGTTACTAATTCAGTTGAGCAGAATCATAAACTCATGTGTAGATAAAGTCTAAGTGAAGAACAGGAAGGTCAAATGCTAAATTTTATTTCTCATTGCCTTCCCTAGTTGTTCTCATTTGCCAGTAACATCTTTTCTGCCAAGGGTGTGATGTATGTTATGTAGTGTAGTGTGGATGGAGCTCAAGACAATGACTCACAAGTGGGGCTGATTGGTTGCTGTAGCTCTGCTTCTGAGTGTTGGACGCTGCAGAGTCTTGAGGTGAATAACCAGATGAGATGGTGATTGTTCTAAGCATTGGCAATCTGCATAAGAGTATCTAGTGTGGGTTGGTAATGTAGCACCCAATAACGGGTAAACCAAGTTGTCAGAAACTAAACTGGTTGTGTGGGAGCCATTCCTCTTTGTGAGACTTCCTCAAATACTGTTGAGGATTTGTCTTTTATAGAAATGCCAGGTTGGGATTTTCAAAGTTATCCTTAGTGGTTGGTATTTATGCAGTTCCTTCCACTTGTTCTTCAAAATACAAGATTCCTGTAATTTATAGCTATCTTGTGAAATTATAGACTGTTTTTTACAACCTCTTATCTGACTGCTGTAGAGCGTGCTTGTTAAATGAGTGCACTTTCTCAAAGCCTTCTCTCCCTCCTATGGAGACTGGATGATTAACACCTCTTTCACATGCCACTTCTAATTTGAAGAACTGTGTACATGCTACCAAGTTTTAATCAGTTTACTTATACAAGAACCAAGTCCTCAGTTACTGAAGTTCAGTAATCCCTGCCATGAGGATTACAAACAGCAGACCTTTTTAAAAGCAAACATCAGGGTTTTGCTAATGAGTTTGTGGGTTTGAGGAAACTCTATGTCCTGTGTTTTGTTTTTAAGAATTGTGATGTATGCCTTGCATTGGGAATTTTGCTTGCTAACAGAGGGGCTCTGTTATCACTTTGAATGACAGCAGTACATCTGCTTCCTGTTTTCTCTGATACAGGTGAATGCAGGTCTTCTTGTTTATACTCTGCTTGTGATAAGTTCTGGAACTGTTTTTTTCCCCCACCATTTAGAAGAGTGAATTTAGGTTTAGATCCAAAAAATCTGTATGTCTTGTGATAAGTACTGATTTTCTTGAATTTGTGTTTTACACCAACTTCAGGTGGAGCAGCACTGAGCTTTGGCACACGTGACTTTGTTTTGCTGTATTACCTGCTTGAAGAGCCATGCAGTTCTCTTCATACTTCTGATGATCACATGTGTAATGGTAGTTATGAAGGCCCATCCTACCTGATCTCCAGAAGTGTGGAAGTGGAAGGTGATAACCATGCAAATTAGTAGATTTTTCACTGTTCTACTTCTATCACAGTAGATTTGAAAATGTCAAATCTATATTATATTCTATAAGATGTCAGCTTATAGAATAGATTTTTGTAGGAATCTGGTCAGCCATTACATTAATAAGTAAGATTAGTGTAAATAAAAAGTTAAAGAGCTTAGTAGACTTTCAGTTTTGTGTTGAAGTTTGATAGCACTGTAGACAGTGTCACAGCACAGTTAAGGATGGAAAAGTTTTGTGGATCTCTAGTCTGACTTCTAAACAGAGTCAGCAAGGAGATCAGTGCTTTTTGCATTCAGCCACCATGACAGAGCCTGACTCTGCCTTGTCAGTGACCTCTCTGTAGGCAGGAGAGAACTGCTCTAAGGTGCCCTCCAAGCCTTTCCTTCTCCAGGCTGAAGCAGCTCTGTCCCACAGAGTCACCTGACTCTGCAGGTTCTCCAACCACTGGGCATCCCTAGTGGGCCTCTGCTGGGCTCACACCAGTATGGCAATGTCTGGGGGTGGGCAGTCCAAACCAGAGGACTCAGTATCTCATTTTAGTGTTGTCTAAAATATCCTGAATCAAGGGGGAATGACCAGTTTCCTCCATCTCCTGGTTGTGCCTGTGCTACTATAGTGATGGGTGCTGCTGCCCTTTGTTGCTGCTGGCCCCAGGCCCTTTTCTGCAGAGCTCTTGCACAAGCGGGCCATGTCAAGCTTGCACGCTGCCTGGGGCTATGATTTCCCAGGTGCAAGGCTTGGCATTTCTCCATGCTGAACTTCACAAGGCCCCCTCCCTCCCCCCCACCTTCCCCCGGCTTCCTCTACCCTACCCAGGTCCCTCTGGATGGCAGCCCTGCTCTTCGGGCTTTTCCCCTCTCTTTGGTGTCATCTGCAAACTTGACAAGCATACCTCTTCTCCCATGTCACTGATGAAGATCAGGTCACTGATTTGGCTTCTGTATTTCTCCACTTTGTTACTACAGTCCAGGTAGAGTATAAGATGTTAACTGCTGCCTCTAAGTCAGTCATCCAAACAGTTTTTATCCATCCTAAGTTGTTTGCTTTTTCTCTTGAAAAGTCTTGCTCTGTGACTTTTCTAGGAACCAAATTTAGACTGATGAGCCTGTAGCTCCCTGTACAGCTTTTCTGGTTTTTTTTTTGGAATATGGCATGACATTGGCATTTTTGCCCTTGCTTGGAACCTCCCCCATCTCGGTCACCATTAAGATCAACCAGCACCATCTTTGGGTGCAGCCCTCCTGTGGGTTACAGTCTCTCACATAACCCCTTACTGTTCTCACACACTGGAATTCTCCTCATGAACAGTCTATGGGTGATCTTTTTGGCACAGTAGTGAGGACAGCAGTTTTTCTGAATGGGAAAGGGATTAAGTGTCTTAAACATGTAGATTGGCAGAAGAAGCTAAAGCACAGCAAAGAAGCAAGTTTCCAAGTAAGGTCTTCTAAAACATTGGTTTTGGTCTATTTTCTGACTACTTATATTCCGTCAGCATTGTTTTACTCTTGAAAGAACATACTTGAACATGACTAAGGTGTGTAGCTGATTCAGATACACTCAATACCTTATTACTTGGTTTAAGTAAGTGAAAAAGTCAAGGCAATTACTGGAATGTTCAGACTTACTTTACTTTATGGGAAGAAATCTTTTAATTTATGTCTTTGCTTCTGTGGTTTTCTTATACTGACAGGTAAGACTGGATAGGAATTTTTAGATGTTAGTAAAACTCGCCCACTTTGCTTCTGTGTTAATTGAGTGCAAAGTGCTTCCTCTGGTGTATACAATATATAGGTTTGTATGACTGTCTCGAATTTCCTGAACATCAAACTGCGTTACACTGAATTTCTGTAATTGACTTTAGAATTCCCTGTGTTACACATGTGGATTTTGAGCTACTGTTAGAAGAGCTAGGAGACAATGGCATCAGAAAATTACTCAAGAACTTACTTAGCAAACTGTTATTTTGCTGATTAAAAAGTTGCACACTAAAAAAAGCACTTCAGCATCCCAGCAAGGGCATAGAGGGAATTCAGCAGGTGAGTCTCTTAAGCAGCCTTTGTCTCATACCAGCTCTCAGTATTCTTTTCTTCCAGAAAGTCAGTTGCAGTTTTGTCGCAAAACCACTGAGATTGCGGTTTGCAAGTCTTGTCAGTGAAATGTGTTTTCACGGGGATTTGTTTAAGATCTGTTATACACCACCATACCTCATCATCATGGCTAGGCTTTGTGAACGAAGATTTGGGAAGGGCTCTACCCACATTTGTTGCATGCGCGTTGGTGGCTTAAAAGGCCAATACGAGGTAGGCATGTTGAGTTGCAAAAGGCACAGCAGAAAGACTCCTTAGATGGTATATTCTGCGAGGCTCGATTCTTTCTGCGTTGTCTTTTCTCCTCAAGGGTGATCCTGCGTGCTTTCTCAAAAGCATCAGCAGCGTTATAGATGGTGTGTCTCCAGGCCTCCCGATTGGAGGCCAGAGTAGACCAGTTATGGTGGTCAATGTGGCCAAGGCCGAGATGTTGTTTCAGGGAGTTCTTGTATCTTTTCTTCGGGGCTCCTCTCTTGTGGCAGCCGGTGGCAAGTTCACCATAAAGCAGGATCTGTTATACACCACATACCTCCCTCCCTCCAAAAAAACACCAACCAACCAAAAAATAACAGAAGAAAAAACCCCCACTAAACCAAAACCAAGGTATTTTTCTTTTGAACCTAAATTCATGTGGTGTGTGTTGCACCCTGCTTCCCTCTGATCTCTACAAAATCCATCCTCTTACTGCATCTTACGTATAGCCAGTCTGGTGTGTTCTCTCGGCAGCTCGACCTGGCTCTCTGTCAGCCTGCGCTGGCAAAGCAGCGCGCAGTCTGGAAGCCGGAGCAGTAGGACAGCAGTCTCTGCCGAGCCTGGGGTGTCTGTGCGGGGCTTGCCGCCCCGGCCCGTCCCCTCAGGGCGAAGGCAGGCGGGCAGAGCTCGGCGTGCCCGGGGCGCTGTTCCGCCGTTCCCCACCGGGGGGCGCCGCGGGCGGCAGTGAGCGGCGGGCAGCGCCCCCTGGCGGTGGCGCTGAGGGCGGCCCGGCACAGCGGTGCTCGGTCCCTCACAGCGCACCGCGCTACTCGGCCCTCCCCGCGGCGTCCCACTGTGCCTCACTTCACTTTTTATACCAGTAAAACACGGGGTTGTGTGGCTGCAGCTCGGGTGCGGCAGTACTGCCGCTGGAAAACATTCGAAGTTGTAGTCGGAAGAGGATTCGTGTCTCGGCGGAGAGCTGGAGTGCCGCGTTGTTGTGGAAACACTGCTTGCAGTCGTAGTTTTAAGCTGTAGTTTAAGATACGGAGCCCTCATTCCTGCTGGGAATGGACAGGTTTTAGATCCCTGCCGGAAGGGATGGTATGATGAAGGGATTCTATTGAGAAGGCTGAGAAGTGACAGGGACAAGTTTAGAAATTCTGAAGTCGAGGGGGATGGAGGGGGAGAAAGCTGCTTTTGTTTGGGATTTTTCTCCACACTGGTTTCCCTACTGTTGTCATGCCTTCAGTACAATACAGGGCAATCTGATAGCCAAGTGATTTGTGAGCATCCAGAGCAATTACTGAGAGACTGTGTGGTCTGAAGGTACAGGATGCTGGACGGAGTGATGAATAAAACTTGGAAGCAAGTGCAGCTGTAGGTTAAGGGGAGCAGGGATGGCCAGACCGTGTGAGCACAGGAGTGCAGAGAGGCTGCACGGCTGGCAGTGGCAGGCAGCACCACAGAAAGTGAGAAATGTTTTGGTGTATTTCTCTTTAAGTGTGTGAAATGGTTCAGTGTAGCATCTCCTGCAAACTAGGCACTTTCTGCACAGTGGAAGTTTTGGACTGTGGGTGCCTCAGCCTGGGTGACGTAGTAGCAAGAAATTAATGTTTGTGTCAGTGCAGAGGGATGTAGAATGTAGGAATAGAAAGGCAACATTTCTGCCTGCAGCCCACGTTTTTAGGATTTTGTGCTACGGGAAGCCGAAAGAGAACCACCTTCTGCAGTGCTGCTGCTCTGCAGGGAGGGTGACAATCCACAGCAAACTTCACACTTGGCTAAACTGGAGAGAAAAGGGGGGAAGGAGGATCCTAGGGAGGGTCCACAGTGATCTCTTTTGTTTGCAGTTGTCGTGCAAATCTGTACAGCTGTTAGGCTCTGTATGATTTGCCCCAGTTTTTTTTTTTGTTAGGGTTTTTTAAATTTGATTTTTGTAGAAGCAAACTACTTGTCTGCATGTGGATAATGCATGATAGAGCTGTTACTCCCTGTAGCATTTGTGTGGAAGATAAGCACATAAAAACTGTTATACTTTGTACTTGTGATTCAGTTGGGGTCTCCAGCATTCAGTAAAAATGTAAACTTACCTAGTGAACTTGTGGAATAATTGGCATGTTTATGAGGATTTTTCACAGGCTCTAATGGTTAAATGCAGGTTTAAAACATTTTGTTTTCCTTACAGTCCATTTTTTCCCTATCTGAGTGTTCTTGCTGCTGTGTAAATGGTTCTTGTGAGTTACTAGATTCTATAGTATCTCGTAACAGTGGGATTTTGTTGTATAGTTGCATTTGGAGGGGAATCTTTTTATTTTTTTTGTTTCTTTGTTTTGAGGTAGCCATTCTTTTAGCACACTTACTGTTTTCACAAGTGCTTTATCTCCAGATCATTGTACAATTTTCCTTGGAGAAGGAACCTTATGAATCCTCTGTTTCTGATTATGGAGTATTTGCAAAAGAGAGAGAGCAAAGTTGTCACTGACTTTTGAAGGCAGGGTTGTTTTCACATAGCTAATTCACTGAAATAGGTAAAAGATTTTTTTGAGGCAAGAAGAAGTTGCTTGTGGCATCTTTACTCCTCTGGTTGCTGTTCTGGCATTTCTGTTATCTTGACTAAGCTATTAGGCTCTTTTGAAAAAGACATGCCAGGAAGGTAGATTTGTCTTGTTTGAAAAGTGAACCAATGTAAATACCTTCTTTCTAGACAGCTGTGTCCTTGGTGGGGGCAGATTCTGAATTGTGTCACCTTAGGTCTTGTATTGCAGAGCTCATGAAGAAAGCTGACAAATGCCAAGAACTACAGAAAAGAGTGATTCTGAATATATTTGAGAACAAACAGAGCCTAGAGGAAGTTTCAGGATGCAAACAAAAACATTAAGCCAGCAGTGGCTCCAAATGAGAAAGAGACTGATGTTTATCTGGAGAGAAAAAATAAAGAGTAAGAGTTCTTAATTCTTTATTTAAGATTTCGTTGTTCAACAGTGAATCAGTTTTCAGACTCAAGGGAATGAGAATTAGCAGAAATATCTGGGTAATTCAGAGCTAGAGCCTGCCGATCTTGTTGTTTCATTGAAACAAACACCTATGTAGTTCATGATATTATGGATAGCTGTCACATGATATTTTTCAGATTGTTTCCTAGGTAAATGTTCAAACCTGTAAAATGAGGGAATGTTACAATGAGGCTTCATGGAACAGCTGAGCTACTAGGACCAGTTGGCTGCTGAAAGAGGAGTCTTGCTCTGAGGCTTATGACCCCCAGCTTTCTCCTTGCTTTGACATGGGGATAAAGCATGTGTGTGTGGTGGTTGTACTGTCCAGCACCTGTTTACTTTTTTGCCAGTTTAACAAGCCGTTTTGTTTTTTTTTCACCGTTATGAGGAGTTCCTGACTCTTCAGTGTGCTTGAATGGTCTTACACAAGGAATCAAATTAGCACCGAGGACTGATGGCATGTAATGGGCAGGAATATGTAGCTGGAAAGGGACACAAAAAAGGGTGAGCCTTTTGACATCAGTGAGTGTTAGTTGTCTCATGACACCCACCTTTTTCTGCATCCCTTAGGGCTTAGTATAGACTGAAAAATATTCATTCCATGCTCTCTAGTACCGGGAAGGAAAAGGTCATCAAACTTTACTTTCACTAGAAGTGTTCCGTTACAATGCCTATTAGATAATTTCATGAACCAATACAGAGTACTTGTTTGTAGCAGCACTGTAAGTCCTTATTTGCATCATGATAATGAAGTTTGTATTGGTGTTGTTTTCAAGATTTGAGGAAAGTAGTGCATGATAAGGCTAGTTCTAAAGTTTTTGTGGAAAATAGGACAGCTAATACAAAGGAAAGTGATCAAGGGGTTTCTGTTCATATTGTCCTGTTGCTAATGAACAATATACTGAAAAAAGATGCTTCTTAGTACAAATCTTTTAGTTTCTCCAAAAGAGAATTATGAAGTCTTGAGACTCATTTTGAAAGATTATGAAGTTATCTACTGTGAAGGCCTTAGAGAATTTGTTCAGCTGCTGAGTGAAGACTTTATTTCCCAACATCAAACTTCCACAAGCCTTATTCCTTTGTATTTTCTAAGTCTTCTGGGTTGTCCCCACCTGTTGCTTTGTTATCTGTTTCTTCTAGCTCCTTTTAATTGCTGATTGTCTCAGAAACAGAGGAAAAGTATCATGTTGAAGGAGGAATACTGTAACTCAGAGAAATTTTGATGCTATAGTTGAACTGGTCTAAAGATTTATGCCCAGAAAAAGATCACTTTTTAAAATGGAGTTATTTTTTTCTGCTCATACAATTCCTGTATTGCTTATGTAAGCTGTATTGCTAGCAAAAGGAAAGTTTTGGGTTTGCTTCTCTTACACGTTTGTGATTTTCAGGTCTTGCTGTTCTTTCGTACCTTGTTGCCTGATTCAGTTAATCTCTTCTGTATCCATCTTGGCCCTGTCTTTTTCTGATAACCTGCTGTAATTCCTAAAACAACAGCCTTTCCTCATAAGATTATATTAAATATTCAGAAGATTTTCTTAAAATTGTACTGTTCATCTTGAATGAAAGTGGATCAATCTTCATGAGGCTTCCATGAATACTCTTGCACTTCTGGTATTTTCCAAATGTTAAAGACTTTTTCTTGTCCACATGAAGCTAATGCCCTGTTAATATTAGACCTAGAAGCCTCTGGTCCAAATCAGGATGTCTACCAAGGCAGCATTCCAGTGCCAAGTTTGCATCACCTGGTTCAATATAAGTTGCTGAGAAATTCTCATAAGCTTTCTTTCAGTTTGTCTTCCACCTCAAAGAAGGCATATTGGCCTGAACTGGGCTGTTTTTCCAGATCACTAATTAGTCTCAATCCTTTTCATATTAGTGAGTGACAAATGTCTTACTCTAGATGGGAATAGTTTGGTACATGTGGGAACTGAAGAATATTGTGTCATTAATGTGTACTAAATAATCCCTAAATATTGAAATAAAACAGTGCAAGTTAGGAACATATGTCTTCTATCTGCAAACTGTTATTTGAGATATGCTACTGAAAGCAATTTATCATATTTAAGGTTGGGAAAAATCGTGGGAAAAGTGTGCTTTATATGATTTTTATATGCAAGTTATTAAATGTAAACTGAATTTTCAGGGAGAGTTTTCTTAAAGACTGTATTGTCTATTTAACCACAACTGTTTCATTTTGCTACATGGAGAGGACTGACATTTGTGTTGTGGCTTACTGAGGACTTTAGATCAGGTAGAATTCATTTGTTTTGTTTTCTTTTTGTCCACGTTGGCTTAACTTTAAACTCAGAGTTATCTCATATTTAAGACTGTCTTTTGTTCATGTCTGTTTGGCACATGAGAACATCTCCAAGACTCTTACAGGCATCATGTAATTCAGAATCATTCCAGGCTTTTCTAACTAATCTGTTCTGAATTTGACCTGAATAACATTAAAAATTACTTGGTGCACTTTTTCATTTTTTTTTCTAGATTCCCACACTATGCTTAGTACAAGCTTGATATTAAATAACATAACAAACTAGAAAGCTGTTGACATCTTATGTTTTTGTTTCTAGCAAGTATTGTTTGTTTAAGATTTATCTCCTGAGAGGAGAAGGGATTGCTTCAGAGAAATGCGCTTGCCTTCACTAGCCTAACAATTGGTAATCTGTTCCAATGTGGGTGTGTATGCATACTCTTCTCTGAAATGTTTTCTCAATCGTGACGTTCCCTATACTAAGTTCCCAGATGGGAAAAGGAAGTGTGGTTTCAGCAGAAACTGATCTTTTTCTGAATGACAATTTGGTGCCTGTCCTTTCTTTCAAGCTCACCGCACTTAGGATGAATTTCCTCTACTGCATTGGTTTGAATAAAAGCTGTCTAAACTGCAACCCAGTAATGGTCATCCACAGACACCATTTCAATTCTTGAGTTCATGCGGACTTTACAGACCTGTTTGCATGGACACATAGACTATTTTTGGATCCACATAAAAGAAAATATTGTTTATTACTTCTTAAAATGGAGTAAATAAAAGCTCTTTAAGTCAAACTGCTCACTCTGTATTAGGACCTGGTTTTGCTTGCTTCACTGACTAAATTACTGCTGGTGTTTTGTGCCTTTCTGGTAACTCCCAAAACAGTTCACTGAACTCCAGTCAGAGTTAGGCACATCTATTAAAATCATAGGGGCTGCATACATGTGACCAGCAGCGTAAGATAGTCTAGAGAACCCTTTACTATTTGTTGCGAGAGGCAAACAGCACATCTTAACTCTTGGATCTAAAGTTCTCTGGAGTGATGCCTACAAGCAAAACTGAATTTCTTCCATGGAAATCTGGATGCCTTTTCTGTGGATTTTGGTGAGATGCACTGAACCTGGAACAAGAATCTAATGTCTATAAAAAGTTTTCTGAAATGGACAGCCAGATGAAGTACACTGAAGCCAATATGTTCTGTCTTTTGCTTCTGTCCCCAGACTTATTCTATTTGGCACGTGAGAGTGGATGAACAAAATACTTCTTTACTTCTGTTCAGCTGCAGGGACAAAGGAACATGCTATGGCCTCTCAGTGGTAGCAGGAGTAGCACTTTTAACACCTGCAGGCCTCCTTCCTCCCTTAACCAGTTCCTGTGTCTGGCTTCATGTCTGGAGCAGGGAGGAAAAGGGAGAATGACAAAATGGTATTCCTGTTCTTCCTGTGCCTCCTTTCTTCTTCCTCTTGCAGAATTGATTTCTGTTTCTGCATATTTTATAGTCCTTGTGACTGGCTAGGTAAGCAGGAAGCTTTTTCTGCTGCTCTGTCCCAGAGGAGATCCCAAGGAAAGGTTTGCTTTTCTTCTTGGGCTTGCCATGCACCAGGGTCCTGAAAAAAGGTATTTCTGTTTCAGCAATGAAAAGATTGGACTGTTGTCTTTTAAATGGGGAATTATGTACTTTTTTGTATTTTCTTTACTTTGTGCTGTTTGTTCTTTCTGAACTCCTTAAGGTTAATAACCCAAAATCAGCCTATAGCAGTTGTAACTCAATGACCTCTGTATTATCTCTGTCAGAATTACTTCTCTGAATGTGAGTTATCTCCATGTCTGGGATGCTTCAGCATATTATAGGCTTCTATCAGCTCTGTGAAATGTTGAACAGCACATGATGGCACTTGAACTACTCGTCTCGAGGATGTCTGGTGCCGTCTCTCTGTTTTAGTAAAGCCATGGTTGCTGATTATCCAGACAATGTATGTTGGATATCCAAATTAATAAAGTAAATCCAGAGAGTTTTGTTCTGATTGCATTTATGCATAATAAATTTACTGATATCCTTTAAATTACACCACTGTTTTGGGGTGAGGGTCAAAGACTTTAATTTGTATTTGAGTATTTTCAGTAGTGAAAAATCCACTGTAGTCTGGGCAAGAAGTTCTAATGTTCAGCAGCCTCTCCTTTAATGAATACCTATTGCATTTTTGATCCTCTTCTGTATGTTTTGAGGAAAATTGCCCTTACTCTTTATCTTGTAAGGCAAATTTATGAATTCCTCAAGCCCTGAATTATCATAGTTGTTTTGGGTTTTTTTCTGCTCTTTCACTCATTCTAATGACTCTTCCCTTACCTATTTGATTCTATTTTTCTGCAGATTGACCACTCTTTGGGGACATCAGAACAAACAACAGCAGCGCAATGGGATTATTCTTGTGTCAGCTGTAGGCATCATAATTTCTTTCTTTTCCAAATTGGCAATTCCCTAATCTCCAAAGCAGACATTTGTCCTTTCAGGCTATGACTGATCATTATAGATGCCTCATGCAAATGTAGTCACCATGCCCAAAAGCATTTTCAAAGGCAGTCTTTCCAGGGCAGAAAATACTGTAATCTTTTTAGTTTCTAGATGCAAATATGCACACCATTGTGTTTCCTGTTAGCCCTGCTATTCAGTACCTGTCTCAGAGTAGTCAACATGGCCTGCGATTTGCTTTCTGCAGTCTTCTCTCCCAGAAACCCAGTGCACATCCAGTCACTTGAAACAGGATTATCTCTTCCGTAGATTTGTTCAAGTAGTGTCTATTCCATGTTATATTACTGTGTTACTGGACACCTAGCAATGTATTAACAGGCTGTGTTTTTAATTTTTTATCAGTGTTCTTTTACTATTTCTGATGATTTTGGGCTTCTTTGGGATGGGTGCTCTTAAATATTAGGCAGTCCCATGGGATCACACTAGAAATGCATCACTCCATGAAAGTGCCTTGTTTAGCCAGGAGCCCATAAATCAAATAAACATATACAATTTTAAAGGTGCTTTGTCGATATTGGATTGTTCTAACTGATTAAGCAAAATATCCTACAGTGCCAAACTGAGTGTATTGCAGAAGATTGAGAATATTACATAAAGACATATTTTTTCTACACCCAGTTTAAGAACAGTAAATCTATTGTCTACAGACCTGTTGATTGACATTCATTGCGTAATTTAATTTAATTGTTCATAACCAAATCTATCATCAGTTATTTCAGTGCATAAAAATTATTTTTCTTCACAAAATCTACTTCAGGCTGACAGGCCTATGGTTATTTAGTGCATCCAATTTGTCTTTTGTAAATATTGACATAGCAGTTCTGTTCTTGCTCTTCTATGAACTTTTCCAGTTCCAGTTTTTTAAACCCTAATGACAGTAAACCTTACCAGTCAGGTGGTACCTATGCCATCTCTTTCAGCATGCTTGTATAAAAGTTATCCAGCTTTGCTAATGTAAAAGTGTCCAATTAATAGCTACTGTTTAACATCATCTTGAGTTACTGTTGGAATGGAAACTTTGATCATCATCATAAGAATGTTGTTTGCTTTTTCTCAGACAAATGTGTGTATTAAACTTCTCCCACTTTTCTTTGTTATTGTTAGGAATGCTACAATTTCTATTTAATAATGGATTTATTTCTTTTTCCAGCAGAAGAGAACACCTTAAAGGCTGTTTCCTTAACAATTCTAGTTACCCTCTTCTCATTCTGTTCTTTTGCAACTTATATAATTTTCTTTCAGTATTAATTCCCAGAAATCATCTTGTGTTGAGGGAACAACTGATATCCTGTTGATGAAGTGAGATGATTTTAATCAGGCTGCCAAAGATGAATTAATATCTTTTATGTGAGAAAAATAGAACAGCCTAGGTAACTTTCAGTGTGAGCATTGATTGTTGATAACTAATTCTTTAATACAGACAGGTTTTACTTCTCAATTTAAACGTAGAAGTAGACTTGTGATCTTAGATGTTCATTTTGGACTGAGAAGAGCTTTGCTTATGAAGGAGCCTGTTTCCTTTTACTTGGTGTAAAGAACTGTAAAGAAATAAGTCATTATTAGGTTTGTGATTCATTAGTGCCTTGGGGTAGGTGCAAAGCTGATCATCTTTTTTCAGATATAAGAAGGGGGAACTACCAAAAGAAGCATCATCTGATTTCAGTTTCAAAATTTGGCTTTTCTAAAATCAAGACTTTAAAAGTGTCTCTTTACATGTAGTGTTTTCCTTTATCCCTGTGTTGTGGTTTAACCCCAGCCAGCAGCAAAGCCCCACGCAGCCCCTCGCTCAATCCCCCACCGTTGTGACCAGGGAGAGAATTGGAAGGGTAGAAGTTACAAAACTCATGGGTTGAGATAAAGACGGTTTAATTGGGGAAACAAAAGCCATGCACACAAGCAAAGCAAGAAATTTATTCACTGCTTCCCATGGACAGGCCGCAGGTGTTCAGCCATCTCCAGGAGAGCAGGGCCCCACCAAGTGTAACAATTACTTGAGAAAACAAATGCCTTCACTCTAAATGTCCCCCCCTTCCTCCTCCTTACCCCCCTTTCCCTCTCCTGGCTTTATATACTGAGCATGGTGTCATATGGTCTGGAATATCCCTTTGCTCAGTTGATGTCACCTGTCCCGGCTATGTCTCCTCCCAACCTCCCATACACCCCCAACTTCCTCACCAGCATGGCAGTATGAGAAGCAGAAGAGACCTTGGCTCTATGTAGGCCCTGCTCAGCAATAACAAAATCATTTGTATATTATCAACCCTGTGTTCAACACAAATCCAAAACAAAACCTCACTGTGAAGAAAATTAATGCTAGTCCAGCAAAAACCAATACACCCGTTTTCACCAGTGACTTCAAGTAAAAAAGAGATGTAGCTTGTAAGAAAAAGTTAATAATTCTTGTGTCTCACATCTGAAGGTTGATTTCTATGTCTTCCAAATGAGTTCTGCAGGTTGAATTTGATAGCAGCTTGCATCTTAAAACCTGTTTGCAGATCTGTTGGAGAGTGAGAATGATTAATGTGGTCAGCACTTCCTGATGGGAACTGTATGAAAATTTAGTCTCTAGCTTTCCAGTTCGTATAACCATAGAATGGTTTGAGTTGGAAGGGACCCTAAAGATTATATAGTTCCACCCCCCCCGGCATGGGCTGGTACACCTTCCACTAGACCAGGTTACTCAAAGTCCTATCCAGCCTGGCTTTGAACACTTCCAGGCAAGTGTTGTCCCTCCTACAGATGGTGGGGTGGTTGAAGTTCCCCATAAAGACCAGGACATGTGAACATCATGCTCCTCCTATCTGTCTGTGGAGGACCTCATCCACTTATCTTCCTGATCAGGTGGCCTGTAGCAGACCCCCACTATAATGTCACCTGTGAAGAAATTAATCTGTATTTCTTTTTGTCTAGCAGGTATAGAAAATAAACAGAAGGCTGTGACTTGCTTTGGCGAGTTCTACAGAGCGAGTATATTTGCACATTCTCTGAAGAACTATTTTAAGAAGAAAGAGGGGTGGAGTGTGCAGGGGTCTTTTGGAAGAGTTTTTTAAGATCTTAAAGATTCCTAAAGTTTCTGAAAGGTCACTTGCATTTTGATAGAATCTGTCATAGAAAAACAAAAACCCAAACCACTACAAAACAACAGCAAGTGAGAACTGTCTGTGTTACTTCACAGTATTGTAATTACAGATTTCACAATTATTCTCACCTTTTAATTCTCACCTCAGTTGTTTTCCACATTTGCTAACTGTCACCATCAAGTCCAAATTACTACACCTGTTAACCGCTAACCTTTTATTACCATATAATTTGGGAGACTTGAATAACTATGTACTGTAATTATATGACACTGGCCTTGTAATTGAAGTGATTGTGTGGCTATTTGTATCCTGAAAAACAGTGATAACTTTTTTGTTTTTCATAATAGAGTGGTTCAATTTGTCTTCAGTGTATTTACAGATGAAGTTTCAGTAGTTTCATCATTATTAGTATTACAGCGTATGACGTGCTCCCTTAACAAAATTAATAATCTCTTTTCTTTAAATTATGTGCATCAGTTCCTGGGGTTCCAAATGTGTTGTTAATGGGAAGAGCATTTTTAAAGAAAAATTTTTCAAAACCCTTCCCAGTTAAACTCATTTTCTTTCAGTTAGAAAATCATTGGCACAAATATGTCCTTTTGCTTATATTCTACTAAATTCTTCGTCATATCAGGATTGTGATTGAAATGATTTGAGCATGTCAATAACTTCCTGGCAAATCTTTAAAGCAGTTGAATGAAATACCTTTTTATTAGCTAGTCCATGGTTTTATCTGCAAGCTCTATTTTAAATGGAGGTATGACTTGAATTTGTAGCACTTGGTAGAAATAAATTTGTAGTGCTAAAATTGGAAAAATTAATTATTGTTTTGCTTACAACATAGGGGATGTAATTTCTGTAGCCTTGTAATGTTTTTGTGTGTGTGAAAATGCACAGCTTCTCAGGATACAAGCAGATTTATTAATCTCTATATTCTGAAAAGGACTGAAAAATGGAAAAGGGACTCTGTGTTCCAGGCAGGTAAAGATGCACTGGTGGGAATGCAGAAGAGGGCACTGCACAGCTACCTGATGACTCTGAGTGCTGGTGCCCCTCTGGGGCTCTGGTGAGCAGCTGCAGCTCTTTTTCCTGTGTGTTCTAGTTCTATGCTCCATGAGACACTTGATTAGAGAAACACAGCCTTATGTAGAATTATAGAATTACTAGAGGAGTTCATTGGTGCAGGTGTCTTCCCTGGGACTGACTTTTCAAGGTTCTATCTTTGATTCTGCTGGGGAGAGGTGGTGTTTTTCAGCTAAAGGAGATTTTTTGGAGGTGTGTGAAAGGGTTCTGCTCCGGCAGTGAGCAGTAGATGGCAGTGCTGTCCTGTTGCAGTGCTTGAAGGGGAATCATCTGAAATTTTAAATCCTGCAAAACATGCACTTCACTACGTGTCTGCTGCTGGAATAGTTAGGATATATATACTATTCTACCTAAAATTAAGTTTGTTCTCTTAAGACAGTTCTCCACGTAGCAATTTGGAGGAGAAAGGAGGTTCTGCGTACTTATAAACAGATCCTAAGTGCATGTGTATTCTTCAGTGATCTGTTTTGTACATGATTCAGACATAAAAGAGCTTAATGCTAATATGATGCCATTTAATCCCATTGGAAATATAATGAGAAGTTACTGCGGTATGTATGCTCTTCCAACTTCTTTCCTCAATGGGAAATACTTGCTTTCTGCAGAAACAACTGTTGGTTTGTGATACACAGTTCATTCCTGTAAATCTCCCACTTCCCCATATTGCAATATCTCTACAGTCTGAAAACTTGATGACTCACAGTGTATCAGTCTTTTGAGTCATAAGCCAGGGCCAAAATCTCTTTGCTTTTCTAGTACCAGAAATCTTCGTGAAGATTTTTTTACTGCTTATCCATGAGTACACTTTGAATGGAAAGACTACTTGATCACTTTTTTTGTTGTTGTTGTTCTAACAAGTAATCTGATTGCAAAAATAAGTTTTTTCTGTCTCCCACCTTTTTTGTTGTTGTTGTTTTTCTTTTGTTGGAATGTTAATCTTTTAGGGTGGAAAGACGTAATTGTATTTAATCTATGTCACTAAAAATAGGTTATTATAATTGGCCCTCTGATGACATGGTAGCCAAAAGTTTCTCAGACTATTTAATCTCTGTAACAGTCTGAACTTGTATCTCTTCTGAAGTTGTTACTAAAAACTATATATAAAGAACTCAGATATTTAAATTTTAAGACAATTGTAAATTTCCATGAAGTAATGAATTAGAAGATCATGAGGACTGTAGTGTGCTTTTTCTTTACAATTCTATTTCAGTGATGCAGCACAATATAGCTGTTGTAACTTCATAACTGTACTCTTACAAGTATATATTCTTCGAGTTAGACTGAGGGTTAAATTAATTGTGTTTGGAAGTTTAGCTTGAGTGATTTTTCTGTGTTTGTGTACAGATTTACAGAATTTTTGCATGTCCTTTAAGGTAACTAAGGAGTTTGTTTTACTACAGTAATTTTATGAAACTTTGTATTAGGGGTGCACTATTTTATGACAGGTCATTCATGTTAATATACTAGTTCTGTTTTTTGAGAATAAGGAAATCACTAACATCAGGCTATGAAAGTTTAAAATGTAGTTTTAATAGTTGTTTTATTTCCATTGAGCTGCTCATGGTGACAAAAATAAATTTTGCCACTTGTCATTTTTTTAATTTACAAAGAAAAGTATTTAAGGAGCTAGGATTGTGAACTTGCCCAAATGTTTCCTACATGAAATACCACCATAACAGTATAGAATCATAGAATATCCTGAGTTGGAAGGGACCGACAGGGATCATCGAAGTCCAACAGTGTTTAGATTGCTTTCAAAAGATTGGAGAAAAAGACTTAAATGGTAGGATGTAAGTTTTTAAAGATTGTAGGGGCTTGTATCAAAGAGGTTGTTAAAACCTGCCTTTGGTTTCTGTCTTGATATGTCTTCAGTATCAGCAAACCAGCTTCATACTATAGTTTTTCCAGAGATACTAGAGACTGTTTGTTGTAAACATTGACATTATAAAAAGAAAACAGATTTAAATAGGAAGTAGTTTCAATGGTGAAAAAGCTGGGAACAATATAACTGTTGGAAGCCTAATATTACTGGATACTTCACAGAAAAAATATATAGGGGATTTGATGACAAAGCTAAATGTTTTGTGCAGATTGTCGAATTGGTTACATAATACATAATAGTAAAAATTATAAGACCTTTTGAAGGGCAGTAGTTAAAAAAGGACCCCAGAAACTGTCAGAAGTGAGCTTTGCAGGAAAAAAAGCCCACAGTAATCTTTGATTTTTTTTTTTTTTGAGTGGATGAAGCTTTGACAATTTAAAGTTTGCAGTATGCTGTATAGTATGTTTTGTACCTTTTTAAGCAGTGTCATGGAAATCCATGTTTTATTTCTTGGAATCAGGAAAAAATTGGCTTTAGTTTTAGTTTCTACATGGTCAGACTTACTCTTAGGTTTGTAATATTTAGAGAAGTTCAATAGGGGGCCCATGGTGCTTTGATCTAGTGCCATGATGCAGTTTAATGAGACAGGGGTTTTCAATATTGTCTGCGATATTGCAAATTCTACCAGCTCTGTCTTAAATACGAAAATGCAAGATTTACACCTCAGAAACCTTCTCCTTTTTCTGGGCACTCTTTCTGTTTGAAACAGGTAATTACAAAAACCTCCGGATCAATTTTTGTAAAGGGGCACCCTGATGGGTGCCATGACTGAAGTGTGACATGAGCCTTTTCCAATACAATGGGTGGCCTAACATTCCTCGGGAAGGCCAAGCTCATTAAATATTCTCTTCTTTTTTTCCACTCTCTCCCCCTCTTCATGCACTTAGCTTGAGTTGTGCTAAGTCTGAGGTTTCTTCACTGAGGACTTAGGAAAATTGCATAGAGTTCTCAGATTGAATTTTTTATGTGTATGACTTCATGATGGCATTAGCATGTGCTTTGATCCATGTGTGAATGGCACTGGGTCGGCTCTTATTGCCATATCCAGATGGTGTTACAGGGAACAAACAGTTGTGTTTTAGGATTTCTCAATAGACTGTCTAGACTGGTCTTGCAGCAGACAGATACAGCCACCCATCAAATTAGCGTTTGTCAGATTTATGGTAATGGTTCACCAAAGCCTTCCTGTCATTGACATTAAGATTTACGCCTCCAAAGTTATTTTGTCTTCTGCAGCATGTAAAGTCTGATCATGTGTATGTGTGTGATTATCTATATGTAGATGTATATTTGCATATATAAATTTTTAACTAAAGGGAAGGAAAGCAACTGAAGAGATATAATTGCTACGGTAAGAGGCAGAATTTTTAAAGTATTTTTTTAAGAGTTTGATTCCTACAGCTGAATTGATTAGGGAAGCTTCCCCTCACCAGTCCATCCCCTCCCTTCAAATGATAATATGGATGTTCTGTTCCAGCTAGTGTCTCCCATATGCCCTTTTTAGAAAGAAAAACATGTATGTGGATTACTATGGCTAGATTTTGCACTTTCATGTTACACTGGAGTAATATGAGCTGCTCCCTGTACGCAGTGGGAATAACCTTTTGACAGGCAGTATGTCCATTCTCAGTGGAAATGTTTTTCCAAGTCTGGCCAGGGCTCCTTTGATCATGCCACCTCAAATGTAGGGGTCATAGCTACTATGCAATGTAAGAACCACTGATGGTTGACCAGGGGAAAGATGATTATGAGGAGAGCATTTTTAAAATAAGCCAAATGTTTTGAGATATCTTTTTCTTTCTGTTTTTTTAGGGCATCAATAGTTTGTGTTGCAGTGGGAATGCTAAGCAGGATTGTTGGGGAAATTTTAAATTAAGCTGGACATGCTGGTACATTTGATGATGGAAACAAGAGGTGGTGTTAATTTAAAATAGCTGAATTGCACTGGCAAGCTCTGGGCTTGAACATGTCAGAGCATGTTTTGAAAATGTTTTCCTGTTACAAGGATATTTCAAGAATAGCAGAGGGAGTAATGGGATGATGAAAGGATCCAGATGTTATAGTAAACTGTATATTTGGGGAGTACTACCACTTAATGAAGAAACAATTTTACAAAATGCTTGAATTAATTTGTAAATCTGTCTGTGGTATGTGCTTTGGAAAGTCTCTCCCCTGTTTGCTAGGAATAATTATTACTGACCATGAATCAGACCAAGAATTGGATTAAATATAAGACTATTTTATAGACAGTTTTATCCTCTACTGTTGCTTCTATTTTTGCTTGAAGGTGCTTTATGACATTGGAAGACAGTAAATAGAACTGGTAAATATGCAAATAAAAATTAAATATGTAAATACCAATTGACAAGAATCAGCTCCAGGAAATCAGACCTGGTCCTCCAATATGCAGTTCGCTATTGCTGGAGAATATGTGTATGCTCCCTGTGCACTGTTTTGGGGGCTCACAACCTCTCTCTGCGCAGCAGCAGTGTTACACTGAATCTTGGAAAAAGCAGCTAGTTTATTCTTTGCAAATCTATGGTCAGAGACTGTGATGGTGTAATCTTTATGTTTTTTGCTGGATTTCTGTGGGTTATGTGTTCTAGGCATGTTTGATTGTTACACAGCTTTCCTCTTTAAGTTCTTTAGTGAAAAGAACATAAGACATCTAAGAAACAAATCTAACAGAAGAATAGGAATTCTTTTTATGCAGAGAAGACATAGGGCTGCTCCTTTTTTTTATCCTTTTCATTTTTTTCTTTTCTTTCTTCTTACTTAGGAATATTATCTATGGCTGTTTGGTCTAATAGTTTGTCAAACTTTGTCTTCCTATTGTACCTTTTCCTGTCTCAGTGGCAACATATTTTTTGCTTTGTGTTTTAAGTAGAATACGAGAAACATTCTTGGTTTTCATTTTCTTTCCTATACTCCTCTTTTATCAAAATAAGAATATATTGCACTGAGATATTTTAATTAATCTGTTAATTTTCCATATAAACTTAATTTTAACTTATACTAATGCAGCATTTAAACAACTGAGTAAGCATTTTAACTTCACTATAGTTTTATTCTGGTTTTAACTGGATGTTGTGAAACATGTCTACATATCTACATACATTAAATATAGGTTTATTTATTTTTATTTTCAAGACCATTATGTTATGCTTGGTTACTTTTTACTTCTTACTCATGGTGCATAGAAAACTTTACCCAGCCTGGGAGACTTTAGATGCAATATTTTTTTTTGAAGTTTAAGAATTGAGGTTTTTCTTTCAGCAGACTTCTGGTTTTGTTTTGATATGTTGAAAACTTTGGATGAAATATTTCTTCATGCTGTCTTTACTTCTATCAATCAGCTTAGAAATTTTACGTGGACAGATAAATTTTCAAGAATCATGAGTTCTACAGCAAGCTAATAAGAGTATTTATATAAGCATCACTTTAATGGTTATGGTTTAGCAACTTTGTTGCTCATTGGAAGTGAATTTATCAGAGACGGGCTAAAAGGTTCATTTTTTTTTTTCATATGTGTGTGGGTTTGGTTTCCCCCACCACACCAAGTCAGATTTTGGGCAATCTAAACTTACAAAAGGTAGCAGAAGGACTGATAATAAAATATTTGACCGGGAGAGTTCCTATCAGGATGGTGTGTTGTGCTGCCTGAGGTTGGTGCATTACAAACTGTTGTTAGTTCTGAGAGGAAAAGACCCCTGATGCCACTTCAAGGGACAGTCTGCTCTGTGAGCATGTGACTGAAGTGGAGAAGGCTGAAGTGGATGGCAAGTACTGCCATCATAATGGCCAGAGATGCTCACTCCTAGTATGTCCTTGTAGAAAGAGGTGGGCCACCTGTGTTACCCAGCTCAGGAGATGTGTAGGCAGTGAGACTTAGGATTTTTGTTGGCTTTATGCTTGGGGGACTCACTGTCTTTTTATTTTTTTCTTTGTAAGAGTGTTTTTTTGAGAGGTGATGAACTGGGAAAAAAGGTCCTTCTATCTCCCCTTTTTGCTGACAGCACGGACAGAGAAGTGGGAGCAGGGAGGAAACAAACTATGGCACCTGGCATGCAAGATACATGGGCAAAGGAGTGGGGTAAATGATGAAAAGCAAGTGAGCAGCTGAGATAGGGGCCTGATTTTTAAGAATAAATTGCGACCAGCCTGTTCCTGCCAGCCCAAAGGCATTAGCAGTACCTGCAGCTTGCCTGCTTGATCAGAGCTGGGCACTCTGCTGCTGGACTCTGGCTGGGCCACCCTTCCGGGGTCCTGGGTCCATCGCCTGCACCCTGACTGCAGTGCAGGCTCCAGTTCCTGCCCCTCACTGCCTTCTCTGTTCAGATATCTAGGAAAATGGGATGACAGGGAGAGTGGAGCGGCTTGAGCTAACCTTGTGTCAGAAGTCCTGTAGAGCCATGGCCTAATTCCCTTATCAATGCACACTACCCTCACACTCAAATTTTATGAGTGTTTTAAATCTCAGCTATCTGGCTCAGCTGGGAATATAAACTAGACCTCAAGTATTAACTCAGTCTGGCAACCTGCCCATCATGCAAATAAGGATACTCAATAGGTCTGGCAGTCCTTCAGAGCTGTCTCACAGATCTTCCAGAAGCACAGGCAGATGCTTGATGTTTTCTTTCTGTTAATATGGGAGAAGGTTCTCTTTCCCTCTTACTATAGAAACAAAGCAAAAACACCCTGATCACTGTGATACACTCTAGAGATGTTTTCACTCGTAAAGAAACAGTAACTTGGCAGTTACTGTGACTAAGCAGATGTGGGTGCTTGAGTTTGAGCACCTGGACAAAAGTGGCGGTGAATCAACATGACTATATTGGACCAAGCAGTTTATGAAAGTCTCTTCAAATTAATTAGCTGTTCAGGCTTTTTTTGAGGGCCCTCCCTAGTAATGGTAGCTTTTTAAGAGCACTGCCAGCTTATGATTTGTATTTGTGCCAGGTTATGATTTGTATTTGTTGGAAAATGTTGTCACCTATAACTTGGATAAATTAAACATCTAAGAAGAGCTCTGTAGAATTTCTGTTGCTTTCACAGGAAAACTAAGGTTGGAAGGGATCTTGAAAGGTCTGTAGTCCAACCTTGTACTAAAAGAAGAGTCAGCTTAAGATCTGACTAGGTTGCTCAAGGCTTTGTTCAGCTTAGTTCTGACCTTGAAAACCAAGTGGAAGAAACCATCAAAGATAGCACTGTAGAGCCTGTCTGGACACTACTGGGCTGTTCCTGTGGGGGAAAAGTGTTTTCTTCTATCCAGTCTGAACCTCTTGGGCTTCAATTTGTCCATTGTTTTTTGTCCTCAAGCCATTTGCAGCTGCAAGCTTCCCTTCAGAAAGTTCCCAGGACATTTTTCTGTGGATATCTCAATTGCTTTAGATTGTCTGGAAGATTATTCTGTGTTTGTGCCGCTGTGACTTTGTTAGATTTTATAAGTGAGATTTCTTTTAGCAGAGAGTGCAACTCAAGACTGCACTGTGATTTTTAAGAGTTGGCACATTCAGTATGCCACATGTAGTATAAGTACAAAATAAATTTGAACAAATAGAAATTTGTACTTTTGGCAATATTGTCATCTGAAACATAAGGAAAAAATGTGATGCTTGATGCATTTGCATTAACAAATGCCTGTTCTGAAAGCGGGAAATGAGTGGCTTTGCAAGAAACGAAGGGAATTTTTTTTAATTTTTTTTTTAACATGCTGCTAAATTTAAGGCTCAGAGTTGAGAGACTGATTTTAATTTCACATAGGAAACTTAGGGCATCCTCAAAGGCACTGAAAAGTCAGCAGACCAAAAGACATCAAAATGTTAATATGCTACTATTTTTACATAACAGGGCAGCCTGAAATTCATGTTAAAATATTCAGCTCTAGGAAAATAAATGTCTTAATTCTCTCTGCTCTTACAGATAGATTTTTCTTTAATGGCTATCAAGTAGGTAAGTGGTTCATAGATTACTCTTTTGTTTCCTTATGACTTGTGATAATCATAAGGAAATATGAACGGAGCTACACGGTACATGAATACATGCTGAGCTGCAGTCTAGCCTATGCACAATTTGCGGTGTAATTAATTTTAAAACAATTTAGGTATGTAAGCACTAAACTATGTGTGAAGGTTCACTGAATTAAGTTAGGCTGACTTGCATCGCTTATATGTGGAATACATATAAAATAGCGCATAGAAGTTGTAAGAATTCACTTCTTAATTCATGTTTGCTTGCTTTTTGTCCATTGCTTGAAAGAGCTTAAATATCACTTGTTTGTGTGTAGCTCCACATTGTCGCTTGAGCTGTCGAGGGCCTACTATGACTGTGTAAGGCACATAACTAGTTTTATTTTTAAACCAGTGAATCCCCACTTTTGAAAAGGGACTATGTCATGTTCTTTTCCTCTCCCTGGTCTGGATGCACTGTATTGCACAATATCTACAATGATTGCTTTCTAAAGCCTGTGCCTTAGGTAGTTAATTATCTGCAGCAGTATAGCATTCATGATGTGCAGAGCTGCATATGAATAGCCAGTACTAAAAATTTAGCATCAGGGCCAGAAACTGTTTTTTAATACAAGGCATGATTAACAAAAAGTATTGTTTACTGAAATGAGTAACTTCTTTATTAGAGCAGAAAACTAGGAGTTGCTGGAGCAGAGAAGACATGGGGAATCTAAACTGTGGAATGTTCTCTGCCTTGATTTATCTACTTATTTATTTTACCACTGTTATATTAATTACCTTCCAACTGACAAACAACAGAATTGGACAAAAGGAGTCTGTTGCAATTTTTTTGACTCCGCCCTGCTCTTACTTCTATGTAAAGCAGCATTTGTTGCATGTTTCATATGCTATCTGTGCAACTTCTAAAATACCATTTTTTGTTAAGACAAAAATGTTGCAGGCATACATGCTCAAAATGCATAGTAATGTGATATGACAGCCTAGTGAAACTTAATAGGGTACTCTGAGATGGTGCTTTACTTTTTCTCTTTGTGGGCATTGAAACCATTCCTATAATCACAATGCTATCGCAAAGGAAATTTTGCTGAACTAATAATTGCTTTGCGGTTGAGACACCACCACAAGTATTTCACTGCTGAAGTCAGCTGCAGTGGAAATGAGCCTCCCTCCCCTGATTTGGCCCATACCAGTGATCTCTCAATTGCCATCATCACAGAAGTTCATGGAGGAACAGATCCACTCCCACGTGTTAGCATTAAATCAAGCACCAGATCTTGGAAAGAATCTGCTCACAGACCAGGAAGCTGCCTGGTGTGGGTGAGCAGTCCCCATGTGTTGCTTCACAGGGCAGGTTGCCTGTTGATTCCCTTGGAATGCCTCATCCCTGGAGTGTAGCCTAGGGGTGATGGATACATGGATAACTATGCTTGAATCTGCATTCCTGGAGAAGGAGTGCAGTCTCCTGGACAGCCAAAGATGGCATGAGTTTTTAGCTACTGTTACTATGTAAGCATCCAGGAGTACTACAAATAGTTCCCAATTAAAAAAGAAAAAACCAAAACAAACCAAATCACTTCTCCACTTTTCGGGGTGTGTCAGTTCTTTCAGTAGTCTGATTTGGAAGCTGTAGCCTACCAGGGTCTAAAATTGGCAAGCATATACCCCTGAAGGAATGAGACTACGCTGTAGGAAATGTTCTCTTCTTCTTCATAGGTTGGTTTTTATGGGCCACACATATATGTATTGTGTGTTGATTCTGAAAATGGAAACTTGACCTTTACCATGTAGTACAGCTTAACCTGGTATAAGGTGACTGTAGGATAAGGACAACCAACAAAGAGTGACTCTTCAATATTGAAACACTTTTCTTTTGGGTATTTGGATGGAAGCATTGACTGAAATGTACTCTTCCTACAGACCCATGAATTAAAAAAAATCTATAATAAGATATTATTTGAATATTGGCTCAGCTGGTAAAGAGAAAAATATAATTGCTAGATGATGTGTGAAAATCCAATCAAATACTGCAGGACTCTTCACCATCATGGTTTTGAATGTCTCTAGAACTTTCAGATGCTCAGGTTTCTGAGTGAAACTTTCCAACCTGCTGCAAATTCCATGTGTTGAGAATGAACAAAGCCACATGCTCATTCACCACAACATGGAGAATACCCATGCTAATTAGTATGAAATGCTGAAGGGTATGGCTGACATTTCTGCCACATGATTTACAGTGTAAACTTGTTGAAAACTCCGGGATCATTATGTCAGTACTTTCCTGAGGGGACAACATGGTTGTAAAAGTGTAAACTGAGATTTTTCCCTTTGACAGAACAGAAAATCAAGAGTTTTGTTTGTTCATTTTTTAAATCATCTCATCTCATGTCTGTATTGGAAGAGACGGGTTTTGTAGTGTTAGAGCGATATTTTTCCCTGGGTGTGGTCAATGGGGAAATCTAGAAAGTATAGGATGTTTGCTTTCTTTGCCAATATTTGTTTTCAGTATCAATTTATAATGGCAAAAATGATGACATCAAATTCTTTAAAAACAAATCTTTGCAATCTGGTTTTTGTTTTCACTGTCCTAATATATCAGTGATCAAGTCTGTTTTTAATAACTAGCTAATGAGCCACTGAAATAACTCTTGTTGGTGAGATTATTTCTGGGAAGATTGATTAAATTCTCCTAATAGTACAGTAACAAAGTAGATCTAGAGTGCAACCAACACAGGAAACATTATGAGCCAATTGGTCTTCCACTCATGGTGGTTCTTACACAGAAACTAATGAATATTGCAGGAAGTTGGAATGCAGAATAGGGCTAGTATGACTTTTCAAATATATTTGGAATCTGTGGAATGGGGAGCATGAGAAATCTTGCCTAATTTTTAACTCTAATGTGACTGGAAAAGTATTTCTTAGAAAATGCTCTAGAGTTCTGACTGCTCCCCAGAGATACGAAGTCCAGGTATAGGGAGGTGGTCTTACTCTGCTTTAGAAAGATTATTAATTTCAAGTTAAGATCAAAAGAATATCCAATATATGTAACATCTTTACATATATGTAATATATATAATCTACCTTAAGCAAATAACACATATATATAACACTGACCTGCACTTCGCATGTTAGTGATGCAAAGGAGTTAAGAATTTAAATTTTGTCTGAGCCACAAGGTAGTGTTAATTCTTGTTAAAATAAGTCATCCACAATATGCACTTAAGGGAAATTCAAAGCTATTACAACAGATGGCCTGCCAAAGATCTTAGGTAATTTATGACAGTCTAATAATGTTAAATTCTTTGAACACGTGTAAAAATGGGGAAACTTGCAGGTCTAATTCCTGAAAATGTGGGAAGCACAAAGTTGTGTGAGAACACTGATGATTGAGTTGCACTGCAAATTCACACAGTTCTTTATTACTTGCAGTTTGATTTAATGGAGTGTTTAATTGTTGATAGAAGTTCAGTAATTTCTTAAGGAAATAGTATGTTTTTCTTTATCCTTAATGAGATCCTGTGTGGCACCTTCAAGGTAACTTTTTTTGTCACTGTGTTTGTCTAATCATGTACCACCAAATTATTTTTAACCAGAAAATTATAAAAAGGACTTATCTATCCTAAAATTCCACATATTACTTTCTTTTCTTTTTCAAATGAAACATTTGTGATCATGTAATAGTGCAGTACCATCACGCTGCATGTGTAGACTTTTTCAGTTTATTTTTTCAGTTTTTTCAGTTGATCTTTGACAGAGTATGACTTTTTTGATCCTTCTGAATCTACATAGCTTTAAAATGATAGAGCGAAGTCCAAGTCACATGCTTGATACAGTTAAATTTTGCTAAAATATGTGTACTTTTACCACATTTTCTGTACTGATAGGTTCACTAAGGAAAATCTTAATTTCTTGATTCAGTATTATTTCAACTGGCATATGTGGTATATCAAGCTGTCCCTGAAGGATTTTCCTTCTGTGTTTATCTGACACACAAGAAAAATTTTTCTAGGAAATACCACTGAATAGTATGGTTGATTGGAGTAGAAAATATATTGCTATTAGGCTGGAATGTATGGCTTAGTAGAAGAGAAAAGCAGTAGACAGCAGGAAGAAGAATCATTATACATTTCTCATTAAAATACTTCAGTGTGCCTGGAAGTCCAAGTAGGTTTTAATGTTTTTACAATGGACTTCATATGTATGCTTAGTGCAAAAATATTTACCTGGTTTCATACTATCGAACGGGGTTCTTGTTGCTATGAATGTGATTTTTCTAATGTGAACATTTCCAAATCAATTTATGGTCTGTTGGAACTTTAATCTTCATCTTATTTGTGGAAGATTATTTTCCAAGGATTTTTATTGGGATACGACATAACTGTTTTTAGCATTAAGGCTGTATAATGTCCCCAGCTGAAAAATCTTCAAACATTTAGGCTACAGCTTAATAGTTCATTTTGATTCCTGTTTCTGGACATGACTTAAATATGAGACTTCTCAGCTCAATTGTGTCATCTTACAATAAACTACTTTAAATTACTCTAATTCCCTTGTGCTTGATGGACATCACAATCATATTCTCATATTTTTTGTTGCCTTTTAGAAGGAAAGTTAGCAGTGAAATTTGCATTTAGTCATTGCTTTAGACCATGTTTCCATGCTGAAGGACTCTTTTCTTTTGAAGTACATATACGTTGAATTAGTCCCAAAATTAATTCCAATTCTATACTAAATAATAATAAAAAAACCTCATATAATTATTACTTCTCTTTAGTGTATGGAACTTACACTCTTTGCTGCTTTACACACATTGCACTGTGGCTTGGATCATGTTGAACTTCAGTGGTATTTCACTAGAAGGAATACATTAATAGCAACATGTTTTTTTCCCTTCCTGCTTGTATTCATAGGGGGCTTTTTTTCTGCTCTTTGGCTGAATTTTATTGTTCGGACTGACATTATCCTCAACTTTGTTAGGTTAGGGGTTTTGGAAATCACAGTTTACCCCATAATAATCAAAGATCTTTTAGAGTTCTTTAGAAAAATTACTGGAGACAGCACATGTGCACTTCTTTTTTTGTTTTCCTTCATTTTGAACTCTAGGCCTGGTTATTCTGTTCTTTTCCATCAAAATATTTCTGAGTTTAAAGAAAGATGTTGCTTGAAAAGATCTGAGATTTTTTTAGTTTCTGGTGGTAAGGAACTTGGAAAATTCAATAGGAAAACGGTAGCTGTTAACAAATTTTCAGATTGGATCAGGGTAGTTAATAGTGGCGGGAGAATTTCTGTTTCATCATCCTGCCCAACTGGTGAGTTTTGAGGAATGGTTTTTTTATGTGTTACTCCATATTTTTTAGTTTAATTTCCTTGCCATAAATCAGTTGAGGATAGTGACCTGACACAATTTGCAGTTGCTTCAGTTTCTCTGTTATAGGAGACATGGGGGCTCATACTGTTCTTTGGGCCCCAGAAATTTTGCCTTTTACCAGAGAAGTGTAAACAGCATGCTTTTCTCATTTACATGGGCTTCATAAACTGCTTGTATAAAAATGAGTAAAAAACATTCTTTTGCAGTAACTATTTCAAATTCTGATCTTTCTGCTGTTGACCTGCAGAGCTGGAAGTGACTGGAGTCTTGGAGGATCTACTCTTTTAATTCCTTTGGTTCAGTATCTATCCAGGAAGTCCCTGGTACTTCCTGCTCATCTGTACATGTCTGAGCAAGGTTGTCTAAGATTATATGTAGAGCTGATGCTCCACGACAGGCTCTTATTCTGTTTGGTTGTGGAGTTAGGGGCAGAGGTTTTACTTCCTGCTGGCCTCCAGAGATAGTATTTCGTATACAGTAGTACACCAGCACCTTGTTCTTGTCTCTGCTCTGCAAATCTCTCAAGTAGTGATTTATCTATGTGTATGATGATTCTGCTTAGTTATAAGATAAGGATGGTGTTTCACTGTGAAAGTTTATTCCTTGTCATACCTTTATATTACAAAATTCTAGCTTCCAGTTCTTTATTACAGTTCTTTAGTAATCTGTCAGTTCTTAGGAAAGTGGATGTAAAAAATTAAAAATACTTAGAAAAAGTTAAAGCCAGTTTTCTGCTTTTACAACTAATCATGTCTTACTTTCTAAAAGACAACTCTCTTCCATTTCCTAAGGCTGTTTTTCTTAATTGTCTCACTCTGAATTATGCTACCAGCTACAGATTGCTTATGTTTCTCTGATAGACTCTCATCATTATGGCAATTCTCTCTGGTCCTCAGTGAATTTTTTTCTCTAGCCAGCAAAAAGGACTTTCCCAGCTTAGCAAGATTTATGCTGATCTAGAATAAATGGTAAACTTTTTCTTCCTGTAAGAAGCAGTGAGTCAGTTCTTACTAAGGTATCTCCAGCCTCCTTAGACTATGTATTAAATCTCCCACAGCTATGCATTAAAGCAGGTGAGGAACTGAGCGCCCCAGAGCTGTGCTTAGTTATCTGAACAGCATGTTAAATTGATTTCTGCTTGGATTTGTGATCGTATTTCATCAACATCAAGTATATTCTTAAGTAACATTACATTTTTAAATTATGAGGATTTTTACGGAACTGTTGTGTAGTAATTATCTGAAAGAAACAGACAGTAATCACACTGTCGATGAAAGGACTATCACTGGGAAATGGATTGCACAGGAAAGTTTCAGGCTGAGGGCTTTCACTCCTTTTAAAAGCATTCATTTCCTAGAGCTGACTGGATGATGCACCTACTCAAAAGAGAAAAAGGTGAATCCCCTTATAAGGTTTTCAGCAGTTCTGAGACTACAAGCAGATCTTTCTCATAAAAGAATAATCTGGCATAATGATATATACTCTTGTGGATGGAAGTGTTTCATCCTTAATTGATAAAAAGTGGTGGTTTCACCTGGAGAAACTTCTTAGTTTGGGTTGTCAGCACCGCAGAGCTGGACACTGGCATACCTATGAGTCTGTATGGCAGGCTGTTTTGTCAGCAAGGCCACAATAATCTGTGTTTTCACAAAAAATAAAGCTGGTTCTTGCTAGCTCCCATTTTCATGTAAAAAAATTTACCATTTATTTGGGGTTTTTTTACCCAACTAACTCAAGAAAATGAATGGGCATTGTCAATACTTATGAAAAAATCCTGTTTGTGGGGTGATTGTGTGGATTTTTTGGTTTTTTTTTTGTTTGTTTCGTTGGTTTCATTTGCTTTTTTTAACAGTGCAAGCACATGAAAACATCTTCTATCTGTAGTCGACCATTGCTCTGTATGATCTATTTCCTTCCCTGTCAGCTGACAATCCCCATCTCAAACTGAGTTGTGTTCCCCAACCATTTGGGCACTAGAAGAAGGGCACCTGTTGGGTTTCTCTTCAAGGCAGTTTAAAGGCTGTGTAGTCCTTGATCCATGCATGTTCAGGAGTAACAAATTTGACTGTTCTGATTTTGCAGTGCTATATGAACAAAATAGCCAGTGGAATCTTCATCAACAAACAGATGGGTGACAGCTGAGAAACTCCATAGTAGATGTAGATATACAGCCAGAAAAAATATCCAAACCTGCATCTGAAGAGAGGAGAAATGTGAAATGCCTGTGTTGGAGCGTGAGATGTTTTCAATGACTGAAGTTTCTCAAACCTAACTCATGAAGACTTTGATTGAGGCAAAACCTGTTTGGCATTCCAGGAGACTGTCATTGATTAACACTTGAAGAATTTTTGGTGGTGCTCGAGATTCATATGCCTTCCTCTAATTGTATATTTTGGATTAATGGTTTTGTGTGGGTTGGTCTGTTTCCTCTCATGGTAGTAATGTGCTGTGCTAGCGAAGTACAACTGTTATGCTCTTTAAGGGGGATGGGGGGGAGAAGAGAGGTTCCTGTATATACCACTACATATTTCGTATTCCCTAGGTCTTTTGGTCAAAATAGGTATTCTCCTAAAGGTTCTTATTTTTTGTAAATATAGTGTACTGGGAAGGTAAAATGAAAAGGCCACATAAGATCAAAATCATTCATAGGGAGTCCAGTGAATAAGAGATACCCATAGCCTGCAACTATCCAATGCTTCAAATGCAACACTAGAGATTGATAATGCCATGAACTGGTAATAGACCACATCTGTTGGATCTTCCTTTTGTGTGTCCACCAATACTGGTGTAGTTCTTACTCCACTTTCTAGTGCTGAAAGGCAGTCTCGTCTTTAGTGTTCTTTGGCCATAAGATTTGTACTGTCTCCAAAATCAAGCTATCATTGTTTGATAGCTTGTCCACCTCCTTCTCTTATCTAAATACTTCCATTACTTCTTGTTAGACTGTGTGCACTAGCAATGCTATTTATCCTTACATTTAGATGGTAAATGGATAGACTGTTTCTATTTTAGTAGCTTTTTTTTTTGCATCAGTGTCTACTGATATCTTCTTTCCCTTACCTCCTGATAATTTTAGAGCAACTAAACATTTGTTGGTCTGCTCACTTCTTGGTTTGGCAATGCCTAAATTTGCTGTGGTGTGCTCTGTATACTGTACGAGCAGAGTGTTAGCAGCAGGGACTCCTGAGCAGGTTTAAAAGTGACAGTTGAAACTGTACTTTCTTTTTTTTAATGTACTGTCACACTGTCATGTTTGTGTTTAATTTTACTGTATGATATCTTGCAAATTAATTCTAAAACTCTTCTGACATTGAAGAAAAAAACCCCAGTAAACAGCTGGCTCAGGAACTGCACAGGGATGACTTTCAGCAAGCCTGAAAGCCCTAAGATGTGTTTTTGTTTAGTTGTTGTTGTCATTTGTAGCTTTTTTGGGGGGACATATTAAGAAAAAATAAACCCTATATTCATCTTTCATCCTTACTGGAAATTAGACGTGACAGGATGTGTCACATGCTTCACTTTTGCACATTGGGGCGGTGCTGCTACTGCCTTTTTTGCTGGTATTTTTGATGATTCTTCAGGCTTTTTTTAGTGTGATTGTGTTTCCTTAAGTTGTGAAACAAATTGTTTGCAAAGGCTTTCGTTCGTCTTTTCCATTGTCTTTGTCTCTTGCTGTTAAATGTGAATGGACTGATGGACTGAATGAGATGAGTTACTCTTGTGCAATAAAACAAGTGGAAAACAAACTGTTAGAGAGGAAACAACTTGAGCAATATTTCTACACTTGATGGAACTTAGAAGTGTCCAGAAGCACCTTTGGAGCTTGATTTGTTTGATACTGCAGTGAAGCAAGTGATTATCTTCTGTTCAGAGTACCACCTGTGCACGTTTATAACTGTTTTGCTGACTCAGCTTTGGTTTATTATAGCCATGTGCCATTTTATTTTATGTAGGCTTTTAAATCATACTACTGCATTGAGCATCTGAGTACATCTAGAACTTGATATTATTTTACTTCATGCTGTTTTCTAGCATGTTGTGAATGGAGGAGAGAGTCATAATTTGGTTTTGATTTTATAAGGAGTGTGCAAGAGATTAAGGTCAGAGAGTCTCATTTTCCCTTTTGGATGTGAGGTTTGTGATTTGTTTTGGCTGATAGTAGGGGAAGGACTCCTGTTGCCTTACAGCTTCTTCCAGGGAAGTTGTCTTTGACTGCATTTATTGAATTTTTGTGATTCCCGAACTTCTGGGTCAAGCTTTCACTCAAGAGCAGTTTGACTGATATCACATGAAACAAATTATCTCCTGCAATTCAAACCACTGTGATTGTATTATCACAACCATGAAGTCTTTTGAAACTATATGCTCTGAACAGCAGTGTTCTATCTAGCTTGTCATAAGTCATCCAGTTCTTTCTTCTTGACTCCCTGTATTTCCTCTAAGCCTTCTCTGTTGGTAGCAGAGTTGTCAAATATGTTGAAGAATGAATAGGGCTGTGTCGTTTGTCTGGTTTTGGTACTTGAGCCTGTATCTTATGTCTTGTTCATCTTGTGACTACGTTGTTGGAAGTTTTTTGAGGTGTGATTGCTCCTTTTGGGACTCCAGAATCTGGCTTCTCTATGAAACCAGGAAGTTTTTGATAGAGGAAGTTAAATAATTTCAACCAATGAATCTAAATGTATTTCTTAGTAGTCAGAAGGGAGAATCTGAGATTCCTGCTCCAAACTGTATATTGCTGTTCTAGTATCCTGTGACAGAGATGGTCCTATGCAAACCTCATGAAGTTCAAAAAGATCAAGTGCAAGGTCCTACACCTGAGTTGGGGAAATCCCAAGCACATCCGCTGACTGGGCAGAGAACAGATTGAGAGCAGCCCTGCCAAGAAGAACTTGGGTGTTCTGGTGGATGAGAGGCTGGACATGACCCAGCAACGTGCAATTGCAGCCCAGAAAGTCAACTGTGTCCTGGGCTGCATCAAGGGCAGTGTGGCCAGTAGGTCAAGGGAGGTGATTCTGCCCCTCTAATCTGCTCTTTAGAGACCCTACCTGGAGTGCTCCATCCAGGTCTGGGGTCCTCAGCGCAGGAAGGACATTGACCTGTTAGACCAGGTCCAGAGGAGGCCACAAAAATGCTCAAAGGGGTGGAGCACCTCTCCAGTGAAGACGGGCTGAGAGCACTGGGCTTGTTCAGCCTGGAGAACAGGTGGCTTCGGGAGACCTTAGAGCAGCCTTCTGGTACCTGAAGGGAGCCTACAAGAGAGCTAGTGAGGGACTGGTGACAAGGGCAGGTAGTCATAGAGGGAATGATTTGAAACAAGCAGAGGGTAGATTTAGATTAGATATTAGGAAGAAATTATCTACTGTGAAGGTGGTGAGAACCTGAAGCAGGTTGTCCAGAGAAGTTGTGGGTGTGCCTCCTTGAAAGTGTTGGATGTGTCTTTGAGCAACCTTCTAATAGAAGGTGTCTTGGCTCGTGGCAGGGGGATTGAATCTTTGTGGTCCCTTCTGACCCAAACCATTTTATGATTCTATGATTTCTGTAAGGTAGGATATCACCAGGACTCCTTTTGCTCTGTAAAAGTACCTTGCTTCACTGAGAATTTGTTTTCTTCTGTCCTTTTTTTATATTATGCTGTCTCTAATGCCATATGCTTGTCTGTCTTTCTGCAGCACAGGCTGATACAAAGTTGAAGAGGTGTAGGTGCATGTGTAGAAAGAGTGCTTTTGGTGCAGTCAGTGGGCTGACCACTCACTCATTAGCGGGGTTAAACTAGAAAATTGTTTGTGGACTGTCATAGAAGGAAACTAGTCATGATTTTAGAGGTTTTATCCAAGCTGAACTTCACTTCAGGATGGCAGTGGCTATGTGTGTATTCATTCATCTCTCTTGGTAGCCACAAAATGAACAGCAATCTGTTAGGTTTTGTCCTCATTGTTGAAATTATGTAGACAAAGATAAACCCTATCAGTCTGATGTTTTGAAAACCTGAAAGCAGTGTCGCTTATGGTGTGTCTTAAATTAAGTAGGTTTTCCTCTTCCTCCTTTTTTTTTTTTTTCTGTCGTGGTAAAACCACCTGTACAGCTAAATGGAAACGGAAGAGTCTGCAGCTTTAGCTCGCACAGTCAAATAAATAGATTCCGTTGTATTAATTTGAAGTTAAGGTATTAATACAGTTAAAGTTTAGTTTATTTATATATCCTTCCCCCCCCCCTCTGTTCATGGTGTGTAATTTCATTCTGGTATTATGTGTATTTTATTATTTGCATTCAGTTATTCCACTGCTGTTCCCAGTTGTTTCCTATTGTTAACATTATAATTGTCTACCTTGTGCCACTGTGTCCCTCTCCCCCAGCCCCCTACATATCAGCTTTTCAAGGTTTGAGATTTCATTGTGCTTCTGTATCTCAGACAACATCAGAGCTATGGAACCTTCTGTGTGTAAATTTTACTTCTTTTAATAAACTGTGTGAGTTTTATTAACAGCTTCAGATGATGATTTACCAAGTCCTCTGGATATAAGTGTGCACTGGGTTCTAGAACTCTGTTTCTTCAAAGATACCTTAACTGAAAAATAAAATGTAAAGGAAGACCATATCCATAAGTATAAGCCAGAGGGGGAAGGGAGCAGAGTTATGGTTGAGCTTTCAGCCTTAATTCTGTATTTCAAGAGTTCTGAATGCTTGGTTTGTTAGCATTACTGCTGCACTAACTTAGGGTATTTTTCCATGAGAGTGTGTGTGTTTAACCAACTAAGCATGAAATCCCTTGCTACTGTTTGTCCCTATTAAATAGTGGCAACAAAAGAAACAGACAGGAGATGGGTCCAGAACAAAGCAGAAATAATGGAGTATTTCACCCCAAAAAGGAGAGTGAAACGAGAAGTACAATGAGTAGGCAAAGACAGACTCAACAGCTGGAGGCAGTTTAATGTGTTGTAGAGAGTAGTAATTCAGGGACATTTACTGCCCAGAGCTTCAATCTGTGATCTCCGAGCGGCACAGACATCAGAAGTGTTTGGCCATCCCTGCTGTAAACACAATATGCTTTCCCCCAGAAGAACTCTCCATAGAGCTTTAACCCTGTCTAGGGTTGTCAGCATAAATATTGATCCACCTAAAACAAGAGTTGTCTCATTGGGTTAGAAATCCATAAGGTAGAGTAGGACTGACTGACTTCTTTCTTAACTCTTGCAAATGATTATACATGCACATGCAGTGTGTGTGCACACTTAAAAGTGAAATAAAAGTCACAGTGGTTCTGAATATTGCACAAATTTCTGCACACTGCAGCACGTGTTGCTCCCAGTTTCCTGGATAAGTACACCCTTTTTTCAAAAACTGGCTAAATGCATGCATATTTTAAAGATACCTTATTGTTTTATTTTCAGTACTTAAAAATGCATTTGTTCATTAAAATACAAAATTAACATTAAAATTGTGAAAGCTTACATTTTGATATGTTGCTCCCCTTATAGTAAGTAAGGTCTTACCCTGATAAGATGAAAAGGCTCAAAAAAAAGTTGTTCATTTTTTGTTGCTAACAGTGGGGCTGGAATACACGGCCATATCCCAAACAACCTTTTAGTGACTGTACCAGCCAGCTCTGCTTGACCATATGTTTGCAGTAGTCCAGTGTTTTCTTTCTGTCCCCTCCAACACTTCCTCCAAGAAGCACTGTTTGGGTTCAGAGTTTGCTTTATAATACCTAGAAGGCAGGCTTTTATTGCCCATTGAGCAAATAGGGTTTGGGATTCAATGGAAGAGACTTCCAAGTCCGTATCTGACAAGTATTTTGAGAGCAGTCAGACTGTTAGTTCAAGCTTCTCTTATGCCCTTTGGGTTGTCCAAATGGAGTAGAAAGTATGCTGGTTTGGGAAAGAACTGAGCACTAGCAGTGGATTGAGCAAGTCTTTCAGTGTTTTTGATATATTTGTGTTTTGGAATTCTGGGATGGCTTCTTTAGTTACTACCACACATTTATTGCAGTTCTGTGGATTTCAGAGTGCACTGTAATGTGTGATGACATCTTAAATAATGTGTAGCTCTTGGTCCATGGTTATAAAATATTCCAGGATGCATTTCCTGTCCATAATAAAATGCAGAATATAAGGTGTAATTTTATTTGCATGGTCAATGACCTCTGAATTTTCTACTCTCCACAAATATTGTACAGCTACTAGATGCAGCTGCCAGAGTTGTGACAATAGAGGTTTTGTCTCCATAATGGAGCTCTGACTTTGCTAGTGGCCAGGTAACTTTAAGCTGCTGAGACAACAGGAAGAGGGTGATCAGGCTGTTTGTATAGTGGTATTTCCAATAGGAGAGATGTTCATTGAGCTCAAGTAAGGAAGATTGCAGAACAAGTTTATAAAGTTCAAATATATTACTACAAGTATCCCCTACAATGCGCTGTAGAATTTCTCATCTTAGCCACTTCTAAGTGCTATACACAGTAGCTTAAGTTTCAGCAGCTTTTTGAAGCTAGAATATTAAAAGTTTGTTTTCATTACACCTAAATCAATCTACTGAAGGAACTTAGCCTAGCACAAGGACAAATTCACGAATATAACAAAGATGGGGGAATCATATAAAATAAAATATGAGAGTTGTCTGGAGGGAGCCATTTACCTGGCTTCTGGAAATCTCAGAAATTTTCATACCTAACTGTGCTTACTGGTGAAGGATACATGAGACAGTGGTGGGTCTACATGTGCTGGTTTGGATGTGCAATTTGACTTAGATTTTTGATCATATGTTTAATCCACAGCATATAAAGATTCTCCAGACTAAGTTAGACTTGAGGAATCTGCACTAAAGAGATACTGAAGTTTACAAAACCTGCCTGTGGAGCCCTTCTGTCACCCACAGAGCCTCCATATGTATTCTACAAAGAGCATAAATTACCTTTCACAGAATTAAAGGTTATTAGATGTTGTCAGGGCTGCAAGAGAAATGTCTGGTTGCATATGAACTGGTACAGTGTCTGGACAGAGAGAAGCAAGAATTCCATCAGCTCATCTATTCCTTTATGTTTTTCAATATGACATCAAGAGGTTGTTGCAAAGATGCCATACTGACAAGGACAAATTGAATGCCTTTTAAAGACTGGCTGCGGAGGGTCTGACACACAGCCTTGGGAGCTCTGGCAAGCTTCGAAGAATTTTATGTGGCCTTCAGCCTAATATCCATTAAGTGAAAACTCTATTTAAAGGAGTTTATGTTGTGCAGTGAACTCAGTTGGCCTTTCTCACTTAAGTGCCAGAGTGGAATATTTACCGTGGCTTTGTAGAATCTGGGAGATAAATATAAACCAGTAAATAAACAGAACACCAATAAATAAAGCTATAAGGCATGTTTACTCCTTTAAGCTATGGACACACATGTAAGTGCAAATCTTCTTGAAAAAAATAATTCTTCAATCAAATTTTAATAGACACAAAGCTATTATTTTTTAAAATCTCTTACCCTTGTTCAGCTTAACTACTACTATAAATATTTTTACTTCTTCTAAAGTATTTTCTTTAACTTTTTTAAAAGGTGTTAAAAGGAGTTTTGTAACTTTCACCAAACATATCTTTTCCTTCTTTAAAGCAATGGAAACTGTTTCAGCAGCATGTATAATAGCTTACCATCTATACAGAAAGAATTCAATTAAATTTCTGCGTTCTGTGAGCTGTTTTTTTATAATCACATTCTCACTGGATGATTTGCTCAGGGTCAGACCCCACTATTTGTGTCAGTGCCTTACTGACATCAGTTCAGTTTCTCTGCTCCTACAGTAGTCCTCAATGGGAGAAACTGGATAGTAACAAAGACAAACTAAGTTAAGGTTGTAAAGACCAGATCTCTTTTCCCAGTGCAGTGATTAGTTTGTGGTTAAGATGGAAATGGGGCTATGTAAAGACAGAATGTGTGAGAAAGTAGTGATTACATAAACAAGTTTTCCCTTCTCTGTTGCAGCAGATGCCTTCCTCTGATGTGAAGGTGGCATATGTTGGGGGAAAAGGTATTTATATATATTGGGCTGGTGGAGGTCTGTCTTGGACGTTAGCAGGTAATTATGCTCTATACATCAAATATAAACTTCCTAGCTTTCCCAGGCTGGTATGCTTTTAGATTTTTACATAAAAAGCTTCTATATCGCAATAAGGAAGGGTCTGAAGAACCTTACTGAGTGCCTAAGGGACCTTTTGGATGAGCTTGGCCAACTATGGTAAAACTGTTTAAGAGAAGTGAGCAGAATCCTGAAGTAGGCTTTGTGTAAGATATTTTTCTTTCTTTATATCATGATTAATTTATACTTTTCCAGGGAAAGTGACAAATCTGCGTATTTTTTACTAAAGCTGTGTCCAGCAAGGTTTATTTATGTATTTACTAGCCATACTTCTTTATGGCAGATATTGTAAGCTAAAATGCATGATAAAGCAAGCCCAGGAAGCACATTAGTGGAGCAAACATTCCTGATTCTTTCCTATGACAACAGGTAAAGCCTTACCAGCAGCTGCTGAAGAATGGCTCTGATATTCTCACCAGATATTGCATGAAATTAACACAGGAAGCAAACTCATGCATAACCAACTGCAGAGCTGACTGGGGCATGTGCCTATTTTGCTGTATGTGTACAGTTTGTGCTATTTGGGTAATATTCCTTAAACCAGCTCTTTGAGGTTTAAGTGAAAATGTCACACATGTATTTATGTTATTCTAAATTTTAGTTGAGGTGGTCTTGGTCTGTTAATTGTTGACTTCATCAAAATAGCAAGTTGGAATAATAATTTGCTTCTCTCCAATGCCTTTATGTTTATAAACTTGAATTTAGAACGTTGTTGAATAAGCATTTGAAGAAACCTAAAAAAGTAACCTCATCCTTTTGTTTTTGTTTTGTTTGTTTTGCTCTACCTTGGCAGTGTTTTAGAGCACTTTGCTGCAAGGGACCGCCACCACCACGACCTGAATATGACTTAGTTTGCATAGGCCTCTCTGGTTCTGGCAAGACGAGTCTTCTGTCTCAGCTTTGCAGTGAGAGCCCGGAGAATATCGTGTCTACCACAGGTAGGATGCTGTCTTTATTCCATGGTGTGCTGTAACATTTCCCAAAGGTAACTTTTGAAACATATGGCAAAGGTTGCAGAGAGCTTCATCCACTTATTTTGCTGTTGAAAGTACCTAATGGATTGCTTTGAAGCTACCACTACTTACTCTTTCAGTGTTTGTTCATACATTGGGGAATATCCATGAAAACACACAACTTGGAATGTGTTAAAGATCCAAACAGTGTGGTGTAATGAAGCAGAACCATAATATACAGTAGCACTGTCCTGTAGACACATTACGGCATTTCTTTCTTTTCATTTTACTTTAGGCTTTTAAGCAGTCTTGTTATATGGAGAGAAAAGAGGAGAATGTGCTGTAAAATAGAATAGGACAGTGATGCTCTGAAACTTAAACTAGGATTTATTTCTGCAGATACTTGGTCTATACTGCCTTATAGTGTATGCTAGCAACCAAAAGAATAAATGTGATAGAGATAATTTTTTTTCTAGTGATAATCCCTACTTTTTAGAGCAGCAACAGGCTTGTTTATGTATTAAGGACAGATTGAGATCAGAGAATCAGTTTACAGAAAGTTTCAGTTGTATTGAGAAGGTACCTGAAAACAGACAGCACAACCACAGATAAAAGGTATCTTAAGTCCAAAAAATTTTAATAGGCATTTTGATATAGGTGAACTTGAATGCCTGATACTGAAAAGGGTGTTTTGATTAAAAAACAATCCAAGAACAAAACAGCACCAGAAGAATCAGAAACAGGAATACCTGGCTGCAAAGTTCCCAAAGAGGAAAGATTAGGTCATAGAGATCAAAGAAATCTGGTTCAGTGGCTGCAGCAATTATTAAGGTTGATTTGCTGATGGAACAGATACCAAGTGTTGTGCAAGTAACTTGTGTTTACAGTTGCATGGCTTTGTATTGTAGCTGTGGTTCATGGGCTTGAATTTTATGAATATGCCTTAGTAACCCTAACTGTTTTGTTAAATTTACAAGAACATAAGGTTATTTAATACAACTGTAAGTAAAATGTAAAACAGATACAAGGGAATACTGGGTTTTTCTTATGATGAATAATTAACCTGTTGCCTACGTAGTGGTGTTATTGGGAATGTTAGAGATCTGACACTTCATTGTGTGGAGAAGGTGTCAATGACTAACTCAAAAAGTTAGAGGAAAATTGTAGAGTAATTCAGCCTTGTCTCCCCCTCCCCTGGCCCCTGCCACCGTCTCCTGAGCTTTATCTTTAGAACTTGCCTGGAATTAGAGCAAATTATACTTTAAAACTTAAGACTCAGAAAGAAATAGTAACAGCAATTTAAATAGAAGGATAGAACTATCAAAGGAAATAGTGAAAATACAATTAATTAAAAAAATATTTTTTTATTTCCAGATAGATGCAATAAAATACTATTATTTAATCAGGCAACTTGAGGAACGAAAAATTACTCTGAGGAATACTAAGCAGCATCTAAAGCAAAATGATGCCATATGGGATATTCAGCTTATCATAAATCTGCTTGTGTATACCATATCTGTGCTACATCAGAGAATATTGTGGGGAATACAAGAATACAGTGTGACAACTTCTCCACTCATATTTCAAACTGTAACCTGTATTTTTGGTTTTCTCATCAATGCCACTCAGGTCCATTCCAGTTTTTCCTTCTTTCTAGGAAGAGTTTTAAGATTTAAGACAATAAACCCAAAAATATTTCATAATTATTCCCTTCAGACTTTCTTGTACTTTCCTCTCTAGCACTGACCATAGCTGGAGTACTGGAATACCTTATTGGTCTGATCTGGGAGAAAAAACATCTTGTTTCTGTTAAATGATAGCTAATAAACTTGAAGTATAACACATTGATTCAAAAATTCTTTACTCAGTTCACAGGTATGTAATCATGTTGAAACAGTGTGCTCTAGATGGAAATAAATTAAATGTCTGGATATTTTATGCTGAAAGAGCAGACATAATTTTTCCTATGTAAAATATTATGTACACTTATATATACGTATCCACGAAATATACAGAATTTAGTATATAATACATGGATGAATTGCTGGGAGCCTTTCACATTCCCTTTCTCTTGGTTGTCTGAATTTTCAGATAAGGGTAAAGATGGCAGGTTTTGGTGGTTTGGTTTTGTTTCTTTTTTTTTTTTTTAATTAGGTTTTAAGCATGAAATGAACTAAATATAGGATTCAGAGATGTTTTTGGTGTGCTTGTGACCATTTTAATACATCCAACTGAGGTCTGTAAAAGGATCTTTCAGTTAATAACATTTATAGATGGGGATAATTATATATAAAATTTATACTTTGAGTGTAACCAAAACCTGTGAAGATTAAATGGAAGAAAACAGTGATTTGAATTGCATGTTGTCTTCAGCATCTCCTAAAAATTGCAGAACAATCACTTCTGGTAGTCTGAAATCTCTACATTAGTTCTAGATGTAGTAAGAGATGATTTTATAACACTAACTCCTTACCAAATGATAGATGGCCTAGGTGTAAGTTTTGTGCTTAATTTTATGTGTGCCAGCTTCTTAATAGTGTAATTGAAAATTTCATTGTTTATACTGATCTATTCTCTTCCTCCCACACCTCCCACCATGCCTTATAGCTGATTTAATAACGCATTGAAATAGAATTTCACAAGCAAAATCCTGGTTCTTGATGGGAAAAGTCTTCTTTTCTGAATGTATGCAATAGATTTCAAATGACCCCTTTAACAAATAACTTACTATTCCTCTTTATTTCTGTTCTTAGGTTTTAGTATAAAAGCGGTGCCATTCCAGAATGCCATCTTGAACGTAAAGGAACTTGGAGGTATGGCACTTGAATTCATTTGGTTATAAAAACATTTAGTGTCTAGATCCCATAATAACAGATAGCTGTTTTAAATTGTTAGTTGTTTTAAATTTAAAAATGATTAATCAGTGCAGCTGGAATTAAAAATCTGTGTTTCATCACAGAAGATAAAGTTAAGAAAAGTTGTATAAATCCTGACCTCAAAGAACAAAGGGTAAAAAGCAGGAGGCGCAGAAGGCAGCCAAATGTGGTGTATCTCCTAATTGTAATTTCTTGGTTTGCAATGGTTAAGTTATACAGAAATACAAACTGGACTGAAACTGTGGTATGGCTGAAGTAGCAGCTCAAGGAAGTGTGTTCCCTGTGTTTATTGTACGTATAAGCTTTTACTTATGAGCACTGGCTCAGGTAACTGTATGAACATTTGGCAAAACCAATATATTGACTGCACCACTGAATGTGTTGCAAAGGTAGCCAACTTCTAATGAGTTTTATTCTTTGGGAACTGTTCTCCTGTTGGATTTGTTGGATTTTGGAGCCATAGTTGCTTTATAGTTGTGAAGTTTTTTAATTGTCTGTATACATGTAACCTGCTTAGCTGCCCAATTCTGACTCTGAGTCTCAAGTTATCAAGAGGTAACTGTTAAAAAGAAGAAAACACTCTCCTAATAAGAGTTCTTGTGAAGTCTAATGTTCTTCTAATTAAAAAAACTCTTAGATACTTATATTCTAGAATTTCTTCTCTTTTGTATCTTTTTTATTTATATAAATAGAGTAGAATGAATCTTGAGGATGTTTATTAGATTTTCAGCAAGCTTGGAACCTCTCTTAAGTAGAAATTAATTTGGTTCTTGAAGGAAGTTTCATGAGATCAAATTACATGACAGTTGTCTTATCTGAAACTGTTTCAAGAAGGCTTTAAGATAAGCACATATGGAAAGGATAGCATTTCCTCTTTACTACCATTGGTCTGTGGATTGAAACATGCATATTTCTGTTTAAGCATGTATCCTGTAAAAAATAACCCAGTAGTTTTCTTTGATAAAGGGAACTCTCATCAGGAGTAGTGTTGATTCTGCATCTGTTTATTATCTGCATAATGTCACTTAGTCATTATGTCACTTTTTGGATTTTTTTTTTAAATATAGTGAACCATTTGCAGAATAGTTTATACATTCTTGCTACCCAAGCTGTATGAAATATGTAATTCATATAGGTAAATGCAGGTTTTGATCAAGATTTGAACCTATGTATTCTATAGCAGATTCTCATTAAAGACTCTTTCTTAACCTTTTCTTTTATGCAGGTGTGTGTGTTTTGAGAAATCTTATCTTAGTAGAGGGCTTTGACTCATGGCAAGATGTCCTAAAGTAATCCAGAATATTTGATCTGAGTGTTTTAAACAAGGATTGCTAGAATTTTTACTGCATCTATTTATTTCTTTTTCCTTTAAATATGAGTGTTTACATGTCCGTATTTAAAAATTATATAACCTGTTTTTCCTATGAGATATTTCAGAAAAATGCTAATTCCAATAGATTTTCATTGTCTAGGTGTAAGGGAGCAAAGGCAAGCTTCCAAAAATTTGTTTTTCTTCCAAAAGTTGGTGGTCATTAGTGGCATTCCTCAGGGCTCATTATGGGTCCCAGTCCTGTTTAACGTCTTTATTGATGATAAGGACAAGGGGATTGAGTGCACCCTTTAAGTTCTCAGACGACACGAAGTTGGGTGGGAGTGTTGTTCTGCTGGACCGTAGAAATGATCCAGAGGGATCAGGACAGGCTGGATTGATGGGCTGAGGCCAGTGGTATGAAGTTCACCAAGGCCAAATGCTGGGTCCTTCGCTTTGGTCTTAACAACCCCAGACAATGCTACAGGCTGAGGGCAGAGTGGCTGGAGAGCTGCCCAGCAGAAAAGTACCTGGAGGTGCTGGTTGACAGTGGCTGAACATGAGCCAGCAGCGTGCAGTGTGGCCAAGAAGGCCAATGGCAACCTGGCCTGTATCAGCCATAGTGTGGCCAGCAGGACCAGGGCAGTGACTCTACCCCTGTACTGGTGAGGACACACCTCGAGTTGGGTGTTCAGTTTAGTTCCTCATGTCAAGAAGGTGCTGGAGTTGGTCTCTTCTTCCAGGCAACTAGTGACAGGACAAGAGGACATAGGCTCAAGCTGCACGAGGGGAAGCTCAGTCTGGACATTGGGAAGAATTTCTTCATGGAAATGCTACTTAAATGTTGGAATGGACTGCCCAGGGAGGTGGTGGAGTCAGCATCCTGGAAGTGTTCAAGAAGTGACTCGATGTGACAGTGCCATGGTCTAGTTGACAAGATGATGATCAGTCAAAGGTTGGACTTGATGATCTAAGAGGTCTTTTCCAACTTAATCATTCTGTGATTCTGTGGTCAGCATTCAGCCTTTTAGCTGAGAAACATGTTCCTGTTTGATGAATGTAAAGCCTGAGCTTTCTGGAGTACGCATGGTTTCTCTCTTGCTGCTCTATGAAAATAAAGCAAAACATTTTACATGTTTAATTGCTGTTAAATTTTACTTTGGAATTTCTGCTTCTGGTGTTGAAGAGAAGTCTATATTTTTGTCTTATTCCTGATTTTTGTCTTCATTTGTTATGGTATTGTTATATCATTTCTCTCTACTGTAGTGTGGAGGTCTTCTCTAGATATTTGATCTTGGAAACTTGGAGGAAGGTAGAAAGGCATCTGTTTTTACCAACCACTGTCTGCTGTTACATGTTATTTAGAGAGTGAAGTTCTATATAGTTTTAGTTTTTGATACTTTGTCTTTTTAGGTAACAGAAAGCTTCATATGTCATAATACAGTAACATATTAACAGCCAATATTTAAAACACTTACAGCACAAATCATACTGCTTATGGTTCTTATATTCAGCAGCCAAGCAGTTATGTGAAACAGATGCTGACTGTGTAGTATCCTTTCTGTGTGGCTGAAGTGGTATACTTCCTTGAGGGTGAAGATGGTGCTAGTTTTTACTATGCTGTGTGCCTCTGGAGCTGCTAATGAAGCCAGGTTTTATTTCTTCATTTCTGTAGGGGCTGTAAATTTTCAGGCAAAATATATAGAAGACAGTCTCCTTTTGCCTCTTCCTGGACTGATTAACTCTTCATCATTCTTTAACATTTAGGAACATGGAAAAAAGTTTGTTGTGCTCTCTTTGCAAAAGTTTTTGTTTGAATCACATGATACTAGAAGGTAGAAAACCGTATCCAATTTCTGATTTTTTAAATTGTATTTGTTTTCTAAGACAGGTTGCCTTCCTACCAGAAATAAAGTTTTTATCCAATTTCATACATGTTAAGTGCTATGTTTAAAAACCTTGAAGTTGATCCTGAAAAAGTAGGAATATGTACAGCTTTCAAATCTAGCATAGGCCTGCTTGAATTACTTGAAAAGAAAGTCCTGCCTTATTTGCTGACCAAGTTGAACTGCCTGTTCTCTAAGTTACTGCTTTGGTATATCAATAATCCCTTCCTGATTCCTGAGAAATTAAGAAAATTACTGCTTTTCCCCCCAAAATTTAGTCCATAAAATAATGTAATTTAGATTACTGTGAAGATATGCCATGCCCTAGTCCACATTCTTTCAGAATGTACTATTACCAGGACAATTGAAAATATCTCTCTATATTGTGCAACTCAGCTTAGTAATGGTATAGAAAGAAGCTACAGTTTTGATTATTTCCTGTTAGGGTCCAGTAATCTTTGGTGGGAGCTAAGAATGAAATTGTCTGTGATGAACATAACAGGAAAGTGGGAAAAGACTGTAAAAATAAGGCAGATGATAACACTTGTTCAGAAGATTCAAACAGTGTTTTGCTGAAAAAAGTTTGGGATGCTGAATACTGAGGTTTGTTCTCAAGGTAGATAATGGAAGGTATAAAGGCAATAGAAAGCTTTTTCTTTGGTTCTAGCAAATTCCAACCTGGAGACACAGGGGATGAAATCATTGTTTATTCTGTTTTTTTTTTTTCAGTCATATGCTGTTGTAATGCTGTCAAAACAGAGTATGAAGTTGTGGTGTCTGTTGCGACAGAGGTATTTATTCAGGACTATGTGAAGATTTAATGTCCATCCTGGAGGTCAACTAATAATTTCCAGGGTTTTTTTAGAAGAAGTTATTTTATAATTCAGTTTGCTATCTTGTAAATACAGGCTTAGAAACCACTGGTGAGATGCCAAATACTGAGCCACATCAAATTTAAAAGAATGATTCTGGATGTGAGCCCTTTTCCTTCTTATGGAGTTTAAAAATACTAACAGCATGTTGTAGGGTTTACTAATGTTTTCTATTTTATTTACTAAAATATTGTCATATGTTTCTGTTAGTTTATGTAATACACTCAAAGGCCTTTTTCACAAGCATAGAGACTGCATGTTGTGTAGTCATATTTAAAAATTCATTTAAGACAAAAATGCGTTAAGTGCTTACCAAAACCAGAGTGGTTAATATCAGGAATGCTCTTGTCTCCAGTTGGTTGAGCATGGCCAGGAAAGAGAGATGAGAACTTGCCTCCCCATTGCTGTTACTTCTTACGCTTCATGACCAAAATCATAAATTCACATTCTTAGGCCAGCTAAATAATTGTCTAGGTGACAGCTTGAGAACAAATAGTTTTAAATAGGATTGATTAAACAAAGCATGCATATTTTGCCTTAATTTGGAAGTAAAGAGTAGAAGAAAAGAGAGTAGGAGGAGAAGTCACACTGTTGTGCAGTCCAAATTGAAGGGAAAATATGAACCTCTGGAGAAGACAGCGACAGTTGTCAGGTAGTATTTGCCTTGTGAAGAAAATGAGGGAGGAAGGAGAAAATAATGTTGATCTATTAATTGGAATTTGAAATTTAAATATTTTTTGCTCTGTGGAGGAAGAGTGGAGTACTGAATACCGTTCTAGCAACATAGTCTATGAGAGCAGGTAAAATTTCATCAAGTTAGTCATCGGAAAACTGATACCACAAGTCAGTGCCAGCCTCAGTCATCTTCAGAGGGATGAACTAACAAAAAGCAATAAAATCTCCATACCATATTTGACTAAAAGGCAGTTCACACCTCTACAAAATCTGGTTGCAGAGTACATGCAATGCCATCTGTGACACAGCTTCGTCAAACAGTTTACAGAATGTCTTAGCAGATGAAATTTTTAGTTGACCCTGTTGAGCTGTCTAAACTGTGAGTCGCACAGAGCCATTCAGCTTCCGAAAGCATTAAAAGTTAGATCTGTTTGCTATCAGTCATGCTCAGCCTGCTGTTCAAATGGTGCCTAAGCCCAGGCTCTGTCACATAGTTTCCTCATTTCATAGATAAGAACGATTATTTACACCCGTTTATGGATCTTGTTAACATGAGTCCTGAGGAAGGTTTGATAAGCATTCAGCCTAGTGATCTTACCACTGTTCTTTGGAAATACTGTTCTTCTTCTAAACTGGCTTTTTACAGTGAAAAGACAACCTGCAGTCCATCTCATTCACAGCAAGTAGGAACCATGCAAGCAATGACTATCGCAGCCATGTACAGTAGGATAAGCAAAACGTGAAATTTCCTAGTTAGGCTTTTTGTGGGGTGAGAGCTGGTTGTTTTTGTTTGTAGGATATTTTCTTGAGGGAAAAGTAGGACCTTTGGTTTAATTAAAAGCCTCTGTCTCCGCTTGGGCTTGCAACTCCATTTTCTTCAGCAGAATCAAAGGATAGAGTGTAGCAGCCTAGTTTAGCATCAGAAATTATATGTGTATTTTATGAAACACCCCTAGACAGAAAGGCCTTGATCATTTCAAAAGGTAAAGCTGATTTAAACTTTTGTGGACCAGTCAGAACAAGGGCTAAGCAGACAGAAATACACAGCTGTGTAGACTTGCTGCTTGCTTTGTATGCTTACTAGTCTTAAGTGCCACAAAGAAAGATGTTTTCTTAGCTTTATTTGAGATAGCTGCACTGTTACCAAAGCTGTGACTGTAGCTCAGGAGGGTACATTTGAGCCTTGCTGGGTGCCAGCAGCAATTGTAATCCTGGAAAGTTGTGCTGATGCTCTGAGATCGTGGCTGTCACCTCTGTCTAGGAGAGGTGGAAGAAGGGCAGAGGTGGGCTAATGGGTAGAGAGGAAAGTGGCAGATGATTTCCTTGTTGCCAAACATTCTTCACTAGCCCTAGAGGACTTAATGCGTGTTTGTGAATTTAAGAAACAAATATCCCCAAACATATAGAAAAGGAGAAACAGAGGTGAGAATGGCTGTCTATGCCAGCTGCTGCAAATTATTAAATCTTCAGATATCAGACTTAAATAAATGTTAGAGTACATTGCAGGGCACATATATCCATATCTTCTTTATGAATTATCTGTAAATTTTTTTAATGAACTTTATGTTCTTGACTAGAACAGCAGATTTTTGTTTCAAAGTACATGTTTTATTTTAATATGGTAGTATAATACACACACATAAGAGGACCAAGCTGACTTTCTGCAGGCAAGTATAAGTACAACCTTTTTAAAACTTCCAAGTGCTTGAAACCTGAATGTTGTTCTAACAGATTTAAATATCAGAGTAGGTAAAGATTCAAAGTTTGAGTCAGCATCTGAGTTAGCTAATAAAGAAAATACTGAAGGCTTGACTTCCAGATTATTCTCACTGGGGAAGCCTGGAAAGCAGACAAGAGGTGACAGAGATGGTTTCCATAAACTTCAGTTTGATAAGAAGAATACAAAAAAGCATGATAGACTTATGTGCATTTATGATTTTGTATGTTTTGAATGTAAAGGCAGAAAAATTATTCCTCAACTTTTTTTTTCTTTTATGCTGTTTGTTCAGATTGTAGTTGAATTGCTGCAGTGAATGTAGCTGATTTGACAGTCTCAAAATGTTCCCTTTTCTAGGAAAAAGTGCTAATTTCCCACTGCCATGCTTTGTGTATGATTGCAGGAGTGCACTGCCTGAGAGGCTAGAGAAAGCAGACTAATCACTTCGTTTTAAACCCTAGGAAATAGAAGTCCTGGGACTTTTGCACTTGAAGAAGGTTTTGGTTTCGCATCTGTGTTGTCACAATAGTAATACAAAACAGCCATAGGATGGTGACTGACATTACACCCGTGGGAAACTTTGGTATCTATGTGTGGATGTGTCTGTCAGATTGGACAAATTAATGTAAGTAGAAGGCAGGTGTTTTAAACAGGATTTATGAATTTATTTGTAATAAAAAGGAGCTAGAGGGTTGAAAAACAGCTAGTGTTGAAAAAACAAAATTTGTATACTGTATTTATTCAAGAGGGGAGTACTGGGAAACCTGCCTGAGATAGATAAGGAGTAGCCGCATCTCTTGAGAATGTGTTAAGATTTCTAAGATTTCAGGTGTCTTCTTGATTACTCAATAAAACACGTCAGTTTTCCATCTGAGGATATGATGGGAAGTGATGTTATAAACCCTATGTAGATTTAGAAACAGTTATTCTTTTCTTCATAAGGTTTTCTTGGAGTGAGAGGATAGGGTGTATTCAAAGATTTTGCAAGAACAGATAAGAGATTTCTTTTTCCCTTCCTTTCCTGCTTACTCCCCCACCCATGAGCTGGTCTTTCATGCAAGAAGATTTTGTAGCATAGTTGGCATATTCCTTGGCATCTTTTCACCTTTATGCTTACTGGAAATGTTCTATTTTATATCAGTAGAGGAATGATCTATATATTTCATTCAACTATAAAACCTTCAAAATATGTAGGTGTCTTTATTTGAGGTGAGTAGATGATATATTTGAAGTGGTAGAAGAGTTATTTGCAGCCTGCAGTCTTTCATGTTCCCACATTAGCTTTTTTTGATCCTCTGTTTGAGACCATAACTTCTCCAGACCTGTGATGTATTTTGAGGTGAACAAGAGCTTTTATGTGCAGACTAGACTATCGTGAAGCAAGGACTTACATTATGCTCTCAATGGAGACTTGCTGCAAGTCTGACAAGTAGCAAATTTGACATATGTAAATTTGTTTCAGTGGTTTTTTTTCTGTAATGCTATGTTCTGTTCTCCCGAAAGTACTAGGAGCAGGAGGGAATTGAAGGTAGCCTCAAACTGCTGTGAATGGAGATGTAAATAGAAGTATTTATAGGTGAAAGGAAGATTTGCAGCTCTGCATTTTGTGTGATATTTACAGGAGCGTGTACCTGTGCAACCTGTTTTGGGTGTGTATTAAACTGCACATAACTCAAAATCTTCCCTCCAGCTTCCAAGGGGTACTGTTGGCACTGCTACAAATCCTTAATGGTGTTGACATGGACTGTTCTGTGGAATTTATTTATATGATATTTTAAAAATATCAAAATGAAAGCTCTTTAAAATTACAGGTAATTGAATAAACCTGCCCTGTAGTAATGCTGAATGATTGAGATTTTTGATTGCAACGTCCTGTCATTTTTCTGTGAGGAGAGTTTGGATTTTTTTCCTGTTATAAAGCAATTCAAGCCTACATTTGATTGAACATTATCTTCTCTAACAGGTGGTGTGATTGTATTGTAGTGTGTTTTGTTTTGTTTTTTTCCCTAGTTTATTTGTAAACTGGATGCTTTAGTCACATCACAGGACTCAACCTACTTCCATAGGTTCATTGCCGAGGAAAACAAATCATACACTTAGCCACGAGTTGTGGCTCTTGCCTATGTCTGAGGAAGCCCCTACACTGAACACTACATTTTAGCAAACATTTCACATAGCATATTCCCAAGGTCTAATGTGGATTGTTATGTTTTTCTGATGTTTTTGAGATTATTTTATTTTTATTTTTTTAATCTTTGTTTGGGCATAAAGTGGTTGAAGAAACAGCTGTATGGTGCAAAGCTATTAGAGAAACACATAATATTGGGTCTACAAACCTAAATGCTTATTTATTACTATTGTTTGCTAGGAAGTTTTGGGTACCAGTTAAGTTCCTGGTTTTGACTCATCTGTCTTCTGAGAACCTGAGGATGTTTAATGGCTGCACATGTGATACATGCTGCATTGCCAGAGAGCTCAGACTTTTAAACTTAGTGTCTTAGAAGTGTTTGGAATAGATGAAAAAGTTAATTCATAGGATAATCTGTGCTAGACTGCACCTTGAAAAACAACTGCTTGCTTTTTAAGACTGAATTTGTCGTGCCATAATGTGTGGATCACTACTTATAGTCCAGTGTTTCCCGCTCAGGATAACTCCACAACATACTACTTAGTACTCTGAGGAAAGAAGCTGAGAGCAGATTATGCTCTCTAGATATGAAGAGTTAAGGCAAAAGAATATCGGGTTATTTGTCTTGTAGAGACTGTGATTTCCAGCTGCTGATAGCTTATTGATGCCAAGAATTATTTTTCAAGTGCATTTGCCAGAAAAATAGTTTAAAATGGCACCCTGAGGTACAAGCTTTGGCTGTCTTTTTTTTTGTCTGCTTAATGCAAATAATTCTCATTCTTAAAACTCAAGCTGTGATTTCCTCAGAATTGAAGTGTAAGCAATTTCAGAGCAGATCATTAGAATAATGGAAGATCCTAAAGAAAATACCAAATTTTGTTGTGCATTGTACATTGGTTCTTATAACTATGCCATGGTGACTGGCCAGAGCTGGAGAGAAAAGGACTTCGGTGGTGTTGGTTTGGGGACAGTTGATGTGGAGCAACAAAGCTGAGCTGCTAAAGAAATGGAACCAAAGAGACAGGAGTGTAAGGTCAACAAATCAACATACTCCTTTTCTGGCTTCAGCGTCCCAGGTAGGGTTCCATGAGCTGCTTTCTTCCATATGCCTGGATACAAGAAGTCAAATGTTCTGCAGTTCACCTCACAGTTTTTCTGTTTAGAATGACTACGGTTACAAAGATAAGACTCAGGTTCTGGCAGTGATGTGATTGAAAAGTAGCTGACTGATGCTTAGAGTAAATAAGACAGATGTTATGTTGCTAGAAAAAAAAACAACTTTCAAAGATCATGGTCTTGGCCTTTAAGTTCATTGAAAATGATTCTCTACTAGTTTTTAAAGTAATGTGATCCTTCAGATGCCTGCAACACTGCTGTGTGTGGCTATGTAAATAGTGTCCCTCTGGCAATTTGCTTTACTTGGTTCTGATGTAGACAGCTGTTGGGAAAGACTGGGACATCTAACAGATGCTATACAATTCTTTAGAAGTACGGTTGGCAGATATTTGTGTGGTACAGAAACATAGACCTCGCTTTCAATGCAATCCCTCTTCTGTTTGTATAATATTAATCTTCAGAGGTTGATAAAAAATGGAACATCTGTTCTATTTGTGCATTGTTACTTTGAGTCTGGTTAAATTAAGAGAGAAATTAAGCAAAGTCTTGACTAAAACCCATGGCCATTTCCCTGAGTAGTCAACTCTGTAGGCCTCTTGCAGAAAAAAAACAGGTTAGATGTGACTGATATTCCTTGTAAACAAAAGTGTGTGTGTCTGTGTTCACAATGTTTGTTAGCTGCCTAAATTGGGGTGGGTGCAAATACTGAAACAAAGTGCTTAAGGTTACAGTGTGGCTGGTACAAAGACTACAGTAACTCTGTGAAATGAGATTTGAATGCTCTTGAGTTGGATACCTAAAGTATATGGTGCAAATTCCTTTCTAGACATTTATGTCTTCACCTTTGTTTATAATGTATAAATTAAGTGAATATTTTAAGTATCATATCAATGTTATGGTCATTATGTTGCATTAAAAACTCATTATATATCTACATGTTTCTCAGAAATTTTGTGTCATTTTGTTTCACTGAAAGGTAGAGTTTTATTATTTTCATCTGTGTATACATGAAAGTTCACTTTTCCCTGTCTGAAAGCAAGAAAAGTGTCTGTGAAAGATACCTTCGTTATGTTTCTGCAAGTCACTGTCTGGCAGACACGTCAAGTTTTCCACTAGACTGTTGCTGCTGCTGCTGTTCACTGTTTAGCATTTGTCCCCATGAGTGTAGTGCCAGATTCAGACATACAAAGAATAGCCCATATCCAAATCATAGTTTAGATAGTTTGACAGCTGTCAAATACAATTTTTTTTTTCCTACCTCAATGCTACAACATATGCTGCTCTCCAGGGGAGACAAAAGCTTTCTGTTGATAACCTTATTGCTTGGCTTCTGTTGAGATGACTGAGTGCTGCTGAACTGTGTCCTAAAAATTACTGTGGCATATCAGCCTGTACAGTCACTCATGTGTCTACTGTTGGGCTCTTCAGAATCCTTAGTGTGGTTGACAGAGCAAAAGTAGTTAAGTGAATGCCTTTGCGTGTTGTCATCATAGCTCCTCATTCACTATTCAACTCACTATTGTATCATTGTTCTCCCCATTAAGTATCTAATTACTTTAATAGGCTTTCCTGACACCTTTTTTCCCCAATTATGAAGTGGTTGCCTGATGGTTTGGAGATGAACTGGAAGACCTTATCATGCTCAGAAATGAACAACTGCCATGACAGAAGCTTCAGGTTATGGCAGGGAGCTGCAGTGCTGAGTAAAAAAGAATGGGCAAAGGTTTAGGTATTAGTGCCAAGATATTTCAGTGAGAAGGTAAAGGATTAGACTGTGTGGTACTAGAAGCATGGTAGCTCTGCCAATACTCATTAATGGAGCAGAAGCTTTAAGGGAAGAAAGCTGCATTGAGTCAAGTTCCTTCCTTAGTCAAACAACATTGATTTGACATTTGTGTGTGTGTGTTTGATTGCTAATTGCCTTTTTTTTCTTTTTTATTCTTTTAATGATGATTAGGAGAAAAGATTTAGTTAATTGTTTTGATCATTCCAAGTAAATTGGTTATTTTCAGTTATAAGTGTTAAATGTGTTAAATTATTCTTATTTTAATTAATTCTTATTATTGTCTTGAAAGGAGCTGACAATATCAGGAAATACTGGAGTCGTTATTACCAAGGATCCCAGGGGGTAATATTTGTATTAGACAGTGCCTCCTCTGAAGATGATCTAGAAACTGCTAGAAATGAACTGCATTCTGCTCTCCAGCACCCACAGTTATGTACTTTGCCATTTTTAATACTGGCCAATCATCAAGACAAGCCAGCAGCTCGCTCCGTACAAGAGGTATGTTAACGTGGCAGCATCTTGCCCGTTTGTATTTACTGTCTGCACACCACTAACCCACTATTACTTATTATTACGCTATTATTTACTACTTATGACATGCTAATTAAGGACTGGCCTCAATTTCTCTTTACTGCAAGTACGCAGACCAAGAGCAGTCCCAATCCCTAATTACTTAGTACAATGCACTCTGTACAGGCTTAGTTCTTCTGGAAAAAATATACTTGGATACAAACAGATCTTCTTCTTTCACTATGTTTTGCTTAAGGGTGAAAAGATGTTTTCTAAACTACTCTTACGAAAAGCTGCTGGGACAGTGATTTTTTTTGTTTAGCTTGTGTTTTTATTTGCTATTAGTTTTAATTTTGCGCTATTCCATTACTCCATTCTTTTCAACTGCTTAAAGCAATAGACGGCAGCCATAGGTTGTCTTTTTTATGTAAAAGCTTTTTCTGAATTGCTGTGTACTGATGTGAGGGCAGAGTTGCAATTCCTGTTTGGAAGTCCTTAACTAGTTTTGATTTTCCTCTTCTAAGGAGTAATGGTTTTGTCTAATTTCTAGCTACCGCATAGTAAATTATGTAATTGTTGTATTCAGTGTACTTTTTGCTCTTCATATGCTGAAAAATTCATCTTGTCTACATTTCTATCATGTCACATACATTGAAGAAATGCTGAAAGTTACTGATTCTCCATGAGAAGCTCTATTTATTCTTATGAAGTTGTAGGAAGAAGTTAAAATTTGGTTGTGTCATTCTGTTCATAGATGTCATTTAAAGGACTCTTATTCAAGACTGTATGTGAAATCTGTTTGTTCTGTCAGTGCAGCAGAGTGAAAACAATTTCAGCACTTTACAGTGTTGTTGCTTTGTACCTAAACTTGATTCTTTCTTACAGGAACTTCTTTGTCTAAAATACAAAGTTTCAGACTTTCAACTCAGAACAAACTGATCTGTAGAATAGCTGCTATTATTACAGTAGAGTTGAACATACTGTCTTTACTGCTTTATTGCTACCTATGCCTGCTTTCTCAGTCAAAAGAAATTAAGCATAATATGTGTTAAGAAATGTTGTAAATGGAGTGATGGTTTTAATATGAAAGGAAGAGATTAAGTGAAAACTATGTAAACTACACTGTAGAATATTTTATTAAATTTTTGGTCCTTTCTTCCAAGAATCCATGCTTAGGAAAAACAAAAAAAAAGGAATATGAATTTAGTATGTCAAGTTACATAAAGAGGTAAACTGAAATGAGGCAGGGATAGAATCTGCAAGTCCTACATCTTGTTCATATAAAAACAGACTGAGAAAGAAGTAATAAATATTTAAAGGAAATGTAATATGGATTTTGATATATCAGTTTAATAATTTGGCCTGATCTATTGTACAGCATAAAAGGAAAGTGTGCATTCCTAAACCTTCCACTTAAAAAATGATAATATCCTGAGACTCAACTGATTTCATTTTATCATCTAAATACACTCTATGCATTTTGACTTTAACTTTTTTACATAGAGCAATACAGATTACTATTTCCATCAACAAAAATGCTGTTTTTCCCCATGAATTAAGTATTTCTTATTTTACTATATTTTTCATTTTTAAAATGGCCAAATTTGGTTCTATGTTAATAACAAATATAATTTAAGAAATGTTCTTTGTCCAGTTTTATAAGAATAGAGAATACAATGCCAGTTGGTTTGTTTTACAGGAAATTATGCAAGTAACTCTCCCATTTTGTAGCCGAGCCTCTATGGAGAGACTTTTGGGCCTGAACTGAATTTTTTGCCTATTTAGAGTTAGCATTTCTTTTCTTTTATTGGCAGTATCCTCATTTTCACCTCATTCTTCGTTACCAGTTGCTTGATACCTTGGTAGGGGAGTAGATATCTATATGCTTACAATAGCATTTAAATAGGTTTCTACTGCATGTTTTAAAAAAGTAGAAAATCTTACAGCGTATTATTATAACATTGCTACTGTGAGTGTATATGAAATGCTGCACACAAGAATTCTGTTGAATGTGCACAGCTTATGTGTATTTTCGGGGAAAACAAACAAACAACCCTGTATCAGTGTTTGTCTTTGAAATTCTTTAGTTAAGAATAGTGGAAAACAAAATTAAAAGAAAAAAAGAGGAGAATGTCAAAAAGTTGTTACATTGTCCCAGAAAAAAGTGATGTCCTGTATTTGCTGTATATACAAAGTGAAGCCTTATTGGGTCATTTTTGCCAACATTAAAATGGAAATTTCTTGCTGTCCTAAAGGCTTTGTTGTACTGTTGTCCTCTTTATTGAGATGTGAAATGAAAGTAAAACGTTGAATCGTAAGACGATTCCTTAAAACAAAACCAGCATGTATAAGTATTTAACAAAAGTACTGTGTTGAGCATTGAGAGTTTTATTAGACATTTTTGCTTAACTAAGTCCATTAATTATAGATATTTCCTTGCTTTTTTATGTGTCAGAAGGCAGATGAATCACAGTTGAAGTTTAAAAGTATCTATGCATTATTTTCAGCAACAAATTGCCTTTCTTTAATGGATATGAAAGGACTCCTTGGGGTATAATTAAGGCAAATGTCTGAGTTAAGTGGTGCATAATAGGAAGTGTAGAAAAATATTTATGTACAACAAAAATTCTTCACAAAACTGTACAAGGGCCAAGCAGTTTCTGCAACAGATGTTAGTTATATTTATTGTTGGGAAGCGCAGTTGCTTCAGTTTTTCAAAATGTTGTATTTTATTTCATGTGTTTTTTTCCACGCATTGCTTAGGTAAAAGTGATATTGTAGAAGTAATATGCTGTAAATAATAAGCAATGTCATGAATATTTCAATTCACAGCTGTAAGATCTATTTGCAAAATTATCTAAATAACTTATTTAATTTATGAACTGTAATTTTACCCAATTAATTTTGCAGAATATACTTCATATTATTGAAGTGACCAGAGAAAATTACAGGAGAAGCCAAGTTAAAATACTAATCAGGCAATGTAATAATTTTTCCTGAGTTCAGTTGCTGGTTGGCTGTTTCCTAGTTATTTTGGTTTTAAAATGAAATCAAGAAAGTAAATTTGACATTTTATTGTAGAAACTAAAAATGACAATGTCTCTCTTATTTGTCTTATGTAACTTCTATGGTGTTCATTCCATCTTCCTATGTCAAAGATATTTGTAAGTTGTTTTGTTTTTCCCGTGACAGTAGCACATATTTAGATGTTTTCAAATATCTCCTAAGTGATTTCAACTGAGCCATGCTGAAATAAAGTCTGTCTATTAACCAGACTATAAAGCTCATTCAGTCGTATTTGATTCAATAGGTTTGCTACAAAATAACCTTGGTTTACATGAAAATCACAATAATGAAGAATTATTCATATGTAAATCAGTACTGACTGGAAACCTTTTGAAATAGTAAATAAAAATAGTTACAAGTGAAAAAAAAATTTAGTTACTCGGCGTGTGGGAACATGGTGGCATATCAGTTTGGCCATGGTTTCCAAAATACAGGGTGCAATTCTAAAACAGTACCAAATGATATATTCTTTTAAATAAGTATCTTGCTGATGGAGTGTACTTTTGCCTTTTCATCACAAAAGTACTTTTGATTATAGAAACTGGTTTTGATTAGTCAGATTTCTTTACAGGCTTAAAGTATTGCAGGAGATTGATGGTGATAAAAGCACTTTAAATTGCTTTGCAAGGGAACAGCTGCATTACTGCTTATTGTGATTATCAGCTTGTTGATTTTTATTTTGGAATGTGTGCTACTTTGTGTAATGGCGTCACAGAAGCTGCATGTTGCAGTGGATTCTTGCAACTTGAAGCAGTGTGCAAACTGAGAGTCGCTTTACTCCCAGGTCAGAGTGATATTTAAGAGCTGCTGATACCATACATTGAAAGTTTTCCATAGCCACTGTGTTTTGGGAGTAGGCTGTGCTGAGCACTTGTCTGAATCTGTTGAGGACTTCTGGAAGCCATATAGGACTGGCCAAAGGAGAAACCAAATCGAACTAGATTTTCCAGTTCAGTAGTGAAGCAGCTACATGTTTAGCAGCACGATGTTTTTGGGGAGTTCCTTTTTTTGTATTTGTGGCAGTTTGAGCCACATTAAGAATCCAAAATCCAATTTCCAGGCCTCCCCCCACCCCTTCTCACAATTTATCCCAACGCTGGAGAGAAGCTTTCAGGCCAGAGGCTTCTATAGGGGAAGGGGAAGTATATACATTTATTTACACAAATAAATATACTGTACAAACTAAAAGCAACTATATATATATATATTACACTTCTGTCAGTCCCTTCAAAGCTCCTCCCTTTAACTTTAGTCCAGGAGAAGAGCCTTTCAAGGCTGCTGGGTGATGTAGTCTCTCTCGTGGGAGTGTTCTAGGCCCGAACGCTCCCCCCTCACCAGGCTCCGGCTGTTTGTTGCAGTTTTTTCTCCTCACTAAGTCTAAGAAAGTAGCTTTGAGTCCTTGCTTCTCAGTCTGTGTCATTTCTGCTGTATGATCTCTCTCTCTCAGTTTCATACCTCGATTCGTAGGCTGCTGTAGTGTAGTTCAGCTTATCAAGCGTCTGCGTCCTGGAATGATTTCTCCTTGGGTTTTCGGCTGTCCCCCATTTAGATCACAGCAAAGACATCCTCCAGGTCCCTCTCTCTGGGGTCTGTCTCCAATTTCGCCTGGGATTCCTCTCCCATGCGCCGAGCCTCCTCCTCCAGCCCGTCTCTTGGCTCAGCTTCAATGCTGAGCCTCCCTCCTCCACTTTACAGCAGAGGGAAAGGAAAAGTCCCCCTCCACAGCTTAACTGTAGAAAGGAGGGGGGAGAGGGCTTGGCTGCAAAGCCTGCCTCTCTCCTCTTAACTCAGGTCAGGTGCTGTGAGTCTCTTTCCTCACTGCACACACTCAAAATGCTGCCTCTAACTCTGCTCTGGCTTAGGCAGAGTTGTTGGGGCCGCAGGGCTTCCCTTCCCCCCTGGAGGGGGAAAGAAGGAGCCCAGCCACCCCCCGGCCTTTCACACCTACACGCAGCAGACACCAACAGCGGAAAAATGCCAACAGCTTCTGATGCTGTATATATATGATTTTGAGCAGAAGCGAACAACATGAATGGTGATTGGCTCTTCAGGGAACACTGCCCTGGCACCCAATCACCTCTGAGCCCCCCTCTCTCGAGGGGGGGCCAATCTCAAACTATGACAGTATTTAAGGCTGTTTTTAAAATGGCAGTTGCACTGGATGATCATTGTAGGTCTGTTCCAATTGAACTTCACCATCTATGTGAAGATGTTCATAGAGTATAAACTTTTGGTGGGTTTTCCTTTAGTCATCCAAAAATGCAGGCAATGTATTAAATACATTTCTTTCATATATGTAAATTGGTGACCACTAGTAGCAGGAGAAATCATTGAAGATATGTTCTAAATTTTCTAGAACTAAATTTGCTAGAACTTTTTAATGTAGACTTACTAGAGAACAATGAATCAAAAGTCTTCTCAGTCTATTTTAAGGTTATATTGTTTTAAATATTGTTGTCAGGAAAAAATAATTTGGAAACCTTATGCTGATCACAAGTGCTGTCTTTTCGCTTGCATACAAGATCTTACTTAAAAGTTGAATTGATGGGTATGTGAAACTCCACTGGGGAGTCAGTCCCATTTTCCTATTTCTTTGATAGAGCAAGATTAAAAAATATCTTTGAATTACAAATGGTATTTTCAAAAGCAACTGTAAGAGGTTCGTTGCATATTCACATAGATTGTGATGCATTTATCTGTGAATATTTCAAGACATATGGGTTTTGAATTGAGGACAGTGTTTAACTGGATTTTCTTCTAGGAGGATAGTGGAGGTTGACTCTCCTTATGAAAAGAACCGTCTTAGGGATGTGAGGATATTATCTATTACTCTGTAAGTTTATTCTCTGTTGTTTATGTCTAGAAATAATTTTGTAGATAAACAGTGTCTTCTTGAAGTGTTAAGTGTCTTAAAGTTAAATAACCATTGCAGGAGAATGTTCAAGTTTGCCAGCATCTGCAAAGGCTCTTAATGGTCCTGAGGATCTGGGGTACTTTAGAAACTGGACTTTCTAGGGCCTGCCAATAGTCTAAGTTGGCTGCATATGGTAGCTCAGATTCAGGACGTAATCACTTCTTTATATTTCAGTGTCTTCATACTATTTTTCCATAGTTTATGCCTTTTGTAATTTCTGATAGATAGGGGGAAATGGTTTCCTTTTGGAAACCCTTTCAATATACCACTTATAGATGTCATTACTAGCAGTCTGAAAAACTGCACTGAGCAGTGACACCTCAGGAGGTTTAGCTTCAGAGAGTATGCAGTATCTCAGCTAACAGTTCTGAGCAGATATTTTCTCCAGCAGCAAGTACTACAAAAACTTAGCCCAAACCCAAGAGTGGAAAAGTGCTCTCTACAGTCTGTCCCGTCCTCAAGCCAGTCAAGACTCTCAAATTAGTTCACCTATCTGAATTCTCAAAGACCAGCTGTTGCAAGTCTGTGTACTTGATGGCAGGGACATCCATAGCAAAGTTAAATCGGGGACAGATTTTTGGTTCCTGGAGAAACTGTTTCTAAGATGATTTATCTTCACATTACTGCAGTAAATAGCCAAAATATAGGTTCCTAGCCTGTTTTGAGATCATAGTGACCTTAACGACCTTAATATTTGCAATCCCCTCACTGCAAATACTTCTTCTCATCCAAGGTGTATCCCCTGATATTTGAAGATTGTTTTGGAGCTGGACTCTGCTATTTTGAGTATTGGCTGCTTCCTTCACAACTGTGGCCTTTGAGGGAACAGGGGAGTTATTTGTCAGACTTCAGTTATGAGCACATTTGCAGAAGAAGGGAATATTATTAACCTAGTGTTTAGAAAATATTAGTTTTGCCATGTTTAGAACAATGCAGGAATAACTCCTATTTGCATGTGTTATATGAACTCCCATTCTAATTAAAGGATTTCTTCAGACCTGTTAGGAAGATGATTTTATATAAAAAGATCTGAAAATAAAAATAATGTATATAAAATGCAATATAAAAAGATGAGCAATTTAAATAAATAGCTAGATGTGAACAGCAAAACAATTTTTGTACAGTTGCAAGACTAAATCCAAACAGCAGAGTTTTTCTTTACATGAGTTTGTGCTTCAGTTATGTTTTACAATAAACAAAGGCATAACAGATAAAATCTCCAGTATATTTGCATTAGATAAAAAGATGAATTTGTATTGATGATTTGGAGTGACCTTCCTGAAGATACAGAAACAAATGCTTGAGCACACCTGCAAATGTGCATATATTACACAATGTACAAGAAGCTGAAGAATACGAGTAAAGTAACTAAGACACAAGAGTGGAAGTACTGTCCACATAGACCAGTTTCACAACATAAAACTGTCCCTAGAGAAGTAAATCTCCTGAATGGCCCTTGCAGCGTATAGTGCCAGGTACAGTTCTGCAAAAAAAGCTGTGTGTCTTGGGGTACATTTTGAAGAGTATTGTTGTATATAGTTTCAAGCTTCGGTAACTTGATTGTTACAGAACTTTTGGGGTCTTCAAATGGTTGTTTTATATGTATATAGGTGGTGTGTACTTAGAGTGTTTCTTTTATTAGCAGTTTTGGTTTACATACTGACCTCTTTGCCTCTCCCATCTTTCAGGAATCTGACCGCTCGTATGACTTTGACATACAAAGTCACAGCTTGTGACTTTGACAGTCTAACCGCTCATATGACCATGTGATGAGCTGGTTTGGGCATAAAAATTACTTAACTACTGCCCTTCCTCATGGTCTTATTTTTAAACAGACTCAGATGAAGAGATAATTGGATAAGTTATTGTACAGGCACAAACAAGAGGTGGGAAAAAGGTGAGAAAGTGGTACTAGTGCAGGAAGCTGAAAGTGTGGAACTCTAAAACCCAGTGAGACGTTGATCTTTCTACGTACCACCTTACTTCTCATGTTTTTTTGCTTATCCCACTGCAGTAAGCCACAGTAGAGGAAGGAAATGCTGAGAAATAATTTTTCCCTCTTATTTAACAGTGAATTTTCTAGAATAGATGTGCAGTTATGTTTACTGGACTTCAGAGAGAGGTAGGAAAGAAGCATTTATTTTCACTATGTGCTTTGAAAATTCAGTGTCTTTGTTGTCTTCCAAACCAAGGAAGAAGAAAGAAAATGTCATTCAAACAGAAGGAGTTGACTTCACTTGCAGAATTAAAGACAATAGTAAAGCATAGTCTGTAAAGGTAGAGCATAGTCTGTATAAGTAAAAAGCAAATTTATGAGAGAAACTTCAAAATGCTTTCAGAAACAAAAGTCTGGATTCTTATTTAGTAAATGTTTTTCATAAATATTTGTATACTTACAAATGCTTTTATGTTATTCAGTAAAGACTGCTGGAGCTACAAAGAGCACAGCTTTTTACAGTTCTTTCTGAAACCTTTTTTGCTTGGTCAAAATATTCTGGGCTTTAGTAGAGAATTCAGTGAAATCCTCAGGCCTTTGTTGGAGACAAATCTGACCACAGAATCATTATGATCCTTTTGGGCCTCTATGTCTATGATACTGCTGTTCAGAGGAATTCTTGAATGCTCAAAAATTTAATTACTGTTAGTGACATTTTGCGTGAGCAAGAGAAGATGTATTTCTTTCAGAATTAATAACTATTTCAAATGGAACAAAATAGTGGCTATATAACTGCTTTCTAAATATAACTACCATTTTTATAAAAAAGGTCTCAGGTTCTGTTGAAAAAGAATGGAAAAGTATTTAGTAATGTATTGGATCAAGTTTGTGAAAACTCTGCTATTGTAAAAGTGGTTTAGTATATGTTGTTTTTTCAGATATCCTTCTTATATATATTAGAATGAATACTTGAGTTCAAGAATACAAGCTACTGCTTTTTAAAACATTAGGACATATTCTTCTCTTTTATTTTTGTCCTTAGTGCTAAAATAAGTTTGCTGATTAAATGGAAGTTAAATATATTGTGAACCTTGGAAGAGGCTCATTTTATTCAGTTGAACTATTTTCTACATAATTTATATTTGATACTCAGTATAACAGAAGTAATTTTAAAAAAATGTTTTTCAAGTTGATTGTGATCACATAATCTTCATTACATTAGAGTAGGTATGCAGTGTATGAAATTAATTTCTGGCCACAGTCCATTCTGCTGGAATTAGATACTCACACACGTGGGAAATCATGACGAGCATCTTTATTGGTCATGTCAGTGAGGTTCAACAAAAACCACAAGAGAAAATCTATCCATTTTATATCCGTGTAGGTATTAAAAGTTGGATTTTAATTATGTGCCACAAAAGCAGAACATTTCCAACTGCATCTGAACTACACAGAATTGAAGCAGCATAGATTAATATTGTCTGCAATTACCAGCATCCTGAAGAACTTGCTGGGAATATGTCTATGCAGAGTTTCTTAAAACCTGCATCAAACAGAAGGTGCTCAGAGTTCAGCTTGGGTATGGAATGCTTTCTGTTCCTCTTCAAACGCAACATTTCTGAAGATGCTCTCAAGAATTTCTCTTGGGTATGAGCTGCAGCGTAAGGGAAAGCAAAACTGAAAATTGGCACATCATTGGCCCATCAGAGGCTGAATCTGCTTTAGATGTGTGAGCATAAAATTCCTATGAGCAGGAACAAACCATGCATCTCATGGCATATATGTGAGATAATGACATGTTTCCAAGTGATAGGATAGGGAAAGGATCATTGCATCAGTGTTCTGAATGGATGTTACTGGGACAATGCTTCAGTTGTCAAAGGCCAAGAAGGAAAAACTACTATTATAAGGTGAGATTGAATTCCTGCCTATCTGTTCTCAGTTGTGAACTTTTTTTTATTGTTTGTTTGGTTTGGGTCTTTTTGTGCGGGGGTGGGTGTGGTTTGGGTTTTTGTGTTTGTTTGTTTTTTTATCCCAGGATTTTTTCAAGCCATTATACTTCTGGAAAAATCCTGGGTGCTCTGTGAGTGTGATGGAAGCCACCAATCAGATTATTATGAGCTTGATTGTTGGACAGGACATTGTAGTTTTTGAAAATGGGATGAACCAGAGATGACTAACAGAGGGAATGGAAGGGGACTGGTGACGGGCCTCATGCACCTCTTTTCCTGTTACTTCCCACGACTTTATTGGCAGTAAAGCTAAAAAGTTGAGTAGAAAGCAGTCTGGGGTTCAAAGAAAAACAAAGAATGGAGTTCTGCAAATTCAAGGGTCCCACAATTCAGGGAGGATGAGGATGGAGTACTGCTGAGTTCTTCCTTAAAGCAGTCCCTTGGAGGCCTTCTGTAGGGAAAGAGGTTGAGTGTGCATTACTTCTTCAGAAACCACTTCTGTTCAGTGCATAATGACATTTGGTTCAAAAAGAGGAAATCATTCTCCCATCCACTTCTTGCAGTGATTCAGCAACAGATGCAAACATACTCTTGAAGAAACATGAATTATCCACTCTAGCATCTGGGAACAATCGTCTTCATAAGACTGGAAGCAGGGTTTTGAATATAACGACATTATTCTAATGATGATTTGTTGATACAGCAGCATATCATTAGTCATGATGGAATCTTTATACCTGTAAATGTTTTCTCAAAATAGTTTAAATGTTTAGAAAATCTATTACAACAGTCTGACATGAAACAGTAACTTGTTCTGCTAAAATCTGAACAGCCTGGAAGTTAGTCTAGAAAAGAATTTTGTGAAGGATCATACAAATGAGCTAGATAATATATTTAAAAAAACCCCCAAACTTGAGCAGTTTTTTTGCTTGAAAATGTGTTCCTGCATTACTCAGATTTACACACATCATCCTTATATTTTTTCCTACTGTTTGCAAGAATAGAGTATTAACAGTGTAACTGATTAATCCATGGTTATGTGTTCACAAAATTTTTCAATATCTTTGCTTTTTCTGACCTTGTCTGTTATATTTAGTTGTTCAGATTCTGCTTAGATGCAGAGTTGCAAGAGTCAGAAATCCTTTGCTGTTTTACTACTCTCTTAAAAGTAAAGACTCAATATTTGTATGTAGACCTCTTTAAAGTTAATGCACACTGAAGTTCCGTGTTCAAGTATTAATACACTGTGCAGGGCATATAGCAAACTGATTAAATAAAACAAACAACAAAAAGCCCAATCTGCATTAGTGAATGAGCTTTTCTTTAAAGGCTGTTCAGCTCATCCACGTGTAACCGTAGAGAGGGATAATTGGGATTACCGCATATATTGTTATATATTTGTTAAAATTGCTTTATTTATTTAAAATTAAGTTGTTCCGTCTGTCTCTCTGTCAATACAAGCCTGTTCTGTAAACTTTTTTCAATATTTTTACTTAATGTATTATCACAGCATTTACAGTCCCATTTTGGTTTTTATGTTACTCTGGTAATAAATGCTAGAAAATAGTTTACTGAAATTATATGAAACATTTGAGTGTTTTAAGGATTTCTTGCCTTTGGTGTCCTATAGCTTTGGTCTGTTGCAATAATGCTTTAAGAGCAGACCATATATTAATTAGAAATCTACTACTAAATATTCTGCTCCAATTTAGTTACCTTTGTTCCTCATTCCAAATTATGCCTTTACTCATGCCTGGGGATAAAGGGAATAAGAGAGTGAAATTTGAGTTACTCTCTAGTGCAGAAAAATAAGTCTTTTAGAGATGTAAACAAAAAGATGCTTTGTCACCAGTATTGGAGGAAACATTCATGTCCCTTTAGCTGCAACAGCATCTTCATCAGTGACACAATGTATGTTTGTTGTTTTAAAAATACATAACTCATTTTGAATAAGCAGAGTCATGCATGTGATGAGATATCTATGGTCTGTGTGTACACAGAACCTTGTTAAACAGTCAGTACTCTTCACCGAGTAATTTGGTCTGTTGTGTGTATCGAAATTTATTACTCATAGATGAAGTTATTACTCTATTTTAAAATATTTTTATTTGTTTTGGACTTTTCTGGTTTTGTAGTTGTTATTAATAAATTGTTCCATGTTTTTAAAAGATGAAGAGAGGCTACAGAAATGGTACTGCACATTCCTGAAGTATTGCTCATGCCTGCACATCTGTCCAGAAAAGTTCAAACTATGTAGTTTTAGTTGACTACCATTTTTGTGGACATGCTACCTGTATCATTTCTAGTGAAGTTCAGAATACATAATTTGTTTAAATTAAGTCACAATTGAATGAAAATTGATTTTGACTCATTTTGGAATAGTTAAATATTTATGTGATGGAGAGAAAATCTCCAATACTTTCTATTATTATTCCTCTTGCTCATTTTCTTGGAGTAAGTTTGAGTTTTATTGAAGCCTATTTCTTAGCACTTGAAAACTACTCCTATAAAATCTTCTGAAAAACAAGTTATACCATTTTAAAGCCAAAATGGAGTGTTGTTAAAGGGGGAGAAAAAGCTTAGTATCTTTCTATTCTGATTTATTATACAGAAGGCTGTTTTTTTACAAAAAAGGACTTTTTTTTTTTCTTTTTTTCCCTCCGCTATTCTCAGTCTCTTTTGATCATTGATCTGGGTGACCCCACGCTCAGGGGTTTTTTCTTCATTTGACATGGACAGATTTTTGAAGTATAGCTCTCCTTTGGGAACCTCAGGCAGTTCCACTTGACTAACCTGTGATCTAATGAGCAGTAATGCAGGGTTACAGTGACCATTTTGTTTGCTTTGAGGGAGGATGGCTAGACAGAGAGTGGGAGAGAGGCGGTGTCTGTGGAGAAAAAAGATGCAGGGTGATCGAACAGTGTGAAAAAGACTTGTTAGCCCACATTAGTGTGCCTGATTTACTTCACAACAGGTCGGGAAAGGCCAAAGGCAGGGTTGTCATTAAATTGCAAAGTTGAAAATCCTGGTATTCAAAAGCATTCAAATTTCTGAAAGTTGTAAATTAGAAAGTTTGTGGTTCATGTTGAATTTGCCAGAAAGATATACAGAAGTACCAGCTTCTCTAAAACGTGAATGGTACATTATAAAATCATGCTGTAAATAAAAAGAAAACCAGCTTTTTAAAGTACTTTCATGGTTGACTGTTTTACAATGAGACTGGGTGTGAAAGAAAGGCCAAACACTAACAAGGTCGTTGCACTTTCTTTATGAGCCCTGGGGACCCCTTAATTATGTACCCGTGCTACTTATTTTGAGATCTGTAGAGTGTATGTGTATGCATGTTTGTATAATATATATTTTTTTATCTGTATTCATTAAATACACACACATATGTATATACACATATGCATATATGTGTAAAAATAAAATTTTAGCATCAGTTGCCCAGGAATGTAGATATTGAACCTTCTACAGCATGTTATGATTTTTTTTCTCATATCCCTTATTGTTTCTCTTGGAGTGAACATTAATCTTCATGCTATTGGTCTTGAAATAGGCACAGATTTATTTTAAATTTACATTTACAAATGCAGATACCAAAAAAAAAAAAAGTCCTGAAGAGTTATTTTTCCTAATATTAAAGCTTTCTTATAAACACTTCAGTTGGACTTGACAGCCTGCTGCTTTGCAATTGCAAAAAAAGAAAGTTGAAGCTGTCTGCTTCTGAATTTATGTTCATTCTCCTACTTGATAGTGGCCTGAATCTCCATGATTTGAAGAGTACAACTACCATGCAGAATATCCTTTTAAGCTGTAGCATTGGTAGCCTTTAACTCATAGCAAACTCTTGTCATTGCTATTTCTGATCTGGCTGCCTGTAGTAAAAATCGAAGTGCAGCCTTTTAGCTATATTATCATTGTGCATTGTAGCAGTAGCTAATAAAAAAAAATGGGTCTTCTTAGGGATATCTTCTTCTGTCTGCTACCAGAAGTTTCACTAATAGCTGACTGTCAAAAATCAGTTTTTCACAATTGTCATATAACTGTGTTAACTTTTAGCTTGTACTGCATGGACAGAGGTTATTGTCTTGATCTTCTGGTGGTGTTATGCAAAATTAAACATCTGAGAATAGCTGACTGTAATTAAGAGTATATTTCTTACCTGACTTCAGGAACTGTGCTCCCATTGATCATTCAAATAATTTCATTGACATTAAAGGACTGTCTCTTGGCTGAAAGGAAGAAAAGACAATAGGATGTCAGGCTTCAATATTTGCATTGAACATTAACTTTTGGTTTTAATTTGTATTGGATTATGTATTAAGTAGTGGTGTCAGATTATTTTTTTGTTTATCTTTGTTGTCTTTTGTTTGCAGTGAACATGTGTTATAGTTTTACCTCCTAATAAACTGAAGTTTAAATGTCAGTTGAATATGGGAAACAAAGTACATTTTTTATATATAGTGCTGCATTTCTCAATTAATTTCCCAGTGTGTCACTCCTGCTTTTAACACATTGTAAAATTCACTTATTATTAGAATTTTGATATAGAATTAATTTATTTTGAAACAGTGTAGTGCTCAAAGTGGCTTAGTTATTACTATACTCAAAGACTAGTCTCAAAAAAATTTGCTATTGTGTGTATGCTTCCATTTTCTCGATTATTTTAACTGACGTTTAGTTGCAGCAACTTGGTGGAGGTACATTCTAGGAAACTCTGCACTCAGCTAGCTTTCTCTGTAGCTTTAGGTCATGTTAGTCAATGGAAACTTATTAGGGCATAAAATGATGTGAAAATGTCTAACAAATCAGAATACTGAATCAAGGCACATTTAAGCCTTACTACTATTCTCTTTTCATTGACTTCCTCCATTCCCTAAATAACATTGTCTATTCAGTCTCTATGCACTCTTTATTAGCTCTTCTATTTGATTTAATTATTCAGTTACTCGGTGTGTCTGAATTAAGTCATCTCCACCAATCTGCTTATTACAAAGCATTTGGTCAGTGAGAAGAGACTAATGTCATCTTGCTGGTCTAATTTTTGAGGGTGTGTGTTTAGGAATCAAGACACTGGAACAGTGTTTCAAAACTGGCTTATAAACAAAAGTCAGTCCAAGAGTAGATTACTGATACTGCCAGTCACAGGCATTGGAAAAGTAAATATTACTCATCTGAAGAGTAGGGAAATTTTTATATGTTCTTGTTAGCTTTCCTTAAGATGTGAATAGTTTTTGCAGCTTGGTGTCTGGAAACACTTTTAAAAAACACAGCAAGTTTGCTGCCACATAAGTCGTTTTCACATAAACTTGCCAGGTATTATGTGAAAAGATTAAGTTCTTTTTTGATGGTAATATTGTTGCTTGATTCAGAAATACAGCTCATAGAAGAAGAGGGGATATGCCAAGTGCAGCCTTTTGGAAAAATTTTCTTCCAGTTCATAATTGCATTTTAAGAAAACCTTTCCTGTAAGACAGAGATGTTAGCTTTTAATATAGGTACTAAAGTGCAGCATTGGAAGTTTTTTCTTTTTATCTCTATGTCATGATATATGACCTCCAACAAAACCTTCTTTCAGGTCAAGCTACAATTCCCATGGGTTATGAACTGTAAAGTTTAGCAAAACAGGAGAAGCAAAATATAAAAGTGCTTGCAGGTGCTCTTTTTCTAAAGAAAATGAATGTGCCGCCTTACATTTCTCTGAAGTCATTATTTTATCTCTGCACTATATTTGACAGTATAACTCTCAAACTGTTCTAAACTGGGAATGCAGTAGCTAATATGTTGCATAAAAATGGAGTGTTATGCTATGCCAATGGACTCTGACAATTCAGTTTTTAGTATCTGTGAAATGGGCTTAAAATGTTCCCCAGATGTATTTGGCTTTCTCTCCTTTTGGAAGTCATTCCTTCTGCGCAATAGGAAAAAAATTTGCTTAACTAAGAAAATGAATTCAATAATGCCACCCTTTCCCTGCATAAATAAGAAGGTGGGGGTGATAATACTATGTCTGGGAAAGGAAGCAAAAATGCGTGCTTGGATATCCCATTGCCAGCTGTTGTAGGGAGTGTGCTTGCGGGCAGTTTCTGGCAAGCTTATTCTTCCAAATCCTCTCCAAACTTGCCGGGCATTTAAGAAGTCTTTTGCCTGTTAGTCACCTTTCACTTACTTGTAGCATTAGAAGGAATGTTTATTGACTGAAGAACTGCCTGTTTTGAAATCAGGAACATTGAATTAAGTTTTTTGTTTTGTTACATATTGGTTTGTTGATATTTACTTGACAGCAGGGTTTAGTTAAGAATATGGCTGTTAGTTAACCAAACTGGGTCAAAGCTTAAAGGCTCTGCTCTCATGGGAAATAAGGCCCAGGGTTTGGCTGATATTTTTTGTGCGTGTAGAAGGCATCAGACTGTCAATCCTTGACCCTGTGCAGAGGGATGGATGCTTCAGAAGTGAACTGCGTTCAAAGGATAGCAAAGTACCATCTCCATTTTTGGCAGGACCTGACTGAGAGATAATTTAAAAATCTACTATGTCTAGCAGTTGGGCATATGAGTTGTTACTGTGTTAATTTGGTTCAGTCATGATCTGGTGTTTCAATCCTCTTCTGTGTACTATCGATCAGCATGTGCATTGCCCTGAATCTCCCTAAGGCGTTTGAAGACAAAACAAGTAGCATATGTATCTGTGCCCTAAAGCAGAGGCAATTCAGGCAGAGAGAGGTTGAAGGGAGAAATCGGATATAATGAGAGGAGAAACTTGACTCTTGTCCCAGGTTAGGTCTGGATGGCTGAGGAGAGACTAGAAATCCAGCTTCTTGGATACAAAATATTTTGCAAAACTGCCCTTCTCAGAAGTTTCAGGTTCCATAATTGTGTTTCTGTTCTTTCTGCTCCATTTTCTTCTCAGAGTTACAAAATCTGAATTAAAGAGGGGACCTCAGTTATAAATTGTCATACCAGAGACAACTGAAGTTACATCTGTGACTATACTGCACCTTCCTTCAGGGCTTTTTGACAGAAGGCTATCTGGTCTTTTTCATGCGTCTTGCTGCCTGTACTTACATGTTTAGCTGAAATAGTAGTGTAGTATTGGAGCATGCCAGTCTTTTAATGTATTTGCTTGTCATCTCTGAGGTAAGAAAACAGCCTGCTATTCATTTTGCAGTAATTTAAGCAATAGTAGGCTATCAGCTACAATAACAAAGCTAATGGCCTTTCAATTTCTGGTGATCTGATGAGAGTTTGAAGTAGGAATTTAGAGCTTAATGCAAAATTTTGGACAAACAGAACAGATAACGAGACTATGGTGTCCCAGCTGGTGCTATCGCTCTAATAGTTGAATATTTCTATTTTTCTTCATTTCCAACATGGTTGTGATTCAGCCAATGACACAGTGCTTTTATGCATAAACCGTGATGGAAAAAGAACCATGGTATCAGTCATTGTAACTGTGGTCACAGAGAGTCCTACACCGTACATGTGTTGCTGTTACGGTCACGATATTATTGTCTTCTCTGACTGGGAAGTTGTGCAAATAATATAAATAATAAAGTAGTGTGATGAGCTCCTGGTCTGGAGGCTTTACTATTATTTCAGCTTATGCATTCTGAAAAGTACAATTTTAAGTATTCTGAGAACCCACAATGAGTAACTGGAAATGCTTGAGAATGCAGTGTGTATTGTCTGGGCATTGTGATGAGGCAATGAGGGAAGAATTGACCTGCCCTGCTCAGGATTATCAGTCAGTGACTCTCTATGTTAGTTGACTGTCCTGGTTCCGACCAGGACAGGGTTAATTTTCATAGTAACCATAAGGGGACATTTTTAGTGTACTTATATAGCTGTAAGTCAGTTTATAACCTGTTTACAGCAATAGCTGCAAAGTAATTGGAAGAGATATTGCTTTGAGACTTGAACATTGTGTCATTCAAAACCTTTCTTGACCATTTGAAAAAGATTTTGATTTCTTTGATATCAGTTTGAATTCTCTTTTATTGTAATAATTGGAAATAAATATAGTGAGTTCTGAAGTTGCGTTCCTGAGTTACCTGAAGCATATATATAACATCTCTTAATTAGTTACCTGTTATAAAGAAATTACTCTGCATGCTTTATTCATTTCAGTATGTACCAGTCAGTTTTACTATCCTCCTATTAAAGATGTCTGTCCTAGAAACAGTTGTTGTTCTATGAGGATAATGTTTTTTGAGATCTGTGATGATTTAATACTGTCTGTGTGATTACTTTTCTTCTTGTTAATTCAGCTATTGTGTTACAGAATGCAGAAAATAATCTATACTGAACTGGTCATTTTACTAGTATATACCTTGAAGGCCATAATTGTCTTTACCTTATAAATTTAAAATTCTCTATTACTGTTTAGGTTGTTTCAGTTGTTTCCATTTCTTTTGCTCGACTTTATGTTCTTAATGGAGTATTAATTCATCTTGTGTGCAAAAAGAAATTGTTTCTATTTGGAAGTATTTCAGAATTAATAAGTCAGACTCCAGGGGCTATTTTTCAGAGTATAAGCATTAATATGCAGAATGTAATTGCAAATAGTTGATAACTCTTAAATTTTTCTTAATATGCAAAAAGTAGTCTCAGCTGGTTTGTGCAGTGGAGTTATTTGCAAGCTTTAATAGAATTCTGAATATTCCTAGGGATGAGAATAAAGCTTTGAATCTGAATTCCAGTTCTCTTTTTTGGAACTTAAATGTTGCTTCATCAGTTACTTTGTTCTTAATTTAGACTGATGACCCTCTTCAGAAGGCAATGGGAGTTTTGTGCAGATTGCTATGAAGTATTACTACTTGAAAAGTGTGGCAACCCTGTACATATTAAAGGAATTTGCTGTTTGAGATCCACAAAAGACTCACCAAGAAACTGATGTAGTTCTACAGAAATGTGGGAAAAATCTACCAGAAGTCCTGCAAAACACCACAGGATTCCACAAATATAGCATCTTTCATCTGACTGCACTCTGGACAATTGCCCTCCCTTTACGACAGCGATAGATTTAATCAGGACTATCGGTCTCACAACCTCTATCAAAGTTTTCTCTCTTGCATATGCTATTAGATGGATTCTTCGTACAGTGCACAGAAACAGAGAATAGGTTTCTTATCTGGAGCTTTTGTTGCTGGGACAGATGAGATTACTCATCACCATGATGTTTATATTTATCTTACTTGAAAGCACTCTGAAAGTCTAAATTTCTGCTCATAAGAGGGAAATTGAAGTCTGTTCTTGTTGAATGGGCTATTGAAAGTAGTTGTCTTTCAAAAAGAGTTTGGTTATGTCACCTTATAATTTAAAACCTCTCTGATTTTACAGTGGATTTCTAGATATCATAGATTGGAAGGGGTCTTCAAGATCATCTAGTTCCAATCCTCCTGCTATGAGCAGGGGTGCTAGCCACTAAATCTGGTTGCTCAGGGCCCCCTCCAACCTGGCCTAATCTACTCTTTTAGTAGTATACTTGCTGTTCCTACAGAGGAAGAGTTATGTGTACCACCGTCATAACCTCTCTGTTCATGAGCTTTCAGGCAATTGAGGAAAATTTCCAAACTAAAACTTTATCATCATAATTTTCTATGCCAAGCATGGATCAATACCAACTCTTCTAACAACCCCATTCTACTTCTCCTTTGAATTGTGTGCTGGGCACTGGATCCTGCAAGGTTTTCCTGTGCTGTGGCACTATATTTTAAGGCCATATCAGATTTTTTGTATTTCATAGCAGTAGGAAAATATTATTTACACATAGAATCTAAAGTTTTGTTCTGGAAGGGTGAAACTACATGTCTCCTGTAGTCTGTCTCTAGCAGGCTATTGTTAGAAAATACAAGGTTTGTTGTCTGTCATGGAGTAATAAACTTCTGCTTGTCTTTGTAGACCTGAGTATTTCATCTGAAGTTTAACAGGCAAATAACAAAGGAGAAGAGATGAAGAGAAGGAAAACAAACTGGGGTCCTAGAAAATTAATTTCCTTTCTCTTTTCCCCCCATGAAACTACTTCTGCAGGTAAAAAAAAAAACAACTGACAGATAGGGTGTGCCAGCTAATGTCATCAAGCATTGAGTGGGAAGAAGAATATTAAAAAGCAGAAAATTAGAGCTGTGCTTGCCTGTTTGACTCCCCAAAAGAATTGAAATTGTCAGCATTTGGGACTCCTTGTCAGAGGCTGAGAGCTTCACCTGTCTGTGGTGCTCTGCAAATCTGTTCTGGTGACCATCATCCCTCAGAAATGTGTGTCTGAGAGCAATTAGAATTTTACCAAAGAATACTGAAAAAAAATTAAGTACGTGTATGTCATGTAGTTACTGAATTCTTTAAAGATAAAACAAAGGCCACCACAGAAGCAAATTAAAGCTCCTGGGAGCTGACATGGTTATTGAAAGAACTGCCCTGCCATAGACACCTGCTTTCTTATTGTCATTCATTTTGGTCTCTGAAAAGGAATTTATGATCAAAGTTTTGTTTGAGCACAATGTAATGGCACAGTTAGGCACTCAGATTAGATTTTGGCAAAGTTAGACAGGGATTCAGGTATTTTTTTTTCTTTCTTTTAATTTTTGGGACTCATCTTCTAGTGAGAAAAGTGTTTTGCCTGCAAAATGTTTAGACTTTGAAAAAAAAAAAGAAAAATCTGTTTACAATATATTTCTTGAATTATGTTAGATCTGTGTTTCTTGTTTTATATCTGCTGCTACTGTTTCATGATAAAGTCCAATCTAGAGCATCTTTTGTGGATGTTGTAAATGAAAATACATAAATGAAATAAAACCTGTGTATATTTAAATTTTTGTTTATAAGATGCTTCTATGTACAAAGTTTCCACCTTGATGACTCTACCAAATACCCACTGTCCACTTTTTCAGTTGCTATTGGCAGAAAGAAGTTACATTTTTAACAAATAGAATACCATAATGTAATTATTTTTGAGCATACAAGGTATGGATAAAATGAAATTTTATCATTGGATAAAATGAAACATACAGTTTACTCTAATCCAGGGGGGACTTCTTAGGGAGAGAAATTAAGATGAGAATTTACCATAGTAGGAGAAGTCATTACAATTATTGAGATATATGAAATATAGGTTCATTTCTTGTCTTTGCTGTTGACCTTTAGCACAAGACTACAGTTGACTTCAGAAGTAGGTTATTGCTGCTCTCCATCGTGTCCATATAGAAAAGTCTTACAAATGCTCTAGGTTGATAATGGCAGTATGTGGTTTTGAATAACTTAGAGACTCAAGTATACATGGAAGAAACCATTTCTGTGAAAGAAGAACAAAGCTTCAAAAGATTTGGTGGTGAAATGAGTTATTTAAACTGATAAGAGGTAACTTAAAACAAGGATCAAGAGAAATCTGAGTGTATACAGTTCCCTTAACACCTTAACATACAGTCGTACTGGTATATGCTAAAATTTTAGAAGCAGCTTTAGAAATGCTGTCTCATTGTGAGATCAAAGCAATAAGCGCAGTCAGCCAATTTGAGTCATGTCTTGAATACCCATGGGAAGTAGGAATATTAATTTAGTCCTATATATGAGGTTTTTAAAAAGAATGTGTTAGAAGTTAGCTAATGGATCTAGAAATCTGCTTTTGGAGTGTGTTGAAAGAAAGAAATCACGATGGAGGTTCCCCCTCTGCTGGTGGGGAGTTCAACATTCAAGATATTTCATTGTGTCTAAACACAGGTAAATTCGATTGACTTTGAACATATTTATGCAATGAAAGAGCCACTGTTACACAGTATACGTTATTGTCAACCTGCTAAAAGCATTTTAAAGTGAAATAGAGTACAATTGAAGTTATCAAGTTCCATGTCCACTTATTTTAGCTGGCACATAAATAATTCATGTCAAGTGCTGCCCAATAGAGAGTCTAAACTCTGTTGGCATTTTGTGTTATACCTAACTTGTCACTCTGTGCAGATTGGTTTTTACCCATTTCAGTGCTGTTCAAGATTTTTATCCTGGTAAGCAACCGTTTGCACTTACCCTTTTTAAGATTTTCAATTCAATTTAATTAATTTTCCTCCTAAAACATTGCCCTATGCATGCTTGTCAGGAGAATTTCTCAGTTCCTTCTTCTGTGATGGGAAGAGCTTGTGCCAAATTTTGCGTATTTAGTTTGAGTACTTGTGAAGAAGAGTGAAAGTTTAGAAGTACTGGAGCCAAGAGAAGTAGATTATTTATGGTGAGAAACAGGTACTGTGATCCACTGAAAAGTAAACCAGCAGGAAAGTACAAATGAACAGACAAACAAAAATCCATCTTTAGTAAAACTCTCAAAGACCTGTGTGAATTCAAGCTGCCTAGCGTTTACCTGTGTTGTTTACCTATTTATATGAGTGAAATAAAATGTAAATGGTTACTACTTTTATAGAACACATGCCAAGGTTTTAGGTTCTGAAATATATTCCAAAATTGTTATGTTTTGGTATGGTAAATATTAAGATAAATTTTAATAAGCATTTAGAATAAATTTTATTATCTATCTCAAGTAATTTTAATTTCTTGTGAATATAATTAAGGTTCTATTACAAATGTAAATAAAAGCTTTTCTATAGTTCAGATATTCATATACTAATATGAATATATAAGTTAAATTTACTTATGCAGGCGTAATGTTGTCTCTCCATACATCTATCCAGTCTAAATGAGACAGAATGAGGTTTTATTTCCTTCAGAGATATAAATCATAGGAGGACTGTGGATTAGTCTAATATGATCATTGAGCTAAAGATGAGTGGAATTTCTTATAGTAAGGAAACAGCACCATCAGGCTGAGGAGTTTTCACCTTTTCTTAAGGAATGGCAATCTTGGAACTCCTAAAACATGTTTTTATAGCCTTTTTCTACATTAAAAATGATATACAATGGTGATACTTCTTTCCCTTCTCCCCTTGTTTAGTATGAACTGAATGATTTTAATGTATAAGAAAACAAGTAGGCTTTTTGCCACAAAATCTGATTTTAATTTTCATATTTTTAAAATACTTCTGGATTTGTAAAGGCCTTGTTGGTCATTCTCCCTCTTCTTTTGAGAAAAATTGCTCTGGCTTTTTGATTTATTTTTTTTTTAAATAATATACAACAGTTGGTTTCTATGGCAATATTAATCTGTAGCTATTGTAGTTTTTCTGTTTTGGTTACTTGTATTAGATTTAAATTAAGAACAAGTAGGTCTTCTCAACCTTCAGGTTTATGCTTGCCTTTCAAGATGGTGTAAGTTCTCTCTACCACTAAATCTGTTACTTAGTTTTGGCCAATAAAGGTAGATATGGGTTGATGTATTTTCTGATTAAACTATCACTAAAAATAATCAGTTACTGTTACAAATGAAAATGTAACAACAACTTTTCTGATAATTTCATATTGTTTCATTTTCTTTAAACTTACCAAATTGTTTTAAACATTTCTAGCTAAGTTTTGAGGCTGGTTATTCAGAACTTGATTATATATTAGTGTAAACTAATGAAGAATAAAATTGACTTCAAAATTTCGCTACTCCTTTATGCCTGGCGAGTTCAAAATTTTCCCTGTTTAAACAGCCTTTGGCAATTTAAGCAATGTGTTTTGTCACCTGTTTTGCCATCTCATGAAGAGCTGGAACTTTTATGAAGAAATAGAAAATATGACTTTGAATTCTTGACGTCTTTTAAATAAATGCACGTATTGATAGTGACAGATTGCTAAATTTGGCATTAGACACTTAGCTGTGTTTCTTGCCAAAAGTAATCCAGATGTGCATCATTTATCTGCCTGCCATATGTGCACTGACTTGTCTTTCTATAATCTATTGTCTATTGAATATTGTTAAACAGTTAAATGTTCTTTATCAACTATCTTTTTGAATAATGCTAATAACTCCTTTAAGGAGCTAAGAAGCAACAAAACCATAAAAACAGCTTTCTTAAACTGAAGAAGGCAACTTCAGATTTTTAATTGTCCAAAAAGCATGCATTTTCAGAAAATAACTGTTGGTAAAAGAATCGTATTTAAAGACCATTTTAGGTGGTGTTATACAACTAAGGTGGATTCATGTTTTACATAATTTCATTATGATGGGACAGATCTTTGTTATGACTGTGTAAAGAAAGTTGCTATGGTATAATAACATTAATTGTTTTTTATATGAGGTGCGTGTTGAAAGGAGAAAATGAACTTAACCTGACAAGCAGTAACCAAACATGTCCTGGCATTAAGTTCACAAAGATTTTTAGGAGGTCATTTTTGTCATATGGAATATTTCATCATATCATTGAAAGAAACAACTCCCATTTTATGGCGGGTTTTTCAGTGTGTGTTTGCTCTTTGACTGCCCTCAGAAAGTTATTTATTGATAGTAGTATTACGTGATCTGAATGAAAAAATTCCTATGTAAAAAGAGTTTCTGCCCAATGAGTTTCCTACCCCAAAATTTTTTTTACAAAGGAAACACTGATCCATAGACCCTTTGTTTCCTCTAAGCTTATCCTTTCACCTCATTTACATAATGTTATCAGAATATTAACATGGATAATCTCACATTCATCAATCTCTAGTCAGATCCCAGTGTTCACCTTGGAGGTATACAGGAAGGTGTGTGGTGGTCATGTAGAGCAAAATGCTTGCAGTGTCTCATGGTTCTGAGTTTACCCTGAGGAGAAAGGTGTCTGGAGCTGTCTGCTGTTCCTGTGCATACAGGTAAGTATTTATCCCTACAGTTATATAGATATCTATCTGTTGTACATAGGCCTGTCTTTGTAGCAATCTGCTTTGGTTTTTGAACTCCCCCCCAGCAGTTGCATAACTTGTGGCATGATTAGTTGCTCTTCTTCATCATCCTGGGAGGTCTCAGTCATGACCTTTCCAACTGCTGATCTTTGTCATTAAGATGAGAATAGGTGTACAGGAGCTTTTGAGAGCACCATCTGTGTGATGCTTGTTTTCATAAAGTTGTCCACATTTGGGCAACTCATCTTGGTTTGTATGAGGAAAGAAGAAGAATGCCTACATAATGACCTGAAACTGGGTTACAATCCTAGACACATCTTTGCTCAAGCAGTCAAAAGACGCTCCCTAGTTTGTAGAAGCATGCTCCTTGTTTGTAAAGTTACCTCTCTGACCAATGTGCATGGGCTAAATTGACATACTAATTCAGTGTTTTGAGATGTATGCAACTGAAGTTCTCAGGTGTTCTTAGTGTTTTGTCCTTTGGTATAATCTGTAGCAAAATGATGTGAAATTCACACATGCACACACACTCCCATTTAAAAAACAAACAACCAAAACCCCCACACATCACCAAAAACCATTGTAATTTTTTAAATTCCTTCAGGCAGCATAATTCACGGATTAATTCACTCCTTTATTAATCTGTATCCAGTGTAGTACTTTACCTCAGTTTTATAATTATTTACTAAATTATACTCTTGGTTATTTGATTGCTTCAGTTTCAAGAGATCAACATCTTTTAAAGAATTCCAGGTGAGAAAGTATGTTTTCTTTTCAGAAAATGCTAACATGAATCTTAAAATATATATCGATGCTTGCACTTTGTGAAATAATGTGATAATTTCCATTGTTCGTATCTTAGCTAGTTTTATAAATCTCTGAGAAGCCTTTGACCTCCACAAGCCACAGACATATGTTTTTTATGAAAAAACCTTTTCTATTCTGGTTAGGTCCTGAATATGCTAGAGTTGTCATAGTTTGCCAAAGAATTATGCTTCAGAATCTTAATTTTTAATTTTCTTTCTTAAACTCTCTCTGTTTCAATTCTGTGAGCCAGAGACTCTTCTTAAAAAAGCACAGTTTAATAAATATTACTACATTATTATATTACATGGCTATCTGAGAATTAATAATTGTGGCATTTTGAAATTCTCATCACTGATAATTTAGGGAGTATCAGTGACATCCTGGCCACCTCTAATATGATAGTTTTGTCAGTCCTGATGTTTTTGGGGCTGGGAGGTGAAAAAGGAGAGCCTAGAGGAGAGGAAAGATCATTCAAAATTAACCTGGATGTGTGTGTGTGCATGTGTGTTTACATGCATCCTCCAGACAGTGCTGCAGTGAATATCGTCTGACATACTGTGTATCCATGCACTGCGTTTTTGCAGCCCAGCAGCATTCAGTCATTTTAGTTTGTCTTCAGTTACATTTACAAAAAGACCAATTATTATACTAGAAAAGTGAGTTTGGCCCATGAAGAGCTAGCCTGACAAATGAACTCCCTCATTCCGTTTCTGTCTATATGTCTTGCTGAAGCAGGCAAGACCCTGGATAGATTATAGTTTGAAAGGTTAGTTGAAAAGATTAAGGGTGACTTGTAAATGGAAAATGGCAACTTTGTGCTTTTGGATTCTAAATACATCTGGTCTAGTGTTCCTCTTGTTGAATGGTAGGTCTGCCAAGACTTGTTGCAGGCTTTGTAGAGCAGTAATAATAAACCTGTTCAGAGATTTAAAAGAACTTGGCATGCCATATGACAGGTTCTTGAGTAGTTTGTCAGGAGCCAAGTGTACTGTAATAAACGCTTTTTAAATTGTTGGCTTACATTTGTTGTCTGCATTTGCTTCTTCTTTCCCCCCCTCCCTGAAGTACAAAAGGCAGATGAATTTATTAAAATGTTTCTTTAGTGTATGTTATTGAGCTGTGAAAGAGACCAATAGATAAACATTATTGTAAGTTTGCAGATGCCCTCTCATTTGTGCCTGTAGGCAAAATAAATTTATGTACTTATGTTAGAAGAGCTTTAATCAGATAATCTGTTATTGCAAGTAGTTTAGATCATGAGGTAAGCAGTTTTTAAACAGGCCTTTACAATGTGTGTCGACTTTGTTGGTCCTGTTCTTCATCATGAGAAACATAAGACACAGTCAAGTGCAGAGAACATAAGCAGTATACTTTTCTCTCTTGCCTTCAACACAGTGTATGTAACAGACATATACAATATTTCTACATGAATATACAGCCCACAAGATATTGCTTATTATATTACAGAGAAAACAACAGATCCAGATGTTTGGATAATGACATTCTTCTAAAGAAGTAAGAAGGTGACAGGGGGATTGAAATATATACATATCACCTAAAAAATTTTGACCTCATATACCTAAAAGTATAGAGGTTGAGATTATAACAGAGGCCTAAGCTTCTTATGTCCAGCATGAATTTTCCTGTGCTGAAAAGATATGTGCTTTTATAAAGAATGAGTTGTCTTACTGTGATCTACAAGTTTGTGCTGGTCTTCATTTCTGGTCTTTTTGCTGCTCTTTCAAATCTGCACTTTACTCAAGAAAATCTGTGGTTTAGTATATGGAGACCTTAATCACCTTTGACACTGACATCCTCCACTGCCATTCGGCAAAGGTTAAGCTTTTCTTAGAGTGTCTTCATCTTGTTCAAGATGTGGCAGGATGTGAATGACACACACAGATGCTTTAAGTGGTTGGACACAAGTGTTCTCTGAAAAGAAATTTTACGTTCATGCTTCTTTCTTGCATTTAACCGGTTGCAGTGCAGAAATATATAGTTGAGCCAAAAACTTTTTGGGCAGGGTCACTTCAGTCTAGCTGTGTGATTGATCTTGGTTTTAGTCCTCTTTCCTCTCTGTGTGATAGAGAGGTCACTAAGGAAGGGACAGCTTAGCAGTAATCAGGGAAATCCCAGAATTTATTTATCTCTCAGAATCAATCTTTTTAAATTGTATTTTATTTTTTTATATTTGCAATTTATTTATTTATAGGATACAGTATTTTCAAATCCTAGTCCTTTCAACATAGCAGTATCCCCTTAATGATGCCAAGAAAGATTTTTGTGGTGTTTTTTTTTTTGTCGTTGCTGTTTTTGTTTAAGTTGTTTTTGGGAATTTGGGTGTTGGGAGGTTAATTCTAGGGGGGGATTGTTTGTTTTCAATTTTTTAAAGCCACTGGAAACTCAGCTAATGATAGAAAAAATCGCATTGTTGTGCCAGTAATGACTGTTTAACATTGTAGCATCCTGAAGGAAGCTACTTTCCAGTTTAACATTAAGGGGGAACAAGACAGCTAGGAAAGGAGAGAGGAACTTGAGAAGTACAGGAGATTTGAGAGGATTAAGAGAAAGCTTGAGGACTGATCACCTAATCTGCTCCTCTCAGATAATATAAAAGGGAAAACAGGAGTACTCCCAGCAGGAGTACTGATCTATAGCAACTGGAATTGAGCAGAAAAACTATTCATGTGTCTCCTTTCAGAGATTTCTAATGGTTTGGCAATCTATAGTAATTATTACCTTTTAGTACAGAAAAAAAATAATTCCACTGTCCTTTTCCCTTTGATTGCCTAGAAGAAATACTATCAAAATATTCAGGAATATCAAATATATCAAAATACTCAGGAAAAGAAAGACCAGTTAACGGGCCATTATTCTTCCATCTTCTTGTCCCCAGAAACTCCAAAGTCCTCCTAGTCTCACTAAAATGTAGAGTACTCCAGGCTTCGTTCGGACAAATTGAGCAAGATTTTGCACTCAGGCAGCAGTGACAGACATGAATGGTAGAAATTGAATTGCAAATTTGACTTGTGAATGTAATCGATTCATTCAAGAAGTTTTTACAGTAAGATTAAATATATCTCTCAGTATGAATTTCCCCTGAATTTTAATGGTATTAACTTCTCTTAAAATCACGTATAATGGAAATCTGCTCTTCTAAAAAAGGTTCTTATGAACATTTTTAAGGATTCTGAAAATGAAGCAAAATTTCTTAAGAAATTTAGAAAATAATGTGGAAAAAGGTTTTCTGAAGGGATCAGTCAATTGCATTTGGTGTAGTTGTGCAGCTGCTTGGCTCCTCTTCTCATCTCTGGCCAGCTCAGACCAGGAGAAGAGAAGCAGCATTCTATGGGGTCTGAGAAAGCATCTCTGCTTAGGTTCCCTAGCAAGGATAAGGATGGACTACAGAACTGGACTGAGACAGTGATCAAAGTCCAGAGTAAATGTTCCAAGAAACTGTAGCTTAATTGCTGTGTTATCTTTGATTTCTTTCACAGAGCAGCTGATAATCATCAAGACCTAACTTTTATCATAGAATGATAGAACATCCTGAGTTGGAAGGGCTCACAGTGGTCATTGAAGCCCAACTCCTGACTCTGCGCAGGACAGCCCCAGGAATCACACCATGTGCCTGATAGTGTTGTCCAGATAATTCTTGAAACTCTGGAGGGCTTTGTGCTTTTAAAAGCACAAAGTTTGTCTCTTGGCTCTGTTCTAGGAAGAATTCAGAGAAAGGGTGATTAGATATTGGAATGGGCTGCCTATGCAGGTGGTGGAGTTACCATCCGTGGAGGTGTTTAAGGAAAGACTGAATGTGTCACTTAGTGCCATTGTCTAATTGATGTGGTGTTCAGTCGTAGGTTGGACTCAATGATCTCAGAGGTCTTTTCCAATTTAATTGATGTTGTGATTCAGACTTTCATTTGGTTTTATATGTATGATGGTAAATGGACAGGAACCAGGATTTTTATGGTGGTGGTTTTGACCCTGTTGTTCTTTCCCTGGGTTCCTATATACCTTCTTTTCTCCCTAAGCCTTTTTATCACACTGTAACATCACTGGTTTTTCTCTAAATTTTTTTTATTTGCAGAAAGAGATTTTTGTACTCAGTTGTGGTCAATATCAACACTAAAGTAGTTTTGCTTTCTCAAGGAGAAGTTCCAGTTAGTTTCTTGGCTGGATTTTTTTCTGGCTGTCTCCTTCTTTGAGAACCTGCTACAGTGCTACTGCTTTGGCTGATTTTGTGGAGATGCAGCATGTCAAGGTGGAGAGTGGGCAGGTGTTTCTGAGCTACAGAGAGCAGGCTTGTTGGGCTCTAAACACAAACACTTGTAGAGAATATTTCTTCAAATTTCTGTAGAACTTTGCAAACCTAATGCTTTATTTTCAGTGTTGTAAAAAGCAAGTGTTTGTAATTGGCACTGTCTTCATTCAGCTGTATCAGTGTGAAAAGTAATATGTAAAAGTTGTTTATGAAGAAAACCGTACTGAAAGTTACTAGATTTACTGAGAGTTTTTAGTAAACTGGTTTTATAGCCAATGCCTGGCATCACAGTTACTTCCGTTAAATTGGGTAAAATATATTTAAAGCTAAATCTGATGACGTTTGTTAAAACAGAAAGTGCATGACTATGCAGTGTAGCTGTTTGCTACCCAGGAGAGTTGCAAAGCCCTGGAAAGAGAAGTATTTTGGCTGTCTCTCTGCCATACCGTGGTCATCTTTACAAAGCCTGGTCTTGTTTGGGGTGTGTTTTCTTGGGTTCTTGGTTTTTCTGTAGACATGAAAAGGAGATGGTGCACAAGTGCATTCATGACCAAGCCAAACAGGTAATCCAAATACAAATATTTAAGAAATAGCCCTGAGCCCAGAGTCCTTTGTGCAAGGAGATTTTGAGATTTAATTTTTCTGAAAAAAAGGGCTTGACCAGGTTTATGGGCAATTAATAAGATATTTTGATAATTTAAGTTTTTAAAATCCTTTTAGGCTGCAGGATCAAAAAGCTTTATTTTCATGTATTTAGATTAAAAAAAAAAACAACAGAAAACAAACTATCTCCCCTTTTTTAAAGGTGTTCCTGATTTTCTCAGCCTCAATAATTTTCCTTTAAAACTATGTTTACCTCTAATTTGTCAATTTCTCTCAAATAAGATATTTTTTATCTTGTGTCCTAGGACAGAAATCTTCATTGAGCTGTCTACTTCTTTTGAGTTTAATTGTAAGAAAAGGAGAGACAGAGTGTGGTCATGATCTGCATTACTGTCAGTACTGGATTAGTAAGAAGACACGTGTGATCCAGCCTTGGGACAAGACTTGGTTAGTAAGGCAAAAATGGCAATGTTTGCATATGAATGTTTCCCAAATGTCTTGGAGTAATAAACCTACAATCACAGTCAGGTCAAGAGAGCAAACTACTTTTAAAAATGTAGTTTCGTCAGTTGTCCGAGTGGGAACAGGGATTGTGATTACGTGCAGGAGAGGAGGAATGCATTTGGTCATCCTGGCAGGCTTCACATAGTCATCAGCCCTGCCTTAGTTGTGAAGCTGGTAGGTAGTTTAGAGCTCAGTAACATGTATGTGTATTTCATCTTACTCCTTTCAGAAGCCATTCATGTGCAATTATTGTGACTGGAGGCATCTCACCTCATTTAGCCCTTCATTTGCTTTGCCTAGATATCTTTGATCCTGTACTCAATCTGAATCATGATCAATATTGCTTCATTTACAATTTTTATATATAAGAATACATAAATTAATGCAATATTAATGTTTATCATTATTATTAGGTATGCATGTACATCAGCTGAAAAATATTTTTTAGCTTATTATTATCTATTCATTGAAAACATAGGCAAGTGATTTGCACATGCTTGTCATGTTGCATAATAGTGCTATAAACTCAATCTCATTGGTTAAAGCAGTGGTTTTGCAGCATCTGAAGGTTTTCCTGGTGTTTGAGAATTTTAGTGGGTCTCACAAGAGAACTTGATACGGCATTTAAAATGTAGAATGTGAGTTAGCTTAATATATATATGATGTAAAGCTAAGAAAACAAAAAACACTCTGAAGTCTCCTGCTGCAACCAGCTTTCAGTATCCCACCCAAAAAAAGTTACCAAAAGAGATATAAGATCAAATAAGAAATAATGTGTAAAATCATCCAAAGATGAAAAACATGTCTACAAAGTGTTTTCCAGGCAGCTGCAGAAGACTGTAACTATGAGCAGGCCAGGAGTCATGCAGCCATGTTATTGTGGCATTGAGCTCGGGATGCCCTGGCACACAGTGCAGCACTTCAGACACTGAAGTCTGAAGTCATGCCTTAGCTATATGTGGTTAAAGTTCAGGCAAAGGAAGCACATGTCAGCCTTCAAGATAGATTTTGGAGATACCTAAATAATGGTCATTGTAGTACTAGCATTGTACTAGCACAAAGTACATATTACAATTTAGGTCTATATTTCTATGCATGTTCTAATGGAGAAAAATGAAGATCACATGAATTTAGGCATGTCTTGGCTCAACTGAAAATTGGAGCCACTGTATTAATTGATGTCATTAGCTTTATGCATATTATGTATATTTTTTTCTACCATTGGTCATTGAGCAGTAGAGCTGTAATTAATAGAGAACAGAAGGTTAGACTGTATTCAAAGAAACAAATGTTAATGAAGTACAGGACTGGCAGATAAGTGGCCATGCTGCCTCAGCACTCACTGTGCAGTCACTTGTGAAGGGAAAGTTCCAAAGGGCTTGGTGCTGTGCTTGCTGTTGCTGTCCAGCCTAGATTCAGGGCAAAGGTGCATTTCACAGAGAGATTGAAGGGTGTCTGTGGTGTGAAAAAGTTAAATATTTTATTATTTACTTCTCCTAAATGTCTTCTGAAGTTAAAAAAATAGCTGTGCAGGAAGATTGATCCTTGATTTTGGAATGTTGAAAGGACACTGATAAGGTGGGTGTGTTTTCTTACTATTTTTCTTGTTGCTTTTTGGAAATTCTTGCTAGTTAGAAAAACCAGTAATACCTATTTATAAAGACTTTTAATGTTACTGAGCTTGGGCTAGGTAGCCTTGACAACATTTGCACAGAGACATCCAAAATTTGCACAGAGACATCCCAAATCTGGAGATGCACGTTTGGGAAAGAAAACAAGTGTTGTGTTACATTAATTGATTTAGTTTGTTGTCATGCAGCATCACTGCAAACATAGGTGCCTTGTGATGTGATGTGCAGCCTGCAAATAGCTAATTGACTTTGATCTCTGTTAATTAGTGCAATTAAATCTTATAATGAAGCTTTGAAGAGGTCATCTGAAGTAAATGAAAGCTGAGGCCTTACTCAGAGCCTTGATGTTAATTATTGAGTCCTGTGACCCAGCAAAAGGAAGACTCACTGATAATATGGTCTTAATATAGGAGTTTCTGTTGTTGTAGTATTTTAAAATTTGTGTGGATTGTATCACCACCTCTGTTTCACTACTGCTGTACTTCAACACATAATGTAAAATAATTAGACTGAAACCTGAGGGACCCCTCTTTTATGCTTAAGACACAATTTAAATCCTGAAATTAGCTATTCTAATATAAAGAAAAATTAAAATCTTAGAATATTGTATCAATTAAAATAGCACTTTTGGAACACAGAAAATAATATTCTGTTACTGAATAAGTCTTTGACTTTTTTTTCCCCTATCTGAAATTTGAGATTAATCTCTGAACATGTCACACGGTAGACTTATCATATTTGTACTTTATCAGCCTAACCTCCTAGGTGTACAAAGTTAGCTTTGTAAGATAAAGTCTTAGCTAGTTGTTATTTTTTATGCTGTATAATTTAATCTTTCTATAATAATACATGTTCTGAGTTTTATAAATGAGTTAAATAATGTTAAAAAATTACTAGCAACTGTGCAAGTGTCAGATTGCAATGATCGGAAAGATTAAAATGAAAAAAAAGAAAATAAACCAACTCAGTCCTAGTGAGGCCATACCTGGAGTGCTGTGTCCAGTTCTGGACTCCTCAGTACTAGAGAGACAAGGAGCTCCTGGAGTCAGTCCAGCAGAGGGCTATAAAGATGATTAAGGGACTGGAATATTTCTCTTATTAGGAAAGGCTGAGAGAGCTGGGCCTGCTCAGCCTTGAGAAGAGACGACTGAGAGGAGACCTCATCAGAGTCTGTAAGTGTCTGAAGGGAGGGTGCCAAGAAGATGAAGCCAGGCTTTTCTTGGTGGTGCCAAGCAATAGGACAAGAGGCAATGGGCACAAACTGAAACACAGGAAGTTCCACCTGAACACGAGGAAGAACTTTTTTGCTGTGCACATTGGAACAGGTGCCCAGTGAGGTTGTGGTGTCTCCCTCACTGGAGATATTCAAGAGCTGTCTGGATACAATCCTGTACCACATGCTTTAGGCATTTGAGCAGGGAGGTTGAACTGTGGTTCCTTGCAAGCTGACCCATTCTTTGATTCTGTGAAAACTGGAACGCACTCCATCCCAAATAGACATTGTAATGGAAGATATTTATAGGCTTTAATGACTTTAAAGGGTTTGTGTATTTCCCAGAAGTAAAAACTGATAAGGATGACAAAGACTGAGTGTTAGATGACCCATAATCTTTTCTGTTCATATTTAGTGGAAACTCCTGATGTAGTGTTTGTTCTCTGTGACCTCGTAATTTGAGATGGAAATTTGTTATGAATCTAGTTGTGCCTTCTTTATAGAAGCTTAACTGGTGCATGCTAGACAGCAAAAGATTAGGCTTACAGCTCTGAGGTAAATCACGTTTTGATAGTGTCTATCTGATCAGGCTTGTTGCATTCTTTCACTAAAATAGGCTGACTTCATTAAATTAGAGATGGCCATTTGAGATACTCCTGTGGTTTCAGGTTTTTTTCCCCAGGATTTTATATTCACTGCAGATGTCAAAGGAGAAAGTTGTTCCAGAAAAGTTAGAGAGTAAGAGCAATTTTAGTGGACTCTGATTTTGGACAGTGTTTATTTTTAAAACTATTTAGGATAATGTCATGAGGTAATTTAAGAAATTGCTTTGCTGTGTGAAAATTATGTTTGAGTCCAAGTTCTCAACACATTAACAGAGTGTAGGTTAAAGGACCCAATTGCTAACTCTGGAAATGGTCCTAATTTTCATGTTAATAAAAAAATGTTTGCATATTTTGCTTGTCTGGGCATTGGAAATATGCCATAATATCAGTGCTTTCTTCAAGAAATCTTGAATACACAGAAGTTGTTTTATTCATTGTACACAGAAGGTAGGGGTTGTATTTGCAAAATAACAACAAAAAATAATTTTTTTGCAATTTGTGAAAAATACATTTTTATTTTGATTAATATTAGGAGGCAGTGCTCATTAAGGTAGCTAGCAATAGAAAAACACTTGCAGAGGATAATTGTAGTATTAGTAGTTAGAATGATTTTTGTACGGTATGTATAATTTTTAGCCATTATTACAGATAAAAGGCATCACTGTAGATTTTTAATTGTTAGAAAAAGCTAGAGGTTTTTGGCTGCCAAGCATACAAAATTTTCTAAAGAAATATGAGTTTATATAAGTTAATTAAGCTACTTTATGTAAAATAGATTATAACCAATGACAAAACAGAGATCTTGCACAATATGGGATAGAATTTCCTAATATAGTGGACAATCTTGTACAGTGCAGAGATGTGGAAACTCCTGCTTTAATCTGCTGTGTCATAAAATGTATTTTAATATAAATATTGTAACCTTAAAGCATTTTGTGTAATATGGCCCAAGTTACGTACCTGAACCGTATACAGAAGGCCAGAGAAATGTGCCTGGCAAAAATGCAGTTTTGTAAAATGCTTTCTTTGTGTGAGTCAGCCACAGCTCTTGAGTGTTTTCATCTGCCCTAGGATGTGAAATGCATCCTTTGCTGAGGCTGTGGCTTCATCAGATCTGAGAGCTTGCCGTGTGAAAGTCATGATTATTTCGTAATTGTGTCTGGATGGTGATTAAAGCGTCATTTGTTCCCATCTTGTTCCTGAGACCTGTTTGCCAGGCTGAGGAAACAGGGTAGGATAGGACAATTCTCTCAAAGTAGCATGTCCATGTCATCTGATGTGGGAGAGTGAAGTAACCACATTAAGTAAGATAACCATGTAGGTTATGAACACAGGGATAGGGTTGTTTCTTTGCCTCTGTGTGTTGTGTGTATGGAAGTTTTTAACCAGACCCTCTCTTCTGAGAGAAAAACATCTGCCTTCTCACTGCAGTAATGAAGTAGTATTTGTTTCCTCAGCTTTGGAGTCCAGTTTTGCCTGTTTTTATTTAACATGATGTTGAACTATTTCTCCTTTACCAGCTGAAGATGATTTGATAGGTTACAGTTCTTTGTAGCTGCAGACTCGATCTGAGGACATTTTGAATTTCCTTAGCTATGTCCAAAGTAAGTTTTACAGAAAAATATCCTGATTAACTTGATGCCAAAACCACTGACCTAATTTCTCGACACTGTTTGGTAGTCAGTGTTCCAAGGATCATTCCCAAAAGACAGTTTCTCCAAGGCCACTCTGTTTTGCAGACTAGAGGAGTTTACCACCCTAGAAACATGTCATTTTGTACCAGTTGGCCTCAGTTCCCTGGAAGATATTCATGGAAATGTTTAATTTACAGTTACAGATGTTTCTGAGAGGTTCATTGTAAATGAACCATACTGGCTAAAGAAATACTATGTAACACCCTGCCATGCTTGGTGACAATGAACAGTCACTAGCAACTTTATTGGTTATGCGACAGACAGCTCCATGGGCATGGGTGGAACTGCTCATGTGTGCTGAGTTATAAAGGCAGGAGTGCTGTGCTTCTAATCTGCATGACTGCTGTTGTCCTCTCAGCTCTCTAATTCTGTCTGCTAATACCTTGCAGATGCATGTAAAACCTATGTAGCTAATAATTTATTTTTTTTCCTGTTTTAGAAGTCGCAGTGTTTATTTGCTGCATTTTCATTTGCTCACTTTATTTCGGGTTTTCTCCCTTTGGTTCTCATATGGATGGCAGAATTCATGCATCCCAAGTCAGATGAGCATAGGAATATCTATTTCCAAGACCCCTTCATGCAAGTATTAGCTTTTTAATTAAACTGTGAAAGATTTATTTAAAATATATTGGACTTCAGGTATAAAAACTATTTTTAAAACTCCTGAAGATAATTTATTTTAAAATATTAAACTTGTCACCAGTCTAAACAGCTTCTAAATCTAAAAAAAAGGTGAATATGCATAGACATTTGCTGACTTGTTTCTTATTTATAGGGATACAAGTAGCAGTAGGGCTTGAGCTCTTCTGTTCTTCTGCATGGGAACTAGGGTTCTGTACTTCCTTAGCTGTGAAAGATACCGCTGGCTTGGGCTCTAAACACTAAATAGAACCATTGTTAGTAAACTGGTTTTTCTGCAAGTTTTATGTAAGCAAGAGTTAAGTCTTTGGTGTAATATACACCAGTTAGAAGTAAACAGGCTTGGATTTCAGTGCCAAACACTGCCTTAAGGCAGAAGAAATTACGCTGTTGGGCAGAGGATATGTAGCGGTTGCTATTTTGGTGTTTGATTTCTTCATTGTCACATAGTTGAAAGCTCTCCGGGAGAGGAAGAAGTGTAAACTGACAAGCGAAGAAAATGACCAGCTTATGGAAGATATAGGAGTGAGGAATTGCATATATGTTTAAGAGTCATTGGTACTACTTGCAGCTTTTATGTATCTGTTCATTGTCAGAGAAAGCAGTGGTTTCCAAGGATAAAATGCTTCAAAAATTGGTAAGTATCAGAGACTTCAAAGAGTTAAATGCTGACAAAATGATTTAGTAATTAATTTATGAAGTTGGTTATCACCTCACTGATGGAAGCGCACTTCACCATGTTAAAAACATGTATTTTAGTAATAGATATGGCTTTTATTACACAATAGTGGTTTCTCAAGTTTTGAAGAAAATTTCTGGAAGTATTGAAAGTTGGAAAAGAGCTTGTCTGTAACAGCTTGTAAAAATACTTAGACATCACCAATGTCATTGTGTGTTTCTTTGAGTCAGGTTTTTTAGACCCAAGTTTATAAGTTGGAGATAGGCAATTTATTAACAGGTCCTTTTAAATATAGTGCTGCTACTGCTAATGAATGAGCAAATGCCTGAAGCCTTCAGAAAGTATTAAAAAATCCTGGTGGTATCTGCCAATAAATCTCACTCAGGAAGTGAAACATATTTGACCTACCAAGAATTAAGTATGCAACAGTATTCACGATCACCTTCCATATCTCTCCCAGACGAAAGCATCTCAGTACCAGGACAATAACTGCCTGCATTCTTGCATACAAATTGACCCCATGTTAGAGAGGCTACTGGGACTGATTTGTGAGAAACGAGTAGCAACGCTTAATAGCCTAGTGAGATACATGTAAGCTAAGAAAAACCCCACGTATCTGCCAATTATTGAAGAATAAGAAGGAAGGGATTGTTCTGATTTGTGTAGCAATTGAAATAGTATTGGTGACATTAAAAAAAGGGAAGAAACTTGTGTATGGAATATGTACTGATTTTGTGTGATTTTTTTTCTCAAATGGTACTGAAGGCATTGGAGGAGACATGGTATAAGGCACAAGAATTGCAACCTTTAAATTCAGAGCATGACAAGTTCTAGAATCTTATTGTAAGAAGTTGTCTTGTATTGGGAAGGTTAAGCAGAATAGCATGTTCTTCAAGATACTTTGCTCTAGCTGCTTTGACATGTTTTTATTGTGTTTTCTTCAGTGTTTCTCAAATACAGTTAAAAATTACTCCCAATATTTCTGCAAGGAAACTGAAAACTCTTCCCTCCAAATTGGGGTGAAAAGCCAAGAAGCAAGGTAGGGTAAGGGGAAGAAGAGGTGTCATGATAAACCTATGGACTTTCTTAAAGAAAAGTTGTTCAGGATCTTTGTTAGCTGCTGGCTGAAGCTTCCCATTCCCAGGTAGCTGTAAAATCACATTAGAAACACCTCTGCTGCTTTCATTAAGAGCAATATAGGGAAGTGAATAGATTACCATTGTTTATTCCTTGCTTTTTATCTTACCAGAAAACCTGACTCATAACAGTGATAATATTTTCCTAAAAAGCAGATTTTGGGCTTTGAATTCTTCAGACTGATAGATTTTTAAAAAAACCCAACATAAAATGTTTTGTTGATTTTAAGGGAACTGAACTGACCAAATTCATTCTGTATCTCTGCCAAATACTTTTCAGTTGTAATTGTAATATCATATAAAACTACATCTTTTATAATGAGGGAAATCACAGGGTGTGCATTTTGAAATCTTTGAAAATTACGAGAGGGAGAAAAACTTTATGGCAAGGGATGTGCTGAGTACATAGAATATATATCTATATGTTTTTTATTTGAATTAACAAGTTAATCCCTGTACAATAGTATGTATATAATTTATATTTTTTAAAATATAGTTGTAAGGCCATCAGCATCAACTTACAATAAAACAACTTACATCAGTCTGACTATTAGCTTTGTCAAGCACTGTCTTTCGTAATCATTTAAACATTATAATTTTCAAGATGCTAGTGATGTATCTAGGCTCATTCTTTTTCTTGATTTTTCATCGTTATTCTGACATTTAAATGAAGTCAGCATTTAATATTTAGCTAAGTGCTAAAAAATTCAGACTTCAAGCTTTAGCTTGAACCAAAGATTAATACTTCTGTATCAAATTATGTATTTCTTACTAAATATTATAAAAGTGTCACTGAGCTGCTTGCAGTTCTGCTTAAAAAAGAAAAGCAAAGACAAGATGGTAGACAGGTTTTGTAATGGCTAAATAAATAAGCACATAGTGTTATGGTATATTTAGGTTATGCCGAGCTCTATGAAGTAGGTTGGATAGTCCACTGTCTTTCCAAAACAAGAAAAATAAATCTACAAGTTGTATGGATACTTGTTTTAATACCCTTGTTTCCTCACAAATGGTGATATGCTCTTTTAAATGTACCTAAGTTTGTTCCAGTAGTTATCCTCTTTTAGGCTGAGAAACCAGGGCATCAAGAGAGTTGCTAAGAAAATATCTTAGTTATTGATCTTTTTTCCAACATATTTACTGTCCCAGGCTATCATTTAAGTAAGAAAAACAATTCTAGTGTTGTTGCTAAAAACTTAATTTATACTATATAATACTTTGAAGTAACATAAAATCTCAAGCCTTCCCCTCTCCCCATTTTAGAGGCAATGTGAAAGTATTTTTCATTTGGCATAATTATGAGGGTGGAGTCCTTTTAAAATCATGATGAATGCATTCAGCTGTTATTTTAGGAATTTAGTGATCAGTCTTCAGCATCCGGAAATGGAACAACCTATATAATGACTGGAATTATTTCTTTTGTGGCATTGAGGTGAGGTCTCAGTTCTCAATTCTCAGTTTCAGTTATTAATATGTATTTGTATACATTATAAGAACTGTGAAGTGTATTCAAAAAGTGCTTAGTGTAAAATGAAAAGTCCTGCATGCTTTAGAAAAATTGTCAAGAGAAAAAATACCCCAAAAAATCCTTTGAATAAGAACATGTTGATTTAAATAAATTCCAGAACAAATTGAACTAGAATAATGCAAGTTCAGGACTCACTCTTTCTCAGAATGGAGCATTTCAGTGTAAAAGTCCATACAACTATTCTCCCAAAGAGCTCTTTTATGAAAAGCTGGAGTTTATAGATTTCAGGGTTCTAAGCTGGGGGGTGTATTTAATCCTTAAGCTGTGACTTATAGTGATCGCACTTAAGTAGAATAATTGACGATATGACACAGTCACAGTATCTTGAGAAACTCTATAAAGTGTTTGCAAAACACACCAAATAACAGTGTTTCTGACCCATACTGCTTGGAAGGAGAATTTTGAGTGTGTCTAAAGATGCATCTTCACAACATATATATTGCTTCTATGTGCTGTTAAAATACAAGTTCCTGAATAGTACTGAAGGATCTGCCACGGTTGATTAATTCACTATTTTTCTTTCCTAGTTTAGAGGATTTCAAGTTTTTCCTGTTGTGTTTTCCTAGAGTGGTTTGGGGTTTTTTTATGTGTGCAGAACCAAATGTGTGACATTCTGGCTGGAGCACCACACATTAGAACTCTGTCCTGCCCCACATGGTACAGTGGGAACAAGGCCTTTCTGAATATTCAGACAAACAGTAAATTTTAAAGAAATATAACTGTGATGACATTTAGGTTTTTAGCTCTTCCACAGAAATACCCAGCAGCAGTATTCTGGCATCATGCCTGCGGTTTCCAGAGGGAACTACCACCCTTCTCCATCACTTTCGGTTATTCTTACAGGAAAAATTACTGGAAGAACATGCAGCCCTTCTGCTTCCCCTTCTTTTTCATCTTCTTTTTCTGAATGGTACACTGGATGACAGCTAGAATCTTTACAGCCAAGAGTTATTTCTGTTATAAGATAACTGCAAAGTGAGGAGAAGGGGCAAAATTGTAGAAAACTGGAGATAATAGATCTTAGATTTTATGCCTTTGTTTGGTCTGGGAGTAGGATTTTGGCTGCAGGATGTTTGCATGAGAAGATTGTGTGTTGGGATGGGCAAATGAAGACAGCACAATGCTGTAGTTATCCAAGTAACTACAGAAAATGAATCAACAAGAGGTTGGTGCAGTCAGTGCACAGGCTACTGTTGCCATGGGGCACAGTCACTTGAATATGTATCCCTTTTACCTGTGATTATTTTGAGCTTTTATTTGAAACTGGACTCATAAAATTATCAAAGATGAGGAAAAGGCTGAGGTATTTAACACCTTCTTTGTCTCAGTTTTCAACAATAAGACAGGTTGTCCTGAGGACAGCTGGCTTCTGGAGCTTGGAGACAGAGATAAGAATCTGAACAGCCCCCCTGTAATCCAGGAGGAAACAGTTAGTGACCCACTGGGCTGCTTGGATCCCCACAAGTCTATGGGACCAGATGGGATCCACCCAAGGGTGATGAGCTCGCCAAGCCGCTCTCCATCATTTACCAACAGTCCTGACTCACTGGGGAGGTCCCAGATGACTGGAAGTTGGCAAATGTCATGCCAATCCACAAAAAGGGCCGGAAGAAGGACCCAGGAAACTACAGGCCTGTCAGCCTGACCTCAGTGCCCGGCAGGGTTATGGAGCAGATCATCCTCAGTGCAATCACACAGCACCTACAGGATGGACAAGGGCTCAGACTCAGCCAGCACGGGTTTAGGAAGGACAGGTCCTGTCTGACCAACCTGATCTCCTTTTATGATCAGGTGACCAGCCTGGTGGATGAGGAGAAGGCTGTGGATGTGGTCTACCTGGACTTCAGCAAGGCCTTTGGCACCGTCTCCCACAGCATTCTCCTGGAAAAGCTGGCAGCCCATGGCTTGGACAGGGGCACTCTGTGCTGGGTTAGGAACTGGCTGGAGGGCCGGGCCCAGAGAGTGGTGGTGAACGGTGCTGCATCCAGTTGGCGGCCGGTCACTAGTGGTGCCCCCCAGGAATCAGTGTTGGGCCCAGTTCTGTTTAATATCCTTATTGATGATCTGGACGAGGGGATTGAGTCCATCATCAGCAAATTTGCAGATGACACTAAGCTGGGAGGGAGTGTCGATCAGCCAGAAGGCAGGAGGGCTCTGAAGAGGGACCTGGAGAGGTTGGAGAGTTGGGCTGATTCCAATGGGATGAGGTTCAACAAGGCCAAGTGCCAGGTCCTGCACTTTGGCCACAACAACCCCATACAGGCTGGGCACAGAGTGGCTGGGGAGCAGCCAGGCAGAAAGGGACCTGGGAGTTTGGATTGACAGGAAGCTGAACATGAGCCAGCAGTGTGCCCAGGTGGCCAAGAAGACCAGTGGCATCCTGGCCTGGATCAGGAACAGTGTGGCCAGCAGATCCAAGGATGTGATTCTTCCCCTGTACTCAGCGCTGGTGAGTACACCTTGAGTACTGTGTCCAGTTCTGGGCTCCTCAGTTCAGGAAGGATATTGAGGTGCTGGAGCAGGTCCAGAGGAGGGCAACTAGGCTGGTAAAGGGACTCAAGCACAAGTCCTATGAGGGAGCTGGGGTTGTTCAGCCTAGAGGAGGCTCAGGGGAGACCTCATCACTCTCTACAACTACCTGAAAGGAGGTTGTAGCCAGGTGGGGATTGGTCTCTTTTCCCAGGCAACTGTCAGCAAGACAAGAGGGCATGGTCTCAAGTTGTGCCAAGGGAGGTTTAGGTTAGATATTAGGAAGAAATTCTTTACAGAGAGGGTGATCAGACATTGGAATGGGCTGCCCAGGGAAGTAGTGGATTCTCCGTCCCTGGAGATTTTTAAAAAGAGACTGGATGTGGCACTTAGTGCCATGGTCTAGTAACCGCAGCGGTAGTGGATCAAGGGTTGGACTTGATGATCACGGCGGTCCCTTCCAACCCAGCTGATTCTATGATTTTATGATTCTATGATTCTATGATTTGGCTGGTTTATGCTGAAGATCCTGATGTCAGGATGTCAGAGAAAATTAATCTCCTGCACTTGTTGGAATAGGTAATTGGGTGCAGAAGAATCAATCCCACAGGTATCCTTGACAATGGGAGGGCTGCAGCATGAGGTGCCAGTGATCAGAGCTGTATGGGAAGCCTCAGTGTGTGTATGTGGGAAACTCACCTTGTACATGTAACTAGAACAGCTGGCATTGTTTGTTTGTGTGGGATTTTTTCTTTTTTTTTTTTTTTGATTGGTTGGTTGGCTAGGGGTTTTTTCTTAAGTAACTTGCACAAAATATGCTATTAACATGTTTGTTTAAGGATGCTTTGAAACTTTCTTTTTCTTCTCCTAGTCTTACCCTGAAAAGTAGCTTGTTCCAGCTTGCTTTCCTGCCTTTATTCTCCCATCAAACATACTTGTCCTGGGCTTTTGGTTAAAAATGTAAAATATGGAGTAGTCTCTTTTAAAGCTTGGAGTATTGCTCTTACTGACCTTGGCAAAAAAAACGGTGCTTTGAAACTTAGTAGGAGGATGAGTTTTTTCATTAGCCTTTTGTTGCTCACTGCACGTGTTTCCAGACACAGCCCATGAGGGAGGTCCCAGGGAGGTAGAAAAGAAGAAAGATGACAGTCTCCCTAACAGGAGGAGGGTGCCACATTTCCCTAGATGCCCCATCTGGGCAAGGGGAGGGCAGATCACCTCTACATCTCATTTCAGATTTGTCTGCATTTTTAAAAAGTCTGCCTGTTCGTTTCAGTGTTATTAAACTGTGGTATGCTACAGGAATTCATCCCAAATACTTGATTATTGCTGTACAAGCATGCATCACAAACACTTTATGAAAATACAAGCTTATTCCTGGCGAATGTGGGTAGGTTTCTTCACCAAAAAAAAAAAAAAAAAGAAAAATGAAAAAAGGAAAACCGAAATACTTTAATTAAAGTTAACTGGATAAAGGATGCAGAATCTATAAAAACCTCATAGTCTTGCAGTATAAAGAGCAATAAAGTACGTTACTCCTTTAAATAAATAGGAGGTAATAATATTAAGGGAGTAAAGTTGTTACTCTGTTAGTCTTTGTGTAAGACGCTGTGTACAATTTTCTTCCTTTGAAGCTTACTTTTAGAAGTTTGAAGGTCATCCAGTGAAACCTAGTTGATTTTGAATTTAACATATTACATTATTGTGTAATTACTTTTACTGGCTGTACTGCTTGGACTGGGTTGGTTACATGGTTTCTGTTGCCCCCATCCCTTTTCACTGCAATGTTTGTTACAGATTTGGGTTTTTTACAGCAATCTGGGACATACTATAACCGTCAGAATGAGAATAAAGGCAAAATTAAAGGGTATTTGATAAAAGAATTGGGTGACAGAACCTTCCTCTGTGTGTAGTTAAAAATCAAAAGTGGTGTATTCTAGTGTTCTTTTGACAATTTGATTAATTACCAATTTATAAGTTCTAAAAGGGTTTGGTAATTAGAATAATTTCACTTGATCACCTCACTGGTCATTGTAGGTACCTCTCTCTGTAGTTGTGGTACTTAAGCAGAAGTGTCTTCCCCTACTGATGACCCTCACCACTCCCTTCCGAGTTTGGAAAGGTTCCCTTTCCAGTGAGTAGAGTCTTGCTGTTTGATCTGTATTAAACCTCTTCCCCTAGAACTTGACAGGCTATGAAATTAACACATGAACTGGGAAAACACTGCTGTTAACAGAATGTAGTTTATTCAGATAGATGAGTGAGCAGCAAGAGAACTCCATAGGTGATGGCTACTACTGCATTTTTCTTGTTTTCCTGATGACTTCTTATCTATTTGCTTTTCTGTGGGTTTGTATTGAAGAGTTCAGGAATACATTACCCTGCTATGAAAGAACTTGAATTGTATTATTACTCTTGTTTTTAAAATCAAATTCAATTCTGAATGATCAGCTGTTCCATTATACATGAAAGCCATTATTAGCACAGGTCCCAGTGTTTCTTCACAAAGGGTTTATAAGAAGGAAAGAGTTATGGTGTGAGATCAGTTGTTAAAGCTGAAAAATTAGATGGACCAGGAATACAGAGGCTTTTCTCTGTGTTAACAATACTGAAAATTTAAAATTACATCACTTACCACTTCAGTCAGACTTTCCTATGTTTGTAGCCTGTGTAATAGAAAATAGTCAAAATATGGGGTTGTAATACAGTTATAAGTGTAGACACAACATTAAACTTGCAACTTAGCTTTTTGAAGGATTTGTGTCCAAAGCTTCTTTAAATTACATTTCAACGTTAAATTAACTTTCCTATGTCTAGACAAATATTTGTTCTGGTCTATTCCTTTGATGCTTTTTCTGCTCTACTGGTTTGAGCCTTCCCCACCACCACACTTTTCACGAGCGTGCATCATACAATCAGGTAAGAGGATCAAATCTGAGCTGTTTACAGAAAAATAATAAATACACTAAAGTGATGAAAGAAGTGAAGATACTGTTTCATTTTGTCAGTAAATGAAGGGTTTAAAAATAAATAGTTTGTGCTAAGATAATCAAGGACTGTCAGCATTGATTCTTCTGTATTTTTTCTTCCTCTATGATTTTAAACCATTTAAAATCTGGATACAACATATGGATACAACATGGGACTACAGTAAGTGTTATGATCTCAGGCAATGTATCACTAGTTATTGGATTTGAACACTTGCATTAACATACACAGTGCCTGTGTAAGTAAACAGAAAGTTGATTTAGTGATCTAAGAAAAGCTCTAGATTTCTGGTATTTCAAGATTATGTACCTTTTTTTTTTCTTGGCAGTAAGTTTCCATGCAAAAGCACATGTATTAACTGATTCTATAGATGCCTTGTTTGCCCTTTTTGTCAGTGGATTGATAACTTCCTTTCTGAAGAATAACTGTTTTTGTTCCAAAGTGCAATATATCTGCCTATTTTCAGGACTCTGGAAATCTGAAAGTGAGTTATTAGCTGGTTTTGAGGATATCTGCCTGAAATTTGCAGCACAGATAAAATATCTGCCTTATCTTCCTGATACAAAAAAAGAGAAGGACTGCTGTTTAAGATGATGTCTATTCACAGTTTTACGTTTAGAGCTATTTATCTGTTTTCCTTTAGTCAGTATTTTTGCTTTTCTTATTCACTGCAACAAATAGCAGTCCCCATGGACTACTGGAATGCTCTGAGTACATTATGGTCCCAGGTTGAGAGAGGATGGATTGATAGGCTGAAAGTATTAATAGAATAATAATTAAAAAAATATGAAGATTGAAGCTACTGGAAAAGATGTTTGCTCCAAAGAGGTGTAGGGCTTGACTGATACTCTGCTCCTAATCTACACTGCATGAAAACTATTGAAGAAACATAAAACTTAACCAAAACAATATTAATGGATAAAGCTTTCTCTTCAGGAAAAGCATAAGAGAGGGAACAAATTAAAAGACAAATGTTTGTTGGGCCCCACTGTGTGCTGGTGGGAAACCTCTGTGGATCACACCACAGATGGCATTGTGGCAATTTGGAACATTTTACACCCCATAAGTATTTTCTGTGGGCAAGAGCAGTTCATATTGTAATTGACTGTATTAAAATTAAAACTAATGAAAACAAAGTCTTTATAATTTTAAACTGTATTTCCCAGTGTATTTTATAAATTGCTTATGTTTGTTAACTACTGAATTTTAAGTTAGATGAATTTTGAAATGTATTTTAAATAGAGACTAAACTTGTTGGTGTTCATAGCAGACACATCTAAACATAATTAGTCCCCGTTTGGCAAATACCATATTCTGTAGTTGAGCTAAAGATACTTTTTGCTATAGAGCCCTAGGGATTACACCTGAATTTCATTAAGAAAGTCTAAGTAATATCCAGAGGAATCTCCCCATGTAGAATTGCTCTGGACTGGTTAGGACAAGATGGGATGCAGCTCTCCCCCCAGCCCCCAAACCAGTTGTATTGTTTGCTTTTTGTAAGAATAAAATTGTATTGAGATGAACAGGATATTGTCTGTGAATAATTCAGAGAGTGAAGACAGATCTATTGTGCTGGAGTTGCATTTTCAAGGCACAATATGTTTCATAAGCTTTTTAAAATAAAATTGTCAGATTTAACTGAATACAGGGAGTTGATGTACAATACAGGATGTTGGGAAATTGATTAGTTATAAGAACATCAGTTAAAGCTTAGTCTGCTTATGTGACTGAAAATTCATGGGCTTTATTTAGTGATCATATTATGTCCATTTATCTTCTGAAGAAGAATTTTGATACACGTAGATTATTTTTTTATTAGTAGGGTAAAGATATTAAAATGCTTAAGACTTCTATGTTTTGTTTTGCTTTTTTTTTTTATTTAGGGAGAAAGAGTCATGGTCATCCTAGTTTTCCCTTTTTCTCCTAAACCTGATGCTGTGCAAACAGAGCCCACTTTAAGAACTAAGTCATGTACAACAAGTGGTAAGAGTATTACCTGTTCTTCATGTCCTGCCAAACTGGAAATATGAGAGGAAATTTTTGTGTTATCTGAAAACTAAATACTTGACACAGATTTTGAAGTATTTGTTATTAATCACAAGTGCTGCATCTTTGCTTTGTGCCATATGCAATCGCTGTCCTGGCATTTTACATTTTGAATTTAGGAAATTGTGAAAGTTCAATAGATCAGTCTGTTGGACCATACTGGAAGTCAGTCCAAACCCTGAGTTATCGTAATGGTTACTTTCTCACAACTCATTTTTTCATTGTACAGAACTTCTGTATTTGTCAGTTTCCTCTTGAAAACTGAGTAACAAAACTGCTTAAGCTCACTTACCAGGCATTAAAGTACCTGGATTTGAAACTTCTAAACAAGTTTCTTTTCTGGGAACACTTACTCCCGGTGTTTGTCCATTTGTTAAAGCTTGGACTAGACACAACTCTGGGATGATAGTTGAGTAAATGTATTACTGCAGGCAAGACCTTTAAAAGTTTACAGAAGAATTCCAGCTCTGTTTAAGGTTCTAACTAGGTCAGTTCAAGGCTTATATGGATAAAACATTTTTTGAAGATCATAGCTTTCTCTTGGCTTGGCCAACTGTTATAGACTATTGTGCAGTAATGGATTTCCTATCATTAAGCTGATTGCTTCTTCAACTGAATGGATTTTTTTTCTCCCTCTGAATTAAAATACCTTGTAAAAGTATGTATGACAAGTACTGAAAGTTTCTAATTAAGGGTTCTGTTATATAAAGTGAGGTAGTGATGGTCTCCTGAAGATTCGGGTGAGCCCTGTTTATTTCTAGTACTGTACATGATGGTTCAGTTATGAGGAGCTCTATACAATTAGTTATTCTAAGTTGTAATCTTGATAGATAGATTTATTGCCAGCAGAACAAGTTCACATTAGGAGGTCTTCACATTTAAACAACTTCTGGTATTTTTACAAATGTCTTATCAGAACTGTAGCACTGTGATTTTACAAGATGAAGGCTTATAAGGATTTTGGAGGATGATGACTGCAAGAGAATTTTGCTGCTGTTTTATCATGCAGACGGTATTTGAATTTTTCAGGGGAAGTGCACATTTGTTGTACTTTTGGTAGTTCTTTCAATATTAATGCTTTGCAATTTGAAAAGCTCTTTTTTTTTTTTTTTTTTTTTTTTTAACTTCCAGCTACTTCCATTTACTTTCTTTCCTGAAAAAGAAAGGTAGAAAGTGGGGGAAGTCTTTTCCTAGCTCCTTAAAGTTTTGGAGACCTGAGCAAGTTATAAGCCGTTGAAAATTGTCATAATCTGTCTAGCTTTTCCTTTGTACAGTGTGTTCCTGGATTCCTGCCAAAATCACTAAGTGTTATTAGCACAACACTTGAACCATCTTAGTGTCTTGCGTCAGTATGACACACAGAATTTAAACTCCAGACAGGACGCAGATAAAATAGTGGTGGCTACGGCTGCAGCTGCTTTCCTCCCTCTAAATACCCTTTGGCCCAGACAAAGATGTCCTGGGGCAGGTAATCAGAAAAGCATGAGATCAGGTGTCATGTCTACTGACTGATGTTAATAATCTGTGTTTTCCTGATCTCTTTACTGAGGAAGGAATTCTGACCTACCCGAAGTTCGAAGTTTGTTGTGAATCCTCGCTAGCATCCTTCTTCTGAGGGTGCTTAAACACCCTGGTCCTTAAACCAGGAATAAAACTCTGAAATGGGGAGATCTCAGCCCGTTTTGCCTTGTGCATTGTTCCTGCTGTAATCAACTGCCTTATGGGAATGGTGAATTTCAGTATAGGAAATTAAACTAAAATTGAGAGTTCCTGTCTTTCTTCTTTGATGATAGGAAAGTAGATCTCTGTTGGTTAGACACAGAATGTCAGGCAAATTGCATGGTTATGCTTTCTTCATTTGGTCTAATCTGCACATACAGATGAAGAACTTGTTCTCCAGAGGCTGTCAACTTGCGTGGACTCAAGGAAGCATCTTTAAGAAAATAGGATTTGAAGTATATAATTATTTTGGTATTTTAATGACAGTTGAGAGGACAAAATGCAGTCTGCATTAGCAGATACGCTCCCATTTTACTCACTTCTGAGTGCTTGCATTTACAACCGTATTGAAATTTCAGGAGCAGAGGATGGTGATTGGTGTGGGACTTGCCTGGTTAACATATGAAGGGACATCACTGCTACGACTTTCTTTTAGAGAAAGAGCTTTAAACTCGTTTTAAATAGTGAGACAGAGACAATATTCTGGCAGGTGATTTGATGCAACAAATCACACGTTTGTTGGTGGACAACAAACGAGTAATGTTTAAGCCAGTTTGGACCAGGAAGCAGCAATGGGCACTTGGAAAGGTTTTTTGGATTAAAAGAAGAGTGAGCCAGGCAGTGCCACTGCTGACTCTGATATGAATGTGTTCATTCACAGAGGACATGCTAGTTGGCTCGTTTGGGTTTGCATTCTTGCATTGTGTGTATTTCTTCCACATACAAATTTATCAAAATCCTATAGGCCCAGTGAAAAGGTTTAGTGGAATGGGTATGTCTGGGAGGCTGGATGCATGACGAAGCTCCTTCAGGGAAGAAAGCTTCAATGATCAGGTTTGAGAGTTAGGACTGCTGTGGTAGTCTTCTGCACTTGATCAACTATGCTGACAGTGTAGAAAAAAAGCCATTAGAAAAATCTAGAAGCCTTTAAGAGCTTGGGTAGGAATGAGGGAAGCAAGAGAGCAAAGCTGGACTATAAAACAGCTAGACATAAAATGTGTCTATTTCTCACAAAATGTAAATGAGTAGATGAAGGTGAAGAGAACGAATAAACAGCAATAAACAGCAGATGGAAATCATACAGACTGTAGCAGTCCAAAAAAGCACTTTGTCATGGTGTATGACTACATGTATCTTTTTTCAGAGCTCTCCACGTCATGCCTTTGAGCATCTTTTTTAACCAGGTCATGAATTGCCTTGTAATGATGTCCAGAACAGTTTTGTTTTCTACAATGCCCCATTTGTTGTCATGTTGAGAACATTTTTTTAATAAACGGTTTTACATTTTTTGGCCATACCATCCTCTGAGGTTAAACCTGCTTTTTGTGTGCTCAAACTTTGTTCAGCATGTGCCAAAATAAAAACGTTGTGCCTAAGTCTCTTGAATTTATTTATGGAGATAGGAAAATACTGATTGTGTTACTTTTTTTAGCATATATGGCAATGCATTCAGTGATATTTGTGAAACACAAGTAACCACTGCAATTTTATGTTAAAGATTTCAAACTTTTAAGTGAAATAAACTCATTTTTTTATGTAATGCTGATAATGCTGGCAGATAAGGATAAGACAGGGTTTTTACATGACAAATGAAGGTTACATAGTGATATGTTCTGTTACTTTGGCTGGAGTTGGCTGGCTTGCAGAATTTCTTCTATTGGAAAAGGAGAGGTATCTTACTTACCTATTCTGTAGTTCCTCATTTGACCTAGTGTGAAATTACATTTTATTATCTTTTGTTTTCCTGTGAGTCTGAAGTTTGCTGTTTTCTATCTTAAATTTATTGGATGCCTTTCTCTTGATGGATGTATCTGCATAGTTGCATATGTTTTCTATCATCACAGAACATATTTAATGCACCATATTAAGTTTTGGATTAGCAATGTAACTTCTATATCAGAATCAGTAATTTCCTATTAAAAAGGTGAGGAAAAAGAATAATTTCAAGGTGAGGCCTAAAGATTACATAAGTGATTCTGCAGTTCTGAACACATAATTTCCTAGATTGAAACAGCAAGTTTCTTAAGAAATCAGCTCGGAAATTTTGGTTTTAGTGTGGATGGAAAATTTCCTTATACAAAGGAAGATATTAGTGAAAACCTTCAGAGTGTGACAAAGGAATGTCCAGAGTTCATATTTTCTGTACAAATGCTTGATGAAAAGCTGTTTATATAGACCAAGCCTTCTATAGATGAAAAGTATATAAGAGTTTAGAAGACTTGGAACACAGAATACCTGGGTCTACCCACAAAGTTGTTTACAAAAGACTGAAGCATTGTGGTGGATGATGTAACATTAGGAAGCATGCCAAGAAAGGTATCATGTAAGGCTTGTCTAGATGAAGAACTAGCCCAAAATATCTGTCAAGGAATAGCTCTTCTACAGTAGCTCCCTGAGAGGATGTTAAGAGTGCTTTTTTTAGTCCACTTTGAAAGTGGATTTAGCTAAACCACAGAAAGCTTTTAGTAAGACTGTCTGTGGGGGAGTTTGAATGGAATAGCTGTAGTACTTCCCTTTTTTCACAATACCCTCTACACGTAGATTTGCCTCTGCAGCAGTTTTGACCATTTCTAGGAGAATTTTCCTTTTGAGTTGGTACCAGCATACAGCTTCAAAAAGCCTTTTAACAATATTTATGAAGTAATAAGCATACACACAAAGGCTTTTTAAAAATGGCTGTAACAATGCTGGACATGAGCAGTTAAATATGCTGTATAAACATCGATTATAAATTTCTGCCTCATACTTGAGAGCAGAAATCAATTCAACCTGTACAACTTTCAAGATCATAAAACTCCTGTATTTTTGGCACAGAAAAGGCCAGAACTTTTCCAAACAAGCCAGATGGAAAGTCAGGTTCTGGAATCCTTCAGCTTTTAAGGCTGGATTGGAATAACAAAGCAAAACACTTATCATGGACATGGTCAAAAAGTCTAATATATTTTAGCAACAGCCTAAGAAGTTTTGTTACACGCTTAATGCTCAAAAACATGGTGTTCAGCAATGTCTCTCCAGAACTGAAACTGAACAGGATGCAATCCCTGTCACAATGATCTCAATGGGTCCTTTTAATGTTAAAATATGTAGTTTTGTAAGTGCTTAAAAAATAATGTTTAACACTTTCATCAAAGAGGCCTTGTTAGGTAGGTATGTTATTCTAATATATCATTTTGCATTTTCACAATAAGAATAAATTGCTTTATAGTAAAATTCCCATGTTAAAATTTTTCAGCTGTACATAGTATACTAAGGTTTAAAATATGGTTCACAAACAGAAAATGGTATAACTCATTATGAATCCTTTTAAGAAGGTGGGTTAAATGTATTCTTCTCTGTGTGAAGGAACTTTCTTTATAATCCACTTATTCATTCATATACTGTTCTCATGCTTTGCCCTCTTCAAATGGGGTATTTCTGCCTCTTCCACAGCAGAGACCTCATGAGCCATCAGTTTTCAGCACAAGCAGAAGGTTGGGGAGTTTCCCAATGGAATGATGTGCCTTTCTAATGTTGTTTAGATTCTCACCTCCTTGGGAAAGGTACAGACCCTTACCTGTGTGTGTGTACTATGTGAAAAGTATTGTTGTGTCAGAAATGGGGAAAACCTGCAGGTTTTGGTGTTTGCAGTGTGTGACCTGCCCTGGCTGGAGCACCCAGCAGCTCCCTAGGGGGCCCTGCAGCTGTATGTGGCACAGGCAGCAGGGTCTGTCAGTCTTCCTCTACGTGGAAACCCCTCTGCTGCAGAGAGCCAACCATTGTTTTTGCCTGCCTTTTACATGGAGAAATATTTAGCCTCTGGTTTTGTTTGCAAAATAGTTTTGGGAAATGCATTGCTTGTATCTAAGAGCCAGTGTTAGCAGTAGGACAGTAATAGCCATTAATGACTGGGAAATTGTCGAAGAACAAAGCTTAGTAAAAAGCCAAAATAGTAAAGAAGTTGATCAATGTCGACATATTATCTGAACACGATGACGCTCATAGTCAAAACAACATAGGCAACTATAATAGATTAAAACTGCTTTTTGTCTTTTTCTTCTTGAAAGACCAAACTTTTCTGTTACTGTGTTTGTGACTTTGCTTCAAGGACATAGGGCTAGACTTTACGGTTTGTTTAGCTATGAAGGGATGACAGACTAGGGGGGTGGTAAGGGGAGCTTAGTTTTGGAATGTAAATACATGTAGAGCTCTTCTCCTTTTGTTTAGCATCTCTTTAAACTAAGACAAAAAAAATCAGTGAATGAATGAATAGCAGCATGGTGAAATACCTAAATGTTTGAGTTAAAATTTTTGGATGTTTGAAATCCTATTTGGATCCTTTTCCCAGATCACTGTGCATTCATATGCACTCAGCAGGAAACTTCATGGAGATGCACATTTGGGCAGAAGGTCTTTGGCGGTGCCTTTTTCTTAACTTGTGTCTTTTCTTCTTTTGAAGAAAGTAATGGCTTAAGTCTGACTGAAGAACAATCTTTTTTGTATGTTCCTTATAAGAATTTACTTATGGTTCACAGATTTTACCCACCATCTATGTCTGCAGTCCTTTGGATTTAAAACAGCATATATCCCTCTGCAGACAACAGGAAACGCCAAATTAAAGACTTAATGACATACTGCTGAAAGAAGACAAAAGGTGACAAATTATAAAACAGCCAGCTAAACTTTTAAAAAAACCACTGGAAAAAATCCCACATTCAAACAGCTTGAAAAGGATACGGATATTGTTACCCTTGCAGACATGTTAATAGAAATTAGACTGAATCATGCTGAATATAAACTTAAGCATTTAAAAAGAACTATTTGAAAAATAGTATTTTCCTAGAACAGTGAAAATGGACTTCTGAGTTATTTTTAAAAAGTGAATAATTTAATGTGTTTTAACCTTGTTTTTATTGGATATCTAAACCACAGACTCCATTTTTGTAATTGTGAGACCAGTGAAAATGTGACTTCTACCCTTAAAACATTATTAACCTCTGTTGCTGATGAAAGTGCAGTTGTGTTAATTTTCCCTGCAGTTGTCCCTTGGCTGTGTTCTCCAGACTGACAGTCTCTGGCTTGATTTACTATGGGTGGAACATCCTTTGATCTCCTGTTGAGTTGGAGATGGTGGAAAAGAAGCAAGATAACTGAAAAAGAGAAAGGAGGGAGAGCCATAGAGATGAAAAGCAAAGTTACAAACCTTTCGTCTCCTCCAATCCTAGAGGCCTTGATCCTCTAATTTTTTTAATCATTTTAATGTTTACATTGTTTGATGGTAAATGTTTTATGTTTTAATATTCTCGATGCCATGAACTTAATTTTGGACCATAGCACTTAGTAACTTAACAGGAAGTGCTGCTTTTAGTAAGGAAGCAGCAAGAATGTGAACAATTTTCAATTGATAGATTTGAGAATACTTATGTTGCATTTACATCAGCTACTGCTCCCAGTTTACCTTAAGGATTTGTACTTAAAGGTTTACCTATTCAGTAGCTTGCTGATACAATTCTGAAATCAGATCAGAGGGAATCTGCCAATAACTTCACAGTAAACAATCATCATGATAAGTCTCATGCTCTGTGTTTTATATTCTTGCCACTGCCACTGCAATATTTAGAAATACACAGGACCCATTTGACTGATAAATGCTGTCGATGCCGAAGCATTAGGTTTTCTTGTTTGGTGGGGTTTTTTTGGTTTTGGTTTTGTTCTTGGGTCTTTTGGTGATTTGTTGCTGTTCTTTTTTTTTGGTTGGTTTGACTGTGGGGTGGTTTTTTTTGTTTGGTATTTTTTTAGAATTTGGAAAAAAGGGAAGTGATTGCTTGGGGATTCCTAGTGGAATCCAACTGCATATTAAAAGAGAGAGAGCTCTTCATTCATTACTTCAGTTCTCATGAAAAGAAATGTTTAAATAGGAACATTTGCAGGCCTATGTGAACTGTTCTAACTCTGTTTATGATGATAAATTCCATTGCTCAGCTAATACTTTAACAAGCATCTTCATTCTGTGTGTATATCTTTATGCATAAAAGAAGCTTGAGATATATATAATCTGTTTTTAATATATATCTAGATATATAAGATCCAGGCATCTGCCAGTATGCTGAGAATATTCTGACCAGCTTTGTCTCCTTTTTAGAAATTGTCTGCATCCCTCTGCTGTTTGCACTGTTATGCATGCATTCTAAGTTCTGGGGCTGAGCCTCTGTTTCATATGTGCAATATCAATTGCAATGGGTACAAGTCAACAGCTGCACATCAGATAATGCAATAAAACAAAATTAACAAGAGTGTGTGTGTGTCATTGTGAATGTGCAGCACTAAGAAACACTGTGAGATGAGTCAAGTCATATTTTGTTCTTGATAATGTAAGAAGCCAATTTAATTTCTTTGGTTTAAATCTGAACTGAAACATTTACCCCACCTTTTCCCATATGGAAAAAAAGTTTGCTATTGCAAAAGCACTCTGTTTTGACTTCTTCAGCAGTTAGAAACGTGACTGATTTTTAGTTGGGCTTGCCTTTATAAATTGTTCAAGTCCATTTGATGTTCATCTTTTAATACATTGCTCTTCAAAATGTTTTTAAGCTGAAGCACTAAGTAGTCTTTTTAAAAAATATATAAACAATCAAACTCAAATCATAATAATTTCTTGATTGTCTGTGCTCTTGAGGGTATTATTCAGCCAAGTTTGAAGAACTGAACAGCCACACTGTATTTATGTGCATCATAGGAGAAATACACATTCATGAACTCTCTTGGGCTGCAACTGAGTTGTAATAGATGTCTGCACAGCATATCATGTAGTGGGGCCCCAATCTCTAGTGGGATTTGTAGATTCTACCATGATAAAAATAATAAAGGAAGATCTTCTTGAAAAGATAATGTAACCTCAGGGTGTAGCCTTTTTGTGCATGGATTTATATTTATATATATGTATATATATACACACACACATATATATACACACACAGACACACTCAGCAATTCAGTTGTTCACAGTTCTGCCAAAATTTTTGTTTGAATACCTACAAAACCATTGGTTCCTCAATTGAAATAGAGGAAATGTTAAAATTCATAAAAATACTCCTAATTTAATTTACAAAAGGTGAAAAGTAAAGATGAAGTACAGGAATTAATTTTTTTAAAAATGGATTGTTTCCATTGTTCACATGATGGAAAATATTAATTCAGATGCTCTGTAGCAATTTGCAGTATCTGGTAGAACTGGAGCAGTGCTTGGAATATGATAATCTTGGAGAATAAATGAGTGATGACCAACAGTATCTAGCAAGTGAATTTTTAGTTTTAAAATGTAACCACTCTCCTTTTATAGTTCTGCCAGAAAACAAAAACAAAGAAGCAAAAAATCAGTAATCTCAGATAGATCTGACACACTAGCTACAGGAAAGGAAGTTTCCTGATGATGAAGACTACCTTCTGACAGCAGCAAGGAAAGGGCCATTAATCCCGCAAGAGGGAGACAGTGAATGTGACTGAGTTCGAGAAGCTTGGTTGGCATGGAGTGAAAGTGGAGAAGGAGTAATAGGATTAGGGCTGTTACTTCTTTAGGAATTTCCACCTTTCCATTTGTGGTTGGAGGAAGACGAGAGCCAGCTTTTGGCTCACCTGGGTTTTTCAGAAGCCTCTGGCTCCTAAAATTAAACTTCATGGGTGTGGAGAACATCTTTTTGTTACATTTAGGTGCAAGCAAATAGAAATAGTTTGTAGGTTCTGCTGAAAAATAAATAATAGTTACACCCAAAGCTAATTTTGCATTAAAGCAAAGTACATACTTTCTGAGCAAGTTCAGGTATAATATGCCAACCATACCAGCATAAAATTAGCTCTCTTTACAGCTATAGTTTCTCTTGATGCAAATATTATTTTAATCTTGGTTTAGGCTTTGTGGAAAGTGCATGGTGGTTAGTCCTAAAAACTGTCCTGTGTTTATGGCCAGAAGCTGTCTGCCCAGTGTGTTACAGCCACAACTTCAAAAGCCAGTTTGCAGGAACAGGAAACAGTGGTTTTACTCCTGTGCCACTTCAGCCTTGGGTCTGAAGTGCAGAGCTGCCAAAATTACAAGTAATCATGGTAGTGTGAATCAAGGGGTTAGTTTCTTTATTCCTGAGAATGCCAGCAATTCTAGAAATTATGCAAGACATTCAATTAAATTTCCACAGGCTATCAAACTATCATCAAAGGGCATCAAGTTTTAGTAAGATATAGTCAGAATTCTGCAGAAAATCCCTACAGACATCGAAGGAATGGTGCTGTGAAGAACAGACCTGCCACTGGCAGTGCTCCAGCCCTGCAGATGTGAAATGGAGGAGGTTCTGCAGGATTAGGCGAGTGGAGAATACTCTGAATTCAGCCTGAAAACTCTGCCCTGATTTAGAATCCTAGCTTGCTTAATATGGGTAGAAGGTGGCAGAAACTAAGAATGTTTCATAAAATTGTTTAGGCAAAAAGTAAAAGCAAAAGATGAAAACAACAAAAGTTGAACTGTGTCTACAGCAACTTAGAAAGCAATTATAGTTCAGCCTATGTGCAAAAGGGCTTGTCACTTCTTAAAAATGCCTAAATAAATACATAAATAAAATCCATAATCTTAAAACTGGCCCCATGAAAACTGTCAAACTGTGATTTGAATGAATGATTTTAATGGTTGGTTTGCCATGTATTTTTGATGTCATTGAAACACAACTCTCTTGTGGTGCACTGGACATTTTAAAGTGGTTTATCACTTATCTTGGCTACCACCGCTATTCTGCATTGAGCCAGTGTGACTCTTCACCACTTCACTGAAGTTTTGTAACCACTGAAATGTAATATAACACACCTGTAGCTTGTCCTGTGCACTTCTAGGAATGGATAGCCCAGTTCCTCACTGCCTTGTCTTATTTCTCTGGAGACATGGGGTGGTTTTGTGTTGGTTTGGGGTTTTTTTGTTTGGGTCCCCCCCATCTTGGTGTTGGCCCTATTGCACCCTAAGAAAGCAAAGTAAAAATCAAAGCAAACAACTCCCCCCTCCATAAAAACCCCCTGCACCCATATTTTTTAATTAGAAAAAAAATTATTTTAAATTTAAGAGCTAGATTGTTTTATAATTAGAATGCACTTATCTGGCTTTTCACCAGATTGCTTGCTCTCCAGTATGAGACTTACTGCCTCTACTTACAGTGCCTTTTTCTTGTGATGGCCTGCTCATAGGGATGGTCCACTTAGCTGCCCTTCTTCTGGAAGTTCATACCCTGCTCCCTGACTGCTGCTTCTTGAAATTTGCCATTTACACAGTTAGAGACATGAAGTAGCCATTTGTTACTTGGCTAGTGTCTCCTTCCTCTCTTTCCTCCCAGATGAGATGTTTTCCTCTTGTGTTTTCACTCTTAATATGTTTGTGTAGCACGTATCAAAACAGACCCGAACAATGTAATGGGTGTTATGTGTCAATGATAATCAAAGCCAGGGTGTTTAAACTGCTTTGCAAAAGTTTGGGTTTCTTCAGTATTCTGAGGTGTGTTTGGAAACAATTAGGTCTGGTTTTTTGCAGAGTAGGAACAGTTTTTCTTAGTCCACACTGAAAAATTCCAACGAAGGCAAGTTTTCTGTTGAGTGGTTTAAATAGTTCTGGGAAATGACAATCTAGATTCATATTTCTGCATTTGAACTTTGCTGTGAAATCATCTGAAAGATACTGTTACCGAAACATGATTAAATATCTAGTGTAATAGTCCTCAGACAAATGCTGAGTTTAATAGCCAGGTTTGTATTATTGTCATGTCTCTACCAGGACAGAGGTCTCAATCGGGGAGGGGGGTGGGGGTGGGGGGGAAGTCTTGTTATATGTAGTATGTATGTTTTGCTGAAACCATTTGCAAATAACCGCATCTGTTAGCTATTGGTGTCCTTGCTTAATAGGCAAGTTTAAAATAACTGCTTATACTTATGTGCTTCTGATTCTTTCTTTTGCAAAACAGATGAACCTCTGTATTCCAAGAATTGTTCCAAATCCTGTTTTCTGGCAGTGCTCTTACCTTTAGCCATCGTATGAATTAAAATATGCTTTCCAGCTCTTGCCTAAGTTGTCAGAAAAAAAGTCTCTATAGAATTGACATGCGTACAGTTTTTGCAATTTTTTTTTTAATTTTTTTTAAGCAATGTTAAATTTACTTGAGCAGCATCTCTTGTTTTGACTAGTAGAAGATCTAAAAATACACTACTGTATTGACTGAACTAATTACATTTCAGTTCTAGCCACTACCATCTGGATCTCTCTCTTTCTGGTTACATTTTCATTGCACAGATTGCATGAGTGATTAGTACAATGAGCGGGTTGTCCAAATTTTGTTCTGGGTGTTAGCAGAAGCTCTGCAGAGCTGCATACAAGTTGCTGTGCCCTTTGTCTTCTTCTCTGAATACTGTGTTTCAGTCAGGGAGTTCCCAGGTCAGCAGGGATGTGGAGAAAGTGAGGAGGGTTCAGTGGCAAGCTGACAGGGTAGCCAGGACCCACCTTCTTAGCAAGAGAGGCTTGCAAGGAAGCTGGGCTTCTCCAGTTTGGCAAAGAGAATGCTAAAACGCAACCAGAATAGTTGCTTACTTGAGATACAGTCAGAAAGACAGTGAAATCAAACTCTTCTTGGTAGAGTCAGGTGACATAAGGAGTAATAGCTATAAGTTGTGGCTTGTGTGGCTCCGTCTGAACATTGGGAAGGAATCTTCCATGGGAGAGCATGGCTGCACTTGGACAGAGGAGTTATGAAATCTGTCTTTAGAATTTTCAAGACTCATGGAGATAAAGCCACAGCTGACTTGCCAGACTACGATGTTATTCCAGGCTCTTGCCTGAAGTCACACCGAGTGAACTAGAGAGATCCTGTTTCCCTTTACTGGGGTTCCCTGATGCCCATGAGCAGAACCTGGGTGGGCTTCTCTGTTCTTTCTTCTGTTCCTAAGGTCATTTTCACGTAGTCTTTTCTGTCTCATTCTTGTAACATAGAGCTTTTTGCTCTTAGCAGAATGTCTCAGGTGATAGCTTGTTGAAAAATCACTGAAATTAGAGAGAAGATGGGATAGCATGACTGTTCCCATCCATGAAAAACAAAAGTCTTTTATTTACATGCCTAATAAGGAGTGAGCTAGTGTTGCTTCTGATAAATGTATAGAAAGTTTTCAAAACGTAGGAGGGTTTAAATTATAGCAGCCCAAGTCACATGATTTGTTGTAGAAAGTATTCAAAAAGTAGTGATCCAAGGTCATGCAGACCACCAGTATTAGCAAAAATTATGACTTTCTTTTACTTGAACCAGCCAATAATTTAAGAACAAGCACATTTTGGGGGAGCCTGTCAGCAATAAATAAGGTATGAAGCAGTGCTGATCAACTGTGAGCTATGTACTGCAGTGAGGTATGAAAAATTCTCAAACAATTCCAGTGATGCATGGGTTGAAAAGGTCAATGGAGATAGTTTAGATTACATACTGGATTTAAAAAAAAAAATCTTCATTATTTTCCCCATTTTTTTCCCTCAGCCCTGTCCTTGGTCACTTTTTACTCATTTCCAAACTGCAAATTTCATTTCTAATAGTTGTACTAACAGTGCTCTTGGACCTGGATGGCAGAGATGTCTTTGCGGTAAACAGAACCACTGAATTTTGCATCCTTTGATGTACCCTTCTGTCTTTTCAGAGAGAGTTGTTTGCTTTAGGGTGTCTCGGTGGTCCCTTTTACCACGCAGCCACGCTGTGCTGTAACATGGGAAGGGTGGAAACTTCTTCCAGTCATTCTGTTGCAGAACTTGGCAAGTGGGATACTTCCCAAGAAGAGAAAACTGCTTCCACACTACTAGCTGTCTTCTATCCTGTTATACAGCCCAAATGTTTGTCAGTCAATGCTACATTAACATCCAATACCATTTTCTCCTCCAATTATTTTCCTCGTGTTTACAAAGCAAGGCTAAAACAGTTTTTTTATAGGTCTGTTTTCTGTGTTTAGCCATTGGGCCAAAGCAGCTTCTCTTTAAGAGGGCTCAAAAAACAGTTTGTCAGTGATAGCATGAGGTTTATGACCTACTCCGTGGGGCATAATTAAACATGGAATTCAGCCCCTTCTTGCAGAATAACTTTGACACATCTGGTTTAAACAGTTTTAGTGCAGTGAGGAGATAACTAGAAGTTTCTTTGCACAGTAGATTAGTTTCAGATGAGGTATAGGATCCCCTCAAATTCAGGTTCACGTAAAAAGTACACCAATGGGACAGCCACCCAAGAAAAGTGCGTATTCATCCACTGAATGTGTTAAAGGTAGGCCTGCAGTGCAATAAAATAAGGAAGAAAAAACAAATGTCTTGTCACAGTCCCAGAAGGAAATGTAGGGTAATTGCCCAGAAAAGGAGAAGGACCAGTGCTGAATTCTTTTACAAAATCCCTATTCTTTCCTTGCTTTCTTTGCCAGAGCACCTCTGATCCAGTTTTATTCTGTATTCCCCTTCAGTATGTTCATGTTTTTACAGATATAGCATGTTTTATGGCACCCACTAAAGTTATCTGCTGTGAAATTTAATTATTTAAATACTTTGTCCTTTTTTTACCCTTTTCTAATGTATTGCCAATACATATTGCTTTCTCATCAGATACTAATAGTCCCTTTAGTAGACTTTACTATTCTGTAAAATGGTGATGAACACACAATATGTCTTATAGGTAGTCAAGTACAAAGTAGTTGTTTCAGCACTTTGCTCTCAAATAGAAAAATAGAGTCTGTGTCTGCTTAATATTCTCAAGGCTATCCCAGTGTTTAAGGCATGTTGCTGGTAGATAGCTCTCTGAACATTTAGACATAGTTTTGCTGCATACATTTTAGGAAAATATTTTTACTCATTTTGAGCGATAGTTAAGATATGGAGGAGAGGTTTAGTAATATACATGTGCATTAAGGCAGTATTGTGAAGGCCTTGTGATGTCTTAACAAGAACTTTTATTTGTGTTTAAAGGTGGGAGACCTGGTCTGAATGGCTGGAAGTTATTCAGTCTCTCGTAAATAAAGGATAGCCCATCATCAGGAAGATTAATTTTTATGTAAATTATTTCTAGTTGATATTTTACTGGTTAAGCAATCTTCAGTTGTATGTTTTGTCAAAGAAGACTGGTTGAGAGTCTTAGAAATACGATATTTAGGTGGCCTGTTGTAAAATCTGTGAAGTAGCTCAGGAAATCTCTCTCTGCACAGACTGCAGAAATGTAGTAGTTCTTGACCAATCTTTGTGAGGAAATTGATATAAAATACTTTGAACTAATTTAGTGTGCTATCAAGATGCTTTGGTCTGCTGTCTCAGTGGAAGTAGGGGATGGAGATCTGTGCAATAGCAAAGGCACAATGGTTACTGATATATTAGAAACCACGGAAGTGCCTTGGAATGGTCACATAGGAATTAGGGCTTCTTCCTCCCCAAAACGTGGTGGGATCAATAGCCAAGCTGAAGTGCATCTACACCAATGCACACAACATGGGCAACGAACAGGAGAATCTGGAAGCCTTTGCACAGCACAGAAATCATGACATAGTTGCCATCATAGAAACATGGTGGGAAGACTCTCACAACTAGAATACTGTAGTAGAGGGCTATAAACCCTTCAGAAGGGATTGGTAAGGAAGGAGAGGCAGCGGGGTAGCCCTCTATGTTAGGGAGTATTTTAAATGTCTAGCATTCAGTGATGGTGACAATAGGGTTGAGTGTTTATGGTTAAGGATCAGGGGAAGGCTAACAAAGCAGACACCATGGTGGGAGTCTGTTATAGACTGCCCAACCAGGATGAAGAGGCAGATGAAATATTCTGTAAGCAGTTGGGAGAAGTCTCACAATCTGGCCCTTATTCTTGTGGAGAGCTTCCACTTACCACATATCTGCTGGATATTCAATACAATGGAGAGGAAACAGCCTAGGAGGTTCCTGGAGTGTGTGGAAGAGAACTTCACACAAGTTGGTGTATGACCCCCTGAGGGAAGATGCCCCGCAGGACCTGCTGTTTTTGAACAGAGAAGGACTGGTGGGTGGTGACATGGTCACAGGCCATCTTGGGCCCAGTGATCATGTAATTGAGGAGTTTTTGGTTCTCGGACATTTGAGGAGGGGGTTCAGCAGAACTACCACCCTGGACTTCCAGAGGACAGACTTGGGCCTGTCTAGGGGCCTAGTTGACAGAGTCCTTTGGGAAACAATCCTGAAGGGCAAAGAAGTCCAGGAAGACTGGACATTATTCAAGGATGAAATCTTAAAGATACAGGAGCAGACCATCCCCATGTGCCAAAAAAAGAGCCAGCAGGGAAGAAGACCAGACTGGCTGAACAGAGAGCTTGGGCTGAAACTTGGGGAAAAAGAGTTTATGACCTTTGGAAGATGGAGCAGAAAACTGAGGAATCCTACAAAGATGTTGTAAGGTCATGCAGGGAGAAAATTAAAAAGGCCAAAACCCAACCAGAACTTAATCTGGCTACTGACATAAAAGGCAATTAAAATAAATAAATACATTAGCAACAAAAAGAGGACTAAGGAGAATCTCCATCCTTTATTGTATGCAGAGGGGAAAACATGGTAACAAAGAGTGAGGAAAAGGCTGAGTACTTAGTGCCTTCTTTGCCTCACTCTTTAATAGGAAGACCAGCTGTTCAACCAAGACTATGAGGCCAGATGGGATCCACCCAAGAAGGCTGGGGGAGCTGGTGGAAATGCTCACCAAACCACTTTGCATCATTTACCAGCAGTTTTGGCTAATCTGCTAAACCAGACAACTTCCCCAGAAGTTGATAAATGAGGTGCCGATCTACAAGAAGGGCCAGAAGGAGGATGTGGGTAACTACAGGCCTGTCAGCCTGACCTCAGTACTGGGAAGATCATGGAGCAGATCCTCTTGAGTGCCATCACATGGCACATACAGGACAACCAGGAATCAGGCCCGGTCAGCAGGGTTTAGGAAAGGCAGGTCCTGCCTGACCAACCTGATCTCCTTTTATGATCAGGTGACCTGCCTAGTGGATTAGGGAAAGCCCGTGGATCCTGTTTACCTGCACTTCATTAAAGCCTTTGACATGGTTTCCCATGACATTCTTCTGGAGAAACTGGCTGCTCATGGTTTGGACGGTTGCACTATCCACTGGGTAAAAAACTATCAGGATGGCTGGGCCCAGAAAGTAGTTGTGTTACATCCAGTTGGTTACCTCCAGTTAGTTACTAGTGGTGTTCCCCAGGACTCAGCATCGGGGCTAGTCCTGTTTAACTTCTTTATCAATGGTGTGGACAAGGGAATTGAGTGCACTCGCAAGTCAGTTTGCAGAGGACACAAAGCTGGGCGGGACTGCTGATCTGCTGGAGAGTTAGAAGGCTCTGTGGAATGGTGTAGACAATCTGGATCAAGGGCTGAGGGCAATGATCTGATGTTTCATAAGGCCAAGTGCAGGTCCTGCACTTCAGTCACAACAACCTCAGGCAGCGCTACAGCTTGGTACAGAGTGTCTAGAAGGCCACTGGAGATAGTGGTCGACAGCTGCTGAACATGAGCCCGCAGTATGCCCAGGTGGCCAAGAAGGCCAATGGCATCCTGGCTTGGATCAGCAATAGTGTAGCCAGAAGAACCATGGAAGTGATTGTCCCTCTGTTCTGAGCATTGGTGAGGCTGCACTTTGAATCCTGTGTCTGGTTCTGGGCCCCTCATGACAAGAAAGACATGGAGGTGCTGTAGCAAGTCCAGAGAAGGCCAATGGAGCTGGGAAAGGGTCTGGAACACAAGTCTGATAAGGAATGGCTGAGGAAGGTGGGGGTGTTTAACCTGAAGCAAATGAGGCTTAGGGGTGACCTCACTCTCCACAACTACTTGAAAGGATGAAGTGTAATGTGGAAGTTGACCTATTCTCCCAGGCAACTAGCAACAGGATGACAGGAAATGCCCTCAAGTTGTGCCAGGGGGAGGTTTAGATTGGATACTAGGAAAAATTTCTTCACTGAAGTGAAGAAATTGCCAAGCATCAGAAAAGTGGTCCAGAGTGGTGGACTTGACAGCACATGGTTGGACAGGTTAGTGGTTGGACTCAATACTCCTAAAGATCTTTTCCAAACTAAATCATTTTGTAACTTTTAAATTTAGTTGAGTGTGTGCACAGTTTAAGTCAGTGTAGGTGGTCTCAGTAAAGCCATTTCAGATGCGGGAAAGGGGTAGTGTTTTCATTCCCTTGTGCTGTATGTACAGTACTGTGGCTCAAGTTAAACTATTTCCTAAAGAATTGGAACACGAGGAAGTTAGTTACTAGCAAATTAATTCAACCAGCCTCCTGTTGTAAATCTTTTACTCTCTAGAGAGGATACATTTTGTTAAAATAAAATAAAGAAAAAAAGTAAAATAGAGAAGTAAAGTAGAAATGTGGAAATGGGTTGTTTTATTATGTAATTAAGTAACTGACTTCTTTTTATGATAATACATTTGGGTGGTCTGTTCTTGAAGCATTTGATTTGTTAGGAAACATTACCATTTCCGCAAGTAATCTCTAAGTCCTAAATATTTTGAAAACAAATTTGCGTTGCAGTATTTCATCAGTGCATTACTCACCAGTTAAACTCTCTGAACTGCTGTCACTTGGCATTGGAGAGGGCTTCCAGGTTTTTTTCTATCAGCAGAAACTTCTGTAAATTATAATGTTGCTTGGCAGGGTGTAAAGAAAAAACGCTAGAAAACCAGATGATTTAAGAGAAAATAAATGGGAAGACTTGAATCTTATTTTGCTTTTCTTTGGAAAAAGAAGTCTCTCTAGTTTATGAAACATAGAAAGTTTGAAACTGCCTTCAGCCACAATGTTTTTTTAGGTGTGGTGACCCTTTTGTATCCTTGTTGTAGTTTCCTCTCCATCAGCCCAATTCTGATTGTCCCCACTGGATACTGAGGAGATTTAGTGGCTTGCTTGCTGCAATGAACCTCAATGATTTTGAGGTTAGGCATGCTGCCACTGAGACTAGCATCATTTTAACTGCCAGTGGTAGTAAACTGCTGACTTTTTCAGATTTTAAAAAAAGTTTGAATATATTTAAATATTATGCTAATGTTCATAAGAACTAATAGGTCAAATAACATTACTGTAACCTAAGCAATCTGTCCAAAACTGATTTTTGTTGAGTCAGCCTACTGTCAAGTTACACATTCTGTGCACAAATGTTTAAACTTCAGGTACCAGCAGGAAACAGCTAATGCACTAGATACTTCCTATAGTTTATAATTGGTGGAGGCTCAATATTAAAGTGTTTCTGTGATGCAGTTGATGAAAGCAGTCTGTGATGATTTTTCCCAAGCCTGATTTGCAACACTTTCTTTACTTTTGTAACTCTGTAAACATCTGTAGAATCAATTTTTGCAAAAGAAATATACTTATGGAAACCCAACTGGCCTTTTTAAAAAATACTCAGAGAAGCAAAAATAAAACCAGAATCAAATTATATTTATTTGCTTATAGCTTTTAAATATCAGCATTCTTAGTTTATTTTCCATGTGGTTCCACTGCTATTAAGTTACAGGTTTGATTATAAAACAAAAATCGTGATTAGAATTGAAGTAATCTGATGCTTGAGTTATTAGGAAATTTAGGACACTGTTACATTTCCTTCTTTAAGACATTCGGGAATCATTATGCTATCATACCTTTATTCCAAACAAGAGTGAAAACGGGATGTGAAACGAGAGCCCTTTGCTTCCCTCCCTTTTGATCTGTGCGTACTGCTATAAACAACAACCAAGCTGCGTGGTGTGGGTAGTTAAATGCTGTGTCATGTGTCCTCAAAATGGGGATATAGTCCCTCACACATGATGCCTGAGCTCAGGCAGTAGATAAGACCTGACACAAGCATTTAGAAAGCTATGATTATACATTTTGTTCACAGGTGGGAGCTCTGCTCGAGAGAAGAGTGTCTCTGGGGAAAGAGCAAACCCCTCTCCTGCTGTGGCTCAGAGGCATGCTGATGCCTCCTGCTAATGCTTAAGTTTCTGCTGACTGTCTAGACAGTTTCCATTTGGTAACTCTGCTTTTGTTTCTTATGATGCACTGTGTCTGCAAAGACCATGCTCATCTCTGACAAGAACATTCTCTGTGGCTTGATTAAGTCAAAGTGACCAAAAACTGTAGAGGCAGGTTTTCCCTATAAGGTTTGTCTCGAGTCTGTAGTCATATGCCTTTATCAAGTTGTTCATCATCATTGAAGTTAGAGGAATAAAGGTTTTGATTTAAATAGGAAGATCAGGCAGTGCACAGCTCCTAATATTCGTAATAATTTTACCTGTTCTGAGGGGAAGAAATGCCAGTGCTGGGAGCTTGGTAACTCTTTAACTATATTATTGCTCAAGCCAGTACAACTTGAGTGTGTGCACTGTGCATTTACTGTTGTATATCCTTGTTGAAGATAACTATTTCAAAAAAAAACACAGAAATGCCAACAATAAAACAACCCCTCCCTCTAAAAACTCCCTCACAATATGAATGATTCTTGACTGATATCTCTGGAAGCTGGCAATAAAGTAAATAGCAGCAGTTCAAGAAATTATAACTCTTGGAGATAGGAGCAAATGGAGAAATAGTGGTGCTTTGTGAAACAAAGGTTATGCTTTAACCACTGCAGACTCTTGACTTCATTCTTCTAAAATCCTGGACTCAGAGGTCTCCAGATATAGATGCTTATTATAACTTCCTTTATAAATGATACTATTAATTTGCCTTTAAAAATTACATTTTTGACAATAGCAGATATATCTTCATAGCTCCCTGGTACCAAGAGAAGATAGTGAATTTGTTGTAGCAAGAAAGGGCCATCCATGTTACTGTCTTCAACTTAAAAATATAATTGCAACAACCAAAATGAAAATGGAGCCAAGTCAGGTTTTATGCGGACCAGGCATAAGCTGTTTTAGAAATTACCCCACAAAACACTGATTACTGGCCCTGAACTGCAATGACATATCCAGTGGTGCAAGTGCCCCTCTTTATTTCTGGAGCAAAGTAAAATGCGTTGGTGCAATCTACTGATGAAGACTAACCTTTTCTTTGAGCTGACGTAAGCTGGAGCTTATACAATTAACTACTCTATTGTGCTCGAATGTAGAAACATCTTCAGCACAGTAACTTATATACAGCTACAACTGTTAAGCAAGAAGATATCTCATTTCCCTTGTTCCATTTATATCTGAGGTTTGAAAAAGGAAGGCACTTGTATCTAAATCAAGTGCTGTGAAGGAGTTGGGATAGGTCATGTTCAAGCATTATAGCCTTACATCCTTAAAATGTTTTGTTATTCTTCCTATGATATCTTGAATCTAGATAAAATAGTATCATTTATAGAAGTGTAAGTTGCCTGGTCCTGTTTTGGATCACTAATAAGAATTTATTTTAAATTCTAAAATATATACATTATTAACATTTTTAGTGTATTTTAATGTCATCATCTGTTTTAATCATACGTCATGTAATTACACATGAAATTCTTCAAATACATATTTTCTTCTTGATGTGCACTAGAGTTTGCTGCGATTATATAACTAAGATCATTTTAGTAACTTAATGCATCTTCTCTTACAACAAAGTTGCATAGAAATATTTATATTTTGATCAGATCATTTTTAAATGCCATACAAATGTGTAAATATGAGTAGATGTGGAACAACATTGTGTCCCATGTCTTTTAACTGTATGGGCAGTATTGCTTCCTAAGCAGGTGGTGACAAGGTTTTGCCACATGCTGAGCTGGAGCAGTGATCACTTTGGTGACCTGAACATGTAAAATAATGCAAGACTGCTACATGAAGTTCAATCTCTTGTTTTCACTCAGCTCTTATGTGACTCTATCAAAGTCACTTCAAGTGCTTGAGTGAGGACAACAGCCCTCCAACTGAATTTTGCTCAGCCTGTGGGTGTGTGAGTACTGTGGCAGTGTCTGCTAGATGGAGGGCCTGCAGAGATGCTCTTGGGGAGAGAGGGTTTACTGGTGACCAGAAATATATTGAAACTGCAATGCCATGGTCTCCCTCCCTCTTACCACTTTTCAAAGTCAAGTTGTGAATACAGAGGAGTAAACTGGGCCTTGTGTCTTTAGACCAGAATGGCATCATGTCTACAAGCTCACTGAGATACTGTTCAGAAATTGGTTTGTGTTGTACATTGTGCAGCACCTGCACCTGCGTTTGCAATGAGGGGAACATATCCAATGGATGAGTAGTCATGGGTTTGCTCAGTGCAGGAAAACGAAATGTGGTTTCAGATGAAACTTGTTAGCTTAGTTTAATCTTAGCTGATGGGAATAAGCATCATTCTGTGACCTGCTTCTCATTTTCAGGGACAGACGCTCTGAAGGCTTTGTCAGGTAGTTCAGTGGGTGTTTGCCTTTGTTGTTAAAAAACTGTGAAAAAATTAGTTTTGTTTGGGAGAAATACGTTCTGATCAATTATAAAACTCCCAGCTGTGGACTAGTGCCTGGATACTGTTAAACACCGTATATGAAACGGCACTGTACCTCTTTTAAGGACCTTTTGTATACCAAGGCATGTAGCGAAGGTTTAAGCAGACATGCAAGTAAATCCCTCCCATAAAAAGATATTGTGTTGTATTGTATATGACCTGTAGCCCAAGACAATTTTATGAACTGCTTATCCAGTGCCATCCCAACCCTACTCCACTGTCTGGTACCAGTACTCATTATAAATCATCAGTGTTTCTCTCCTTGTCCTAATCTTTTCCTGCTCTAGTTACATTCTATTTTATTCTAATCCTTAAATTAATATTAAAAAAAAAGATTTTTTTTTAAGAAGACCTTGGGGTTTTTTTAACTGAGTGATTACACTGATTTTAAAGATAGTTAGGGTAAGAGAACTGCTGCAAGAACCATCTGTCTGGACTTAATAAATGGCCAGGAGGGTGTCTGTCTGGGTGATCTGCATTTAAATTGTGTCATCTTATCCTCATTATCTTTTTGTGTAATTGTCTGGCAATTTTTCTGAAGGATTCCTTTAGCATAAATCACAGTGTATGATTTCTGATACCTCATTTTTATCCGTGTGGCTTAAACAAGAAATATATTAAATTTGGTCCTTAAAATCCTCTTGAGTCATTCTTTTTTGTACCATTATGAATTAAATTCCTTTCTCCCTCTCCTCTTTTTTTCATTCCTGAATTATTTGTTTGCTGGAAAGAGCTGATGCCTGAAACTTACAGGAGGTGTATGTTCCCCAGGCTTTCGAAGTGTATTAATGTGGGTTTTTTCTCATATAATCTAATGATGGTGGCATTTTTAATCAGTTTTGAAGGACCATTCTGAAACAGCCTGTGAAATTTGAAAAATACTCCAAAAGGAGCTGTCTGACTAGGTCTGAGACACTCATTAACAAACATCCATAAATTCATAATTGCAGACTGGCTTCCTTGTTTACCATTTTTCTTTCATAAGGACAATGAGACATGACAGCTACTCCCAGGGGATTACTGCACTTATCGGCTGGTTGATGTCACTCTGCCTTTAGACCTGCATCTTGCAGAGCAACCAAGGGAATCACTGATCTCCCTCCAATGTGCTACCTGTCACATCTTATTGTCTTAAAACAGACCCATCTGATTACTGAAATGGAGAAATATTTGTGCATAAGGGTTTAAGCTCATCTTAAAAAGACTACTTCCACTTCTGTAACAGACCCAAAATTGAGATACAGTTTAAATTAAAGATATAGAAAAAATATTTTGGTTTTAAAGATTTTGTTTGTGAATCTTCATTCCTTTATGTTGGTGCTGGAAAAAAAGCACCAGACTGTGACTTTTAAGTAGATGCAGGTCTTCCACTTTAACAGAACTCTTCTTATTATATGTTTGTTACTCAATTTCTACTGAAAATTAAAGTTCTGCTGTTCAACCAGTAATTTTTCAAGATGAAATGACAACTCAGTTTAAGACTTTCTCAGATTTAACTTGTTTGTGGTCAGAATTTGCTCAGAATTTTGTAAATGCAATGACTTTTTTGGCCTTTATATTAATTTGCTTTTTAACATTTATTATGATTATTAAATAAAAACTGGTTTTGTATTATAAATTCTTTGGTCTGATCTGGATGTCCCTAGATACTTTTCAGTTGGCTGCTGTGTTCTGGAACTGGACTGAATTTTAAACTGATGTTTGGATCTGCTCAACTGTGCCGCTTAAACTCCAATTACCATTTTTGGACTAAAAGAGCAAGCAGAATTTTTCCCCGAAGGTTTGGATATGTTCATCATTCAGCCTTAAAACTGTTAAGCTTGCAAACAATTTAAACTTGATTATTCTTCTGCAGAGCTGTGTCTTCCAAACAAAATTATTGGCAAAAATGCTTTTGAATTTGTCTGGGAACAGAATTGGGTTTTTACAACCTCCTTTCATGTGCTCAGTTTTCTGAAATTGTCTCAATACCAATTCCGAAATTGGTATTGCTCATGTATTTGCAATGATGCTTTGGTCTTTGGGCCACATGGCTGATTAGTCCACCAGTATGGCTCTACCAACAAAGAGCAGGTTTAGCCACCCGCCTGTGAGGATCCCAGCTGTGCCAGGAACCCCCAGTGCAGCGACAGAGACCATCCCGCAGCAGCCCATCTCAGGAGGTGTAGCTGAAGGCTTCCCTTAGCAGAAGAGTATCAAAATTTCTTGTGTTCTAAGCTGGCTTCAGCTTGATCAGTAATTTGATGAACACTCATTACTTCCCTGCCTCAGAAAGAATGAACATCCTGCTCTGGCAGGCTGAGATTTGTCAAGTTTCTTGCTCTGAGAATCATGAAATGGTATACTAATCACTCCGAATGCACTTGATCTTGGTGCTGCTTGCCCTCTCCACATTACAGTCTCACTTGCTATCTGTAGCTCCCATCAGCTTGGACACGTTTTTTTGGGAAATGGTTTCTTTTCCTTGTCAGCTACATTGGTATGTGAGGCTGTGATACCTGTGCAGCTGGAGGAGGTGTGTGTGACCCCCAAGGCCCTGTATATGGGCACCCTGCTGGGACATGGTTTCCCATGCCAACCCCCAAGCACCCATCACATCCCTTCCCGCCTTGTCACCAGTCAGGTGGACCATGCACATCCTTTCTCACAGAAGCTTGTCTGTCACTGGCTCCTGTCAATCAACTTCTTTGCAAGGTTTGCAAATTCTGCATTGATCCTTCCACAAGTACCTAGTATCCCCCTCCCAAATTTTAAATGCTGGATCACTGAAATAGAAGTAAAAAAACCCAAACCTTATCACTGATACAAGAGGCAGTTACTTGGACTAGTTTCTGAATATTTACTTTTATTGCTAATTTATTAATCAGTAAATTATTAGCTAGTTAGTAGTTAGTAAGATGACACATCCTAGTTGTCTGTGTTCAACACCTCACAAATTTCAGAAAGACAGCAACCTTTGTCTGTGATATTGTAAGCCATTCCAGCTCCATTTTTAATTACATGAAGCTGGCTTCTAACATGAGATGATGTAGTTGTACAAAGACACAAAATATCTCCATAATTACCAGTTTTATGAAGTACTTGAAAATGGTGAGAGGGAGCATATTGCAAATCTCTAAAAATAAATAGTTTGTAAAGTCATAATCATTATAAAACAGATTTACTTGAGAAGACAGTATTACACGTGTTAAGGGTAGTCTGTCACTTACACTGTGTAGTACATATGTGACTTAAAAAAACAAGCCAGTAAGAGCTGTATTAGTGATGAGTTTTGTTTCTGTTCTGTCATTTCAGTGGACATAAAATTGTGAAAATTAGAAAGGAATTTATAATATTTTAAAAAAATTAATCCTGAAAACGTTTTTTAAAGAAAGCCTAGTTTTTGAAAACATGAACCTATTTGTATTTTGTGAAAACAAAATAGAAGAATCCCCTTCATCAGTAGGTCATCTCTTATTTTGACCACCCCACCAATCCTGTTTTACTTTTTCTTTCATTATTTTTTAAACTTTAAATTCTATTGCTGGCTGTGTTGGAAAACTACTAAAATACTATCATTTTCCAAATAATGTTTGTAACTTTTTGGCATATGTTCCTTCTTTCAAACCCCTCAGGATAATCTGCAGCTCCACAAAAACATGAGTCAAATACATTACAAATTTCCCTTAGAGAATCAACATCTTTTCCAGCTGTTTGGATAGTCTGTCTAAAACCTGACCAGACCTCTCATCTCCTAGTATTGTTTTGGGGGCTTTTATTTTTTTGACTTTGATTTGTTCAATGTCATAATTTCTAAACGGAGCCAATAATTTCAGTCTCTTTGGTTTTCTTTACAATACTGGACAACAGAATGATCTGTCATCCAAAGAAAGTTGCATTGTTTTCCACTATTTCTGTTCACTAATGCAAAATTTCTTACCCATGTCAATGAAACCCCTTTTAAAATCCTCCCTAGGCAGTTTCATGTTTTATTTATGAATTATAGTATACCTCAACCATATTTCTGAATAGAGGACTTCTTGTTTTGGTGGATTTCAGATAGGTGCGCAGAAATTATGAGGGCCACATAAAGCTCTTGGTAAATGTTGCATTTTAAATATGGTTCTGGCAACTGGGTAACTTGCTTTTGTAAAAAAAAAAAAGAGGAAAAAATTATCCATTTGTAATCATTCCAGTTAATTCCTTGTGTATTTTGTCTGGCAAGGTAGTGTAAATCTAATTGTAATAGCATTAAAAATTGGCAAGTTACCTAGTAAGCAGCCTAAGGTGGGAATTGGGCCTCAGAAGTTTTCCATCTCAATTAGCACAAATAAGTTTAACCCCCAACCTATGCAACTGTGACCATTTGTTTTCTTCTAACCTTTAATAAACCTTCATTGACTATGGAAAAAGAGAATTGTGTTAAGAGACTCCAGAGTTGGACCAGTTAATATCTGTGAACAGTAATATCTCCTGCTCTACTTTTAATGCGTAGCTTGCAAGGGGAAGAAAGCAAAGGAAGTTATAACCATAGTAACACTATGTCCCAAATCTCACAATCATACTTATAAAGTGCTATATTAAATATGATAACTGGTGATCAGGAAAGTGTTTGTCACTTTTGTTGCCCAGGTATCTCTCAATGGAGGCACTAAGTGTGTGTTTTTATGCTCAGTGATGGATGTCAACTGCTAGCTCCTCATGAACATGGGGACTAACACAATCATGGCTCTTTTGTGTTGTCGGCCACAAACTGGTCTGGCGTTTTAACAAGCTGGGTGTCTTGCAGTTGTAGGACATGGTGCTGCTCTGCTGGCAGCCCTGCTGAGGATCCCAGTCCTATGCCTGGCCCTACTGTGAAGACCTTGAGCTGTCCTTTTAGTGCTGGGTTGCTGCTGGTACATGCTTCTTCCCTGTCTGTGACTGCTGACCCTCTTCTGCAGCTGAGCAGGGGGAGCTTGTCCCACTGCCACAGCTCACTCTTCTTACTCTGCCTGCCTCCCTGCTCCAGAATTCCCTCTCACTGTCCCTGCTGCAAGTTAGCACCCATCACATAACCCATGTGGTTGCTCACTACCCTCATTCCATCCGTAGGTTTAAAAAAATTTTCAGAAATAATTAAAAAAGTGTATTACTGATGCTGACACTAGCTCAGACCATTCTAAGTGAACCAAATAAGCAAATAATTACTGAAGCAGTTATGCTAGTGTATTGAAGGAAGAGGAGACATGCCAGGGAAAGTTGCTGACAGGTGATGATGACAGCCAGGTTAATGAGTTGGTCATATATGGCACAGTCACTGCCCCACGCATGGCACTGGGCTGCCTTCTGCAGCCACCAGCACCACAGGGTGCTCACCAGCTGGGGAGTGTTCTCTGTAGGTGCTGCATTCAACCACAGTCCACCATACTAGGAAGTTCAGCAGTTTTTAGTTTTTGACCATTGTCTTTCAGAGGTGTTTAAAGAGTTGACACCTATGCTCAAATAAACTTAAAAAGAAAAAAACAAACCCAAAACTTCTACAGAAAAAAGACTGGCAAACTGTAATGAATCCTTTCCCTTGCCTTCCTTGTCTACACATAACAAACTTGCTTTTGCATCATCTTTTGTGACTCAGCAAAACTTGGGAGTGAGTTTGAGAACTGCCTAGGGGACACTCCGTAGTACCCATGCTCTCTGAGATGCACTATATACCATAATTTAAATGCACTGTGAAATCTGTGTCTGTGTGCGTAGTTTGAGTTTGAGACATGAAAGCAAACATAATTTTCCAAACGAAAAGCTGTTTTGGGGAGAACTTTTTGCATTGCTAGGAAGTCTGAGATGAGCATGGTCAGCAGGCCTGAACAGAGTGAACATTAATACTTATGTTCTGCTAAAAACTGTAATGTGAAGGTATCCTCATGATACTCTTTGCATGTATGTAGAATTATGTGTGGATCTGATATAGTGGGTGTTGTGATTCTAAGATGAAGTATAGAATGAGTTTTGCATACAGGAAAAATTTGAACCTCCTTGTCAATCTAGACTCCCCAAATTAGGCCAGTGACTACTCTGTGAATTTAGGAGGTCTAATAAAATTTTATTTAGTGCTATTCACGTGGGGTTTAAGGCTTAATTATTATTTATGATATTCTTTAAAAATAACCTTACCTTGATGGTGTTTCAAAGAAGTATGAAAATCCTTAGGCCAAATATCCTGCAGTGGGGAAGCTGTTTGGTTAAGCTGAAGAAGTCATAGTATTGACCTGTTTGTAAGAAAGTGAGTGCTTGCTATTTGATAAGACTTTGAACTAGAAAAAAAATATTGTGGTGACTGTTTTATGGAATAGGTGTTCTCTGGCTCTTTGGTCTGTGAAAGGCTATTTGATAGAGACTAGCATTCGCAGCTCTGATTGTGAAAATGTTCCTGTTTTTTGAATCTAACTGATTTACTGAGCCATAAGTTAATATTAATATTTCTCATTGTAAAGGCTGCATTTAGCTTCTGGCAGTATGCAGAAATCATTATTGTCACATGTTTCTAGTTTCTAAAAATTAATGTTTTTAAGATAAACATGGAAAAAAAACACTCTGGACACTTCATTAACAGGAAAGTAGTTGAAGTTCTGCCATAAGCACTTATGAAAAACTGTATAATAGTGTTTGGCCCCACATAATTTCCTGGGGAATTCAGATCCTTGAATAAGTAATACTAGTTTTATACTATTCTATGACAGAGCATGCTTGTTATGTAAACATAGTTACTAAAGATACTAGAACAGATGTGTTTAATACTATAAATTGATCTTACTTGAGCATAGAAGTGACTGAAGTCCATTTGAATACTTTTTAATACAGCTAATGCTTATGCCAAAAGTGCAGAATTTATCTGAATCTTTGACCTTTATTAATCCTTTTTATCTTGAGTATACATTTCTGAACTGTATTTCAAGTTGCAAGCTGCTTGCTTTAGAAAATCAGGCCATAAACTTTTCTTAACATATAATTGAATGTAGTTTTCAGTGTAGAAGAACAATAATGCTAGGTGAGTACTGATTGAGATACTAAACACTTGAGGGGGTATGTTTCTTGTATCATCTTGTAAGGGACCTGAATTCTCACATTTTCACTATGTCATCCTCAGTTCTGTGGACCGCTATGTGTGAGGCACATTCTGAAAGAAATTGTTGGTATAATGGCACTTGGCACAAGGAGCAGGCAAAAATGAAGCTATGAACACATTGTCAAACTTCCACCAAAATTGTTGCTGTTACCCTTAACTCTTGTTAATGAGGAATTGTCTCCTCTCCTGTTAGGAGAATGGTGATGCTGTCTAAGGTTCAATATAAGTCTTGTTGTCCCCTACCCCCATAACATCTTGAGATTGTAACTACTAGATAGTTCCTTATCTTTATATCTGTATTTTGGAGTTTTCTTATTGCTACTGTGGGGACTTGAGCTTGCCTATGTTTATGTACACATTCTCTTGGTCAATGGCTATTATCTTTGACCATAGTATCTGACTGATTTTAAAGATGAAACATAAATCTATGTTTCTGGTACAAACTCTTTTTGGTTCCTATGACCTACAAAGAAATGGATTAAAGATGAAACAATATTAAATATGTTTTGAATTATTAATTATTAAACCCAAGATACATCTATATTTTAGCAGTCTTAAGATAATGCTTTTGTAACTATTATAAGAAAAGACTGTCAACTATTTGGTTAATGAGACTTTTTAATAGATTAATTAGGCAACTACGGAACCTTGCCTAATTGTGTCAGTCTGTGCTCTAAGTGTGCAGCTTCTGGGCTACAGTAACTGTAAACATGTTAATGATAGATGTCTTTTTGGTTGGGTTGTTACACCTACCATATACTAGTTCTTCTTTCATCTTGACTGCCACATTTGGGTACAGTTGTCCAGAAATTTGGATTGCTTTGATCTTGCATAAACTTGAAAAAGTTCCTCAAATTATTACATCAAAACAGTTCTTTCTTTGAAAAAGGAAAGAAACCTCTTGTTGCAACTGAAATATGTTGTGTGAACCTGTTGGTTTTAATGGTACAGCTACAGGAAAGTCCAGTATTTTGCTTTATTTTATGTTGAAAAGATTGTTTTAGTGTTCTGTGCAGTAAAGTAATACCGAAGGTGAAGTAAAAGTTTTCAAATAACAGTTGAACTATTGCACCTTGAAATCTAAAAACTCAAACTAGCAACTTTTTCCAATCAGTTGGGAAAGACAATTTTGTAGCCAAGACTCCCACAATCTCAATTTTTGACATAACTGCTCTAAAATTTCTAAATATTGTAACCAAGTAAAAAAATTAGGAATTTCTATCTTCTGACCACACTTTTTGATTTTCCTACCATTGTACACTAAATAAGACATGATTTTTATGGACTAAAATATATTGAGTAATAGATATAATTTACTTTCTTCTCTGAACCCAAATATGATCAAAGATTTAATTACAGGAGGTATGAAAGTCAAGCTCTCGGGTTCTGTACAGCAGCTCATAGCTATCAGTTGATCAGCTGAGGTCACAAAAGAACCATGTATTGCTTAAACATCTTTTTTTTTCTGTACAATCCTTTTTACCATAGTACTGGGAGGATAGTATGAGTTTCAAATGAGTTAATTTGAGAGAGTTGGGTTCTGGGGTACCAAACCAGTTATGAATTTCAGTGCTCCCTCTACTACCAGTATTTAATTCTGAATTAGAAATTAATTCAGCCTTAGAAATGCCTTAATGCCTTTGAAAATCAAAGCAAGGTGGGTTTTTTTCCTTCAAATTTCTTACTACCTGAAATAGGATTTTAGATTTTTGTCCCAGGGATGTGGTGTGAACTCTCATTAAAATAGGTGATATTTCCTTCTTTATTATTGTCATGTCAAAACTGAGGTTTTGCTTTAAAAAAAAATCCTTTGAGGAATTGGTTTTGAATGTGTTTTATGAAAAAAATAAAGCTCATGTGATGGTGCTTTCTGCATGTGTATGCCTGCCCGTGTGCCCTACTAGCAATAACTTTTGACTTTTGTCCAACTTTAACATCTCTGAGCATTGTTCTGAAAAACAAATTTACCTCGTACTAGATAATAAAGAATCAGTGCAGGACACAAATCTGTGTCTTACAGCTCTTTTAGCTGCTTATGAAACCACTTGTTTCACATGTAACATATGGGTTTAATTTGTTTCTTTTCCAGGGTGGAAAAGGTTGTTCTTTTTCAACTCATTCTTGCATGACTTTCTCTTGGTCCAGGCTGCATTGTTTTGGTGGGGAGCTGTGAGAGAACAGATTTAGTTCTCATACAGGTGTGCAAGCCAGGAGATCTGGCCCTGTTTTACATAGACTCTGTATGCTTGCTATTACCAATTTCCCTGTATGATGTGGCTTGAAAAGGTGGACAATTGTCTAATGTTGGTGACCATATCACCTGTTCTTTGGTTCTTTTTATTTCAAAAAAGTATTTGAGATTTTCTGTAATTCATTTCAGGATGTGTTAGAGGATATTGTGAGCGTGACTTTCTGTTGTCCAACGTGACTGGCAAGCCACTGACATTTTCATCCTTGCCAGCCCAGTTATCCAGCCATAGAATCATAGAATATCCTGAGTTGGAAGGGACCCACAAGGATCATCAGGTCCCACTCCTGGCCCTACGCAGGACATCCCAAGAATCACACAATGTGCCTGAGAGTGTTATCCAAATGCTCCTTGAATTCTGTCAGGCTTGGTGCCATGACCACTTCCCTGGGGAGCCTGTTCCAGTGCCCAACCACCCTCTGGGTGAAGAACCTGTTCCTAATATCCAACCTAAACCTCTTCAAACACAGCTTCAGGCCGTTCCCTTGAGTCCTGTCCCAGGTCACCAGAGAGAAGAGATCAGTGCTTGCCCCTCCTCTTCCCCTCACAGGGGGTCTACAATGAGGTCTCCCCTCAGTCTCCTCCAGGCCAAACAGATGGAGTGACCTCAGCACTGCTCATAAGGCTTCCTCTGGAGACCCTTCACTGTCTTTGTAGCTCTCCTTTGGATGCTTTCTAATAGCTTAATGTCTTTTTTATATTGTGGTGTCCAAAACTGCAGACATATTCAAGGTTAGGCCACCCCAGCACAGAGCAGAGCAGGCCATACCTGCCTTCAAGCTTTAACTGAAAGCTGAACAGAGGAGAGACACATTTCTCCTTTGAGCTATGTTTATCATTCGCTTTCAGTTCAATATATCCCAGCATTGGTCCTGGGGAAGCTAGAGACGCTCTGCCACTCCATGGTTATCCTATGTAATTTTTACTTACCAGCTTTATCTCATTTTTGTGACAGCTTTACCCCAGATGTCCTGGTCTTCCACCTTGACAAGGATAATATTTGCTGTATGCCACTGCCTTCCCCAGGGGCAACTGCAGAGCCCCCCGGGTGTCTCTGTGGTTGCAGCCAGGCAGTTGCAATGCACCCCCTCTCCTGTGCTCCCCCTCCTGACCTGTAATTTCTCACCCCTCTTTGCTTCAGGCCATGGACTTTCCTTAAAACGGAAGTGCTCCTATCATTATGTGGGTGCGCTTTTAATCCGCTACTTAAAACATAAAGGAATGATTGTTCCGAGTTAGGTTTTTCAGCCTTCCCAAAATGAAATTGTCTGTCTTTGAAAACCAAAGAACATTTCTTTAATTAAAAATATATCGCTTTATACTTAGCTAAACTGTCAATGAAAAATAGGAGTAGGACTTTCAAACTTCAGTTACCATTGTCCTGAAACTTCTGTTTCCTAAATTATCAAATAGTAGATATTCGATCATTTATTTTGATTTCCTTAATTGAAATGGCATAGAGTGGTTGGTTAGTAGTAGTATCTGTGATGAAAGTTTAGGGAACATTTCTTTCTTATTACTCAAATCTGCAGCACAGCAAAGGGTTGGTTGATCAGGTCCTGGTGTCACCATCTTTCTTTCTGCTCATGTCATTGCTAGCCACTTGACACTTTCCACAACTTTTCCAGTTATCAGTCACTTTCATAAAGAGATGAGTAAAGGATTACTAATAAAATGTTATTGTTTGACTCTAACTTTGAGGATGTGTTTCCAAGATACTGTTGTTCAGCACAAAGCAGGCTTTTTCTTTTAAACATGCGCTGCTTGCAGGATGGGCTCTGAATTCAGGTTGTACTTAGTGCCTTGGTGTCAGGCTTGTTTTGTTTGGTTTAGTTTTGTTAATTTTTCACCACAGCTAAAAGACCAATGTTTTGTCTAGGAGGAAGAATGCTTTGGGCTTCTGCAGGAAAAAGTATTTCTTGTTTTGTTTATGCAGATAGGTTTTATGGATTATTTCGTCCTTTATCTACCATCTGTTGTTGACTCCTATTCTCTCTGGAGGTTCTTCCCCCCCCAACTCTCTCAAATATTTCCTTTTTTAGCAAATAGATCATGCAGCTCTTTTTTCTGTGACCCTGAAGTATTCACTCTGTTGTTCAGCGTATTTGCAACTTTGATTAAAAAAAATCCTTGAATAACAGTGACTAGAGTTTTTAAAAATAACTATATTGCTTTAGACACCTGACCAATACCCTCTGAGTGCTTAGTATATTCTCCTGGAACTGAAAGTGTTTTTGTTTTTCAAGAATGAAGATAAGATGTCCATGGAAGAAAGTGGAAAGAGTTGTATGTTCATTAACAGAAGGCAGGTTACTGATGCCTGACCTCATTTCTGAGTTACACAGAACTAAATGTAAAGTAAGGCCTTAATACATCTAGCTTTGCTCATTAATTTAGAACATAAGCTAAGTATTTTGAAGGCAGGCATATAAATTAGAAAAAGTGGTCTGCATGACATGAAATAATTGAGAATTTTATTTCCCTCCTTTTTGCATGGGTCTTTTTTTTATGTAACATAACGTTAAGCATAGATTGACATAAGTATTTCACACTCTTGCAAACAAAAAATGTGATTTTGCGAAATCTGTGATTATAAAAAGAAACTGACCAATTCAATGTCAATTTATTCATTCCAATTCATTGTACTAAACAATTAAAAAATTGGGTTTGATGAGCATCTTCACATATTGATAGCTTTGATAGCTCTGATATAAATTTAACTCTGGCATTAACAGGAGAGGAATCTGTATTAAACCTTCCACCCTGTTATATCAAATGTGTTTTTAATTTTACATATGGGCTCTTTTTTTTTTTCATTATAGCTGTATCCTTTACAGAAATGCTGGTAAAATAGTCATAACTAAGTATTGATTTGGGTAAGGATTAGATAGTGATATTGGGTGAAATGCCTTAGAGGCTGCATGTGATACTGTATTTCAACAGCACGGAGGTTGATCACAGCTTCAGTTACTCTTAGCATGGGTGAGTGGTCACATTGCTTGACAAAGAAACATAATTATCAGAGGAATACATCTTAAACTGGGATGGTGAAGTACTTTTTTATCAAGTTGCAATGAAGTAACATAAAGGAGAATTGTTTTGTGAAATGGCAGTGCTATCTTCTAATACCTGTGACAGTATGTCTTACACAACAAAAACCATTTTAGTGTTAGTCTGCTGTATTTATTAGAAGAGAGTAGTTTTCTCTGTGAAGCTTTGCAATTGATTTAAATTAAATTATAAATGTGGTGACAAAGTTCTTTCTTTGAATGCTTTTACATCAACTGGGTATGTGCCCTTGCATGCTGGAAGGATGCAGAAAATATTCTCCTCAAGATTCTGAGATTCAAGTAGTCAAATTGGCATGAAAATTTTGAATATTGGGCAAAAGTCAGGTAAGAGTTAGCTCCCCTCAGATCACAAATCTGAACTTGGGTGTCTGGTGTTTGTTTCATGGTTAATGGGCACCTGCAAATCCATTTTTGTGGAGTATGCTGGTGGGCCAGTGCCTGATGGGTTGGTTGTTCTTGCAGGTGGGTACAGGATCTGCCATGCCAAAGCAGGGGGTTATGCAGCCAGAGTCATCAACTATGGCTGAAGTTTACCAAAGGCATATAAGCAGACCCATAAAAGATCAACCCTGCATTGGTAAAGACAATATGTCAAAGAATGCATGGAATCTGAATAGGTGTATAATATTGCAGGAACTCCTCTTGTTTTTAAGCTATGCTATGACTTTTTGAGTATTCAGGTGTTTAAAAATAACAGTCCATAGAACCTTACTACTCTAACAGATGAGCATAGACAACTTTTTATGATTAACACTTCATTTGTTAGCACATTATCTTTTCAACTTGCTAGGTCAGCATCTGCAATCACTACAGACTGTCGGAGGGAACTTTCTATATTTTACAAGAAGGAACATATGTAGACAAAAAGGACCAATCTGGGCCAACTGCCGGTTGGTTTACATCCCATGAGACCTTTTTATGAACTCCATGGGCAAGAACTTCTGCTGAAGTAGCGCATGAGTAAAATCTCAAGTTACTGCTTTTTGGATCCACCATTGAGTGAATGACAGCAAAAGGCAAACAATGCCAATAAGAGAAAAATAAAAAAAAAATTCCACAGACTACCATTTTCTTTTGTCCATGTGTCTTCAGTCAGGTTTAGACAAGCTTAAACATCATTTATTCCCCACAAATTCACTTTTATTGAGGCCGGCAGAGGCAATCAGAATTACTGAGTTGGAGGACTCTTAAAATGTCTTTGATGCAAGCTACTTTCTACTTATCAAACAAGTTTAATTTAAGCAAATTAATTCCTCTCACATCATGGAAAAAATCAAGCACTGATTAAAAAAAGCAGGACTCTACTGCTCTCCCTTCCTCAGAAAATCATTAAACAGTTCAGGCAGGTGAAGTCAGTGGTGATGGGCCAAAAATCAAGACCAGGCAGATGCTGTCGATGGCTTTTTTTGTTTGCTGTTCCTGTGAAAATGAGAGCAATATGCTTAAAACAACAATCAAACAATCCAAACCCAAACAAAATTGTAAATTTTTATTGTTTCTTTGAGACGGTTGCTGCAGAAGATGTTTTGGAGACAAGTGTAGAAATCAGAGACATTAGAGAAGATCAAAAGCATCTGACCATGCTTTAGAGATAGTGAAAATATTCAGATGGCAGAGACATGGCACAATGAGACCTGGAAGAGAGAGAAGTTTCTTCTGAACAGTTCCTTTTATATGAGGAAGAAAAAAGCCCCTCCGTGTGTTTCCACTTCCTTTAGCAAACCAGCTTTTTACTGTGCTAGCAGACTAGAAGTCACACCTAAACACAAGATAGGACTTGCGCAAATAGCTGCTCTTTATGAAAGTGACGCTGATCATCGAGGTATCCTAAAGTGACTGTGAGAACTGTAAAATCTTATAAGTTTTCCCAAAACTTCCCATTAACTCTATTCGCTCTCTTTCTTGGTATGAACAAGAAGAATCTGGCATTTTATCAGTTGTCAAAAATAAATCCAGTGAAGCATGAAGGCTTTCAGAAGCAATACCTTTGAGCAACATAGTCTAGTGGAAGGTGTCTGTGGTCTGTGGCAGGGGATTGGAACAAGATAATCTTTAAGGTCCCTTCCAACCCAAAACTTTCTATTATTCTGTGATTTGTTTTTTGATGATTTATCAAACTCCTGGGAGTGCCTCTGGGAGGTACAAAAATAGTGTATATCATAAATATGAGGATTTACAGTTAGTGTGATCACCAGTGTTAGGTGGCGGTGTGGACTGTTGGGAACTCGTCTCTTTCATTAGGTTTATGTGTCAATTCTCATCCTATAGATTTTTTCAGCCACAATGTAACATAAAGGTCAAATAACGCAACTGAAATTTCCTAAGGGATTTCTGATTGCTACTTATGACAACCTAGAGGTTTGGGCCTGAAACAGGAAAGTTTTGGGGCCTGAAGCTGACTTAATTAGGAAACCTTAATTCTTCCCCAGATCAGGATGCAGCTTTGGTTTCATTAATACTATATCCACATCTGACATCCTGGTCTTATTGTTGTGCTTATTATGCTCATGTCATCAGCATTTCATTAAATAATTTGACTACAAAGAATTTCTCTTTAATGCAGAATCAAATATATATAATAATAAAAAATATTACATTGTGTAATTTTATTGCATATTATGGTATTTGAGGGTGAAATATTTTGCAAATTCAACTCCTTCCATTAAAGAATAACAGGGCTTGTGATGTTCCATTTGTTTTGCAGTTCAACCATATAAACCACAGCTGTATTAAATGAACAGAGCACTCCACAGCACTTTGTATGCAAGTTAGGCAGGTTTTTTTGGTAAGGTATTATGATATGTAAAGAGGTGTCTGCTTCAGTATTTGGTCTTCGTGCTTAATTTTTTTACTTTTATGGGAACAAGCCAGACCCTTTATATTGCTTTAATGTATTTTTGCATGCATTATAAACACACCCACACATGCATCAGTTCAACATTCCATCAAGGCAGCTGATTTTTAAAAAATGTTGTTAAACAAGTTGAAACTGGTTGGCACATATCTGAAGAAAGAAATCAAATAAAACTGGCAACTAAAGAGAAAGGGAAGTTGATACTGGCACATCATCACAGAGGTCTCTAGGTAAAACATATGCAAAAGCCCTTAAAATGTAGTTCTGCTTTGAAAAGTGACTATGTAAAATGTCACCTTACTCAACAGATCTATTCCTTGTGTGTACTCAGTGTTGCACCTGCTTGCCTTGTAATAAAAGATATGTTTTTATTTTTATTGCTTTTCCTGTTAACTCTATAGCATCAATACAAACCTACCTTACATTTGTGCTACCAAAGGTCGGTCACTTAACACAGTTTCCAAAGGACTCTTCACAAAGTGCAAGTTCTCTGTTGGATGGACAGCAATAAAAGTTCACACTGAAGGTGTCAAATTCCAGCCTAAGTTTGAATTAGCGGTACCTTCATCTTTATGTCTCCGGTTTTACCTTTTTGAACATAAATTATCCCAGTCTCTTTGATAGTAATGCTCATATTGAAGTTTTTGTTTCAATGGGCTAGTATTTCATGACAGAACTTAGAAAACGAAGTATTGGAATTTAAGCTCATGATTGCAAGTGGAGTAAATCTGGTTTAAGAAGCATAATATAGGAAGAAGGAGCCATGCAGCTATTTCTGGAATTACTTTCTACTTACTATCAGGTACAACTGGTAGAAGTGTTGCCCTTTTTTAAAAAAAAGACTAATTTCATAGTGTTGAAAATAAATGTTCAGTCTTGTCCTTTTGCCATAAGTGTAAAGTTGCTCAGAAGAGTTTTTTATTGCTAATTATCATTTTGCAGGATTAATTTTGTCAAGGCAAGGGGGTTTTTCTCTCCTTTTATCATGATAGACACTTCATTAGGCATACTGAAAATATAATTATGCTTGATCACCTACTTCTTACACCCCTGAACATACTGCAGATATTCATTTATGTATCTACTTGTCTATGTGCTTACTTAGATTTCTTGCCCTTACTAAATGCAAAGTAGCTGTGAAATATGCAAATAAATGAGAGATATCTAATTATGTGTTAGTCAGGACTTAAAATCTAATTATCAGTGTTATTTGTAAATATGATTACTTGTCCTCTAGTCCACCTGTGTTTCTTTTGCAACTTCCATTTCTTTTATCTGCCCTTCTTTTAAAGCCTATGAAAGAAGAGAAAAACATGTCCAGAACTGAGAGAGACATGAAGAATTTCAAGCTGGACAACTGACAAAAGTGCTGTTACAGCACTTTGATAAAGGCAGAGCTTAAAACTTAAGGTTAAGATACGGCCTGAATATCAACATTGCAATTTTCAATCCTCATCAGAAAATGGCATGCTGCAACAATTTTGAGTTGCTTGATGTGAATAAAAAAGGTTTGGGTATTTTTTCACAAAGAAAATTTCTGAACAGTTTTCGATTATGTGGTCATTGACACATTGGTTGGTGCAGTGCAAACACACTTAGTTGATGTCACAGCCCCTGATCATGAAAGTGTTCAAAATTGCCTAGAGAGTGTTAGAAAGGCTTAAGAATTTATTTTGCGATATTCTAAAAAAGCTAAAACTTAACCAGGATGACTGGGGTTTTTTTCTTGGTGTTGTAAATCTGTATGATGGGGAGATGTGACAAACACAGTTCTTCACATCTTTCTAGTTTTCGTTGTTGGGACCCTGGAAGCATACCTAGTATTTGGCTGCTGGGGTGATTGTATAATCAGATGAGCTAAAAGCCATGTGCTTCCACCGAGCCTGAGAAATGTTGCAGTGAAGAAACTGTGTGCTCAGAAAAGGACATCAGCCTGAGCACCTTCTCTTTTCTTCCTTTACACAGTCAGCAGCTTGCTAGTGATCCCAGACATCATTTCAGCTAATGTAAGAAGCCATCTACATGCAGAACACTGTTCTCAGATATGCCTTTTATCCTAGTCTGCTTACCTTGTAGCTCAGAGAAGGTTTTCGAGTTCATGTGTGTGCACTGAAAGAGGCCTCCACGTGCTCATTTTTCCCTTTTCTTCACTTGTGATACAATAGCAGTTTGTTTGAGAAACTAAACAACTCTCTTTTATGGGCAGGCTAACTATTTTGGGATAAAGGTACAGGTTATTCATATGCAGAATTCATACTTTAAATGTGTTTTCTGACATGACTTTCTGCTTATATAAAGAATACACCGGGGATTCATGACAGTCATGGGGGTTTTTTCCTCCTTTAAAACAAAAAAGTAAATCTGGTCAAAAATTTCTAATCTGGTGGTTGTTCCCATGGTAACATGAAATATGGCTTTGTGTGTGTTTGTACTGTAAGCTGACTTGAGATGCTAACATTAACTACAGTACTTTGCTTCCATCTCCTCTGTATTTTCTCTTCCACCCTTCCTATGCCTAACACTTTGGGTAGTATCTGACTGTACTTCTGAGAAACTGGAGTGCTGCATGTTTCCTTAGCTCCAGTTCCTTGAATCCTCAGTGAATGTGGATCCATGAGTTACAACATGAGTGTAATCGTTGTGGTGATTACACGAAATGTCACCTGAAATTACTTGTGTGTGTTACACAGATTGTAAAATTCAGTGATCTGATGATCCCTCTGAACCTCAAATCCATGGGCTGCAGTCTTAGTCTGCACGTCAACATTTCAGGGGGTTTATGTATTCAGTTGAGTAATATTGAAAGTCTGGCAGGTCATGTTTTGATAGCTGGACTTTCACTGGTCTCAAATAGAAAATATCACACACGGGTTTTGGGGGATTTTTTTTTTTTATTTTAATGTGGGATCTGTCATGGCTGTGCCAAAAATCTGTTGATACAATTTCTCTTGCCAGTGCTTTGAATCGGGGATGGGGGAAAACTCAGAATAAAAACATATGTCATAGAATTTAGGAATTAGATCTAAATTCCAGTTTCTCATGTTGGCGATAAGCATTATTTGTCTGTAGAAAAAAATCTACACCCACCACTTTGAGTTACTGTGATGTGTATTTTTCAATTAAGATATGGTATTAGCAGATAAAGGGTTATTCTCTCCTTTTTGTGTCCATTTTAGAGCTGTAGAAAGTGCTTTTGCAAAACAGTCCCCTGTAAAGACTGAGGAGTGATGGTTATGTTCTTCTGTTAATGACAAATGCATCATACTGATTTTCTGGCTACTTTTATTTCCTCAGGAAAAACAACCAACTGGTTTATACTTTTGCTTTGAATAGAAATTGGCTTCAGCAGAAAGAAAGAAGGGTACTGTGTTGGGTCCAAGTATGTGGTAGCTTAAGTAAAGCCTACAAAGGTCTAAAGTAATTGCCAGGTATTTAAATTGGAAAATACCCACTGAATCTAAAAAAAATTCTCAGCTCCTGAGAATATGCACAGTTCTGGACATTTCTATTAGTGCTAGGCTTGCTGGTATAATTTTTTGCTCTACTCAGCATCATAATCAGGAATGGTTAGTTACCATTCAGGACTGACTCCAAAAATGTCTTAAGAAAGTCAGGCTCTCCATTTAGATTTGATCTGTGTTTCCCCAAATCTTCATTTGCGAAGCCTAGCCTTGATGGTATTTCCATGTGGTAGAGAGCCCAGATGATGTTCTTACTAGTAAACTTGGCAATTTTTCCCCAGGAATGGGGATGCCTTAAGAATATGTATTAACATTATCAAAACTAAATAAAGCTTTGAATCTTATAAAGCAGTCACTGAGAGTCAGCCGCTAATTTGAGGGAAATTCAAACTGTGGTAGTAATATTCAGACCTATAAGGACTTCTATGCCAGCAATGTTTTGTGTTCTAAAACTGCTTTTGCTTTGATATTATGGGCAATCTCTTTCAGTATGTGAGCACTGTTGTGAATGCTAACTTTAGTTTCTGCAGCTTCTTTCACTCTGTTCTCTGTTGATTACCTTGAAACCTTGTGAAGTTCATATCTCATTGCCAGCTGTGTCATTAAAATGCAGGTCTCCTTTCTCCATTCTTGCTTAAGTGCCCCAGTAGGGCTGCAGACTACAGATCTTACATTATGTACTTCTTGCCCTTTTAAGTAATCTCCAGATAAATCTGTTCCACCACTTTTTTATTTCCCTATAATCAAGCAAGAAATTTTCTATCTGTTATATATTAAATGACTTAATGTTTAGACATGAATTATGGCTACTATTATAGTTGCAAATTGAGGCTTCAGTTTCTTCCTTTGAAAGAAACAATACTTGAGAAGGACTGTGCTAACTTATTTGTTAACTTGATTGTACTTAAAGACTCACACACTAGGAGTAATTGGTAAATTTCTGGAAATTTCCCTACAGATACTTGGATGTTACTAATGATCAAGTATAAATTATGTGGGTTTTCTTATGCATTTTAGTTGATTCTGTTCAGAATTGTGCCTAGATTTGCACCTTTGTCTTCATTATTTGGACCAGGATGTTTGCAGTCCCTTTCTTTTTAAAATAGTTTATTATTATTATACAGTATTGGATTAAGGTTGACTTTTTTTCCTGAGCATACTTGAGACATGTTTTGTTAGTTTTATTTAATGTAATGTCTGAATTTTGTTGCTGAAAAAATTAGTCAGGAGAATATGTAAAATGTAAAGAGGAAATAACTCTGTACAGAGGCCCAAGAGAGAAAAAAGAGAAGGGAGAAGAACAGTTTTAGAAGAACTAAAACTGAAGGGAGGGAGGATTGCACAACTGACATGATAAGCTTGTACTTTTAAATAAGTAGAAATAACAGTGTCATGAAAGTGAGTAATCCCTTTACAGGCTGTCCAAAAGATGTTGACAATATATGGAGATAATGGAAGAGTGGGAAGGATCAAATAGAAAGAATATTCTGGAAGAAAATTTGATGGGCTTTCTGGGACATGTAAAGATAGGTTTTAAATCTGGTAAATATAATTGAGAAGTATTAAAATGCAGATAAAACAGAAGTCCTAACCTGTAGAGAGTTGTGGGAAAAGGGAATATAAATAGATTTAGCAGATATCATCAAAAGGAATAAAAATAAGCTGAAGGAACAGTTATTGAAAACTTTATTGAAATTTTACTGCTTGATAACTGAAGGAGAGTCATACAAAAGGGTGACTCTCTTCATGGATGTAGAAATGCAAGAAAATAAACTTACAAATTATTAAACAATATATATAAGCAGGCAAAAAAAGTTGGAAACTAGAAGTGAGATGCACAACCTGCAGATGCTACATTAAAGTGAGATGAGAAAAACTCCGGAAGGAGATGTTCCATAAGGTATGGACTTCTGAGGGACTTGAGTCTTACAGTTGATCTGAGGATTATCTGGGACTTTTCTGTAGTCAAAGTATGTACGCTGTTACATCTCTCTGTGGATTCTTCAATTTCAGGTTTGGATCTGGGCTCCATTCTTTTAGAGAGTGGGTCAGTTAATGTGATTACAGTCCTCTGCACACTTGTTGATTTTCATGAGACTTAGAGTTTAGTATACTGTAAGCACATCTCCTCTGCCAAATTACTGGGTAGATAGAGACAGACAGATGAAGTCTCTTAGTGCATCATGTCTCTTTTCTGCTGGAAAGAGAGAAGGAGACAACTAATTTGACTTAGATCCTTATCACAAAACCTTTTTTAAGTGTTCAGGGACTGGCATTTCAAAGGAACTGTTGGTTCACATTGTACATTGTGAAATGAAGCCATGCAAATGTTGGCTTAATGCACCCCAAGCCACAGGTACACAGCCCAATTGTATCTTCTGTGTCAGAAAGTAGAACAATGAGTGAAACTCTTTAGGAGCTATGGTAAGTTGTGTTTTGGTTAAGAAAATCAAAATCTGTAATGCTGAGTATTTTAAAATCACCATGTTCTTAGGCATAAAAGTTAAATGACTATTTACTAAAGTGCCACAGAGAACTGACTGTGAAAAATAAATGTAACACATAAAATTTCCAGCAGAGATTGTGCATGGGAAAGTTAAGATGAAACATGCAGAAACTTTCTGCTCTTATGCCATGTGGTTATGCACCTGTAGAAAAGAAAAAATATGATGTGGGAGAGGAAAGATAAATACTTCATTGTACTGAAGCAAATAAACACAATAATATAATTAATGTCATGGAAGAACATAAAATATACCTTGTAAGCAAATGAAAGAACAGAATGATAAAAGATCCACACCAAGAAAACCCATAATTGTTTGCAAAACAGATATGTATTTATGGTAAATACACTGCTAGTCAGGTAATGCTTTGGTAGAATAACAGGTAGGCAATTAAAACAAGTAGAACAGGAAGTACCTTGCAAAGACAAACTAGACAAACTAGTTATTCACAAGCAGTGTGAATAACTGCTCACATAAATCTCCAGGAGCAAAAATTGGGACAGTGTACTTTGAGCTAGTGCAGGGTTGCATTCCTAGTTCAATGACCTAGACAACTGAAGGCCATTCTAGACTTCAGCCAATTAAACAAATTAAGTATGAGACATAGGGTACAAAGATTAAAATTAATTATGAAAAAAATGGATGAAGCAGATTGTATAGACAGAATTTCTTCATTGCATCTCATCTGTTGAGCCTCAGTGCAGTTGTTACTTTTAGCAAGCTATTCTGTGGTTATTTTGCTTAAATGGCACATCTAGTTTGATCTGCTGTCTGAAAGATAACAGGCTGCCCTTCTCAAGTGTCTGGAAAGCAGCTACTGCACTGAAGGTGTGAAGCAGATGCATAAGTATTAGTTAGCAGTGTGAAGAGTAGAAACCAACCTTGCACGGCTACTTTGAGTGTTATTCTACAGAAGGACAGGTTTGTTTTCCTTCAGAGGAACTCTCTTTGAGAAAATCTGCAAGGTGTCTTTTCAGCAGTTTTGCTAATTACATAGGTGAGGCAGCTATGGCAGAAGCTGAGAGAGCAAATTAACTTCTACCTCTAACTAGCACAAGATACTGAGATGGAGAGTAATTTAAGAAGTGAGGGATTGCAAAATAATATCCTAAAGCAATCCCTGTAAGTATTCTATAACTGCACGGGTTAACTTTCTTGATCAGACATGGTAGTATTTTAAGATAATACAGTACTTTGTATAGAGAGTTTTGAAGAGGGTATCTCCATTTTTCACATCATTATTGGCCACATCAATGACTTTTTTTGTAAATCTGAACAGTCTATTTTAATTGAAAGTTTAATTTAAATTATAATGTGGGATTGTCATTTAAATGAAATACAACAATTGGGGATTAATGTTAGATGAAAGGTAGTTCAAATGGAAATAATCTAAGTGGATGTAATTCAAACATTTTAAAAAGAAAAAAAGTTAATTAGGGACAACCAACATGAATTTGTGAGAAGGCCAGCCTGCTTAGAATGTTGAGATGGCAAACAAAGAAAACTGAGTGGATTTATTTTGACTTCCAAAAAGAATGTTAGAAATTAGTCACATCCAATACTGTTGGCTAAGGTAGGAAATCTTGTTGCCAATGTAATACAGCATGTGAAATAGAAAACCCCCCATTAAGCAAACCATAGCAATAGAATATAACAATTATTTTAATAGACAGAAATTACTAGTGCTTACTGTAGGGAACGATTGTGTGTCATCTAACTTATAAACATACAAAAGATTCCATTATTGCATCACTGTGGTTATGAATTCAGGAAATGAAAATGATATGATTTATAAGGTAAAGTTACTTGCCTGTGCTGTACTTCATGCATTTGCTATAGCATTTGAACAGACTCTTAGTACTGTTGGTTCAGTGGACAAATCAGATTTGAAGTGTTCCTTTCCTGCAAAACATTCCCCCAGGGAGTTTGAAGAAGTTCTTATCTCCTAGGGGAACTCTTCTGGCATCAAAATCCAACAGGAATAGAGAGCTACAGGCTTGTTGCTGTCATAATCCTATCAACACAAGATTTTTTCTTTTAAGATGGTCTGAGCAGTCTGTCACTGTATTTTGGAGAACTGGTTGCTGCACAAAAGTAAGTTGGTTGGCAGAAGCTCAATCAAAAGAAAAGAAAGAAAATACTGGTTCTAGTTTAAGGGAAACTACCAGAAAATTTGGTGGAAGTATTCATGAGGTACAAATCCTACTGGATTTCTAGCTGTTGGCAATGAGCAAGTAGCATCACTGGCCAAAGAAACATTTTACCATCTGTGTTTTTATAGGAGACTGAGAGTGGAGCACTGTCTAGTGCAGACTTCTTTTGTCTGCTTGTGATTAGATGTTTGCAACGTGTATTGTATTGAACTGCATTTTAACCCACCTTCATAACCCAGAGCTGGTAAGGAACATTGTAGGCTCCTTATTTAAGGAGCCACTTATTTAAGTGGCTTTATCTCCAACAACTGCTTTCATTTAATACAACAGGTGAGTTTTTCTTGTCATTACATGACTCCAGAAACTGGGGTGTGAAAAAAAAAAATCAACAAATATCCTGAGACATGATAAAATTGTAAGTTAATAATGCTGGTGGTGTTCTTGGAGTGGTATTTAAAATATTGACTTTGTGGAACACCTGCAGGCTTGGAACTTGTCTAGGCAGTTTATTCTAGCATTGAGCAATGGGGGAGCTCAAACAAAACATCCCCATTTGAATGAAAGCAGTGATTGGCAATGCTCCATCAATATTGCACTCCAATTTTCTCATTGCCCTATTTTTATCTTACTAAGTCTATTGCAGGAATTAGAAGTGCTTGTAGAGATCTTACTGACAGTTGTATGCCATTACAATGCTGAATGTCTTTATTCTGAATCTCTAGGAAATTTCTACAGATTGAAAACTTTTGATAGACATTTGCTCATATTCACATTTTTCATATATTTATTTTTCAAATAAAGTTAAAAATCGTAGCTTTAGTTCAGGGAGCTGTAAAACCAGCTTTTATTTAACCGTAGAGAACCATTATTGAGAACCGTAGAGAGTGCACTATGGTTCAGTGGAACCTCAGCTCAGGAGGTTTATGCTTACTACCAAAATGTACATTTAGTATTGAAATACACACCCAACAGAAATTGTTTGAACATTAAAATAAATGTCACTCAAGTTCAGACCAAAAATAACATGTATTACCTGATGCGGCTTTTAGAAGACAAGTCCCTTGAAAATCCAAAATACATATCCTTCAAGTCTTCTAACAACACATCTGGGTAATGTTCTCCAAGTCTTTGTAGACTTGGAAAGTCTTTTCACACTGGTACTTGAGAGTCAGACTGCAGGCCCCAAAAAAGTTTTGTGCTAGAGAAAAGCTTGCATGTGTGCTGCCTTGCATAGCCTCAGTCACAGTGTGTCACCAACTATACTGCAAATTTGCTAATAATAAAAAGAATTGCAGATGTAGCAAACAAGAAACAGTTCAATTGTGTTATGTCAAGAGATCTAGATATCCAAGACAGTGTAGAGACGCTGCAGCTTCATTAGACGTTCATTGTGTGAGGGCTTGCTGCCATAAAGGAGTTGTAAGGTGTGGTTAAGTTACACTTAAAGAGTACAGGCTTGTTTGTGATGGTATTTATTTTGCTGACTGCTCGTAGTCAAACAGAATTTTGCTTATTGCTTCTACTCTTGGCAATAAATTAAATATTGAAATCAACAACTTGTTACTACTTATATCTCTCATGAGCATCTAAGTGACAAGTAGACATTGCTTCTGGGTGAGAGTGGGAGGACAGAAAATAGCTCACTGTTTCAGTTCGTGGAAAAGGAATCCAAAAGAGATTTGAAGGTCTACTATATGCTAGCCACAGGGTTTTTTTCCCTTTTTCTTTTATCAGAGAGGCTAGTTAGAAAATGAAGTATACCACTTAAGCATATTATTTCACTTCATGAGCAATTGTGGTAAGATGAAACATTGCACCGACAAAGTGATATGATGTTTGTAGCATTTCTGTCTTCTCCCTGATGCTTCAGCTTTGCCTTAAGACAGCAGACTTTCTTGGGCAGTTGTGACAGCAAAGCTTGCTTTGAATACTGAGCACTGTAGCTGCCATTCCTAATTCAGCTAAAGAAAGCATTGTCTTCATCGGTCCAATTACTTTTTAATGGGTTTTGTCCGCATTTCTAAGCAATCTTGAACCTGCTTTTGAGAGTCAAGTGTTAAGAATATCTGATTTGAGATACGGCAAAATCCCTTCCCTTGCTATTAGTTGAGAAGCTATATCCCTTATGAATTCAAATAAACAATTCATAAGTTACTGTACTGTCATCTGTAAGTAAACGTGAAAGATTTTGAATAGAAAGGGATCTTGAATGTGAGGGAGTGAAATACAGAAATAATTTTGCATAGTCCAATAAGTGCTTGGGGGGGGGAAAGGACAGTTGCAATGGAATATGAACTTGCTACAGGTCAGCTCATTTATGATCATAGTCCATGCCCACTTAGCCTTCAGCAAACACAAAGTAATCTAAATGAGCTTAGTTCTCAGAGGATGTAAACCATCTTGAATTTGTCATGGGCCAGGGTAAATTGTCAGCATGATGCTCAAAAATAGAGTAACTCTTTTTTCCACAGTGACTTGCTCCTGCGTTGAAGCTTCTGCAATTTTTAAAACTAGACTAGACATCTTGCTTAAAGTTTCATTGTAGTTCAATACAATAATAGTTGAAATTTGTACAGTAACTCTGTGGATTGTCTGTAAGACCAGAAATTGTCATAACTGATGTAAATGTCTGTCTGTCAAATCAGTGATTGACATAACTGTTCTTTCTAGCTTAGTTACTTCTGCAGAAAGAATTTTAAGGCCAAGTCTAGTCAACATTCTACATTGAAGCTTTTAAGATTATTTTAACTGTTGACTATGCAAGACTTGGATTTAAGCACATATGTTTACATTATAAAACCTCTTATTCTGAGCATTAATTAGTAAATATGACCCTTCTCAAACACAGAACTAAGATACTAGATAAAGCAACAAATTCACTTGTAAGAAATTGATTTCTGCATGATTACGTCACAGTATTTTTAACCCCGAAGCAATACAAAATTTTAAATTGAAATTGAACAGTAAATCTTTCCTTAGAAGGATGCACACTGTACTGTCTGCATCATTACTGAAACCATTTTACTTTGAAACGCAGAAGGAGCACTTAATTTTTATTTACTATTATGAAGGAAACTCTTTCATTACAGGGGGGAAAAAAACCTGAGAAATATGAAAATATGACTGTGATTTGGGCAAAGTTCTGAAGACGGGAAAGAGTGATGCTTTTATCTTCAGAGAGCCTTTGACTGCTGCATTTATTCCATTAATAACTCCAGTATGGCTAATGTCATACTTTGTACATTTGTCTCTGTGTCTGGCCTTTGTGTAAGCTGCAAGGGAAGGTATTTTGATGTTTAACTCGGCTGGGAAAATTGGTTAGTAAAATGCTGTGTCTTATTTCCCTGGATTGCATGGAACACCATGCTAAAGTTCAGTTTTGACAAATGTGTTCTTTCATACTTTTTTCGTACCAATTTGAATTTTAAACCCACTGCATCAAAAATCTAATTGAACAGAAGTCATTGCTAGTTATGTATACTTATGAATAGTTTCCTCTGTAGTTTCAGATGAAGGCTTCAGTGAAATTATTTGATCAGACAAACTTAACACTGCTGGCCAGTCTGAAGGAAAGGTCAGATACTACCCATATATAAAAGGAACTGAGTAATGAAGGCACTTAACTGTGAGCTTCCGTAAAGCCTATGTGCTTTGTGATCAAACTCACCATAGACACCCATGGACTCATTCTGTTCTCATTCAGTATTTATTATTAGATGTAGGTTTGCCTGTTGAATGCAGGGGTGTAATATGCAAATGCACTGTAGGACCTATTCAGCTGTTTCTTGTCTTAATTTCAGCCAAATGGATGAGTGGAGAATGTCTGTGGATATACATATATAGGTTTAATGCTGAACAAAATTGTAATGACTTGTAAATTAATTTCAAAAAAACAGGTGAAGAAAAAACTTGTCAGCTAAAATTATTTTGCACTATCTACTGTAGTTGAAGTGAAAGGATTCCATCTACACACACTGATTTATGTCTACTGGAGGAGAATAAATCATAGGACCTGGAACTTCCATGTCATTGGCCATGCCAGGATTTTGGAATGCTCTACAGATGTTAATGTGAAAATATAGCCTACCTAACCCTGCCTTCCAAAAACTAAGATAAATGAGATCTCTGTGTGACTCAATAAACTTCAGTCTGATCTCATTGCATTGATTCTTAGCCATATGCTTCATGGTTATAAAAAGGTTTTAGAAAGGAGATTGCTGAAACATGCAACTCCTCCTTCCAGTACATGAAAAGTCATTCTGGCTAGCTGAAGACTGTGTATTTAGATTTTTATTGTACCATACCTTTTTCACCAAAGGTGTGTTCTTCACAAGTTCTATTAACAAATCTCTTTATAATGCTCTGAGTTTTCAAATAATTTGATGAATGTAACTTATTTCTCCTTCTCAAAGGTTGGTCAAAGTAAGTGTTATCTACATGGTACAGACAGGGAAATACAGTTTCTAGTTGCCTTTGCTGGGAATAGGATAACCACACAAAATTTTACTCATCCAAAACTCTTGACAGTGGTACAGCAAGGGTTAGATCTACAGAACTAATAACAGGTCTTTTAAAATATAGAGTACTCACTAATTCCATACCCTGAAGGATGCTCCTGAAAAATTGAGGTGGTCATTTCTAATGAGTCCTAACTAAACTTTTTATTTCAAAAGTGTATTTTATAATACAATAGCGTCTTACTTTATGCAGGTATCTCTTTATGGTGTGATTTAGAAAAATGCTTATAATTCACAAAATTTGTGATTTTAAACTGTGCTGAAAAAGCCACATGGAAATTATGGTAACAGGTTAGAAGACATGGAGATATATGAGGGAAAATATATGGATTCTTAACAACATTTTAAGACTGTATGATAAGAACAGGAGTTTTGCTCAACTGCTTATGTTAATGGTACTTTTTGTTTCCTTGTTGGTGCGTAAGATTAGTGTACAAAAACTTAGTAGTATCAGAGATCCATTAATACATCAATTCTTACTCTTGTGCCACCCTCATTGTCCCTGAACATCAGTCACAGATTTTCCATCTTCTTAAGATTTTATGCCCAAGTACCAAACAAAGCTAGAAAAACTAGAAACCGGAGGTCATGTGGTCAAGGAACGTGGTGAGCAATCCTGTGCCTTGGTATCATGGCAATGATACCTCCTGCAAAGTGAGCCTCTTGGCCCACATTGACTCCTTACTGAGATCCTAAGTAAAATCACATGGCTTTTTTTTCTTTTTTTTTATTCTTAATGTTTATAATCTGTTTGATTCCCAAGTATGTTGTTGGTGAAAACAAGCTACAATTTAGTCTGGATTCTTACATAATGCTTTACATAAATTCAGCTTACTTCTGTTACCCATCACGTGAAAATAATCTTCCCATAACTGAAACAGGGCTGACTGCTAAGAAACCCAATAGCAGTCTGTAAATTTAAAAAGACCTTGTTTTCCCCTTTTTTATATACCCAAAGTGAGAGGAAAAACAACCAGGAAGTTTGGGAGGTCTACACCTTGCTGACTGCCAAGGTTGTATTGTCTGCATGAGTTCCTCCACTTCAATTTGTAGCTCAGCTGTGGATATCTTTTGGTAGTTTCGAGTGATGCTTAAACTATTTATGGCCTTTTGTACTGTGTTGAATATCCTGCACTCAGAAAGCCTCTGAAAGTCAAGTCCAACAGGCAGCTATCCAGAGTACAAAGTTAAAGCACATACTACTATTGTTTTTAACCAGAGTAATGTTAATAATATAAGGCAAAATGGTATGTGATAGAAACCTAAAAGCTGCCATGCTCATCATGTAGCAACTTAATTACTAGTGCATTATACCTGAGGAACGTTCCCTCCTTCTCTGCTAAAGCACTCATAAATGAACTGTATCCCATAGGCTTAAACTTGCAATCCTCCACTGAAGTGCAGGGATTTTTATACTTCTTGATGTTTTAGCCTCCTGGTCCTTTTGGAATTTTTATGGTTAATTTGCATGGGTAGAAATCTGCAATTGGTGTCCATGAGTTAGTATTTTCGTTAATGATTTTCTATCTCTTTTTAATTTTTATTTAATGACATCATGTAGTTGGTTGGCTCCCTTGTTTAAAGAGAAAGAGACAGACTTTTAATGCCATTCTATTCTTTCAGATTTTACTTTATTTTTTCCTTATCAAATTTGGAAAACCAAAGTCACAAATTCTGATTTCCAGGTCTGTTTCATTATCCTGATATTTTTCCTTATTCACATTAGATCAAGAGAGGAGTGTAGCCCCACAGGAACATTTGCTGTGTGGTGTTGCTCTGGCTAAATTTTTGCTCTTTTAAAGGAATTCTATTTTATTGTTAATCAAAATGGTGCTCCCCTTCTACCATCTAGCCTAATCCTCTTGCTCAAAAATAATTGCATTTTTTAATCTGGTTTTATAAGGCTTACTTTTAATTTATATTCAAATATGGCACAGAAAATTCTAGTTGTATTCTCTTATTTAGGGAACAGATGTACATCGTTGAGTAAGAGGAATTGCCCATAATCTAGGGTGTTTTGCTCTTGGACTGAGTGTTTTATGTGGTGCCACATCCAAAGACTTATTATTTTCTTAGGTACTTTAGCATGACTTACTGTATTCAGAAAGTATGGGACATTCTTTTTATTTACAGAAACATCTCATCATGGATTTGAATTGTAACAATGATGACTTCTGTTTATTGAAAGAATTTAAAATAATTCTAAATAATTATTTGTTTTGGAATCTTATTAACACATTATATGAATATAGGTTCAATATACATCTTTTGATTTACAAGACAATGTAGTGTGGTTTATGTTTAAATGGGGGAATATATTTGAAGTCTATTTTATGGTTGAAAATGTAGAGCAACTTTCTTAATTTTGTAACATTCTTACTAATTCGCATTAATCCTCATTTCTTTTTCCTCTCACTTTGTATTCCTATACAATATATTTGGTTTTATTCCTGTTAATAAAGGTGTTGTCCATAGGTGAGCAACGCAGAGTTGCTCTTAGTGAAGTGTGAGTATACAGAGTGACAGTGAGGTTTGTGTAGTTGTCTGTACGTTGCCTTCAGTAGACAATTCATTGCTCTGATTACCATTGTGTTTCAGTTAATATATAAAAAAACTATGTATGACACACAGCATGAAATGGAATAGATTGTGTTTCACATAAAAGCTTTACTTTGGATCTGCAAGACATGAATTGCACTGAGTCACACTAAAGACTCATTTTTCCAAGTGTCCCTTTCTGATCATGGTCAGCTCTCAGTACCATTATACGAGTGTAGGCACACAGGGATGTCTCAGCCATTATCCTCTCCCAGCTTCCAGTAGTCTTTAGGGATTTCCTAATTGTGTTGCATTCACACCTTTCCACTTAAAAGATGCTTCTTCCATGGATTTCTCTAATTAATTGGTGAATGTATTTATACTTCTGGCATCCACAGCATTCTGTGGCAGTGAGTTTCACAGTTTGGTTGTATTTTGTGATGGGAAATCCTTTTAAAGGACCCATGTTCATGAGTAGGTAGTTTCATTGAGGGAAATGTAGACACTGAGGATATTAGCTGGGGAAAAACATTTATAACATGCAGTCTCATTTGACTAGATCACTCTGGTATGGTTATATTTGGGTTTAGATGTCTAATTTCCCTTCAGTGAGCTTTGTCCATTTGTTACATATTGTGTACGGCTTGTATAAGAGGAAACAGATGTGGTGAAAACACTGAAGTTGCTTCTCTCCATAAGTTACATTTTTAAGTACATTTTCTCCTAATAAAATGTTTAGTAATTCCAGTTACAAATAAGAATCAAAAAATAATGCTAGGCACCAAACACTCATCCTATTACATTTTTTGGCAGATGAAAGTGAAGCAAATGTTCAAGTATGTGGGCTATCCTAAAATTGGCACTTTTTTAGGAATACTACAAACATTCCATATGTCTTCTGATACAACAGTGTATGAAGTCATTTATTACTCTATAAGTACGTGTAGCTAGGTGTTATGTATAATATGACATTTGAGGGTGAAAAAGGAAATTGTAGGAGGGAGACTATTTTCCCTCTTAGCTCTGTGAGAAGTTGTTTTTATGTAGATAGATATGCATTTGTTTATGAAGGAGAAAAATTCTCTCCTTCCTGAAGTAAAGTGAAAGAATGTGGGTTTTTAAATATATAGATAAATGTAAAGAAAAATACCTGAGAACATGCATGCTGCAGCTGCATTAATATTGTTTTTAAGGGGGAAGTGTTCTTGCCTCTATACCCCCTTTCATCCTGCTGCAATTTCATCTTATTACAGAAACACCCTGATACTGTGTCAGGCATAGATGACTGTTGATGGGTGATTTTTAGTGGTCAGTATTGCCACATTGAGTAGAGTTTATCTCTTTCATAGAAATGACTTCTTTCTCTTCTGGTTGTTCAGTAGATTATTTTGAGAAAAGTTAATTTGCTTTTTTGAAACCTACACTGAGGTTCTGCCCTGTATGTGTGGCTTCTGGTAAGTACATGAGAAAGGATCTTGGTGGTATGTGGGAGAGAGGGCTTATGCTTCAGGCACATTTCTCTCTGTAGCTTTCTGTTTCTCTGCTAATCTTCTACATCAACAAGTGACAGTAACCAGTTATACTGAAGTTCTGTGTGGACCTGTACCTAAGTGACTTTTGTATAATAGGTTTTTTTTTTGGTTGTAATTGTTGATTTTACATTATCAGTTGGTAGATGTAGGATAATGTGGTCTTCCTTTGGAGCCTGCTATGGTTTGTGTTCAGTGTGAGCTGCATTCTTTTTTCACTTTGTAATAGATAACACTTACATTAGTTTGATGCATAAATCTGTTTTATTTTTAGTTGTTGTGTGGATGCATTTCAGCTGTGGGGTGATTTGGCCATCTATGGAAATGTTTTCTTTGCCCAAATGATTTACAGTCATCTTCCCCAAAAATGATTCAAAATCGTGTACAACAAAGAATGTCAGTATTATTTTTTTCTGCGTCCATGTTGAAAACTAGCTGTAGAGAATACTTTTGAAAGTAGCTTTCTAGCTACTGAAATTTGGTTTCAGGTATTTACAGTATGGGGGTTCCATACTGCTATGAAACACAAAGTTACCACATAGTTTTGTGTGCTTGCATAGGTCATTCCGTTGGAATAAAGTAATGACTGATTTTAATTTTTCTCATCAATAACATCTTAAAGCAAGTCAGCCTAACCTCCAGTTATGTTACATAATTTATATTTAGGTACTTCAACAAATGGCATGATGTTTAAGTTCTGAAACACTGAGCTTTGCAAGTTCTCAACACCTCTGAAAACTGGGCAGTGCTCAAGTCAACATTCAAATCTGGGTTATGAATGTAACTGTAGGCATCTCATTTGACAAATCCAGCCTAAATTAATTCCCAATTATTTTGGCATTCCATATTAGTTAAATATTAATGTCAATCATGTGATATTGTGCTCTTGACATTGTTGACTGTCAACCTTCCTTGTACCGATTCCTCTGCAGTGTCTTTGTGAAAGGTGTGCTTCACAGAGCTTAGTACCGAGTGTGGAGAGCCAAAAATGGGCCATCAGGCAGACTGAAGTACATTCAGATACTTCTTTGATAAGGCAAAAGAGTAAGATTCAGCAAGGGTTCTTTTAGGGATCAGTCATTGGTAATACCTATTAGTATTTAAGCCTTGATTCAGCAAAGCTCTTGAACAAGAACTTATTCTTTTTATATAGTAATGGTACATTTTAAATACTTGAAGTTCCGCATGTGCTTAAAAGCCTTACTGAATATGGGAACTTTACTTAGTGTTCTATTTAATCCTGGTGTCTGCTGGTGATCCTTCAAGAAAGGAATGGGATCTGTTTGGGAGGATGTGCAAGGCAATGCACAAAGAAGTATGTGGTTGAAGTAATTGAATGCTTCTCTATCTGACTGCCTTTGTCATAGATTGTTTTGTCTAATGACAAATAGATGACTGGAACGTAGTGGTTTTTAGTGGTTCCTTACTGTGTGTTCTCTCGATTCTTTTTTCTTGATACCCAGTTTGAGAGAACTTTCCTGTCAATCAAAATCTTTGTCAATCAAAGACTCAGTAGGCACTTTGAATCTGGAAAGTTGTGTAAAATGCTAAGAACTTTGACAAATCAGACAATGAATGTCTAGATTGTGGAATGAGTGAAAAATGCTGGCCTTTATTTCTGTAGATCGTTTTTTGAGAAAGTTGATTTGCTCATTCACAGCTGGCATTCTTTAATAAACTTCCTATGTATGTTTATCTGGGTCTTGTTGGGCTTTTTTTGTGTGCAAATAATTTAAATTAGCCTCCTGAACTCTTAGTTAAAAACTATGTGGTCTCACATATTAGATTTGGAGGAATTTCAATGGAGATATTCCCATCAGAAAAAGCCCAGTCTCTTCAGGTTGACATTTCTTTCTTTTTACCTAGGAACTTTCGCACTCAGTAATACTGCTGTTGCATGAGCAGTCTGTAAGCAAGCAGACTGCAAGCAGACTGGCAGAGCTTCACACGTGAATGGTTGCAGTTGAACTTGCAGTTGCCTTCACAGGGAGCAGGGGAGGACACAGTCTTTATGAACAGTTCTTTCTTCATTGTCACAGCATTTATGGTAGCTCCTGACACTCAGCAGTCATTTTCAGAATATTTGCTTTTGAGCATCAGGGCCTTTAAAACAGAAAATGAGCTCCTCTGAGCTTAAGATACCTGCCTAGAGATACAGAAAGCTAGTATGCAGAAATAATTGCTTGGGTAGCACAGTAGCTGTCTGGTTTCAGTCTGCTGGCTCTGTTGTGCTCTACCTTTCTGCATGCCTCAGTAGTTCTGGGGTGGACAAAGTGCCATCCTGGTTCTCTGGTAGGAGCTGCAGAAGAGCCACTAGGTGCAGCAGATTAATAGCACTTCTTTCTGGCTTGCAGCCTATTATCTAAGAGTTTCTTGCTTTGTGACCCATGGTGTCTGGCTGGTTTTTAAGTACAGACATTAAATTTCTTTTTTTCATTAGCACCAGGGTATTTTTATCTTTGAAAGGAGGAGGATGCTGTCAGTAAAGAGCTATGTAGCTTTAAGTGTTAAAAGAACCACAGATCTCTGGGTTGTAAAAAGAACGTCATTGTCTGAAGGTACAACTTCCACTGTGCTTTTCTCCGCATTTGTCCCAGGTGAAGAGCTTTTCCCACCTTTCCTGAAATTTGTGTACAGATCAGTAAGGAAGGCTTCAAGGCTTCAAGTCTTCATCTTTTTTTTTTTCTTATATAGTCTACAAATCAACTTCGCTGTAGCTATTAAGGAAACATCTGTCAGAGCAAAAGGCTCTGACAAGCAGCCAACAAAGTTGTGAGTGGTTTTTTAAGTACTTCTGTGTTTGGAACTCCTGGAACACCTTTCAGGAGTAAAAAAGCACCACTGAAAGTAATTTGCAATTTGCAATGGAGGTGTACAGAGCACAGTGACTTCCCAGATTCTTTAGATCTATTGCTTATCTTGATGCTACCAGTCACCTTCCTTCTGTCCTTTAGCAGACATCACAATTGCTTGGGGAAATAATTTCCTTTTTTTCTGCCTTACCTCCTTTTTCTGGTTCTTAAGCTATCGTTATTAGTGATATTGTATTGAAATCAGTCTTGCTGTGATGTTCCAGAATTTTATACTGGCTTTTAAAATATTTTTTTAAGTAGGTAAACAAGGCAATTCACTGTTCCTGTACTTCAATTCATGTATCTCAAACTTGTTTTAGTATAATACAAAAGTTTTAATGGAACTATTGGTCATGTTTTCAATTGGAAAAGTGTGTGATATTTATGATACTAATTAGGTAGGCACGGTATTGCTTTATACCAGAAGCTCTCAATACATTTTTCATTCTGCTATCAGTAGGGTATTATCAGACTAAGGCTGTGGTGAACGGTAAAGAATAACACCAAGTCAAGACAATGCTATTTAACTTGCTTAGTATAGCTCTCTTTCTGTATGAAGATTTCACATTTCAGTTACTTCCATATAAGGTACCAACAGGAAAGTTGCTCTATTGACTTCAAGTGGTACCTGAATCTTTTTCAAGAAAATGGTTTTGAGACTATTTTAGGAATTGTTTGGACTTTTTTGCAGTTTGATTAATTTCTGTGTCTTCTTAGTATGTGTGTTTAGGGGGAGGATGAGCAGAACATAAGGGAAGCTCAGTATATAAACATCTTTCTTACTATGATTTAATTGCCAAAATAAGTTCTACTACATAGTAAGCAGGAAACAAAAAGGAAGCATACACTATAATTTCATCTGAGTTCTTCTGCTGTGAAGTTTATTAATTTTTATTATATAAAGGTGTTCTCTCTCTGGCAGTAACTTCTCCCCTGCTTTGTATCTTTTTTATAGTCTGTGAAGTTGACTCACGTAAATGTGTGCATGCTTTACTGACCTGGAATGGATTAATTAAATCGCTAAAATAAGCATTGCTTTGCACAGCAAGGTGTTGGGACCCCAGGTATAATTCTAAGAGGTCCTCAAGAAATGCAAAGAAAACATGATACCACTGAAACATTTGATGTAGTTTGGAGAAGCATCATTTAAGAAAAAAGCATATTAAGAAAAACAAGTTGTCCAGTGTTAAACTGAATTGCATGTCTGTTCTCATTGAACATCCCAAAGGTTCACTTCAGTATGCTGGTAAAAGACATTTATTTGTCATAGCTGTCTGCTGGAACACATTTAAATGATTTGAAAACAGGCTTGATGAAGTGGCTGTAAGAGGGTGAATTAGTGCTGTGTACAGCAGCAGCAGGTTGGCCCACAGGACTTCTGACCCAGAAGGATCCTGAGTCACTGCAATCTGTTCTGTGGGAGATGGAAGGCAGTATGACCTGGCTCTTGGACACATTTTCAGTAGTCGTGAGAAAACAGCCTGTTGGCTAAGTGATGCTATGGTTCTCCATGCTATTCCTGGCCTTGTGGGCTGTGGTGCTGCAGCAGATGGTTCTTGTCCAGTTGGGTGGATTTGAAAGATCAGAACAAGGTAAGCACAGGAAAGGCACTTGATTGAGGGGGAGAGGGGAAGGAATGAAGAGGGATAAACAGGCCATGTTTATTTTATCCTTTTTCTTTGAAGTTTTTCCTTTCTATCTTTAAATTTTGTATAAATATATATAAATAACAAGTAAACAGTAAGACCATATTGGTGAGGGAGGAAGACAACAAAAGCTTACCATTAATGCTTCCATAGTCAGCTAAATTCTGACTTTCTGTTTGTATTTACTTGGAGAATCTTCAGTTGTGTTCATAAATTCCTCATCCACAAACTTCTCAAATGTGTTAGTAGCTAAAATTAATTAGTATTAGCTTTGTGATGTCACTGAACTTAAATGAGAAAGCCAGAAAAAGAGCCTGGAACTTCTTAAACATCCTTGTTTTTTTAAATACAGTCATTTTGGTATATAAGCACGAGACTTTCTAAAACCATAAAATCTGGCTTCTCAGGACTTGAGTGTTTGAGGAAATATAAAATCTAACTTAAAAAATACTCTATACTCATTTTATATTCTATTATGAAAAAAGTAGTAATTTTATTGCTTAGACTTGCTATGACATTCTTGACTAATCGGCCAGACATACTTCAAAATATTCCTTTTTCAGCCACTGACAGAGGCATAGTTCTACCTTGCAGCATTCATCTTCTAGCCTGTGCAAATTTTCTGTGCATGGAACAGCTATTTTTACCTTGTTTAGACAGAGTTTGGTGGGGGTAGTTATGTTTTGAGCTTTTAAGACTGGGATTTTAATGTGGGAATGTAGTTTCCCGGCAGTGCTTGCTATGTAATTATTGACATTGATAGCCTGGAAACATTTGGTAATGTTTTGAGTCCTTTAGAAAAGTCTCCACATTCCAGAGAATATCAGCTAAGATGAGAGCTATTGAAGCTATTGAAGTCTAGTCAGGTTTTTGGGTGGGGTTTATCTTGTTTGTTTGTTTGGGGTTTTCTGTTTGGTTTTTATTTTGTGGGTTTTTTTGTTTAGTTGGTTTTTTGTTTTGTTTAGTTTTGGTTTGGGTTTTTTTTGGTTGGTTGATTGGTTGGTTGAGGTTTTTTTTATTGTTATTACTCTAGTGTCTAGAGTATAAGTACTCTACTGTCTGCAGACTTTTTCACCAGTATGCGTCTGACACAAGACAGTTATATTGCTGTACACATTTAAATGGTCTATTACTAGTCTGCTACCAGGCACTAATAAAAACATATTAACCCTTTGGTCAAATTTTATTATTTTTCTAATTTTCTTTCTAGACAGTTTATGGTTCCACAGGATTTTTTAATTCGCAATCATGATACACTGTTAATGGGCTTTAGAATCTTGTCTCCTTGGCTTCATGCCAAGCAGAAGTCTCAACTATAGTTATGTTGAACAATTGTAGATATGACATATACATAACACTGGAACTCCTAATATAGACATAAACGTGGGGAAATGGCAAAATTTTTTTCAACATACTTCAATTCTTTATGCATGAATTTACCCATAAAAATAAGAGATATATTTGCTAACAAAGCATGGTTTGTATAAACTGGGTTTTACTCAACTTTAAACCCACTGAATTTCATGTTCAAACTTACCTGAAGGGAAAAAAACCCAAACACTTTATATGGACATATCACAGTTACGTGAAAAAATTGAGAGACATAGATAAGAAGGATTACTGTATTTACGATGTATAATTCATTATAATAGTAGATACTGGGAGAGAGGTTAGTAAAAAATCCTATTTTTTTAATGCATCTAAATCATTATAATTTACTCCTTCCCAACATTTGATCTGAACAAGCTGGAGAAATGGGCCTATGGGAATCTCACAAGGTTTAACAAGACCAAGTGCCAGGTTCTGCACCTGGGTTGCAGCAACCCCAGTATCAACACAGGCTGAGGAATGAACAGATTAAGAACTGCGCTGCCAAGAAAGACTTGGGCATGCTGGTGGATGAGAGGCTGGACATGACCCAGGAATGTACACTTGCAGCCCAGAAAGCCAATCCTGCCCTGGGGCTACATCAAAAGCAGTGTGGTCAGGAGGTTGAGGGAGGTGATTCTGCCCCTTCTACCCTGTTCTGATGAGACCCACCTGGAGTGCTGCAGCTCTGCGGTCCCCAGCACAAGAAGGACATTGACCTGTTGGAGAGGGTCCAAAGGAGGCCACCAAGTTGATTAGAGGGATGGATCACTTCTCCTCTGAGGAAGGTTAAGAGAATTGGGTTTGTTAAGCCTCGAAAAGAGAAGTCTTTGGGGTCACCAAAGTGTGGTCTTCCAGTATCTGAATGGAGCCTACAAGAAAGATGGAGAGTGCCTATTTAAAAGGTCATATAATGACAAGACAAGGGGGAATGACTTTAAACTGAGAGTAGATTTAGATTAGGTATTAGGAAGAAATCCTTTGCTGTGAGGCATTGGAACAGGTTAATCAGAGAAGTTGTGGATGACCTGCAAGTGTTCAAAGCCAGGTTGAATGGGGCTCTGAACAATCTGGTCTAGTGGGTGGCAACCCTGCCCTTGCCAGGGCAGTTGGAATTAGCTGATCTTTAAGGTCCTTTCCAACCCAGGTCATTCTATGGGTCTGTGATTCTATAATCTGAAGAGAGATGAGTTACCTTTGTTGTTAGAGTAAACCAACCGTCTACACATTTTTCTGCTTTAACCTGTTTGGCAGTCTAACTTTTGACTAGCTAATTGACTGAGAATTTGGATATATTCACTCCTCTATAAGGAATTTACTAAATAGTTAGGTGATAAGTACTGATAATTCCCTATGTTTTTCAAAAAGATAAGGAGTTCTAAGGAAAACCCAGAAACATGTCACAGCTCCTTACAAACTCACCAGTCTGATTTCCTTTCCGGGGTTACAAGATGTGCCAAATCTAGGTGCTGCCAGAGCCTGTTTGTAAGTGAATCTATTTTAGGAGGCAGTTTCTGTGTAGAAATGACAAGTTTCCTGATCTTCTCCAAGGCACAGACCCAGAAAAGAACAAGTCTGAGCTGGTGTCAGTTCCTAAAAAGAAGTGTTGTTTTTCTTCTGGCTAACCACTACCGGGCTGAGCTTATTCCAACATACTGGGGATGGGGGGGGTGGGAAGAAATGGAGAAAGTTGCTTGCAAGTCAGAAGTGACGAATTTACCTGAGTGGGACTGCTCAAAATTTGTAATCAAACACTTGATGAAATACCTTACCTGAGTTTTTTCTGAGAATTTTAATCCTTCCTTTCTGCATTTCATCTGAAAAACTGGGAAAATAATACTTAGCTCACAGGGATAGATGACATTTCCTTCATTAGCATCTCCAGCATCATTCTTGCACAAAAGTCTTCGAGAACCCAACAGTCCTTTTTGAGAAAGAGAGCTGGTATTCCTATCATATTTTGTGTTAATCTAGAGTTTCTTTATGCCTGCTTAAGTGATACCTATAGTAGATGTGTCCTTAGAATGAAATAAAGCAATACAGCAGTAAACAAAGAAAATTTGCTGAACTCAAAATGCTCAAGGGTTATGTGTTTACAAAAAGAAAAAAAAATCTAAGATTCGAATTTTAATTTTATTGAAGACATGGTTTGAATGCCTCACCTTCTCTCTGTATATTATATATATGATTATCTATAGAATTGTAGATACTCTGTTAACTGAATATTAGATCCTGTAACTAGGTATGAGGAGGGTAAATGTTACCATATGGTTTTAATAGCCGTGCTTTCAGGGAATGTCATGATGATGACTTGTATTTGGCAGTGGTATTGTTGAACTAGCGTATAATAAAGTGGTTTGCAGTTGGTACTTGCATTAATGAATGAGTATGAGTATGAATCATAAAACTCTGCTCACATTGAAGCTTTTTCAGATTAAGGTGAGTCTGAAAGACAGGGCGTAGTGTGGTATTCCTTTAATGTCTTAGTACTATTTGCAAAATACATTTTATTAAACCCTGGATTATGACCCAAAATATGGGTTTTATGGAATGAGAGATCTCAGCTGACTTCTGAAATGAATAGGAAATACTGGAAATATATGATTAGCTGTAATGGAGATGGAGGTCTCGTACAATAATGCCTCATATTGACCTCTTGCAATTTCCAATAAATAAAATTAATGTGAAACTAATCATGATCTGAACTTTCTGCTTTGAGTTCTTTATCTTTCCCTCGTTTTCTAATGGAACATGTCTATCTTTTACTGTCTGTTGCCTATATCCTTCACCATTTCTTCATCCATTCCTACCTTCGTGGGTTCTCTTTTGAGCTGAATTATGGAAAGAAGAAAATGTTAAAAAAAAATCCAAACCAAAAACCCCACAACTGTGTAGTCTCCTTAGCTCTCTTCCATTTCTGCTGAGCAAACTTAACTTGATTTCAATGTTAGCTGACATCTGGAGCTCTAGTCACCATTTGTGACTCCAGCATTTGTGGAGGGCATCAGTCCTGCAGGATCCACCCTTGTCCCTGAATCACATGGACCATTCTGTTGCTACAGTGAAGTTTGAATAGCAAATGAAGCAGATTTTGCTCATGGCTAGTAAATGCTAGGAAAATTTGCCTCCCTTATTCCAGGTGGCCAGTCAAAGCAAAGAGGGTGATCCGTTACCCATGGAGTCTGGGAATAAACTTTTTTCTATTTGACTGCTGCCAATATGCCAAATTCTCATCCTTGAACCTAGGTGCAGCTGTATATTTGGTTGTTGCTGGGAGCCAAAGGTGGGCTGGCAGCTCTCCAAGTGAAAGCTCTACCTTCCACATGTAGTTTAGACAAGTTCAGTCAAAAGTTTGCTATGTCTTTTACTTTGAACTTAAATCAGGAAGGAAGTTGTAGAGCTTTCTGGGAAAGCCTGTTCAAGAAGCTGGGCATAACTATACAGCTGCAGTACATCAGTACTCTGTATGCAATTTAGTTATCATAATCTGTTATAATAACCTTTAAGACAGTGCATTTCTTTTGTTTGAAAGCTAATGCCAAAAAATCCTCTGTCACTAGAAAAAAACAAAACAGAGTTTCCAAGATGCAGAATATAATGAAAATAGTAAAAATTGTCACACAATTACAGATGGGATACTTTTGCAGTACAGATAACTCTGAAAAGTGGAAAACTCCTAAAGGTGAAGAAGAGCAGTCACAGTAGTGCTGTCAAACATCATACACAAACAGTTGTGTATGGCTGTAGGAAGTTTCGAAAGCACGGGTGTTGCTGTGCCCAGTTGCAGGTTGGCGGTGATTAGCAACTGGCTTAACTGCTTAGTTGCCATTAAAATGTATGCCTTGTTGTTAATTCTTAATAGGGTCAATAAGTTGTTTTGATCTGTCAGACCAGGTTCTACTCTTGGCAGTAATATTAATGAACTGCAGCTTTGTAAATGTCATGGGAGAGTGCTGGTGTCCGGACTCCTGCCCCTCTGCTAATTCACAGAGCAGTCCTGGGGAGTGACCCACTGTTGGTTTTTGAAAAGGGACTGATTTCTTGTCTACAGTTCTATAGTTCCAAAAATTGTATTTGTACTTGTCTAATGGATTTGTTAAATTGTCTCCATTTCATGGATTTGTAATAGCAAATGTGTTCTAATAAATTTTTAATTATTTGATTAAAATTAAATTATTAATTAGAGATTATCTTCTGTGAAGCATAAGAAATTATGACAAGAGTAATCAAACATTAATTATTGAAGATTATACTGATAAGCTGTCTGCTGTTATACTGCAGATGTGTGATGGAAAAATGAAACTTCCCTTTCTGTAACTTCAACTCCAAAATGGGTAAACTGTACCTAAATCTCTTGGAGATGCAAAATGCTTCTTCCACATTTTTTTTGGTGGTACTACTTTAAGAAGTAGGTAACTTTTTAGTTGCCTTGCTTGTGTACAGACACATAGTAGTTCAAGATTTTTTTAATATGCACTTGACATTATAGCACTATAATGCAAAGTAGTTAATAAAGGGAAGTATTCTCTTTTGTAGTACAAGACTGGTGGGAAATCCTTCTTTAATGACAAATAGTGACAACAGATTTTACTTTTGGGGTTACCATCTTGTTGATTCCCTTTGCTTTCACCTCAGCTTTCCTGTTTTTGGTAGTTGGCTGTCAGTGCAGCTCTACATTGTTGGTTTTCAAAAATCATCTGAGGAAAGATAATGTGTTTTGCATGTTTTGTTCATGAGGAATCATGGTGCACATACATTGCCAAAGGATTCAAAATGTTAGAGTTTAAATTTCAAATATGAAGATTTTCTTTTGAGTCAAAAATCACCTGCTTTCCAGTAGATCAGCACATAAGCATTCAAGTATGAGCAATCTCACTAAACCAGTGACAAATAATTTAACTTGTTTTCTGAACTGAGAACTGTTGTATTGGATAGCCAGAGAGCTGAGCCATCCCCAGGTGGACTTGGAAGCATCCAACTCAAATATGAAAAGGAGAACTAGCTTCCAAAATAAATTATTAGGAGTAGATATTCGTGTTTCCCCTCTTCTGCTTTTATATCAACAGATGATGAAAGTTACTTAGTTTATACTGAAAATGTTGAAATGTGATAGTCAAACAGTTGTCACACCTGTGTTATGCTTTCCTGGTTGTCTAGACATTCCAACCTCCGTTCATTCCTGTGGATCTGAATCCATCACCTGTGCTTAATACTTATGTTTGCTGAAAAAAAGTAAATACTCTTGCAAGTGGTGTGTCATGAACATGCTCTTCTAACTTCAAACAGGCCTTTAATTCTCTTGGGTTATGTGAAGTATATTGGTGTAAAGATAGAAAGATTACTTTCAAGGAACCAGGTGTTCATTCTCTGAGATTTTTTAATAGACTTACCCATATATCTCCTGCTGTTTTCAGCTACATCAGAATGAAGAAGTATGTGTTTTTTACTATAGTGCTGCAAGCTTTTCAAACATATCTATGAAAGATGCTATTCAATTTGCTGTAATGGCTGTACATTGTATGTCCTTCTTTGTTGCAATATGCCTTGCATAAGCTAACTCAATTGCCTTCTCTTGAAAATGAATCTTATTCCATCTTCAAAAAGTTAAATTTATTCTTTGAGTTTGATACAGTGATACCACGGTTCATTCCTCTTTTCCATACCTCAGTCGTCTGTCATCTTTCCAAAGCTTCAAAACTCTCAAGAGAGTACAATGCATGTCAGATGTGAGAAGAGCGCTGTCTCAGTAAGTTTGACCTGATCAGGAAAATTTTCTTCTTCTTTTCTTCTCCTCCCTTTTCACCCTAAATGACTCCATCAGGAAACATCCAATCTTTCTGTAGCTCAGTTGATCAAAGTGCTGTATTGTTGGATCTTAATCACGTATGAATGGCTCCAGAAGGGATCAGAGCTCTCTTTGTTTATTAGAGGCTTCTACGCCTAAACCAGTGCCAGCAGCCATAAAGCAAATATGTAAGCCTCTGTTTGGTCATTCAGTGAACCACGTCACTCTAGGCTTGACCTCCACTTCTTTGCACAAGCTTCCTTCTGCAGGAAGGTAGCCAAGATCGTGGTCATAAAATATATTAATGCTAGCAATTGTAGAAAAAGGGATTATTTTTGTCTTTCTTTTTGATGTCTCTCTACTAATTTTTCTCCTTGTAGTTTCCTGCTTCTGAATATCCTCAGCTTTAAGTACAAGCTAGGTTCAAAATGTTACGGATTTGTCTGTATCAGATAGAGCGTGGTCTGTATCACTGTGGTATCACAATGTCTTGCAAACTGTAAGTGGCAGTTATGTGCCAATATCAAAGTGTAAGACCATAAATGTTTGGGTGTCTTTTCCTGTGAAATCGGTTTCTGTTGCACTGGTTGTATACATATCTTTGCAGATTGGTACTGGTTATAGGTAAATGGACTGTTCTTTAAAAGGAAATTCTTGACCAAGTGTTTTTACTTCTTTGTAGCCCATCAAGACATTGGAAGTGCTTAACAAGACATAACACTATTGGGTAGGATGTTAAGAAAACATTGTATTTCTCCTTTTGCTTCAGCTGTGCATTTTTATGCAGCCATTTTAATGATAATGTCACTTTACCTTTGTGTATGATACAAGCTGAGATGTTCTTGCTTGTAGGCTAATGTGTAGTTAATAGCTAAAGTGCAATCCCATATCTTTCCTATATTGTATCAAGCATGAGTCAATTGCATAACTCAAAATGAACTTACTATCTCTGAATGTTTGTAGTGAAAGGAAGCTAGAGAATGAGAAGCTGCATGTTATCCAGGGTATTTGTGCACAAACACAAGTGGTATTTTTTATTGGGTTATCTGTCTGTTAGTGGCATGCTTTAAAATGTCATCCAGTGAAGAAGGCAAACCAAATTACTTAGCTGATCAATCATATACTGTGGATCATGAAAAACAAATAATTGAACAGTTCATGTTTACCCTTTAGGACAGAAAATTCACTGTGTGAAGTAAATAACTGAGTGTGTTCACAGAAGTAAGGATCAGTTTATATAGGCCCTGTGAGTGTCCAGGCTATATTAGTAGAACAATATAACTTCAAATGTAGTTCCATTGGCTTTCTCTCTGTATATACTGTATCCATGAATATAAACAAGGCTAAAAGGGAAAGAACTTAGTGTTTTATCTAGAATTTATGGTAAAATTCAGAAAATTCACAAAATTGACATATGTTAACTTTTAATTAAAGATGGAATATACAAATCATACTAGAGGCATTATGGTCTTGCCTGTGCTTTGTATAAAATGAGCAGAACTGCTCTCTCCCCTCCTGCAAGAATAGCTGAAGGTCTAATCGGACCACCAGCCAGTGGATTTTTTTATAGGATCCAGTTGTACTTGTTTGTCCTGCATTTGTCTTTAATCTAAACCCAGTTGATTGCATTTATACTTTATTTTTACTGACAGATCCTGTTAATACATTTCAATTCTTATCAAGGGAACAAATGAACCATTTTTCTGTTTCCTGTGACAAATGTTACTGTTTCATCTTGATTTTTCTGAGCATTGTCCACTTTTCAATATACTCTGCTTCAAACTCTGTCAAGTCCTTTTGCAGAATTGTGCTTTCTGGTTGGCAAACATCAAGCTGATACACTACCAGCTGGACTGGAATTTTTTTTATATGAAGTAATTTCTGCAATGATAAATTAGACATCTTTGGTAGCACAATGTTTTATTGCTTGTAAGTCATCTAAAGCTATTTTGTATGGCTGATCTCTTCTCACCTCTCCATACTTCCCCTCTCCAATTCCTGCTGAACTGCCTGTGGTCTGACTGACATGATGATGATACTGTTCTTTCTGTCAATCTGTCTACAACTGGGCTTATAAAACAGTGTGGCTGGTGGCACTCTTCACTGCATGTTCAGTAAACTGCTGTACAATGTGCAAATACTTATTTATTCAAAGTCTGAGAATTTGATTCATCTCCAAAACAGTTTTGCAGTAAGCAACATGGCATGTTTTCCAGCTTTTCTGGAGCAATGTATAAAACACTTTATAGTATTAATTTTTTGAAAAACTATTGTTAGTGCTTAATCTTGTAAGGATGTGACTTCTTTTTTGAGAGGACAGTTGGAAATGTCACATTAAGATTTTGAATTTTCACTCTTACCAAGTGAACCTTTTCTGTTATGTCACTAAAGCATCTGTGAATTGTTAGTAACATACTGCTAGTACACTGATTCACTATAAAACAATAGAACCATTTTCCAGTTATGGAAGCAGACATAAAACATTACTTTGCTAATTCTAGTCTGTTCAGTAACTCTGGCATGATCTATCTGTCTGTATTTATAAGACCATGCTAAACATTCAAATCTAAAATGTTATTGAAGAACACATTTTTAGCTTTGGGCTTTTTTATAAATATTCACATCCATGGCTTCCTTGCAATTGTTTCTTTTTCTTTGAAATCTGGACCACTGTAAAGAAGAAAACTGCATTCCTGAGTTGGAGATTGAGGAATATTCAATAACTTGTTGCTAGTTACCCCGTTCTCATGCCAACTGTTGCATAATAGGCATAACAGAATAATAATGCTGAATTATAACTGGAAGTGTCAGGTATAAAGTCATGATACAGTGCTACTTTCAGACTGTAGAAAAATCACAACTCAGATTTATTTTTGGTGCTTATGGCTGAAAGATGTTCTATTTGTTGTTTTATTGCCTTTGTACTACTTTGGATTGCACAGGCTGTGATGATATAAAACTAGATCCTGCACGGTTAACTTGTTTAAAAATAATGCTTTAAAAGAATCAATTTCATTGTGAATGCATCTAATCAAATAAGTCATTTAAACATCATCTTACTCGTGTGTAGCAGACCGTTTTACAAGTAACTGAGAATTTTACAAGCCTGTGTTTCAGACAGGGTAATTGGTTGTTTCTTATATGTGAGTTTCAAACTTAAACTCATTAACTTCCATATATAGAACCTTTCCTAGCCTGGTAAGGAGTATTTAGTTAAGGTCTTTTTAGCTATAGTCATATATAATAGTTGATTATCAAGAGGTGGTAAAACGGTGCAAATTTCGAGTATGTTCTGCAAAAGCTAGTGATTATAACCTTTCAGCTTGTCACTAGTGGTCAGCAAACTTAGCATATGGTGGTTTCTAATATAAAGAGAACTCAATTAGCAATTGCAAATGTGCGGAATTATGACTTACCTCGAGCACCAGAACCCCAGATTTTAAAGAGGTGATTCATTAGACAACAAATTTGAATAGGTAGGTTACACTCTGAGTGGAGAGTGCTTAGAAAAATCTGTTGCATTAAGGTATTTTAGTCAACTGCTTTTAAGCTTCTTGTCCTCATGAAAAGTTGATGTCAGCTATATATTTTCTCTATATGATTTCCTTTTCAGTGAGGTGCTTACTCCAGGCATTACACTGTTGGTAAAACTGCAAGTCAGATGCAGAGGTAGAGGGAAGGAGCTGCCTGGCAGCTTGCGGAAGCTGGGTTTCCCTTTCTGCTGGAATCACTTGCCAAATATCTGCTTTTGTTTTTCATTGATACAGTCATGATAATTGGGGCATCCCTATGACATAGCACTTGCCTTCAGGTGCTTTTCTTCAGAAATAATCTGGCTTTTCAGTGACACTGTAAAGGTACTCCGTAGTTGTAGTGTACAAAGGAAAACCTAAATTCACCTAAAGTTAATAGCTTCTCTGGTCTCTGGGAACAATTTTACTTTACCAATATTTTATGGTAACTTTTTCAAAAATTTATTTATTGCAGTTTCTGCTTTTGAACAGGAAATAGTTAATTGCAGTTAGTTTTGAACTTCCATTTCCGCTGTGTGGATTTTCCATAATGAATAATACTCCCATCGGCAAAAGACCTAAAGGGAGGTTGAAACCATCCTATGTTTATACAGTGTGCTCTGTACTTGGTAAGGAACAAGAGAAATAGGCATGACTGCCGTCTGATCTGCTCTTGGGATCACACATCTTGTAGAACCACAGCTATTGCTGAATGACTTTTCTTTTGTGTTCATACTGGCTCTTAAATTGGAACAGTGTCGGCAGCATGAATGTGGGGAACCAACGACAAAACCCCTTAGAAATCCTGTTCTGTGCTGTTGATACAAGAATGCATGTCCATACAGTGTTTTGGTTCTTTGCAGACGTGGGCACAGTATACAGATGTTATTTATTCAAGTGCTAGATTTATATACGTGTTCAGACATGCAAATGAATCATCACACATGCACCTCTCCAGAAAATACTGTTTATCTGAACAGAAAGCATGCTATTTGCAGAAAGGATGTCATAATAATGATTGATCTTTGGACTTCTAATTATTGAAAAAGTTATTTTGACATTCTACATCGCAGGTAAACTTTTTTGGGTTGGGGAGGGTAAAATCTCAGCACTTGTGTACTTGTGTCTCAGGTTTTGTTGCTAGTTAAAGCCACAATCTGTAGTTAAAGCTAGCATATTTTGCTGCTGAAATCAGCATACTCTGTCAGTAGTGTTATATTCTGAAGTAAACCATGAGTATCTGCAGACTATTAAAAATAATGCTACTACAAAAATTCTGGAAGGCCCTGAAAGATTTCTTTTTAAAGCTCTTGACTGTTGAGTTTCTACTAGTTATTTGTATTCCTTAAGCTATTTACCTGAAGATGTAACAACAAACCTGAGTGAGACAGTAGAAAGGAGATTGGTGGTGTAGTAAAAGCTTTTAGTAGGTTTCTTGTAAAATTATCTTTGGATCTGTTCCATTCTATGTTTTTTTGTTAACAGATTAGGGGAATGATAGTCATTTAAACATATTATTCTAAGTTTAAATGGATCTTATATTCAATCAGTCACTTTTTATATAGATTAAGAACACATTTGGATGTGCTAAGAATACACTTACATAGCAAATTGTCCTCATATGCAATAAATTGGCATTTTTGTGTCTCTGCAGTATGTGGAAGAAAAAAAGATGTGAATATTAGATGTCCTCCAAATAGCTATCTTTAACCAAGGCTAATTTTCAGCATTACTCTTTAGGATTTTATATTCTAACACTTTAAGTATGTAACTGTCAGACAGTATCTGTGGCATCCCAAAGTACTTAATAAAACACAGTGGGTAAGAAAGGAAGCAATAGGAGCAGTAACTTAAAGAATGTGATGTGTGATTTTCACTTCTGATTAATTCTTTGGAATAAGATAAAGAATTAGAGCTGTAGATAATAAAGAAAAATATTTTACTGTGCTTTCATTGGATGCATTTTTTTACAGTACTTACTTCTCTGTTCTCATTGTTTCACTTGTCACTCAAGAAGAGATACTACTTCATTCACACTAGGGTTGGATAATTGTGAGCCCTTGACTTGTTTTTCCAGTGTAGCACTGGTTGTATGAATCTTCATCTGAAAGTCTGGTTTTCTCTATATAGATATGCTGCTGCTGTTCTCATGTTATTTCTATGTCTTCCATTGTAGGAAAAACACATGCTTATATAAACAGAATATCGTCAGTGAATAAGACATGGAAGGCTGAGTGCATAGGTATATCTTTTTGGCAGCTACATGAGATTTACTATTTCTTTTGAACAAATTAATAGAATGTAACCAAAAAACTCTAATGCACTGTAGTACCTTGTTGTGTGGTAAAGACTTGTGCAAAGAACTGATAGATTCTAGTAGCTTCTCAAAGCGCATCTTTGCTTCCATCCACATACACATCTCAGTGGTACTTCTGCAACCTCAGCAGTTTTCTATCCTCACTCTCATCCATCTTATTTGTCCCAGACCCATAATAGCATGACTCTGTGTATCTGTAAAAACAAAATACTTATCGATTTAAAAAATCTTCCCACTCTCTAGCTCACTCCCTCTTTTCTCGTCTCACACTTGTGTTTGCCAGAACTGTGTACACAAAGCACCGTGTACATTATTATAAGTGACTGTGTTCCTCTTTTTAAAGACTTAGGACCCAAAAATATCATCCAGGTCTCTTACAAAGCTAAGTACAAAGCTCAGTTGGATGTGCTTCAGGTGGTCTTTTATAAAACCCAAAATCTAAAAAAATAAAAAAAATTGGAAAGCTGTACAAACGAGAAACACTAATTTGTAAAGCATGCACCACTTCTTGTGAGGCATTGTGTTAAAAGGCTTCTGATGGCTTTGAAATCTTGTCTAGAGAAATTGCTGGCATCATTCAGAAATGCTGAAGAGCACAGACTTGATTCTTCTTTTGATTTTACTTCTGCAGGCCATATTTTAAAATAAAAAAAAAGGCAGCTCAATTAAATAATTCTCGTCATAATATATACTTAATGGATCCATTCCAAATTTTTAGCATTGTAGATACAGGCTTTGGCACATGGAATTCAGTGAGCAGTGAAATATGTATCTTCAAAGAACTAGAATGTCAGGGCATTTCTATGGCTGATAGTGGTGTTTGACCTCAACTAGCATACCTGGAAATAGCCCTGTGGCTAGGTTGCTCCAGACCATGGCACATCACCATCCCATCATCTGGGCACTTTCATTCCCCTCCCTGTTGTGTAACAGACATCCTGTATGGAATCAATAAGTATGAGGTACAGGTGCTTTAGGAGTGTTTATGATGCATAGGTGCATTACAAGGATCCCTCTAGATATGAATGAGATCACTGTTATGAAGAAGCATACAAGCAGGCCCACATGAAGTATCTTTTCAGGATGATGTGAAGTGTCTCTGTAGGAGGAATACATGTTATGAGACTTTGGCTGACAGTTGTACACGTTACAGCAGCTGCTCTGGTCAGACAGGAGGTCCTTTTCCACCAAGTGGGGTGTCAGATGAGGAACTTTCTAGCAGATTTTTAGGGAAAAGTGTTAACTCCTGAGTGACAGTGGATTGAGCTAGTTGATTTAAGATTAAGTGGCTATCAATCCACTCCACACAATCTTATAAATCACTATACTCAGAAGAGGACCAGCAGAAAAGTACACGTAGCAGCTCAAGAGGCTGTGCAGTTTGCAGTCCAGCACACTAACAGAGTGGATTACAGTTTACTTTTTAGCATCAGTGGTGATTTAAGCAATGAGTTCTGCTCCGTGGTTACTAGGTCAACATTTGTGGTTTCTATTTAATTTGCCAGAATTTCCTTTCTTTTTTTTCTGTTTTCTTCTTTTAGACATGACTTCTTTTACCTCTAATGCCATCCTTTTCCTTTCTGCAACTGTTCAAAGCTTTTCTGTTTATTTTGAAGTCTTCTGTAACAGTATAAATATACTCTGAGCCTCTAATTATGGTATTTTTTCTATGCCACCTGCAAGCATTTTACCTTTTTAGGTGCCCAGTTAATTTTCTTTAGGTTCCTCATTTTATGTAGTTTCCCTTTTTAAAACTTAATGCTATGTGACGGACTTTCGGCTTCTTTTCTCCAAAGACATTGAATTTACACATGAATTGTCTGTTGTTCATGGAGTGGCAATCAAAATTGGCACTCTTTCCTGCATCTTCTAAACAGTTGCTCCAAAAGGCAGATTTTTATGATGTCTGAAAAGGTAATCTCAGCATCACAGCTCAATGAAACTTTCACAATGTGGGTATGGGGAACCCTGATCTCCCATTGTTACTTCATTTCTTGTCCATGCAGATTAGGGATAGATAAATGAACCATTTCTTGCATGGATTCAGCAAATTAGATTATATTAGTTGAATTCATACCCCCACCAGTCACCCTCTTGCAGTAATACTTGGTTAATCCTGTAAAAGTCTTTCAAAAATTCAGAGTAGTTGGGACACTGACGAGACCAAGCCTTTGACTAGATATGATATACATTTTGTTACAATTTTTTGTCCCCACTAAATTGTTCAGTAGACAGCAATGAATGAAGAAATATTTTATCCATTAAGTTTTCCAATTACCAGCCTGGTAATGTAAGTATCTATCTGAATTTTGTATTTGTTTGGAACAGATTAATCACAGAGGGCTGGAAGCTGATTTGTGTTGATGAGATTTGGTAGTAAAATTTTGAATTTGAATGAAAAATAATGCTTTCAATCATCTTTTTTTTTTCATGTTGAATAGTAGGAATTACTTGGTTTTCATATAATGAAGTATCTGAGTTTTCCTATAGATCTTATGTCCATGTGTGTGGTGAACTGACTAGATGATGAGGTTCAGTAATAGAACATAGAAAAGGTTTCAGCAGGGCCTGGTTACTCAGCTTATGTATATCAGTTTAGTAACATCAGTTCCATGCTGCTTTGATAATTTACACCAGCTGAGGTTCTGGGCACCGATCCTTTTATTGTGTCTTGACTTTTCTAGCATGGAGGTTAAGCAACATTTGATAACCATATGTTTAATGTATTATGCCAGCAGAATAGGACTTAGAAGGTGGAATACTGGAAGACTGGGAATTTCAAACATGTATTGTTAGATTTTATTGGCTTCAGAATGTGGCATAAATACATTGTCAGCTTCTCTATAAAACAAGGCCCCCATGTGGAGTCAAGATAAACAGTGAGATGCGGTAAAATCGTAGTAAAGAAGTCTTAAAATTATGTAGATTTGATTGATTATGGTTTCCTCCAAGATTATATCTTAAAAATTTAGCATTCTCAAAATAAACTCTTGAAAATGTAAAGCCAGTATATAAATGCACATCTAATGTGTCAGACTTCTGAAGTACTTTCAAGTACTTTGCTCCGGCATCCATGAACAGGCAGAAAGCTTTTCACTGTTTGTGCAGACGGAAAGGCAGAAGAGCTTCTCTGAGGAACTCACCCCTTTTGTAGTAGTTTGACTGAAGGGAGCTGTAAAATAGTAACTGTTGATAATGCAAGAGCTACCTACGTGAGTGAGTATTCAGAGAATTTCAGCTTCCTTTGGATACTTTGGTGATTGGTGTACATCCTCTTAGGAAATCTGCAGGTAATGAGTGTGAATGATGGTCATCAAGGCAGAAAGCAACTAGAGAAACAAATATGGATGGAAAGCTGAGAGCATTCCAGTGGAAAACTCAACTGTATAAAAAGTGTTGGGCATCTGTGCCAGTCTGTTTTCATGTAATTGTTTCATCTGTTGCGTGTAAAAAAATGGTTCTTTAGTTAAATCTAAAAAAAAAAGAATTGTTCTAAAAAGTGAATGACTTCTTCTGAGTTGAGAGGGGGAGAAGTTATAGTAAATTGGAAAATATTTGTTCCTGAAAACTTCTTTCTGGAAGTTTCAAAGTTCATAGAGCTCACTTGCAAAACCCTAGGGTTTAGCAAACTCCTTTGTGGTGTGAAGTTTAAATGAGGAAATATGGTAACATACCACAAAGTGTCCCTTGGGTTGTGGAAAATCACTTCTGTGCTACTTCTGGTTTAGTTATTTATTATTTGTAAGCCAATTAATGTTATTTTTCTTTATTTGTATTAGACATGAGTCATCTAGCAAATCTTTTTTTTCTCTGTAGCAGGTATGAAGCTGTTACTTATGTGAATGCAAGCAGTTGTGCTTTTATGCCAGTATCAAAACTTCCCATTTCAAAAGCCACTGCTTAACAAACACTTTAATTTTGGCATTCATCTAGGACCTATTATGCAGATATGTGGAAAATGATGACAGCACATCACTGATTTAGTTACATTTCGATTACACAGCTAGAAATAGAAAAAAATACATTTTAATCAACATTGGGCATCCAAATAAATAATTTATCTGCAAAATTTGTTTCACTAAATCGATGCTGTTGGCATCTGTAGTCATTTTTCTTGGCTAATGGGTACCTTGGTAACCTGTATTGTGTATGCCCACAAAGACACAAGACTCAATGCTAGTCTGCTTATTGCCACCAATTCCTTGTGCATGTGTTTCTAGTTTTAAACCCAAGTATTGTCCTTAGAATGTAATGACCATCCTTCATATGGTGTAGCCTTAATTCAAGAGGCTGTGTAAAGAAGATTGCAGATAGACTTCAGTGAACTCAAGGGGCTGATGGCAATAGTCTTCCCGTAGAGGGGTTGTGGTGGACATCCTCTGGGCTGTGGGTCTGAAACATCTCAAATTACTCAGCCATGTTTGTCAGTTTAAAGCCAGTGGGCTGCTCTGCCCACTAACTTCAATGATACCTTGCTTTGCTATCCTTCTGCGCAGCTTTTACTTCCTCCCCTTATGTGACAGTCAAGGAGGCTATTGCTGAAACAGGCAAGAGAGCTTTCTTACCCTGCTCCTCAAGTACTGTGATCTGTGCCATTGAGTAAATTCAATTTGGTGTCACTTCAGCTGCAGGGAACATAGCAATATGTCCCTTATAGAGATTAGTATTTTGGTTTTTATTGCACATAACCATGCCAACATATCAGGTACTGATGTGGCACTGAAATAACAACACTAAAAAGTATGTATGCTGATACTAAAATACTGTTTGTTGAAGTCCTGTTTCTTTCAACTTGTATGTCTTAAAATTTAAGGGGAAGTGAATGTCTACTACTGCACTGCATTTTCAAATGGAAATTGATGGAAATAGATTCTAAAATTTTTCACCTATATCCAGCTGGATAAGCTGAAGGTCCATCTCAAAACCCATTTTTTCCTGACATTTGTTACTAAACTCTATGGTCGAAATTTCTTTCTAAAAAATAAGAAAGCCTTCCTTCCACATGGTCGTGGTTGAATTCTGAATTATGTAAGTTGATACAACTACAGTTGGTTTCATCCATTAGAATACATTGATAAACAAAACTGTAGACACTGTAAGAGCTACATAAAGATGTTGCAGCTTGTATGGACTTTGGAAGCCTTTCTTTCTTTTCTTTTTTTTATTCCTCCTGTACATGGAGCCTTACACAGTGTGTCTCCAGTTGCCTGTCTAGGGCCTCTACTGCCTACCGTGTTATGAGTAACTGCTCCTATTATTGTGCTGCATATTTGTGACACAGTCTGTAATAAAAGAAAATTAAGAGTATTTGGCAATAATTACAATGAACAAGAATGTACAGACTAAGTCAGAGCTAAAAACTTCTGTTGATATGTTGACAGCAGTAAGTACTGATGGATATAGTTTTTGATGTAAAAACTAAATGTCTATGTGGACAAGTCAAACATGAGTAGACTTTTGGATTAATTACTTTCAAAAACTAAAATTTTGATGAAAACAGTAAACAGTGGATCAGTATAATCTGCAGACTACTGTCTTCTCCTAAGAAATATAAAAAACATTTTGATATTTTACTTGGTATTTTGAAAAGTGATTGGAATATGTTACTAAACTAAAATCATTCCTTTCTCAGTTTTCCTGGGGGTCTGTGTTTCTGCCTTGACAATTGGTGCAACAAATGTCACTAGTTATTGGTCTTTCCAAAAAACTGCATCATGTCTCACATATAATATTTATTACTATCCTACTAACATTAGTGTGCTAGTCTTTTATGTTTAATTTTAGAAAGACTAACCAGTTTTGGAAGAATTTTTATTTTTGTAGGGTTCTCTATGTCACTGAGAGATGCTGTGCTATAGCTCACATTTGACTGGAATGTTTAGAATTTGTACATTTTTGATGTCTGATTTGTGAAGTTAGTCTGGTGACAAATTCTGCATCTTAAGTGTTTATCAGTAAGAGTATAATGAAATATTCAGAGTTAACATTAAAATACAAACATAACCTAAAATTTCTTAGTTACTTTTGCCAGTTTGGATATGTTTTTGAGCAAATGTTTCATGTGCTTTGCTCTTTGCCTTAAATCACTACAATTCTTCCTCAGACCTCCCATGCTCTTAAATGCATGAGTAGAATGGTAGCTTCCAAGCAGTTCACTCACCTCTAAAGAAAACACTTTCAGGTCATGTTATATAACCTGTATTATAAGAGCAGATGTGGGTAAGATTCTAAAAATTAATATCCTGATCTTTTTGTGTGTTTTTTTTTTATGTTTTGGTTTGTTTTTTTAGATGTGAGAGAGTTTTCATTATAGTATTAATACACTGGTCTCTTTTTTTCCTCAATAGATAAAAAAATATTTTGAACTTGAGCCGCTTGCACGTGGAAAGCGTTGGATTCTTAAACCCTGCTCCTTGGATGATATGGAGGCAGTAAAAGACAGCTTCTCCCTTCTAATAAACTTGCTAGAAGAGAGAGACTTCGAACCTTCAAGAATGTGAAACCCAAGAGAAAGGAGTGGTTCTCCAGACATCACTGTACTTGCTCATTCTGCACACAGCTTAATTATGGTGTGGTATCAAGACTAAGCTGTGATACGTTGTTCATACAGAGTTAGTGCAGAATGTCCTTTTGTTAAAATAAATGTTATGTGAGTCAGGTACACAACTATTTCCAGTAAAGTTGTCTACACTACTGAAGTAGGAAGTTCCTCTTTGTTTACCACTATTTCTGCACACTGCATGTTGCTTTCTTGCTTTGTGATAATCCTTGATAGGGAAGTCTATGCGCACAAAAATAACCTAGTCTGTAAAGGGGGAATTCTATGTGTTACCTTGGATTTTAAAAAATAACTAATGTCTAAATGATTAGTGGGTCTAATTTGTATTAGCTTGTTTACTGACCTCACAGTATGGAAAAGCACAGCCACTGAGAACCTAGGATACCTAAAAGGCAAGCAGTTTCATGTTAATACAAAGGTTATTCCTGAGGTTTTACTAAGTGAAAACACAGCTGACAAGTTAGTTGAGTCCTCTTTTAAAATCACTGCATAACCTTGCCAAAGGCAGAACAGTTATTTTGCTGGAAGTTTGATGAAAAGTGAATTAACAAACAGATGTGCACAGATAACAGTAGTTGGGGAAAGTAGGTGACATAAACGGGTGATCTAAGTAAAAAGATTTTCTTAGAAAAATACAAAAGTTGGATAAAGAAATAAACTAACTGAAAGTAGTTTTCCATAAAAAAGGCGAGGTAAATGTCTGTTAGTTCATCTGTGGAGGCTTTATTACTAGTTAGAAGTATGAGTGATTGAAATAAGGACTGCTTCCTTTATCACTCATTTGTAGACTACTACTGTTATTGTAACATTACCAAGGCATCTATACCATAATTAAGGGTCTTCAGTGTTTGTACTTCTCTTTTCAAGGGGATTATGTCTTGTTCTTTCAAGCTTCCTCTGAGCTAAGTGTTACTTAGAAGACAAAAAAGTATTCACTGGAAAACAACATTTGTAATACATTTAGAAAAAGCCCCCTTTGATTCAAGTAACACAGTCCACATTTTCTATTTCCATGTTTTCCCCAGATTTGCAGTATTTTGGCTGCCTTTTGTCGATTTTTTAAAACTTTATAACCCAATTTTGTCCATTAAAGAAATGTGCCAGGCTACTGGTTCACCACTGAGTCAGTGACAACAGGGAACGTGCAGATCAGTTGCTGGACTGATGCACACCTTGAATGCTGTGCCTTGCACATTCAGCTACCCTTGAGTGTCTGCAAACACAAACTGTAGTGATGTGTCATTAGTTTCTCATTGATTCTGCTTGTGTTCTGAAACTTATAATGCCATTTTTCAGGGCTTTAAGCAGCATATCTTTCCACTCTGAGCATTTATATTTTGTTTAATGTTTATTGTAGTTTCTGATTAGTTTATTTGGGGATAAGAAAATAGCAAAGATCAGCTTTTAAAGGCTCATAAAAGCCATTTCTCTATTACTTGCAATTATACTCTTTGTTAAACAAAATGTTTAATAGGTATTTTTGTTTACTTTTCAATTTCCCTGGATTTCCTGCATTGCTCCCACTGTTTTAACTTGATTCCTGTTATCAGAAAGAAGCTGGGAAAACTGATAAACTCCTTGTTTCATTTTGAGATAGAATAGGCAGAAAGCCTGAAGGGCATCTCCTTTCTTTGTTTTTTTATTCTCTTTCCTACCAGATCAATCGTCTCACTCCTAATACTCTTGGAAATAACCAAGAACTGGAATTGTTCATTTTGAAGCACAGAGTAGCCCTGCTTTGTTCAATTCTCTCTGCACACTTTAGTCGAGACTCATCTGCCAATCAGTTTCTCTTGTATGGGTTAAGGAGGTTCCTTTCCCTGGATTTAAGGAGGAATTGGATATAATTTACAATTTCAAACTTTCTCTTAGCTTAAGTGAGATTAGAGGCTACAGAGTCCTCAGATTTCCACAAGGTCCCCAAATTTCTGTCCTGTTTAGAGACAATGACAGGTAAGTGGTAAGGAGGAGGTGGGAAAATTGCTTGCCAGAGAAGGCAGGCAAAATGGGGGATTCAGAGCTTTTACTGCTTTTTCATTGGCCATTAGTTAGAAGATGTGAAATAACATTTTTTTACTGTTTTTCCCCTTCTTTCCCTTAGTTATGGACCAAAAGTTACAGAAAATGAAAATAAGCCCAACTATATTGCATTCTTGAAACTTTACTTATTTCTGCCATCAGTAGAAAAACCATCAGTCTGGTCCAAAAACCTTAGTGTTTCCAAGTTACATTTTGGTCATGATCTCCCAGATATGCACTGTTAGAAGGTGCTAATGACTAACATGAAAAAGGCCCAATACATGGTTTTGGCATATGCCAGTGGCCACTTAGACTAGGACCTTTAGGCAAATGTCAACTGCACAGAAGCAGTGATTTTGATTTACCAAATTATTTTGAGTATGCTTTTTCTTATTAATACAGCGATCATTCCTCACCACAGATTGAAACAATACCTCATAACTGCTGAAGGCTAAAACCAACACTTTACTTTGAATGTAGTACTTCTGTGGTTTTTGTGTTGTAGATAGACTTAATGGATGTGTACCTTTTTAATGTCTATAAGCAACTTCACCTTTTTGTGAGGGGATAAAAACATTCAGTAGCAGCTCATGTCATAATTCCTTGTCTATAGTGTTGTTGAATGCTCTGGCTTGGTAGAATATGTAAGCACAATGCAGTTTGCATTCTGCTAACCAATCTCAGTTGCTTCAGTTTTTGTTGGTTTGTTTTGGTTTGTTTTTTTTTTAATCTTTTCAAATGTGTTCATCATTTAGTGGAATAAATTTGGGCACTAGGCTCTACTTTACTTGCAAGTTCATTAAGGAGTGACCATTTTCTTTTTAAAAAAGATATTGTGCTTTAATGTTCTTTAGCCATCTGTTAAATTACTTTGTGTGTGTATGTGTGTGTATGTGTGTGTGCCCACACTAAGCTTCTCAGACCTGTGGCTGTCTGCAGTGTCTCAGCCGTCAGAGTGAAAACATTATCAATCAATATCCAACAACAGCTGGTTTTGACAACCTTCTGTCTGCTGCCTAATGCTTTACAGCTCATCAGTAAGACTTCTTTGCCTTCCCACTCTGAGCTGGTAATCTTACTGCTTCCATGTCGTGTCCTGTAGTTGTACTTCTAGCATTTGTATGGATAAAAAGTTAAATCTTAGTGGGTTTTGATATTCTTTCTTGCTGTATAATGCTCCACGTGTATCTTAGCTTGCCTATTCAAATATGCTATACAAAAATCTGTGATGTATTATTTCACTTAACTTCTTGCATTTCATTATATTTATAGAAGTTGCAGATTTTTGTACTGTATTACTTAATCCAGTTGCCTTTTTGTAATGGCAATTAATTTATATCACAAAAGTTTGTATCTTTTCTGTAGTCAAAAAGTATTAGTTAACTGCCACATTATCTTAACTTTATACTAAAAATACAGTGTCTATACATGAAGTTGACCCAATCAAATGGTCAACTGCTGACGTGGGGAACCTGTACTGTTTATGATTTATACATAATTTCCACTATCAAAAAAAAAAAGAAAAGAAAGAAAAAAAAAGAAAATAAACGCTGTGTAGAATTGAGTTGATAAGTTTTGATTTCTTGAGAAAGTAGCCAACTTGGGAGTATGGCATATTACCTTGATTTGGAATGTTCAAGATAAATTATTTACCCATAAGTGTAAACAAATATTCCTGTATAAATCATTGCTACGTCATACGTAGTTACACATTTACACACACATACATATGAAATAGAAACTTTCAAAAATTGACTGATTTTTTTGACAGCAAGATGTTGTTACTCTGGAAATATATGTAAATGGTATTGCAGGTTTATCGCTGAAACAGAGATTGGAATAATCTTTATACAATTCTTCCATAATATTAAATTGAAAGACATGTTTATATGACTAGAAATTATTTTTAAATAAATGACATGACAAAGTACATATACAAAACAAAAGCTACAGAAGTTGAGCAAAGTAATGTACTCTGGGAAAAATAAAAGATTGCTGGAACAGCTCAGTGTTATCCTGTCAAACATTATTTGAGTAGAAGATGCTCTGACAATGCAAGTTGTAACAGCTGATGGAAGTATAGTACTGCTGAGCCAGACTGGAGTTGCTGATTCAGCTACCAAGGTATGCTTTTTCCATTTTACTATTTTTAAATCTGCCTCTTAACCAAGACTAGGAATGAAAGATTTTTAAACTGATAATTGTTTTTTAATTCTTTTGTTTCATATAAATCGTAATTGAAAACCAGCTAATCATGCTTCATTTGATAGCTCTTGAAAGAATTTTCATTAGCTCACTAGCCCTTTGACCTAATAGTTTAAACAAATAAAAACATCTGTTTGTGTCAGCTGTAGGGTTAGTCATCCAGAGCCCAGGTTAACACAAGGGTAAGAGAGAGTCCCATATACTACATGAAAAAACCCCAAACTGTTTTCAGTATCTGCAGTTGAAAAGGACCCCTGAAATCAAGTAGGGTTGTTACTGAATTCTGTTAGGTGAAGAAACAAAAAGATCATTACCTTTCTCAGTCCTCAGCCCTCATGAGTGAACTGACTAATTTCATTGTGTGGGTTGGACTGAAGATCAGATCTAATTTAAATAGTTCTGAGACATTCATGCTTAATGCTAGCTGCTTATAATGTGTTGTAACTTTCATCACAGATACATTTGGAGAAACCAAAGTATGCTGTGTATATTGATTGTTCGTTCACCAGATTTCATAGGAAAATGTAATAATATGTGGTATTCCGGTGGGTTTTGATGGGATATATATTCAGGGCAACCTTGTTTATAGAGGGTATGTTTGTGCATCAAGCATGTTCAGCACTTCTATTTATGTCTTAAATATGCCGTAGTTTTTTAATCACTGAATATCCCAAGGAAAGGCAGATATTCAAATGTCAGTATTGGTTCTAACAGTAGATTATGTAGCTCCAGTTACCTGTGACAATAAACTGGGAGAGAAACGAAGTATTCTAATCATCTGGTTGTCAGGTTTACAGTAAATCCCACTGAAGTATTTAGCAAAAGGTCCAGTGCTTGTTTGGGATGATTATGGGAGAAGAGACACTCATTGCCTGAAAATAACCTGAATCACAGAATCACAGAATATCCTGAGTTGGGAGGGACTCACAAGGATAATCAAAGTCCTGGCCCTGTACAGAACAGCCACAAGAGTCACACCATGTGCCTGAGAGCATTCTCTAAACATTTGTTGAACTCTGTCAGGCTTGGTGCTGTGACCACTTCCCTGTGGAGCCTGTTCCAGTGCCCAACCACCCTCTGGGTGGAGAACGTTTTGTTAGGTTCTAAACCTCCCCTGACACAGCTTCAAGCCATTTCCACAGGTCCTCTCACTGGTCACCAGAAAGAAGAGATTGGTCCCTGCCCCTCCACTTCCCTTCCTGAGGAAGCTGTAGACTGTGATGAGGTCTCCCCTCAGTCTCCTCTTCTGTGGCCTGGTTTTGGTAAAGACCATATTTGTAATGAAAAACTATTGTATAGTTAATTTCTAAGCACAGAAACATTTCTCACACATGGAAAAACTCTACATGTATTTGAGAACCTGCCCACATACTAAGAAGAGGCATGAATTGTACCTAAAACTAATAAAACCAACCATCACAGCATGTCTTTTTTTTACCTGCCACCTCACAATAGTAAAATGCTGTTGTTCAGTTTTATTACGATGCCATGTAACTATAATTTATTGCATTTCAGTGTGCACTGGAAAGTATTTGCATGTAATAAGTAAAAGAAGATAAAAATCCATTTGTGGTTTGGCACCTTCCATGTATGAAGAGCTGCCCTCTTCCTAAGGAGACATTGAGCATTGGAGTACAGGAGCCTTATATTATAACTTCGTTATAAATCACTGCTAACTGAAATGCTAAATAATGGAAATCCCAAACAAAAAGTCTGGCACTTTTTAAATGCATAGTCCCAAAGATGGTGTGCAGGAGAGAGGAAATCATGACTTGCATATGAATGTTGCAAAACCAAAACAAGTTTAATGGCCCATCACACAGCAAAGTATTTGGTGTTTTAACAATGTGGCAGTCTTGAATTTGGAAGGTTGATAGATTTTTCAGGATCAAAAGAACATTTTGTAAAAAGTTTAATTTTATAATAGGTTACATTTTGGGCCTGTCAACTTTGACACAGTCGCATTAAAGCAATAATTCCTGCTGTGCATTAAGGTTGGCGCTCCAAAAATTTCTTCTATGGAAATGAAGCTGTTCTGTGTTCTGTTAGAAATGCTCAAATAGCATTTTTTTGTCCTGTGTCACCTTATTTATTTGAAAGAACATATCCTTGCATTTCCTCAGAGAGGCATATACACCCAAATTGCAATATTATTGTATCTTTCAAAGACCCCATTTCTGCCAGTGTCAAAATTGTCTATTTTGGAATGGAAATGGAAATATTTTAATGCTTATGAAAACAAATATCTATTTGCAAATCTGTCAGAATTATTTTATTATAGCATTCCCAAGTATGTAAGACCTAGGGATTCAAAATATAAATGGGATTGCACTATTTAAAATTAGCACTGATTAACTGCAGTATCTGGGAAATTGCTTTTTTTATTTAACAGTGGACTGAAAAATGCAACTCATAATTGCCCCAATATTTATCTTGCTGCAGAGAAAAAATTAGCCCTCATTAGAATTCATATGGGTTATGACAACCTTAGTCCATTTTTACTAAATTGCTTTGTTTGCCAATCCGCTCTGGTTTACATATGTGTCAGTTAAAACTGAAAGACTTCCTTCAAGTATTTGCAACTAAGGTTCATTTAAAAAAATGCTAATTGCCTTGTCTAAAAATATTTTTTAAATGATTTGCAGGAGTGTGACTGATGCAGAAAAATTCACTTTTGCCTTTAAGATATAGAGCATGACCTTTTGGTTACAGTAAATACAGTAACTGTATTTACCAAGTCTGGTAAAGTCATTACATATACTAAAGGTATTGAGACCATTTACCTCACATTCCTTCCTATTAGCTTCCACAATTAACATGAACCACAGCTGAAAAAATAATTCTAGTTGTCAGTGATAAATGGGGTGAAATCGTCAATCACTGAAGTTGACAGTATTATTTTTAAAAGATATTGCAAACAAATGTTTACCCAGAGATAACAGTATGTTGCTGAGATTTTGTTCTTTGGGGTTCTCTCATTTCATTCATGTTGCTGACTTTGGTGCTCAATCTCAGATTAAAGAAGGGGTATTTTTGCTTTGGGGTTTTTGGGGGGTTTTTTATATTTTGTTTTGGTTTTTTGTTTTTGGGTTTTTTTTCTGTAGCACGAAGATTACCAAACACCCATGCATCAAAGTGTTTAACAGAACCAGGAGCATTCCTGGTAACGCTCTGAGATAAAACTTCAGCTTTTTGTTTATTTGTTTTCTTTTCTTGATATGATGTGCAGACCTGAGGTTTCGGTTCAGGCCTGTCTCCACTGAGAGGTGCCAGTAATACAGAACTCTCCTATTATGGGCTATATAAATATCTTGCCTATTTTTGATGCTCAGTTTTGATGTCTAAAGAATTTTAATATCAAGGTCAAATATTACATGGTGGTTTCATATGTAGATGTTTCAGTGACATAGACATTAAAGAAAACGCATGCAGTGTTTGTAGAGAACAAATATCTTGTTTTTGACATTCTCAGTGCTGAGGAGAAATCTTTCATAAAACTGCTATGGGATGGTGAGTCTCGTTCTGTCTGCTTGTGAGAGGCAGTTTTGCTTTTAAGTTTGGTTCAAAACAAATTAAATAGAAACTTTTTCTTTCAAGTTGGTATTTTAAACTACCTGGATACTGCCAATTAGCATGTTCTCAAGCACTTTGTCTGTGAGAATCATTTCACATCTAACCTGATTAAGGCCTGAGGAGGTGTTCACTACTGGTCAATGTTTCCAGTTAGTGATTTGATCTTTTCAATTTCTTCCTGCATATAACATTTAAAAAACCCCTTGATGTTCACACCTGTTTGCACATCTTGTGTCAGGCAAGTGTGCTCTAGGAGTGGTTGTCGAGGCAAGTCTGGAATTCTCCTGGCACTCAAGGATCAGTTTGTTCTCAGTTATCTCCGGATGAGACACAATATTGTTTTCTTTCTCCATCAAGGCCCATTTTCTCACCATCTTTTTTTGTTTCCATATCTGCTTATTTTGGATGGGAACTCTGGTTCATGCAATAACTAATGTTGAATGATGCATTTATCTTTTAGCAAAACAGGGACTATTGCAGGAGAAATAGTTCTGAGACTCTTTTTAATGATCAAAATTACAGGTTATGTTGCAAATACTAACTAGAAAATGTAATTGTTAGTCAATGGGTTTGAGTATATCTAAAAGCCAAGATCAAGTGTATCCTATTCCAGCTGACTGATGCTGAATATTGGTTCTCATTTGCTAATGTCAGAATTAAAGCAGAAAAAGTTGCCAAAAATACATGGTGTCTGATTCAGCAGGAAGCTTAGCCCAGTGAGTCATGAGCCACTGTTCTGAATGGCACTGAGACCTCTGTCTCTCTGATGGGAAGCAAAGATGGCCATCTGCCTGAACCTATGACCTGTAGACCATAAGATACTTAATATGTTTGCCACAGAGCTGAGGGGAGATACCAGTTTGAGGAGGCCTTGATAGCGGCTCTACCTGACCAAGTCATGCCAGAGAAGGGACTAGCAGTCACTGTTCCAGCAGAGCCCGCTGCTTGCCAATGGCCCACTTGACTTGTCAGGAATGGTGTGGAGTTTAGAGCCACAAGCCAGCCATGTCTGGCTTACTGAAACAAGCACTTTTCAAGGCGACGAAAGAAACACTGAAATGGGAAAATGAGTGCTGGTGGCAGGCCTCCACACCTGTCATGCTGTATTACAGTTTCAGTCTTTGATTGTTGGTCCCATAAAGGTGTCGTTTTCTTCATGTTATTAAAGCAATTACAGTTATTATACTAAATTTGTCCTTTCTGAAGGGAGCAAGAATAAATGAGAGAGGATTTGCATACAAATTGAGCCTGATGTGGGGGAAAATCAGAGCAGGTGGTGAAGCTGTGAGGAGACATTATGCAGGAGCATGGCCAGAGCTGCCCTCCTCCACAACCCGTTGCTGGTGACCCTTTGAGGAATGTCTCCTGACTGTCTGGTGGATTCATTTGAATGAAGGACAGTTTGGCGCACTGTTATCCTGGGCAGATCAAAGGCCATGTGTTGGCTGCATGGATGGACAGAGGAGGCATGTGAAAGGCCTCCCCTCCCATTGGCAAGGCCTTTTCCTTGGCACTGCTCAGCCCCCCCCCCCCCCCCACCTCTTCTCTCAGAGACATACCCCTGTGTAAGGCAACTCTCCTGCCCCATGCTGCCAGGTAGGATGCCTGCCTTTGCTGCAGGAGCACCTGCCTCTGAGTGTGGTGGGTTCCCCTGGCCTCAGTCAGCCGGGATAGTGAGTAGTGGTGTGGGACTGCACCTCCCATTGCATCCTGGGAAGGGTGTCAGGTCACCCATGCAGGTGTTTGTAGTTCAGAAGAGGAAGGCAAGGTGGGCAGCAGGTTTCCAAACCCATCCAAAGTGACAGCGTATTTGGCTTTTGGGCATGGAAAGCCATTGCTCCAGTTTCCCACTGTGGTTGTGTTTCTTTACAGAAGGTTCCCCTTGTGTGTCTAATGACAGGGGTAGGGGTTCTTACTCATGAAAGTGCTATAAAATATTAGGAAATAAAGCTATTTTTCTTCCCGAGACTGAGTTTTATACCCCAAGTCACTGCTAAACAAAGGATCAGTGGTGTGGAGGAAACACAAGTGCCTGGCCCTGTCTTTGTTAGGTTTGGACTAGTTTCAGCCCAACAATTCTGGTAGTGAGTAATTGATGTGCAAATTAATTTCATCTACACTAGTAGATGAAAAGTGTATCTGAAATATACATTACTTGCAAATGAACCTTTGTTATAGTGGGTTGTCCTCATTGAAACAGCCCTGGAACATGCTGTTTAAATAAGAAAGAATGCTGTTGTACTTTAGTAATGTCTTTTGACACTGAATAAGATTCTTTGAATTCCTACAGATGTGGAAAAAAAGCAGCCCTGTTTCTCTTTTTTAGGAAAAAAAAGTTGTGTTTGCATTTGTTTAATAAGTGGGAGAATGATTATAAGTTGTATCTTCATGGGTCAGCTTTGCAGCTATATTATAGGGCAATAACCAAGTTGCTTTCCTGACTTAACATGTACATGGATATCAAGACCAATGAAGGTATGTTGCATTGATCATTAAAATTAAACCAGTGAATGGCTGTCTGTGTGAAGGTTCATATTAATTTTTAAAAGTCTATAGCAGTAACAAGCATAGCAGATATCCTAAATCAGAACATGAGGATGATGTTCAATCATCTCCTTAACTATCTTGAAGAGTTTCTCTGTGTTTCAATGTCAGACCTGTCTCCACTGAAAAAGAGTAACTGGTTAGAGCATGAGCTACCAGAGTCATGGCTGTTACTGCAGATCTGCTGCTTTAATCATGACAACTGTTCTGCTCTTCAGTCATGGTTCAAGGTTGATCCAGAAATATTCATTTATTTCCATTGTTAAAGTTAAATCACTGATACAGAAGTTACTATCTGGGCATTCAAGTGTGGGATTACCAGCTTTTTACTTGGATATTTTCCTCTGTAGCCACAGAAGAAATAATTTCCTTTTTTTTTTGCACTGTGGTATTTAAATGTGAGAAAACAACTGAAAGGATAATAAGTCAGGAAAGCTAATTCTCCTTTTCCAGGCAATGAAGAGAAACCACATGGCAGGTGAAACATCTTGCTTTGGAAATCCTGGTGGACTCATTGATTTACAGAGATCTATCCAGTTCTCACAGTTATTAAAACAGAAGGATTAAGATTTGGAGGACGTGACCAGCTAGTCTTAGTCACAGTGCAAGTAAGCAAATTCTCTAATTCGTATTTTTGATGACTTTTTAAAAAAAAATTATCAAACCTATACTTCTGACCACTCCATGGCTTTGCAATCTAATAGTAACACAGCTTGGACTTTTGAAATTCAGCAAAGTTTGTGAATACATTTTTCCTTATAATATGTGATCTTTTAAGAATGAAGAAACATTTTTTTTTTTAAATCAATATTTAAAAAAAATTACTTGCTTTGGTCATAGCTAATTTAGCCCTGATGAAGATTTTTTTCATAGACAGAATAGAATATTATAGTTCAATTATAAGGGCCTGCAACAGCTATCTAGTCCATCTGCCTCATTGTTTGAGGATTTGGACCATTGTCCAAACCTGTCTGCTGACCGGCTAGGGTCACTGACCATCTCTCTAAGAAGCCTGTTGCAGAGTTTGACCACCCTCTCAGTAAAGAAATACTTCCTAATGTCCAGTCTAAATCTCCCCTTGTATTGCTTTGAACCATTCCCATGCATCCTGTGACAGGATACCGTGGATCACTACCATAAGTAGCAAAAATGCTAATTATTGGACTGCAACTGTATGAACTTTTTCAGAAAGCGTTTTCTGCCCTGATCTGTCCCATCAGAACCCTGTTTTTTCTCTTTATCTGCATCTGTTACTCAGTACTAATTCTCATTTTATGCCCTCTCAAGCATTCCCCTTACACAGAAGATTCTCAAATGCAAACACTTTCAAATACATTTCTGCATACTTAGTGAAAAAAACCCAAAACCAAAAAGAACCCCAAACCCTAGGTGTCAGGATGTTCAAAACATACAATATGTTTTTTATTTAATGCAAAGAGACACAAGAAAAAAAGACGTTGACCTCACTCCAGGAAGTTTTTCCCAGGAACATTGCAAAATATATGCAAACTCCCTTGGCCTATTCAACCTTTCCAGGTGCATCACTCTCCTGGGTACCTAGACAGATGTAGAGTCAAGTGGAAGTGCAGATAAGCATGTTCGATACCACCACTGTACTGAGATATGCAGACCTCCATATGGAAGGCAAATATTATCAATTTTTTCCCCATTTTAAAGTTTCCTATTAGGAAAGTTTAGCCCTACCTGTGGTTACAGAACAAAGGAAAAATCTTTTCTATATGCATTTTATAAAATATCTCTTATGTAATCATTTATGGGACATTATAGCTGGAATACATAAAATGTTTTGGTATTTATTTCTCCATCAGAATTGCTCAGGTTTTTCTTCACCTGTCAAAATGAATTGCCTCTACTGAGCAGTGTCTCAGTGTTCTGCATGTCTCTATTCTCTGGTTGCTTTAAGGCCACAGTATATCAGATTCAGCTTCTTAAACTAAAAGGTGTAGGAAATTCAGAGAGAAAAATATTACCAAAGTAACTTTATTAAAGAGCCCTGTATGGAAGATCAATGTCTTTGCTCAAAATGCACTCAGAGAAAAAGTTGTGTTGAAAAACAATAAAAAATATTACACTGATGTTTCAGAGGTTGTAAATGTGAGATTCTGTTACCAGAATTACTTTAGTGTCATATATACTTGCCTATAATTGAATCTATTTTGAAATTTTGTCATCTATCCTCATTTCTGTGTCTGCCTTTGTAACACACCTTTTCAAACAGCACATGGTCTGATTTTCATTCTCAGTAAAATTCCCTGTCCTCCTGCAGTTATCCTGAATGTCAAAATCAGGGCATAACTTGCCCACCTTCATGCTAAAGCATGACTCCTCTTATGGGGAGTTACAGCTCTTGTTTTTCAGACCTATGGTTCTGAAGGTCTCACAAACTGTTGGGATTATACATTTTTCCCTCATCTGTGAAATCTCTTCATACCTGCAGCATTTACACAGCATGGAATGAATGTCCAGTAATGAATGACAATGAATGAAAAGACAGAACAGATGTATTTGGACAAGAGAGCCTTTCCACAGTGTGTGCAGGGTGAATTTGGCAAATCCATATAAACAGACTAGAGAGAATGATGGGTATCACCCTCCATCGCTTAGGGCAAATGTATTTCAGAAACATAGGCTTAGTGTCTTCATCTATCACCTTCAAAACAACCCCCTAATCCATGGTCATGGTATCCTGGATGTGGGTCTTGAGGTCAGGAAGAAGAAGTGAACTTCTCTGACTGGCCTGGTCATTCTGCTCTCCTTTTCCCAGGGCAGGCAGGTTGACTTTCTTTTTCCCATCTGAAGGCCATCGTGCAGTTCTCTGAGTAGGTAAATCTGGTACCTATCCAGAAACTGACTAGTTCAGAACACTGATTCTCATCTTACCTATTCAGCTAGAAGGATAGAAACCCACTAAACTTTCACTCATTTTCTGCTTCATTTCTTGATCTGCAGGATCCTAGAAAAGGCTCCAGCATCCAAAGGTCTGGGGCTCCTTCTCATACAGCTGTAGTAACCATGAGCCCTGGGAATGCCTTGAGAAGTGACTTGGCTGCAGACATCTTCTCCATGGAAGGTGGTGTCTGTGGCAGCTCAGCACAAAGGCTGCCTAATGTCACAACTTAGCTCCCTCAAAAACATGGCACAATGCCAGTAGCTCTGCTCAGACAATTGCTAGATAACATCTCAAAAGCATTCTGGGAAATGTTTTCCTAATTGACTGTTTATCTCAGAGTCCCTCTCCTCCTCTCAAGCAATTGAAATCTTGCTGGGATAAAGGGCACTTTTTAGAATCTGACATACACCTTAGTGTTGAGAGTATTAAGGATGTAGTGTTGTCTTTCAAGGATGCCAGTTATGTCTGCAGCCTTCTACAGAGTCTGACATTCAGACCATCCTCACATGAACAGTTGTTTACAGGTGTATGGAACAGTTTGAAGCACGCATATTTTCAGACAGTGACTGCTACATGGTCTGTAGCTAAGCTATCTTGCAATCCAGACAGAACAGTTAAAATAGGTGAACTTGTGTCAATATTTCCTCATTTTTATCTAGGTTTCGTGGAGTGCCTTTGAAAGTCTGTCTGGGCAGTACTAGCTGTTAGCTCTCTAGGGAATGTTTTGTTTGATTTAATTATAATAATGTCTGATATAACAATCTATTTCTACCAATTCTTCTCACATCAATATTTATTCAGTGCCATAGTTTTGTGTTGTTGGAACATCCTGATTTAGCATTATTCTTCTTCTATGGCTCTTTCTCTGTTATTCAAACAACTTTACAAGCCTACAGCATTAACCCTCACTCCATTCTTTACAAAAGCAAGGACTTTTTTTCTTCTGTTTTGCAACAAGGGAGATCAAATGCAAAATGATTTTGACCTGAAGATCATCTGAAGCAATGCTGGTGCTTGAACACGGGATTTCACTGCAGTGCTTTCCCTATGCAACTAAGGCCTCCCACAGATTAGACTAGCAAAGCAAATTTGCAATCCTTTCATGTTAAGCTTCCCAAGGCACTTTCACTTTGGTAACCCAACAAAATTTGTCTGGGGCTTGATTTCATCAAACACAACCAGCATGCAGTCCTGTTGTACCTTGCTAACAGTTATGACTCTCTTCTGCAGCTGTTTCAGAGGAGACAAGGTTGTGTACCAGCATGACTCGGGTTTTAGTTTTGTCAGAGTCCAGCTATGTTTTGCATCACAGTACTACAGTTTTATGTAGGCAATGTGTACAACAGTGTAATTTTAAGTGGTACGGGAATTGTATACTTACATCTTGGGTCATATTATGAAGAGGATTTAATGCTCGTTTTCATGAAAGACTAATTTTAAAGAGACATTTGTCTAAACGGTTCATAGATTTTGGCTTTATCTTTTTGATGTGTTTCTGTACAAGAAAGGATCTGTTGGATGCAGTTCATTTCTTTCAGCTGTAGCTAGACATTCACATATATCTTCTAAACAATATGAAGTAAAATCCAGTCAGCCATGAAGAAAGGATATCTGTTTACAGTTTAGAATCTGTGCTATTACGTATTTCAAACCCTCACTATTGGATTTATGGATAGCTCATGTTGTTATTTAAATGTTTATTTGTTTCTTTACTATATTTCAAACCAATTAGTTTCTAACTTTCAGGCAAAGTTCAAACTGATTCAGTTTAAACTGAATGGGTTCACGTGGCTATTTCAGCCTCAAAGACTTCGAACTATGTTAAATTCATTTACAGTTTTAGTGAAAATTAGGGAAATTAAATTTTTCTTTAAAGTAAGTTGTTTAAGATTAAGTGACTTATTTTCAAATGAAAATGTACTTGTAAATTAGATGTGCCATAATATTACATCTCTTCTGAACATGACATATCCATCTGTACAGTTATCCCTGACTCACCAGAGCTGAATAGCAATTGAACACTGTTAATACCACACAGTGGTACTAGCGCCACTTGCAACCCATACTTGTTTTTTCAATAGGTCTGTATCTGCCTCCGTGATCTGAAAGGACTGCATACAGATGTGTTGCAGCAGATGCTTGTTTTATGTAGATGTGGTGAGAGTATATGCCTCCTTTCTTTCTGGTTTCCATCTGGAGTTGTTTTCTCAATACTACTTCATACAAGATTAATTCCCATCCATCTTATTTTTGCTGTCCTAATGCTTTCCAATAAAATGCTTTGGGATGACTAATACCCAGGCGAACCTACAGACTCCATCTAGTTTCTTTGGTTGTGAGTTTATGAGGAAAAGTTCATTTCTGCCCTACCCTCCTCCCTTGCTCTTCGTCTTCAGACCCTGGTGTCAGCACCAGTGCCGCAGCCTCAGTTTCCACTATGGCGACATAGAGCAGCAGAACTGGGAACCACAGTCTGCATAGAGCAGTGCATCCTTTTCTCAGAGAAACCCAATCTGCATAAACTGCCACACTCTGAAGTTTTTAAACTTTCACCTTACTTCACAGTTCTCAAGTTAAAATAAACTGCTTGACTGCTTAATTGCAACTGGATTGTAAATCTTCTAACAGTCATCTGTCTTCTACAGCTTGCACACACCAGGGCACCAAGCACAATCATAGAGCCTCACCAAAACGAGGTACGTTTGCTGCAGATTCTAAATATGGTACAATTTTTGTGCTGTATCATTTTGATTTTGTGCTATTATCTTTTCAATTAAGATATTGCTGTTTCTTTTGTTCATGGAGACAAAAGGAAAGAGAGCAAATGCATAATAGGCAGTCCCTGGTTTGCAGTATTGGAATAGATGAAATGCATTTCACTATCTTGACTGTATCAGTGCACTCAAGCTGGATAAATGAACTGAAAAGGCCTCTGACCCAAAATAATGGTATATAAAATGCCTCCTTCAATTATATTGAATATGAAACAACTGTATTTTTAAGAGGTTGTATCTTGTATGTCTGTATTCAGTCCTGTTTCTTCCCCCACATCTCTGTGCTGCCTTTCCTTGTTAGTTCATTTAAACAGGGTTTCTTTCTGCTCAATTTGCATTCAAATGGCTGTCAGGGGAATTTATGGAAATAATATAAGTGCTTTTATCACTATGTATTTAGTCACATGTGCTAATTTTCAAAAGATGAACTTGTCTAGCATCTTAGCAAAAGAAAGAGTAAGAGTCGAGCACCAGTTTTATGGCTATAAAACCAAGACCAGCATCCCAATTAATGATTTTTTTGGCTCAATTGTTATATCTTTGTCTATTGTGGCCCATCTTATCCATTGTCTGGCAGATATTTTCTGCTTCTTCCTCCCCCCTTGCAAAGGAGGTAGCAAAAAGCCCTTCTCTAGATCCAGCACACAGTGGAATCTGTTTCTTTTTTTTCTTTAGCAGTGAAACACAGATTTATTGAGTTTTGGAAATTTCACTTTGTGTGCTGTTTCTTTTCCTTAACTGGTGTTAGAGTGATAGGGGCACACCTCTTTCTCACAATTAGCAGGAACTCCATGGAGGCCACCATGAAACACCAGTAGTTACCTGTGTGTATTGATTCTCTGAAAGATGACTCTGCCCCCTCTTCTTCTCAAAGTTGCAATTAGCAGATTCCCCAACCCCCAGTGTATTTGGTAACATCTTTAGCAAATTCACAGCCAAGACAAACTTAATTTTGACCAAATCTGACACCAATGACTTATTAAATTGAGCATGTAGTTATAGCTTAGGTAATATGAGATACTTTTTGGTCTGGCTCCTTTGAGACCCAAGTAACTTTATTTTTCTTTTTGGCACTTGATGACAAATACTTCCTCCTCTGTTTTTCTAAAAATTGCATTAATTAGTGCAGAAAGAGACTTCCATAAAGCATGTAAGTAGTTCAGGGAAACAGTTGGAGGCAGGAATGCTGTGGTTTTTCAGACAAAATCAAGAAATTTATTTTTTAAGATTTTTTTTTTTTAGATCTACTGTTAAGCTGTCTGAGTGGCAAATTATCCATTATATTTTCACATATTTTCTAAAAGAAAGAGATAAATTGTGTTGAAATTGTTTTGTGTAAATGTGAAAATGTTACATTTCAAGGCTTTAAATCTAGTGAGTTTTAGATGATTTGTGTTACTCTGCCCTTCTTATTTAGAAAGTATATAGCTATTACATAACACCAAAAAAAAGGCCAATTCATTATGTAAGTGTGAGTTACTGATTTAATTATGAAATTCCTGAAATGGAGGAGGGTCAAAGGAGGAATCACAGAAGTTTTCAAATCTTCAGCTCAAGAAAAGTAATGTCATGTCCAAGTATATTTAGTGAATGGTAATGTAAACCACAGACAAATAAAGAGAAGAGGAGAAACTAAATTCTCTGGCTTGAGATGGAAATGTATTGAATGCTTAGAGCCAGAGAAAGAATAATTTAGATGGGAGTATTTCCCTGGATTCTGCACTACTAATAAATCATTGCTGGTCATGCAATTTTTAGTGGTCTCAATAATGATTACATTTTGCGTATGCTGGTCACACTTAGAACTTATGTATCGTCCTTTGTTCTGCTGTCTGTATTACTAGTGCTCTGGATGCTCTCAGGTGCTGAGAAATCACATTTTTTGTATACAAAGAAAGAGGCGAGAGTGTCTTTATGTACACACACCTATATATATGCATATGCCACAGCTCCAGTCCAAGGAAAATATTATTTATCATACAAGTTTTTTTCAGAATTGTCATCAAGAAATATAAATAGATTTTGTAAAATAGGTAGAAAACTTAAAATTTAAATTCTATTTCTGAGTTTATTTTCCTTGTAGGGAGGACAAGAAACAAAAAACATGCCAGTCTATCTCAGACAGTGTGAAAATATGTTGCTTTGTGTTCATAAATGACTTGAAATTCTTTGGAGAAAGGCAGCTATTAAAGAAAAATCTGTCAGACTGCAGTATACAATACCTTTACCTAAGGAATTGTGATTCCTTGGGATGTGAATGAGGGTAGGGAATATGTAAACCAAGGGAAAAGCCTCTAGAGGTGGGTGCTGAGCCATAATAGCACACAGCCTGAAAAATGATGGAAGAAGAAATGAGAACAGCTCCCTTTTTTTTTTTTTTTGAGGGAAAGAGTATATATGCATCTTCCAAGCCATTGCAAGAGCATTCACTAATGCGTGTATGAAAGTTTGTAAGGATTATTGGGTCTGAAAAACTTTCTTACCTGAAAGGACAAAAGGTGAAAATACCCAATACCTATCAGGTCAAGAATAAAAAAAGATAACAAAGATTAATTGGTGAGAAGTTTAAAAAAGATCCCTATGAACATCTGTGAAGGACACAGTACTTTCTGGAAGTCAGAGTTGTTCCTCCATCCCTGTGGAGTTGGTGGAAGGACAGCCCAGAGACTGCAGATGAAAATCTTGGCACCGAGGAGTAAGAACCTGCTGAGAGGAACAGTGAACCAGCAGCCAAACCACAGCAGTGATGAAGAAAACTTTCTGCAGATTACAGAAGACTATGCCAAGTGTGCTGCTACTAGGGAAGCCACTGGGTTGACTGGACCAAAGCCTGGAAGCAAGATTTGATCTCTGTTTGAAATTCCACCAAAATAAAATGTCAAGGCAAATCTATTGCAAAGCTGTGGCTGACCTAGGTGTTGTCACAGTATTGAAGAACTGTGACTTGATTTAAGCATTAGCAGAGCAAGTCACAAATCAAAGTTGGGGGCAGGAGGAGTTAAGCTTGTTTTTTAAGCAAGTCACTAATATGCACTGGCTGAGTGACCTAGAGTTTCCTTAAGGCTGAAGATCTGTAACAACAGAAAGAGCAACAGAGCTATTGACAATGGAAAATAGAAGATGGGTATTGTAAAAGTGCAGAATATTGTCTATTTTCAAGCTGAATTGACTAGGTGCAAATCTATAAAAACTGAAAGCGGGACAGGAAATGACCTTTTAAGTTAAAAATGTGTGAGTATTAAGCAACTTCAATGCCTTTCATTGAAATGTCCAGTCTTTGGATTTCCACATTACAGGTAAAACTGGACTGAAGATTACACCAGCCCACAATCATGCTGTTTGCACTGCTCCCCTGGTCATGTGGAACAGCAATTAAGTCCAACGCTAGGATTCAATTTTTTTACAAGTGTCAGCCTGATGTGTTAAGTTGAAATAAACTGAAAATAGTTGCTTGGATGAAGCTCAAAATGCTTTTCTTTATAGAAGGAAAGCTCAGCTAGACCAACTAATAAAGCCAAGTGAAAGATATAACCTATTTGGGCATCTCAGTGTTAACTTTCTACCGTGACAACATCCATTTCAGAAATATTGAACTATTTAGTGCCTCTGAAACATCTGGACTTTCTACTTGTTTCATAAGTCTCTAACAAAAAATATCTGCACATCATCCATCAATCCACAGCCACATTTTTTTCTCACCCTGTCATGATTAGATTCTTTAGGAGGTTTTAGTTTGTTTTTTTTTCCTGATGCTTTTCTCCCTGTTTTGCTTGGAAATCCTTGTATTATTAATGGGCTCAATATATGCTCACTTTGAACCATTAGAATTTAAACTAGTAGTTTAAACTAGTTATTATATAAACTGGGCAAATGGGGACTTTTGGGGACCTAGCCTCTTTCCTTAGCCACAACAGACCCATTCTGGCAAAACTGAGACACATCTCAGTCACTGTTTGAAGAAAGTCCATCTCCTGTTGAGACATGGAGAGCAGTGTTTTGTCCAATTTTTTTGGTAGGAACATCCAGGTCAGTAGCACTATTGCTAGGGCTGTCCTGATATAAGTGAACGGAAATGCTTAAATATCCCTTCTCTAAATAAGTAGATAGGCGTTTCTATAGACCAAGATCTACACTGAACAGTCACTTCATGGGAAAAAAGCTGTGTGGCATCTGTGGGGAGTCCCTCTCAAAGAACTGTGCCTGTAGTGTAACCTGAACTACATCTATTGTGAAATTAAAGACTTATTACATACTCTGTTGTGGAGGTACCATTTTTCTTCCTCTTTAAATGTCAGTAAATGGGTGGGGAATTCTGCCCGATCCACATGGGCTGGCACTGGGTTTCTTGCAGAAGGAGGAGGGCAGCCAGCCACCAGGTGGCTTTAAGCAAAGGCTGAGCCCCTCTGGCCAGCACATATTCCTCCCCAGTTTACACTGCTGAGTACTTTGCCTTTCTCCCCCACCTTTGCACCAGTGTCCTTTTTCCACATTGCTTTTAAGCCAGATGAGTTCCCTGACCCAACCCAGTGTGCAACTGCATGTGTGCAATCAGTGCAAGATACTCGTAAAATTAGTTAGCTGTAAAACTGCTGAACGGAGACCTGGAGGGGAGTCAGGAGCAGAGGAAGCTGGCCTGGGACCATCTGGAGCTGCCACGGCAAAGTTTCTGGTACGCTGAGCAGCCTCTCAGAGACGGACGTTTTGCTGCCAGGTAGCGCAAGGAGCCGGCTGATACCAGAGCCTTGTGTGGGGATTGTTTCATGTCAGGTTGCCAGTGGATACACAACAATTGCAATCTCCACTACTCCTCCCTGCTGCAAAGACTGGGGGAGTTAGTCATGTGGAGCTCAGCTATGAGACTGTTAGGAGGGATGATAACAATGCGCAAACATCAGACTGTTGTAAATAATGAGGAGAAAAGGGATGATTCAAGAATGTGTGTAATTAAGAATAATGGGTTGAAGAAAAACATCTTTTTATATATGTGAGTACTTTCATATGACCTCTGTCTGGAACTCAGCAAACAAAACTAAGGAGGAATCACAGTCTCCTCAAACAATATTACAAAGTGAGACCTTGATCCTGAAAATAAATCAGTGTGTCAGACTTAAATTCATAAATTTAATTTGTCTGAATACTAGGCAAATTAAGAAAAAACAGTCTGAAGAGCAGATACTGCTTTCTGATCAGCCTGTGAAATAGTCCTGTAGTGGGAACATGTTTTGTAGAATCAAAAATCCTAGAAACCCTTCTGTGATTATCAGACAATTCATCTATTATCAGTAATAATCTTGATAATAAAAGTGGTCTGAAACACTGAGAATGCCTAACAAAAGGAGTGAAGAATGTATGTAAAATTATTTAATTTTCTCTTCTAATCACTTTTTCTACTAGGCAGGAAAAAAAATCAGAAAAACACTGGCAAAAACATCTGAACAAAACAGCGTTTTATCAAACAATTAATCTAAGGTGCCCTCTAAAAGCCCAGACCATGGGAGGAGAAGATGGCAGGTTTCTCTGTCCTCAAACTGGAATGTAAGAACCTGTCCTTTCTGTGTGACATAGGTAATAAAGAGGGGAGGCATAGTGAACTGGAGAGGGTAGAGGTGTGCCAGACGCTGCTGACAAGCCCCAGTCAAACATCCAGCAGTTCTTAACCCATCATGTAGCACTCACCAGTCCAAAGCCAACTCAGCTTTTAAAACAGACATTTGCTTTGGCACCAGATGCTTGGCATGAGGGACTGCACATGAAATCCATGTATTTGCTGCTCCTCACATAAGATAATTCTGGGAGATGTGGGAAGACGACATAGAGGATGCAGGTGGGGGAGATGGTGTGGAAAAGAGCAGATGAGAATGGTGAGGAGGAAAAAGACAGAAGAGGAAAGATAGGAGCAGAGGAAGTAAGTATATCAGTGAGAAAACAGGAGACAAGTGGACAGACTTCCTCTGTCTCTATTTTATCACAGTGCTCTCAATGCCTTCTGCGCTGTGCTGCTTCTCCTGCGTGCTTTTGCCCAGCAAACTCTGCTGAACAGCCAGCTGAGTAGGCACTGTGCTTGAAATATGCCAAGGCAGATTCAGCTGCCCTTCCAGGCTCTGCTGGAAACTTGGGAAAAGGAGAAAGAAAAGAAATTCTATTTTGCAAGACTTGACGTAATTCCAAGTACTTGAGACAGAAAATAGGTAAACGTAATGGGGCTTTAATATCTTGCCCTCACCAATTAAAGTTATGCATTTGCCAGCAAAGCCATTACAGACCACCTTTCCAGGCACTTAGAACTTGGCTGTAATCATATGTTCTCGGAGTATCAAATTTTCTCTAGTTAGGAAACAAAAAGTCATTGTGGGGCTGCTGAAACAGTGGAGGCTCATGGACAAAACATGAGCTTCAGAGGGGGAAGATGGAAAGGTATGAGAGCAAGAATAGTGTCTTCTCACAACACCTTTAGGACATTGAATAGTAATGAGAACAGAGATAAACATAGGACTCTAACTTAGGCAACTACCTTAAAATAATAAACTCTAGATGTTGCTGCAAGATTTAATTAAAGGCTGATATAAAGAACCATGATTTTCACTGTCTTCTGAAGGTGGATATCCACAGGCTTAGGCAGATTACCAGAAGATACAGTCTCATCAGTGGGGATCCCAGAACTGCCTTACTTCTGCTCCTGGAAGATAAAACACCATGAACCATGAAGAAAAGTGAATAAAGCTGATTGTGAAAAACTGTGCAGTGACATAAAGCAAAAGAGGCACTTCATCATCTAAGTAGATCTAGGATTACTCAGAAATTGAGAAAAAAATAATCAATACTTTTTATTACATTAAAGAACTACTAGAAAACTGTTGAGCAATGGGCTTCTCCCTGCCTTAGATTAAGGATTTTTTGACCAAGGTTTGTAAGTGAAATTGGGGAACTGATCCTTCCAGATATGTTGAATATCAGATATTAAGCATAAGACTCATACACTTTATGCTGCCCTTCCTCTCCCCTCAGGTAGGGTTGCAAATCACGTTTTCACAGTACTGAAAAAAGCTTCATTATAAAACCTGACATGACACTGACTCCTACTTTGGGAAAGGTACTCTTGAGTGGTGGAAAGCTCTTTTCCTGCTGGATAAGACAGACTTTTCACAGAACATCTTAGAACCCTGAGGTTGCAGTAGTTTATTTTAGTAATCTCTGAAGTAAGAACAGGATCATTCCCAGCTCATTCACATAATTTGATGTGCATCAGGACACTTCTGTCACACTGGTCACACTGCAAAATTTGAAATTCGTGCTGGCTCCACACTGCAGAAGAGACTATATCTCATGGAGCACAAAACCTATAGTTACAGCATTAACGTGGCAACACTCCAGAAAACCGGACCCAGCACTGTGAGTTTTCACTGTGTCACAGCTCTGTAGTGTGTGCAATTTTTAAACCAGAATGAGAAGCACTGTGGCTGGCTCTGGCTGGACCATGTACTGATCTATCAGTAAAATTAATCTAATGTGAAAAAGATACATGGGTCTAGTAAATATATATATGTTATATATATAAAATATAGATGCAGAATGAGAGTGGGGAGGAGAAGGAGGTTAATAAGCTAAGGATTTTAAAATTAAACAAGATATGATTCACTCTCAGTTGGTTTCAGTAAAATGGCCAGACTAATTAAGTGTGTTACACTGTATCATCAATAATCCATTGACTGGCAATAATTTATGTGCAGCAACAATTTGTTAAAATAGCTTCATGTATTTCATAGTAATGGAATTTACAATTTTGTTCAGAGGGGAAAACAAACAACCAACTCCTTTAGTTTTGAAGAACTTAAAAACATACAGTATAATCCATTGCACTGTCATGTGTTTGACTCCAATAAGAATCTGAAACAATGCCTCTAACTTGTGTTAATTGATCCAATTTTTCTTAATCCCGTTTCCCCAGGCTCAGGGCCCCTGTGCTCAGTGAGGCAATGGCTACATAATTTGGCATTTCGTCAGGGTGCCACCAAATTCAGCATTCCCTCGTGGAATTCCCTATTTTGCTGCAGGCAGTTGCTCAACCTTTTGTTTTCTGTCCACTGACTTGCCTCTTGCCTCCTCTCCTTTCCCCACAGGGAGGAGGTAATTGAATTACAAGGCATGCTCCCTCTACTCCTCTGTGGAGTCAGGCAGCAGGGGTTTGGAAAGCAACAATTTGAGTGCAGCGTGAGGACAGGGAGCAGAGATCCAAACATATTGGATCCCATACTGGGTCTCGAAAGGAGCAGAGAAACTATGGGACCTAGGCAAGGGCTCCTGAAACTGGCTGCAAGAGCCCTGCTTCACTCACGAGAAAGGAAGTTTAAGTTAGGTTTCCAAGACAACACTATGGGAGACCTGAGGTATAGGCTGGGGCCCTTTGAAAGCATGATAGAAAAAATGCCACCCTTGGGAGTTATCGGGCAGGAGAGTGGTTTTGTAAAAAATCAAGTGTTGTCAAGTCTTGGACATTTTACCTCATCGCCCAAATCTTGACACAAAATATATCTTAGGACAATTATATATGGTTTCTTTATTATTTTTTTTTTAATATCTACATAGATGCTTGCATGTGGAAATCTGTTAATTGTCTCAGAGTTCTCTTGCATGTATGGCAACAAGTGATATTTTGGTTTGTGTTGCAAAAACTTAAGGGCTGCTTGATGATGCACAACCTTTCTGCTTGAGCCCCCTTCCAACCCCTCCCAAGTTTTCATTCTTTCCTCTGACAGGCCCACACTTGCCCATCCGCCATCTTAGCAATTACACCAATGGGCCACAGCAATTGGTTTCTCCCAAACCTTCAGTGGGACTGCCCTGCTCCAGCAAGCTGCTGGATCTCCTGCAAGATCTGTCAATCCCTTGCTTGGAAGACATGAGATGTCGCGTTAGTGTAGCCTTCTCTCCTGCTGAATGAGGGTCAAATGTGCCAAAAACTTTCCCTTCGCCCCTCATTCCCTTACAGTGTTTGCCTTCTCTCACACAGGAAACATGAGCTCTAGAGGACACCACCTGGGATTTCCTTAGCTTCAGGTCCTGTCTGAGACATTGCTGTCCACTTGTGTCTATGTGATGCCATGTCTTGGCTCCAATGTGCATCCTTAGCCATAACTGTATCATTCCTTCTAGACTTATAATGCTACCTTTGTGGGTTTTTTTTTATATTAGAGAACAACACTTTGCTTTGTAACACTTTAAAACAGCTAACGTATTTTAAACTATTTAGTTGAAATAAATATTAGTAAGTTTTATAAGGATGGAGCAAAAGGAAAAAGAAAAATGTTGAGAGAACGGTAAAATGGAATTTAGTCCCATTTTGCAAAAGGAAGGTTTTTCTTGTGGAATTTTTGCAGTGAAGCAATTTTGAGAAAAATTTTTGTTGACTACAACATTGTCTTATCTTTATGAAGCACCGTGCTGTGAGCAGGCCCATTGTCTTCATAACTACATAGTCATATTAGGAAAAAAATAGTTCTTTCACCACAATCATTTTGTCTCCTTCTCATCTCACTATGACATAATGAAATTGGAATTGAAGGGACAGGAGTGGGTGGATCCCGAAGGTCATCTCAGTTCTGCAGTTTCAAGCTCAGAATAATAGCAGAAGGTGTTTACAACAGTACAAATTTTACCTTTAGATTCATCAACCTTTTGGAGTTTGAAATCAGCTTTTAGCAGATGGATTTCAATGTAGAACTGGGGGGGGGGGGGAAATTAAGTTTGGGGGTTTTTTACAGTAAATAAGTAAATATCTATTGTCAGCATATCATGCATCTTCTGGGCAGTAGGCTGAGGCTGTACAGGGGCTGTGAGGTGCATGCGGAGGCTCCCTTCCATTTGACAATACAACTCCAGACAACTCTGTTGCCCTTGACAGTGTCACTGTGAAGCCTAACTCAGTCTTGGAAGTCTCTTGATTTTCTGTAGTTTAGTCTATGTTTTGTCTGCCCTTAAAACTTACCACCAGTGTTGTCCAACTAAGCATTCTTGCTTTGTGATTGCATTGTCATGTGAAATAGCAGAAGGAAAACAAAACTTTCTCTGGCTTTGCACTTGTTTCTGTGTCTATTTGCACACATCAGTGGCTATTCCCTGGATATCAACTCTCCTCGTAAGACACTGTGCCTGGATCGTGGTAGGAAGTAGGCTCAAACACTGCACCTCAATAACAGGAAAGAGGACTCCCAGGGAATGCAGTGGTGTATTGTGTTAGTGACCCATGATTTCAAGTACTTTGAACTAGGCTGCAAATGAAAGCATAGTTTCAATATGTTGCACTAAGAATCTCTAGATAAGAAATTCTGTTTTGTGGCCAAATGTGACAACAAACTGTAGAGCTGTTTTGCATAAATTGCCTAAGGTGTGGCTGCATCTGCTGCTGTTACTCTGGTAAAACTTTGGTATGATATTAACAAATGATAAAATTTTACAGAGAAAGGATATGCACATAATTAACAGAGATTGTCTAGTCCCAACCCTCAAAAAGAATAGAAATTCTTGCCTGTTTAGGGTTGTTTGACTTGTAAGATCTGTGTTCTGTAAGCAGTTCTGCACATGCTCACCTTCATTTCTGTCATGTCTTATGAATTTCACTGTTGAAGTTAAATGTGTGTGTACAATTTGACTGATGCTCTTAAAAATCTCAAGTTTAGCAAACAAAGCCACATATAGTAAGACTAAGATTGATTCTGACAAATAGGATATAAATCTGGCTGGACTACATTAGCAGAAAGAATTTTGTTTAGGCGCCTTCAATAAAGTTTAGCAAATGTCTTCAAAGTCCTGTATTTTTTTAACAATGCAAATGTCATTCTTCTCGGGGAGGGGGAAGGGAAATGATGTGAAGACCCTTTAGTTTCTAGGGTGTCACACTACTTGTTTTTCACAATATTGCTGAAAGGTTCTAATAGCCTCTTTTTCATTACCGTTTCTTTGTTCATTCTTGAATCCATATAAACTGAACATATACTTTCATAAGGGATCCATTTTCTATAAATTAGAATAATTACGTTTGGTTGCTCTTTTTACCTTTCTATGAAGTTTGTTAGAAGTTTAATGCTGAGACATGTATGGAACAAACTTAAAGTGGAGAAATAATCTGAACTTTAGAATATCAATATGAGGAAACACATATTGATATGATTTTAAATCTAAACATGTAATTATGCTTCATTTATGAAAACACAGTCATTGGCCCAACAGAAAAAAATTTAACAGTTGGACTTTATGAAGTATTTACTACTTCAATTTCTTTCAAACAACATTTAAAATTTTAAAAAATTGTTTAACTTATTATGTAAAACATTGGCAGAAACTATACATTCACAGTGAGATTAAGATGTTAGCAGTCCCATGCAGGTGGAACAGAAGCAATCAGAAAATAACAGCTGCTCATTTAAAAACAGTAAGGTTTTTAAGTAGTAAAGAATGGTGGTAAATAAATATAATAGCAGACTTTAGTGATGGTTTCACTTTAGTGAAATCAGTCGGTTTATATCTTCTGTCTTCCTATGAAGGGCATAGAAATTAGTTGGATGAAAAAAAAAACAGAGAAATGGCTGCTATTCCCCAAGCTTGGTATAAGTATTAGTGTAAAATTACTTTTTTTTTTACTATAAAGGGCCACTTACATCTGAGGAAATATGTCATAAAAACTACTGCATAGAGCAGAGGTTTTTTTCCCCCTGCAACTGAACAGATCTATATAATTGTTGAAGACACAGTCTTCACACCCGTATTTTAGGTGCCAGTTGAAATACAATGATGATGCTGATGTTTAGTCTGGGATACTATTCCTTACTTAGAAGGTGGTGTGACAGAGTTCAAACTTTTCAGACTCAATTGTGATTATTTTTTTGTTTGAAAAGAAAAAAAAATAGAATTTTATAATATTTCAGACTGTGTTAAATTGGCTTAGTGCAGCTATTTCAGACAATTGCCTATTACAAGGCAAAAGCTAATTTGTGTGGCAACAAAGCACACCTAAATTTTCAGATGCTTAAAAATTTCAAATGTTAAATTTCAGTTCACACACTGTCAGAGTTTTGCTTGTGCTGCTGACTGCAGACTTGAACAGCTATGTCAGCTTTGTGCTGTACCACTAATATAGCTCCAAATTAAGTTTCACTAACAAAAAGGGAGTAACTCAGATTTATAGCATAAGAATTAGTTTGGAACATGAAGCAAATTTTACAAACTATTGGAGGCTGCTTTTTTAATTTGCTACTATTTCTAGGTTGCTGTAAATGATATGACATGGGTGAAAGACATAGAAGAACTTGACTTGAAATTCTGGAATTAGAAGAAGAATCAAATGTCTTTTGCAAGACAGTCACCATCTAATGTCACTGCAGAGAGAGCAAAAAAAACTTCTTTGAGTTTTAGTCTCCAATGGCCTCCTTTATGTACTACAACGGAGAATGTTCACTGAGTGGGAGATGTATTACACTTTTAAAGAGGTTTTTTTTTCTGCTCAGCAGGGAAAGTATATAACACATAAATTGTTAACTATGCAGCAAATCTTCAACTTGCAAGCAGGAATAATCACTCAGAAGAAAAAAATCAATGCAAGCATCCCACAGACAGTGAGGTGATATTAAATGACAATATTAGCTACAGATGTTTTCATTTGAGTATAAACATTTCTTAGTTTGATGGTAGCTGTAGCTGAAAGAGAGTAAGGAATACTTTCTTCTCCTCACTTTTGGTGTTTAACGAACATCCTGACCATGTTGGGTTTCATTGGATGAGGCTACTAATTACTTTGTAGTCAGAAAGTTCTCTATAAAAGGCATAAGAGAGTAATTCAATGCAGTTTCCTTTTATCTGCCTTGCCAATTGATGTCTATACAGAGCAAGCAGGGCTCCCCAAACACATCAGTCTGTTTCAGATACACAAGATTAAGTAGCAAGTGACATTCAAGAGCAATCGGCCCACCCAGGAGGAGTGAAACCAGCGGAAAAGCTGTCAGATTCCGCTTTTCTCCATTAATCTTGAAGCTTTTCAATGCTGCCAGGTCGCATCTCCATCAAACAAGCTGGGAAGAGTGTCAGGCTATTTTCTTTCGTCTTACCCTCCCCTCCCCATCGCCCCATTAACCCCTGCCATGCCAGGTTCTTCTGGTTTGGGAGCAGCTCTTATGTTAACCCCCGTAAGTGGGGCAGCACATAGGGCTGGATGGAGCCCAGTGTGGACCTTGTTCTAGGTGCAGGCTGACATTTAGGTGGTTGGAGAAGAATATGGCAGGGGTTTCTTCCGTGATGGTATTGTTCAGAATGCTTATTCAAGAAGGTAGAAAATAGCAGGTCTGCTTGTCTTCTATAACCATACCATATAATGAAATACCCTCTTGCAGGTTGGTCTGGTTTGGAGGTGAGCTGTATTTTCCATAATGTAGATTAGGACGGGGAGGCATTTACTCTATCCTTCATTTAGAGGTAAATTTTTGCCAATTTCAGTTGAGTTGGGGGCATTATGCAAGATCCAAGATTTGACCGTGGTACAGATACATATCTTATTCTTGCCTGGGTAGTTCCTATAGTGTATTGGATACATTGTGTAGCTGTCACAGAGGAGGCGTTCAGGCTGGTACCAACCTTCAGAAGCTGAATCATAGAAGCAGAGGGTGGCTGAGTGACCAGAAAGTGGCACAGACTGTGAAATGTTCATGTCAGGGATAAGTGACAATATATGTTGCAACATGAGCCAAGTGACTGTGTTCCTCTGATATGAGGGGATGGGTCTGACTGGAAGGAAAAAGGCCTTTTTACTTGAGTTCCTAGGGATTGCATCCTGAGGATAATATTGGGGAGAGTGTGGTTTTTAGAGGCAGGTAATTATGGTGGAGGCAAAATCCAGATCTGAGAAACTAAATCCATGAGTATAAATAATAGATGCAGCATGTAAAGCCAACAATCCATCTAGACTGTATTTGACAGCAAACATCTTGGGAAGGTTATATGAAACACATAGGCATCATATAATGATAGCTCCTTGGATAGTCTTCTACTTTGAGTAGCTTGTAGATAAGGAATTCGCCTATATTGAAGTGGTATCTCTCTCCCTCCACTTTCCCCTTTTTGCTATAATAATACAGTTGTAGAGGTCACTTTTCTATATTCTTCTCACTCAATAAATCTCTTATAGAACATCTGACAATCAGAGACATAGGGACAGTGGATTTATTTCTACCATAAATCAGAGAGTGAGCATTACGGAGGAAGTGTGCCCTTACACAAATCACATACTAGTATTCCTTTTCTCATTTTCGAGCAGAATCAAAACCAAGCAGAAATGGTCAGGGCCTGCAAAGTAAAATGATTTCAAGTTTTCAACATATGAGGTGAGTGTTCTGTCCCCAGGATGACAGAGTACCAGGAGGAGGTGGCAGCAATGGTCAATCTCCAGGGAATGTTTCCTTGTGTCCTAACCTGGTAGATGTGCCCTGAAAATGTCTACCAGATCTCACTTTGAATGTTTGAGGGGAGACATAGTTCTTAGTAATTCACCTGTAAGATATCCACCTCCCAAACATCTTTTGTAATTCTCTGTCTGTGCTGCTCCAGCAGATAGGAAAGAAAAGCAATAAGATTTAGTTTAGAGGGTTTTTCTTTTAAAGTAATCTTAGAAAATTTTTTTACTAATGCAATCTAGGTCACTCATTTATCCCTACTTGCTACTGTTATACCAGATGTATTTTATTTAAACATGCAGAAGCTGTATTATAAAATACATTCTTCAGTTTCTATTTAAGAATGCCACTAGTGAATCTGTTTCAATACATGTGGTTTCTTAGGCTATGTTTGTAGACAATAGGCCTTCATAATTTTAACAGAATTCTACCTTTAATGGCTAGATGTGTGTAGTTCATTCTGCTCCTGCTCTTAATCAGTCTCCTGCCTGAGTAGGCCAGTTGATTCAATTGGTCATTCTTCCCACAAAGTGCAACACTGCCTGCATGCTAGCCTTTGTAAACTCAATTTTGTATTAAGACAGAGCAATCTGCAGAACATAGGCTATTCAAACATCTAACGGTTATGACAAAAGTCAGGTTATTGGAAAAGTGGTTATGTCATTATTAAATATGCATGCAGAAGGACAAATATTGTGTGATATAAAGAACAGTGTGTGTGGGGAAACAGCCAAAGATGAGAATGGGCTAAAAATGGTACTTGGAAAGTAATAGCTGTAATAGCACAGGCATAGTGGGAGAAACACCATCACTATGACTTTGTTCAGATGGCACTGCATAAAGGAAAAACATGCTTTGCAAAGCAATAAAACAGTTCTGTGCTGTGTGCAAGAGCCAAATGCCCCTGTTTAGTATGACAGCAAAAGTGAAACCTGTCATTGTAGTGAAAGAAGCAAACACGAAGAGCTCTGACAGGATTAAAGACTGAAGACTTTCTACTAGAAGGCTGAAATCTTCCAGAGTGATTATCTGGCAAGTAAGGTTTTGCCTGTTAAAATAATGAATTTTAGGTAATGAAAATTTTGTATTTCAGAAGAGATAAAGACTTTAATACCTAACCAGCATTAATCTATGAATGACTGGTTGGGGCTGGACAGCATGTTGTACATTGAGACCCACTGCAGTGTGGTGTTGTTAGTGGGTGTAATCACCCAGGCCTTTATGAACGATCATCACATCAAAGGTGAGTCATTTCCCCTCTGTCATTGTGTTGAACATGCAACACAACATATGGAGGTGCTGAGATTGTCACTAATGTACTTAGTGTTTACTATTCTTTGGTTTGTACTCAGCAGACAGAGCAGGAAAAAAGAGCCAAATAGACCACTTGAATAAGATACTCAGTGCTCACGACTCACCCACACACCTGGCATTCACCGAGCCCACACAGCCAGTATGTCCCACTCCTAATTTTACACAATAGCTAGACATGAAGTTTTTCCATTATGTTAATCTATAATTCAATGACATTTATCTTTACTTACAACTACAACTACAGTAGCTGTCTGTTCTCCACAGTGGATTACTGCCAATATACATAAATGAATGACCTTAAAACGTCTCCCTAAATATCTCTCTACAGTTTCTATTCCCACAGTCTCTGCCATACTCCCCACCTTTCAAACTGCCTTCCCACATCAGACTGAAAAATAAACTGGTATCAGTTTTCGCACTCTAAACCAAAATTGTTCTCCCACCTTTCTTTTTCTTTCCATTTTCTACCTTCGTCGCCTGTGTCCTTTTCTCACTCTTTTTTTTCCCGCCTGTTGCAGTATCTATTTATTTTTTGTTTTTCTGTCTGGTTCTGTGTTCCCAGTTAAGGGTAACAGATCTGTTTATACCCCTTATGGCGTCTATACTCACATTAGGTCACACCTTTCTATAGTTGTAACTACTTTTGTACTGCTAATTGCTCTGTCTTCTCTCATTTACATTTCCATTCAGGCCTTTCATCATATACCAAGAGGTTTAAGCTTCAATGCTTTTCCTTTCAGTCACTTGGGTTGTATTTCTCCACATCTTAATCTTTTTTTATAGGCATAAGTTAAACACGAGGTTTGGAACATTTTGTTTGTGCTTGCTAGGCTATGCTAATTAAGGCTACAAGACCTTTCTGACTAGCAGCCTTAAGTGGTACTTCTGCATAATCCTATGGGATAGCAGTATATAACTAATTTTGGAACCAAGATTCTTCCTAAATTTCCATGCAAAATCCTGCCTTAAAAAAAGGCAGAGACACATACACACACACCTTTGACATCATCTTCACGTAACTGTTGTGAGTCCAACTGTTAACGTAGCACTACCAAGTCCACCACTAAAACATGTCCTCAAGTGCTACGTCTTTTAAGTACCTCCAGGGATAAGTACTTCCCTGAGCAATGTGGCCCAGTGCTTGAAAATCCTTTCCAACAAGAAATTTTTACTAAATTTCCATCTAAACTTCCCCTTGCACAGCTTGAGGCCATTTCCTCTTGACCCATCACCTATTAACTGGGAGAAGAGACTGACCCCCACCTGCCTACAATCTCCTTTCAGGTAGTTGGAGGGAGTGATAAGGTCTCCCCTGAGCCTCTTTTGCTCCAGGCAAAACACACCAGCTCCCTTGGTCACTCCTCATAAGACTTGTGCTCCAGACCCTTCACCCGCTTAGTTGTCCTTCTCTGGACTTGCTCCAGCACTTCAATGTCTTGGAGTGAAGAGCCCAAAACTGGACACAGTGTTCAAAGTGTGGCCTCCTCAGTGCCCAATACAGAGGGACAATCACTGCCCTGGTCGTGCTGGTCACACTATTGCTAATACAGGCCAGGATGCCATTGGCCTTCTTGGCCACCTGGGCACACTGCTGGCTCATGTTCAGCTTCTGTTGACCAGCACCCCCAGGTCCTTTTCTGCCAGGCAGCTTTCCAGCCATGCCACTCTTCTCGAAGTCTGTACCACTGCCTGGGGCTGTTGTGACCATTATGTTCCATTATGTTCCTCTATCCAGGAAGTTTATCTTCCTGGATAGAGTTCAGTATTGCGCAATGAAAATCAACTAAAAAAATTCCCAAGATAGTGAAAAATAGTTAATTACATTACTGCCTCTGTTTTACTTTCTTCAATTCCTCCCATTTCAATTCCTTCTTATTTAATCTTTCCATATACGCAGAGTTCAGACACATGTAGCTTAAAAAAAAGTATTCAATCTAAAGCTACAATCTGTGACTAAGAAGATATTGGTTTAACCAAAACGATCTGTTGAAACCTGCACTATTTTTCCAGAAGCATAAAAATAGCTTGGAAAGAGCTAAATTACCACTTTATTCTCTGTCTTCTATTGTTTTCTAAAAGAAATTCCAATTATCAGCCTTCACTGGATCAACAGATTCAGAAATGTGTTTTCCTGATAAGGTGAAGTTATTATCTAATGTGTATGACTAAAATAATTGATGTACTAAATAACTGCCAGCAATCAGTCCTTGGACCAGACTAACTTTTAGATAAAACAGTGAAAATGTTGGTAAGTTTAACATCTAATCTAGGTATTTATTAAATTAAACAATGTTTTCCTTGTAATTATCAGGAAAACTTAAGTAAACATTTGGCAGAAGAAAATATTTAGAAATAATCCAAATCATTAATATTTATTTCTATTGGGCATCATTATGTTCTTGCAATGTTTCTTAGGGCAACATGTTCCAAGAACATTTAATTTCTTGTTGAAAGCTCAAAGGAAGTTTGATTCTTGACTTTCATATGCACACAATATAAGGAAAGGGGATCTGAATTTTCTCTACAAACTCAAAGTCAAACAGAAAAATTACAGTCATGAGTCTGCCTAAGAAAGGAATAAAATTATACAGGTGCTGTGTATTTCTCTGAAAGGCTTGCCTGTAATGCTTAAAGTTTGAAAAAAAATAGGATACTTTTTCATCTACGTGGCATGAAGTTAACAATGAATAACTCCTCTAGTGGAGCTCTTACCTCTGCGTGGATAGAAAAGAACTCTGGGAAAGTGATCGTATTTTTGCTGGAAAAATCTAGATTGACTTCCAAACAGGTTCAGCATTTTGAAGGTTAATATTAGACCATTTTGATCTACAGTGAAGCTTTTTGAGTAGTGGGGAATAGGGTAGGGGAGTTTCTTTTATCTTTATTAATCTTATGGCCTTGTTACATGCATATAAATTCAAATAAGACTCTTGTTTCAAAGCCACAAAGAAAAGCACCCAAAAGACATTAGAAGATGTAATACATCTAACAGACTTCTAAATTTCTCCAGCTAGACTTTAACATTCTTTTACTATTAGATTAAAAAAAAATTGTGATTTTTTTTTAATAAACTGTTTTACTCTATGGGCTGGTAACACCTTTTTCCTTTACCTTTTTTTTTTTAAATTACATTTTATATGTCTTAAAATAGTCTTTCTTAGACAATATAGAAAGGGTTACATTTTCTGTTGTTCCACTGTAAGAGTGATGCAAACAGGAGCTGTGGACCACAGAATGGACAAAGAGCAGCAGAGTTTGGCAGTTGTCTACCACTGGGAGTCAAAACTGAAGTCTGGACTTGAAAATGGAGGTTTATGTACAGGTATCCTTGACCACTTCATTTTATGTTTACATTTCTAACCCCTCCTCTCCTTCCAGTTCCAAAAGAGAGCTCGTGCAAACTAATAAAAGAAAGACAACTCAAAGCTACAACCACTGGGGTTTCAGAGCAACTGCTATATATTGCATTACAGGAGCCAGGAGCTACTGCAAAACATCAATTTTCACATTGGATGTATTTTCTAATAGAAAAGTGACATTATTCTCTTGGTAAAGTGGAATTCTCTATGTCACTTTATAGTGGAGACATATGATGTGTTCAAGAATCCATACAGGATTCTTATTCTACACACACAGTGAAAGTTTCAGTGAGTGATTTGTTCAGAAATCATAAGATCTACAGTACAGCAGTAATACAGTAGTAGAGTAGCTAAAATGATAGACCTGAGTTATATATCACATTTTTTTCAGAGTTTGTCAAAGAAATATGCCTTTCCCTGCCCAAAAGTTTTTTGTTTTCTGAGCATTGTACTTCTTTCTCCTGAGTAAGCATGCCTGCTTTAATTGTTATTCACATATTGTCAGTCCAAAGACTAAGAGAATTTGTTGAGAATTTTTAGCCGCAGTTTGATTTATTTCTGAGAAAGTGCATTTTAATACCAGAAACTTTGACAAGGTCTAGTGGTGCTGTACAGTGGCAGGGCATTCAACAGAAAATTTTGTACTACACTTGCAAGTCTGCGTGTGTGTGTGTATGAATGTCAGTTGTTTTTTTTTTTATCATATTGTGCAAAACAAGAATAGTATAGATTATTCATTATACAGATAATATTATCAGGATGGAAATAATATGCTCTTATATTGGAATGTGGAAAAATGTCTATTACCTTGTAACTCTCTCAGCTGAAGTGCTCATCCCTGCATGCTCCGGGACAGCCACTGAGATGGCTATTGCACAGGTACACCAATCCACAGCAACTGGCTAAAATATTTATGCCTTAAAAAACCCCAAGTTTATGGAAATGTGTTATGTTTGCCTCAGTTCTTGCAGCCCTCCATCAGGTTACAGCCTCCAACAACAAAGACTGAGCAAGGTTTATAAGACTCTGGTGGGAACAGTCTCTCAGGTAAGAGGCACCCTTTGTTCTGAGTTGCTACAGGAATTTTGCTCAGCCTATAGCCATTGATGAATTCATCCTCTTTGTGGGAATCCTCTTTGGCACAAAACTTTTTGTAATCTTGTGCCAGGTACCTTACAACAATAATGCCAACTGGCATGTAGATTCTTTCACATTAAGAAGTAAACACATTCAGATAGATCCTTGCCTGGTTAGTTTAAGATCAATCCACCTTGCCATGAGCTTCTGCCATGCCTCATGAGAAAGGCATCAGATACACCCAACAACGAGAAACACCAAGTGGAAAAGAACACAAGGAACAGGAAGTGCTCAGCTGAGTTAACATCGCTTTTTTTATTTAGAGGCTTACCATGCTGGATTGAAAAGATGTGCCTTGCTCTCTGCCATGGAGAAGGTACTCACAGGGTCTGCTTCTTATTACAGTATTGTTCTATTTTTTTCTGGTCTGGGCCTTCCTGAGAATTTATCATGGCTCACTGTACCAACAATTAACTTTTTAATCACACATGACATGCATAAAGCTGGTGCACTGTTTTGAAAGGCAGTGCTGTCTTGAGGACTTGGACCAGATGCTTTCTGGGCTGATGATGTAAGAGCAGCAGGATACACTGTGATTAACACACTCCTTCTAGTCTACTAGTTCTAAATGCTCTTCAAGATATGTAGAAAAACACAGCAGCAAGTTCATCATTCAACAATGAACAGCCAGTCATGGCCTGTTTTGGTGATTTCATCTGTAAAACTTCGTCTCACTTCTCGATTCCTTCAGTTTGCTCATAATGACAATGGCGACTTTGGCAGTGCATTAAGGATTGGTTAGCTAACACAGTATATTTTATTCTTGTTATTTCCATTGTTTGTATACTGCTATTTCATATGATAGTCAAGGGTCGTTATTTCTGACAACTCAGATTATTAATCTCCCTCCAACAGCTCTTCCTGTGCCAAGAGCAGAAATTTCCTCTTCACTGGAACACTCTAAGAAACAGCATTTTGTGGCAAAAAATAGCCACCATTTTAAAAAAACCCACCATCATATTTCTGTGCATACTTCATAATGCATTTATTTCTCATGGTTTTTCAAAGTGGTCAGTGTCAGTATCATGAAACTTTGAAACATGACTTTACTACCTTACACCTGCGATAAGCAACCACTAAATTTCTTGACACAATTTTGAAAACGTGGACATACAGAACAAAAGTGTTGCTAATACCATCTGATTGATAGGTAGTTTCCAAAATCACTTAAATGCCAGAACAGAATGGATCATTCTGTGGCCACAGCCAAGTCTCAGTTCTTCATAGAATACTTTAGGTTGGAAAAGACCTTTAAGACTATCGAGTCCAAATGTTCACACACTTACTTCCCTCTTCCCCTCTCTAAGATAGAATATATACCTATGTATATCTCATCTGGCATCTCCCTTTGTAAAAAGCTATTTCAAGTCATTACATGGCAATGTATCTAAAGGACTTGTTCCTCGAAGCTGTAAAGTAAGGCAACTCTCTAATTAAAATAGATATGTACTACATAGTAACCTATTCAGTATATCACTGTTATTAGTTTTTGAAAACTAACAAGTTCAAAGAATAAATTTTGTCACAGAACTTTGGAATTTTGAGCTACAACTCACATTCTGTTTGGCAGTCTGACAAAAACTGAACTTTGCTTGAATTTGGATGAAAAATTTGATGAAAATTTACTTTGCTTACATGCTTGGCTTCTTTTAGAAGAAACTGTTGTTTTCTCCTGTTGTGGAGGAAGCTAAAGTCCTTATCTGTTGGAAACCAGCAGTTTGATGATTTAACTGAGTTGTTAATATTAATTTCATCAAATCCTACAAATTTAATTATGGTGTTCTTCTTAGTTCAAAGGTTAAGTTGTAGTTTGTTTAGCTGAATGGTTAAGGAAATATGCTTTCAAAGAAAGTTTACACTTTTTATAATTAACACACCTTTCTTCAATCCTTAAATAAGGAACAGAACAGAAAACCAATCAAAGGAATATTTTAACACATTGCCTTTCCTAGCAAATTTGGGCCTAGCAAATCAGCATTTGTTTCAACAGTTGCAATCCTGATACTCATTGGCCACTGTCACATTGCAGTTTGCAGTCTTGATGAATAACTTCCTTTTCTCCTTCATCTATCTTATTTGTGACTACACATAAATAATCATCAGATTGGCAAACAGGGTTGCAAATGCAAGGTAAATACTAGTAGGCCAATCACCACCATGGGTGCCATTGTTCTAGTAAGAAAACAACTCCCATTTGTTATTTATTGACTAAATTCAGTTGACATTCTCCTTGTTGTTTTGAAGTTTATATAGAGAGTTTATAGAAGTCTGTAGAGAGAGGTGACAACATTTTTAGGCCAACTGATGATAGAATTTTCTTTGAAAAAAATACCAAATCAACACAGAAAGTGAAAATGGAGATTTACCCTCTTTACTTTCAATGCTCTAAATGGCTATCTGTTTTAAGGTCTATTTATATATATATTTATTTATTCTAGCCTAGGTCCATGGCCATGTCTCACATATTGAAATAAAACTGCTAATATTTCAGGGCCATCAGAAAGCATTTAAAAACTACTCAATCAATTCCATATTTGATTGCAACTTGTTAATGAGTTACAAATTATTTCCTCAAAAAACAGCAATAAAAATCAGAACAGTACTTTATTTTTCCCAGTGTTTATCTAAAATTTTCAGTGTCTTCATTTGATAGATTGACCAGACTGGTATTCTGGACTCCCTACTTCAGAATCTGACTTGCAAGTCACTGCCAAATTTACATAGGATTTTCTATGTCTGGGAAAATTCTTAGGCTGTGATCTTTCATACTTACGTTATCAAATGCTGGTTGGGGTTAACTGCACTTTGTGGCAAACACATTTCTTCAATGTCCAGGGCATCATCAGCTCTAATGACAACAAACCGATTTCTATTCCCATTTTGAGTAATATTTTGGCTTTGCATTTGGCACAATTTATGGATGAAAGGTAGCAATGGCTACCAAAATGATTTGGCAAATGACAAGCCACTGGCTTGAGAGGAGATTAAAGAAAGAATTTGTGTGTATTCTTTGTAATCAAAGGCTAAAAAGGAATCTGATTAGGCATTTGAATTCAGAAAGCCCTTACCATAAAGGGAATATTGGTTAATTCACATAAGTGGAAAGGCATATGAATTGGTTATAAATAAAACTAGTCTAGAAATAAGAGTGGAATTTCAGAAATGAGCCATTCTCAGTGGCATTTGAAATAAGGACCACAAGGAATAAAATGTTTCATGCTAGCAACTCACAAGTGTATAAGTGGGATTTGATGACAGGATAGAAGTGATACTGCTGTTGAAAGTTAAAACTGGTGATTTTTATCTTTGGGTGGTTAACTTCTTCTATCTGTAACAGAGACTTGAAAGGAGGCTGCATTTCCATATATCTTTTTTGTACCATATTTTAAATACTTTAATCCTGCCAGCTGTTTACCTGCAGGGGCCAGATTTACATTTGCCCTCAGTGTATAATTTGGCTTTTGGGGAATGGAGGTAGACAGAGTTACTTTCCTTTGAAGCATCAGAAAATGGCCACAGGAAGTGATGGGATATTGGGGCAGAAAATACTAGTATTTTCATGATACTGCAAAAAACCTTACCTGCTTCTCTTAAATTGTTTAGGAGGACCTTGATTGTCAGATTTGTAGTCACAGAGATTCCTGTCCCCAAATTCAGTGTCTTCATAATAGAGTTAACAGTCTTTTCTGTTTTCTGCCTTTTGACATGCGTTTCTAGGATTCACTAGGCTGTTTCTTTTCACAAATGTCCTATTGCTAAGGCCATGGTTGGGACAATGATGACATTTTAAATTTTTCTTATTTTATTCTCACAAACTATCCTCCATTATAAGGGGGTTTAGTTTTTGGTGCTTTTTGTCTTTATATTGAATCTGCAGTCAAAACAGGTATTTTTGTAGACAGCAGTGGAATATCTATCCATGGTTGGATGTGATTTATTCCAGGTCCCTCAAAGACTTATGTTTCTTAGTATTTAAGTTCACCAGTTGTTGAACTTCTGTGACTGTGACTAACTGGAAAATGTTTGACGCCCTAAGGAACATTAAACATAGGGAACTGCTCCATATGTCCTTTACCTGAACATGCTGAGAATGTGCGGTTTGCAGTGGAGATGTGATTTTTTGTACTAAAATCTCCTAGACTCTTCTTGACCAGATCATCAGCTAGAAGAGTAAGTTCTAGCTTCTGGGGATGTAGGAATATAATAGTCACTTCATCTAGGTTTCCATTCTAACTCCATCATGTAGGCATGTTGGCAGCATAGCAGGATTTGTTCTTTGGAGAATGATGCTGAAGATGTGATGTTAGAGTCTTGGCTTTCTATGCCAGATGTCATAAAAACCATCTCTGCAACTTATCTATCATTATTTTTTGGCACCATTCTGAAAGCAATGTAAGAATTTGGACAACTTACAGTAGGGACCTTGCTCAGCTTTGTAAGATGTCAGTCATGGCCTCCTATCCTTAGTCTTGACACTTGGAGGCTATAGACCACTTTGTTACTTCCAGTTGTATGAAGTGTACCTCTAGTTCTACGTTAGATTTATGATGAGTGAGCCATTTTTTGGAGGAAGAACAGTAACTTCCACTAACCCAGCTCATTCTGTGTGTTCATCTGCACCTCGACGATGCTGCCACGCACAAAGCAATGGGAAACTCTGTCTTCCCTTGAACAAATGAAATTCCAGAGCTAAAAATACTTTGCAATACATTATGAATTTTCTGTTAAAGATAATGACTGACCAGAACAGATCTGTTATTCAAGAAAGGATGTGTCTTGGAAAACCACCAAGAACCACCCAGCTGTAGCTAACATGATAACGCATTCACTGAGCAGAACTGAGCAGATCTCTTAAAAGAAGAGGAATCTATGTATCCTTATTTGTTACTGAGTGAGTAGCATCTACTTGGAATTACAGCACAGCTGTAGATAGAATGGGATGGGATGTAGAGAGAATACCCAGGGCTGGTTAACAGTATGCAGACATCAAACCAGTTGGATGCCCTCAGGGAAACATTTGAACATAAGTTTATTAGATTAAAGCAGCATTTCGATCTTTATTTAGCTAGATGGTAAGCACCTCTTCCTATCACAGGATTAGGATCTGCAAGGTACCAACAGTGAAATACATAAACGCTCACTCAAAGGAGACCGCAGTGTTGCTTCTCCTGTTACTGCTGTTTTATAACACCTCTTTGTACAGTAAATCTTCACCTGCTGCACATATGCCACAAATTCGGAGTCAGAATACTTAATCCTGAGCTATTAAATGGCCTTCCTTGGAGTCCCAGATATTTCCTTCACTTATAAATTTGTTAAAAAACTTTGTAATTGCAGAGTACTATATACAAGTATACAATACAATGAACAGTTAATTTGTGGAAATTGAAACAAGAGAGAAAAGGTATAATGTATTCTACTTTTGGACATAGCTTCACTGGCAGAAGTTAGTGTCTGAAGATTAAAGTACCACTTTATCAAAATAAGCATACAACTCAGACTTGTCCCGCAGGGAGCAGCATTTCATAAATACATAAACAGGTGGAATAGTGCATACTCCCAAGATGGGAATATTTCCAAGAGAAGTTGCTGAAGCTTTTATGAAGTAAATCTTTATCTGACTGGGGAGAAGGTTCTCATTTTGCTATCTTGATGCCTTAAGCCCATAATGGTTTTCTTATTTTTCTACCTTATAAGTTTTATAGGTAATAGAAGTAGATTTTAGAAACCCTTTCTCCCTCCTCCCCATAGTACCCTTTAGTTTATACATTCCTTAATCATCTCACCCCATTCCATACCCCCCTATCACCCTACCCCCATATCCAGTAGAAAATGTTTTGTCTCTTGTCAAGGCAACCCTGTCTTGTTTGGAGAACGCTTGTATCTTGGCCTAAACCGCAGGACAGAGTCAAGGAACTGGGTCACCCTGCTCTCTGTACGCTGAAGATGATGAAGATGATGAAGAGGGGGTCCCAAAAAGCACCCCAGACCCAATTCCGAGAGGCGGGCCAGGGGGTGGACCAGGCCAAAAGTTAGAGGATGGACACACTTGGGATTGGCCAGATATTGCTATAAATGTAACATCTTGGGCGCAGCCCGGCGCGCGCCGTGTAACATCTATTGCCTTGGCATAATTAAACCCTTTCTTATCTCACCCCAGCTTACGGCTCCTGAATTTTTTTCGTAGCACCAGCTCAGCAGGCATCAATCTGTTAATGTAGATGTTAATGTATTTGAGTTAGCAATCCATATGGATTCATTTTGGGAGAAAATCTGCAGCACTGCTTGCAAGATGGTTTGTTCTTTCACTCTTTCAACAAAGCCAGTCACCTCAATCAGGTTGGGAATGTTTTAGGAAGATGCAAGTCATTGTAAAGTGTTGTAACCACAGAATGGTTTGGGTTGGAAGGGACCTTAAAGATCACCTAGTTTCAACCCTGCTGGTACATCTTTCATTAGACCAAGATGCTCAAAGCCCCATCCAGTCTGGTCTTGAACACCTCCAGTGATGGGTCATCTACAACCTCTCTAAGCAACCTGTTCCAGTGCCTCACCACCCTTACAGTAATTTCTTCCTAATATCCAGTCTAAACCTACCCTCTGTCAGACTGAAGCCATTCTTCCTCATCCTATCACTATATGCCCTTGTGAAAGTCCCTCACCAGTGCTCTTGTGGACTTCCTTTAGATTCTGAAAGGCTGCTCTGTGGTCTCCCCAAAGTCTTCTCTTCTCCAGACTGAACAGTCCCAACTGTTTCAGCTTGGAGAGATTGGGATTAAGATAAAGTGGACTTCTATTGGCTTTCAAGAAGCAGAATTAAAAATCTCATAAAGTATTCTATATTCACACAAAAATAGTTTAAGAAACAAAAGAAGTCAAACCCCAGTCCTTGCTCATCACACCTATGATGCTAGAAACGAAGGCCTCAGTAACTGCAGAGTACACACACAGTAGTTTTTTGGAGACTGTAAGAACCTGGATGAATTGCTGCTAAGTACCAGGAAACCCTGATACTTGCTCAGACTCCCCAGGTCTCAAGGAAGCAGCAGGAGAGCTTATTTGGACGAACATAAGATGGCAAATTTTTTTTCATCAGCATCACTGCATGTGAAGGTTGTGAGAACAGCCTTACATATACTGCCACAGGATCGTTCCACCAGATATGCTAGAATGTTTTAGTCTCTGAACCAGGATGCCAGTTCAGGAATTCTTGCACATAACAAAGGTAAAATCTGGTTTCAAGAGAAATGGATGCACCCAATGTCACATAACTAGATATTCTCAGACTCTGGGTTATTGTTTCTCAGGAATTTCTCTAAAATCGAAGCAAGTTTTACTGATTCCTGTTGATGCTCTGAAAGCCAAAGTTTTCAAATTCTGTTCAGCAAGATGGTATTAGAAATTGGGTTTCTTTTTCATTCTAAGCCAAAATTTGGAAGAGAATTGTGAGGCAGCATATTCTGTCTGTGATCTGGCAACGAAGATACTCTAAATTAATTAGAAATGGGTGGGGAAATATTATCCCTGAGGACCTTGCCTGGAAACAAAACCTGGAGCTTTTGAAGTTCCTCGCAAAGAAAAACAGAAAAAGAGCAAGAGAAATAAACTAGAGCACGTAACAGTCACAGCAGCTACCTAGGAGACAAAAGATTCAGACTGAAGTTCTGGCTCTAAATCAGTTATTTGGGCCTGGGCCATTCCTACATGAGATGAGTATCCTATCAGTATCCAGAGTCCTTGCTTCAGTCACTTCTTTGGAGCAGTCCTATTTTGTGCAGATAACTGGATATTAGTTGGGTCAGCAAAAAAAGAGAGGAATTCCTTAGCCCAACAGTTGGGAATTCACCTAGGATGTAGCAGCAGCACAGGCCACACCCTTGACTACACTTTCTCAGACCTTGTAGTTTTCCTTCTACTGGCTACTTTCATGTAAGTTCCATGGTTTTGTCCTGAAATCATGCCCGGGCTGCAAAATATTTCAAAACTAATGTTTACTTCAACCAGAATTTTCCCACAAATCACAATGATTTCAACAACTCGACATTTCCCAATATTACTCAATTTTTTTTCTGAGTTATTTCCAAGCTGCCAAGATTCAGAGAACTTTCTAAGTTGCTGACAACTCAAACAGCAGGGCTGTAATAGGTAAAAAAAAATCAAAAACAAAGCCTAAAAATAAAACCTTTCTGAGTTAGCCTGCTACTAGATAAGTGATACGCCACAGATAAAAAGAGTTAAGCACCTAGACATGACTAGCAATTCTAATCAGAGATGAGACAGTTGGCTACACTCTGCCATTTTATGCCCTCAGGAGATGGTGAAGGTCATTTAAGTGCACAGATGTGGAATGCTGAACCTACTGGCCAAAAAAGAAATTCCAAACTCCAGAAAACATAGTACCAGGATGGAGCACACATAACCACATCACTCAAAGACTGACGGTGAATCTTTAAGGCAATGTCTATGGAAAAGAATAAAAGGCCCAACAGGCGCCAGTAAGAAATGGATTTTTGTTTCTGTGACACCATTTGTTTTCTGTTATGGATATTTGCGTCTTAGGTTAACATTCCTCTGAGATAAGACCTCCTATCTGATAACATTCATCCCCAGGCCAGGCCATGGATCTGTGTCCCTGGCACCATACAACTGTTTCTGTCTGGAATCCAAAATACTTCCAAGAACCACATCACTTTGTGTTTAAGTTGCTTTTTCGTATAGAGAACTGGTCAGAAAAATTGTCCAGCAAGAGAAAAATGAATCATGATCCTGGAAAGAGACCCTGAGCACGTATGAAATACCATATGGTAATGATTAAAGTTGAGGAAAAACAAAAAGCTGCTTTCCACCTGCAAACCAGAATTGTCTGAAGATAGTGAAATGGGAATGCTTTGAAGATAAGCCATCATGTAGTGTGGGAAAAGGAGGCAAGAAGTGAAACCTGGTATTAAGACAATTTCCTAAGGTGCACTCTGTGATTGGTGGGTGGTGAAGCCAGGTGCTGATTATTTTCTACCCTGTTCTAACATGTAAAAATCAGCAAAAGAAGTGGTAATTGTATTTGTTTCCCGCTTTTCCTCATAACCTGCTTTCCCATGTATAGAAAGCAGACAGGGAGGAATCTAAAAATTATCTCAGCTCTTTCTTTCAAAATATTTCAGGTAGTAAAGTCATCTGTCCTTCCTGAAATGAAATTCCTGTATTATCTTCCATTGTCTTCTGGATCTTTTCAGGAAAATAAAGGTTTAATTTCAAACGTAGGGTCTTCAATTTCTCTCTCCTGTGCTTCTTAATCCAAAGATAGGCACTGATGTGAGGATGCTATTTTTGAGGTCACATCAAGAGAACTGAGTATTCCTAACTCTCTCCACTCCTCTGCTGCACTCACTGGTAGTGAGTGCCTCCTTCAGAATGCATATGGAATCTTGAGACATAGGCAGGACTTTGATACTGAACCAAACTACTCGTCTGGAGGGGAACAAAAAGGTAAAAAAAGCATTTCTTAGCAATTCTTTGTAACAGCAGTGGATGCTTCTGCCATCATTTCTAAAGCAGGCAGGATAAAAACCTGAAGGAACTTGAGATAATACAGAAAATAAAAATATGTAATTCAATCTTAAGCTGTGCAAAGCAAGGAGCTTCAGATACAGAGATATAAAACCAACAGTTTCATCATCACTCAGATGATATTTAATTCATCAGACATTAATTACCTCTCAGAATGAAGAGTGGTATTGATGACTGATCTTCAGGTGTTTACAGGATGGCAGTTGTTTAACTGGTCTCTGTTTACAGGCATGTAAGAGGTTGTAAGAACATAAGGTGGTTATGGTGGCTCTGTCTAGCCCAGGTCCTGTTTCTGAAGGGGAGCAAATGCAGACAGCCATCTAGCTTTGTAGGGATGCCTGCTGAGTGGTGTTCCTTTGCTTATTCTGACAGCCTTCAGACATTTGCGCTTTAGGGAATTCTATGCTGCTGGAAAGGTGGCTGCTATGTATTTAATAACCCTCAAGATATTTTGTCCTCCAATAACTTGTTTAGGCTCTGAGATATGCACTTTTAGCATTCATTCAGATCACATCCATGGCAATAGACAAAAAGGTATTTCTAAAGTTCCGTAAATCTCACCTCTTCATATTTCTACACTGGCTAAATTAATCAAAATCTACCAGCTACTAAAAGAACCCAGTGTAAGTGTGGATATCCCTACTGTGGACAGATGGGTAATTTTCACATCACCTCATTTTAAAACAGATAGTGTAAGATGCTGCCAGTTGTAGTTTTACTCCAAGTTACAGTGATGGGCTGCAGCACAGTTGTTTCAAATGTACCATTATTTTTAAAATTTGGATTATATTCACAATGGCAGGTTTTGCTTTTTTATAGCCTAGTTATTTAAAGTAATTTTAAATAATTTTACTTACATAGTTATTACACCTTCACAAGTGTAGCCTGTGAAATCTATTTACTGCGCATTCTCACTGCTGTGGTTCTGTACTGTTGAGGCAAACGTACCTTTTGCTCCAAAGTTCTGTTTTATGCATAACTGCAAAGAGCACTTGCAAACTAACAATCATGAAAGTGGAAATTAAAAATAACTTATTTAGTAGTTTATTTCACAATTTCTCTGTAAAGCTCCTTTGTTTGTTATAAATGAGATTTTACGTCTGTTCCAGTAATTGGATACTTTATATATCTGAAGGCTATACATTAAGGTGTTGACTGGTAAAGGAACTTTGTTATCAGTACCATAATAATAAACTGGAAATCTGTCTTGCCATAAAGAGAGAAAAAATGCACCATGAGAAAGCTAAAACCTGAATGACCCATGCAACAGAGTAATGAATAAGACAGTGTGCAATGTAAAGGACACTAACTGCAGCATTTTCCCAGTTGTGTGTTACTCAAAAATATTTTCTCAAGCATTGTGCAGACATTCCATGTGAAGCAATAAAAGTGGTCAGGTGGGGGAAAGGGTAAGAAAGCAAAAAATGAATTTCATTTATAAGCAGCTTGTAATTCTGACAAAACATCTATCTGGCAACATCTATGGATCACATGTAAACAAAAATAGTGAAGAATCCAAGAACTCACCAAAAAAGGTGTTGAAATAAGCAGGGAATTTATTAGGGGCTGTTTGCAATAAGCAGTGTGTCCTGGTTTTAAATTTACAGTACCTCTCAGTTTGATGTTTTACTTCCCTTAGCTGGTTAAGAAGCAAGCAGCAATGACAAGCTTGCATTCAATTAGAGAAATCATCTCAGTAGGCTGACTACAACTTTGCATACATATTCCTGTAACAGACAACCAAGGCATGCCAAAAGACAACTGCTTTACTTGATAGACATGATAAGAATTTTCTCATCATCTCTACCTAATAACAGAGAAATTAAAATATCTTCCAGTATTTATAGGCACAATACCAGAATAAACAGTTTTCTTCATTTCTTAGTGATTTCTTTTTAAGAAAAATTGTAGTTATCTAGTCAAGCCACTGTTTTACCAGGATGTTTTATGAGGTAAACTGTACACATATCTCCATTAAAATATTTCTGAAGTCTTTGATAATAATTTTGAAACTGTGGAATTCACACACATGTAAGAATCTGAGCATGATAACCTGTTTTAAAAAACCTGATGATCACTGAAGATAATGATGGTCAGCAGTAAATCTCCTTCAGCTTCAAGGTGGAAATTGTTTGTGGTCATTTCTTCACTATGAACAATGTATTTAATTTTCAGAAAACACTGACAAAACACAATAGCATGCAATGTTGGAATGCCATACTGGCATATAGTACAAAGAGCAGCCATTCTGGGCCAGATCAGGATATCCACCTCAACATACCCAGCTTTGGAAGTGGCAGTGACTGACAAAGAACGAACATAAAATCAGGCATACTCCAAGGATACCCTTTCCCAGCTGTCAGCAGCCTTTAGCTCAGGGATTTTTCTAAACACAATACTATTTTATATTTAATGCAAACCTTAATTGCCTGCATTTCTTGTGTTGAATTTGAGCTAGTGCAAAGTTATTTTGGTAGTCAAAATGTTGCCAATGAATTTCAAAATCTGTTGTGTGAAAATACACTGATTTGCTTTTAAACTGTATTCTCATGAGTTTGTTAATCTGCCTATTTAAAAAACTGAACAATTACACACCATTCTCTGGATTACTTATAATTTTAGAGGCCACCCATACTAATCCTCAATTCTCTCCTCCACACTACAGATTTGCTTCTCAATCTAAAGTTACCTATGTTTTTAGGTGTGCTGTTGCCTTTCTATGTAACTTCATGAGAGACCTTTTTGAAAACCCTCTGTAAATCCAAATGGACTACTTGAATCACCCTGTCCCCATAATCACCAACTCCTATAAAGAATGTGAAAATAAGTACCATCTAAAATAGCCACATTGATACATTGTTTTTATATCTTACCTGTTCACAGCACTATTTAGAGAGATCTTGGAGGTATGTGAGCCAGAATGACAGAAAACCCACTAAACCAAAAAATGAAAACCTGTCACCTCTTATTCAGATGAGGGGGTTTTAAGCAAAATGCTTATGCCACAAATAACAGTTATACAGTTTCAAATTTTAATTCCTTCAGGACACTCACAAGACTACTGTCTGACTTTTGCATTTATTCTAATCAACTTGTCCAAAGTACTTGCAGGTATGCACCCATATTTTGTAGGGAGTTTTATACTGCAGTGTAGGTATTGTTATCTGTAGTCAGCAATAGAACAGGGAGGATTTACTTTTAGCATTTCAATTTGACTGAGCTAAAAGACATGCCATAAAGATTAGGACCATTCTGAGCACTCAGAAGACAGCTAAACAGGGTTGGTTTTGGTTTTATGTTGCTGTGGCTCATCACTGAATTGATGTAAACAGGCGTACATTTAACAGAACAGAATTCTTTGCAAGGAACTTGGAGAAAAAGTGTCAAGAAGGTGGAAATGCAAATGTTGGGTAAAATAAAGAAACTGCAGTTTATTAGTAAGTTAAAATTTCACCAAAATGTTCTTGGTTTTACACAGAAATTATAATACTGGGAGTGGCCAACCGTTCAAAACACATGTATGAATATTTCAAATAGACAAGAGAGACTTTAAGAAAAAAAAACTATATGCCACATACCTTGTAGAGTTGATGGCAGTAAAAGTAGTATATATGGGAGGAAAAATATTATGCTGCTGCCTCTTTCTTAAAAGAAGGAACTTGCACAAAGCCTCGACAGAAATAATTCAAAACTCATTATGACATGTAGCTGGCTGATACAGCAACGACAGATAACAGCCTTCTCAAAAAACTGGTGATCCTGTGGACTAATTTGCTAGAACTGGGAAGGGACTGTGTCCAGCAGCGGAGTTCTGCCTCTGTTACTTCACACAGTATTTCACGCATAAACTACTTCACATCAGCCCATTTTTGCACAGGGCTTTCCACAGCAATGGAAACTACAAGATTGTAAAGAAAACATCTCAATTCTATGCAGCTCAACGCAGGAACGTAAATCTAACATCTATGGTACATTATTCTGCAATGCTGGCATGCAAATTTAATAGTCTTTGCATTGTTATTGCCATGTAAGGTGGAAAGACACCTGAGGTACAAGCAAATCCCACTGGGTAAAGAACATGTTCTGTTTATTTGAGAGCGTTACACTTTTTCTTTACCCAGCAATTATTTTGGTACAGGTTTCAAACGTTACTTCTATGAAAAGCCTGGATTAGTTGGAAACAATGCAACTACATTTACTACCAAGATGAATTTCTAACCTCACTCATCACAAGCGACCAATTATGGTAGCTTACCTGTTGTGCCTTTTGCTTTGACACATTCGAGATTCAGGAGCAATTTTACCTGTCACAACACATTGCAGAGTACACAGAAGGTGGAGTTCACCTATAAAACATTCACTTCTGAAGGTACTTAACTAAAGACGGTCAGATCATCCTGTAAAATTTCAGTTCCTGCCTACAGTTGTAATAATCTGGTAAATTACTGAAAGGCTAAGGAAGTTTAGGTTTTTAGATTTTTTTATCTCTAAAATATATTCCTGCTGGCACTGGTCCTCTCCAAGCTCTTGCCCTCAGTATAACTTCTAGGGTTTGAAGACTGTAGTGACAATAATCAACTCTATTCCACTGTTACCATGGTCATCCTTAAGAAAACATCCAACAGGATCAAAAAAATTCAAGTCCTAGGAAAATGATCAAAGGAAAAGAAGGTCTGGGCTCAAACACAACTTGAAGACTTCAAGATGGCATACACAACATAGAATCATAATGAACTTACACACCTAAAAAAAACCCCCCAAATAAAAAACTTTTTTACTTAGAAAGCAATTTCATGTGCTAGGTGTCCAAAGGTAATGTTAAGTGTCTAACATTTATCACTCATTTCCCTAGACTTCGTAATTTCAAAAACCAAGCTGTGTCTCTGCTGCATTAGATGTCTATGGACTTCTCATTTGACAATCTGATAAAAGTTTGAAGACCATTAAATTAAGATCTTGCTGCTCTTTACTTGGAAAAGACGGAAGGCAAAAAAAAAAAAGAATGGCTTTTCTTATTACTGTCTCCTTAGTAAGATCAGTGTATTAAGCTTAACTGGAATACATAAAGATGCAGTAGATTCTGGCCTGTTAAGATTCCAGTTTGGTGCACTTGGGTGTTCCTGGAGGACTTCAGGCTCCACTGCACAATGCAACATTCAAAATTCAATAGAAGCTGAATTGGAATTACAGTTCTTGTTCGTGATAGGAAAATAGCGACTTCATTCAACTGGTTGATTACCCTGAAACTGGGTCAAAACCAATGGTTTAAACTAATGTTAGCCAGCATATAAGGCAGCTGGTTAAAAATGAAACAAGAATAGATGTTATATATAATAGAATATAATCTGGGCAACACAACATAATTTTATGCCTTCTTTTAGGCAAAATTCAGTGCACAGCCCTCACACTGTTATATAGGCCTATGTGGAAAGGCCTGTCTCAACTGTATCTGTGCTGACAGTTGCGATAAAACTCTCAGTTGCATAGGTAAAATGTGTTCCCTCCCCCAATTTGTAACATATTTCACTGATCATGAGTCAATACCAGTAATTTGTTAAGTGAATAAAGCAACAGCCATAGTTATGTAACCAAGAATTCCAAATGTAACACTGTGCTTTTTAAAAATTATTAATTTAATGTCATGTAAGACAAACTGAGCTTAGAATATATACTTGATGTTAAGGCTGAGATGCTATCACCACATCTTCTGTTACGCAACAGGGAACCTCAGTGCACATAAACATGTAACTAGCAATAAAAAAACAGAACTATAATTATGTAATTAGTATATGCTGATACTGTGTGAGGCACCTGACACTATTCTGACTTCTGACTTCATTTGTGAATGTTTAAGTGGCTTAGTTTCACTTTTCAAGAACATCACAGACAAACAACTGCAATCTCAATCTTTCGGACTAAACCTTCCCCATATCGAAACCAAAATCCTGTGTTTTCTATTCCAGCCATGAATGCTTCTGTAATGTTGACAGTATTAATTTGAGCAGAAAGGAGGTTATATCATATACATTTATGCAGAATTATCCATCTTCTATACCCATCCTTTGTTCTTCAACTGAAAAAATTGTCATGTACAGAGAGAAAAAACCCTCACTTCTCTTGAAAGAACTTGTATATGTAAAGCTTATTAAACTTATTACACTTCAGAAGTTTTAACAGGATAGTGGACATAAAATTACCATGAAAGATCAACCATAATCTCTAAAGTTGCAGCTGATTTCAAACATTTCTTTTGACAGATTCCTAGTACAGCAATTTTTCAGAAGTATGAACACTCCAAATCTCCTCTATTTATAGGGAAGTTTGTAACAGGTTCAATTGGAGACATCAAAAACATTTTAAATAGACATCAGAAGATGCATCTGTAGTTTAAAGGTCAAATTTATTAGGAGATTAAGAGATGTATTATACATGGACTATAAATATAGCACAGCTGACTTTATTCACAGTCACACAGCCAATGCCAACCTATTTTGTAGACACTCTTGTTCTTTTGTTCCAAGAAAAGTTTGCACCATAAGACTTGGATTTAGGTTTTGGAATCTTCTTCTCTTCAACATCATAACTCCAGCCTGGATGTTACAAGGGTAATGGCAGGAAGAGACAAGACACAATTAGAATTATAAATATTCTTAGCATACAATACAGAGCAAATGCAACTTAAAGCTTTAAACTTTAATATCTTTTTCTCCACATAGACATCCATTAATCTATTCCTTTCTAGTTGGCAGCAGAGAATACTGAAATGCCATAAGTGTGGCAAATGCCCACTCTCTCAGTTGATAAGACTTCACCATACTACAGTGAAATGCAAAAAACTTGACAGTCATCAGTGAAAAGCTCAACAGGGAACACAGACTGTCCTGCAAGTTTATAGCTCCACAGCTCTATTGCATCACAGAAGCAATAAGGCTCTGTGTACGTTGGCACAGGAAATGAAAAATATAAGAAAACGGACAAAAAATAACATGCAGAAGATCAACCTCAGAGACTGGGAGAGAATAGAGATTTTGGAAAGCTAGAAAAAAAAAGAAGGGTGGGAAGACCAAAAAAAAAAGAAGAGCAGAGAAAAAACTTCAACTTTAGAAAGGAGTTTAATACTTAACATTTTTGTAAGAACATAAAAAATTAGAAATAAAAGAAAAGAGAATGAAGTGATAGAAGACAAGTAAATTATGTGATAGTTAAGCAAGAGAAATGCTTAAAAATGTCAGAAAAGAGGAGGTGGAGACATTAGTGTTTATGTAAATCAAAATGCAAATTGGTTGCAGCCTCCAGGTGCCTGGAAAGTTGCCAGGGCAGCACTCAGTATTCCAAAGTTTGGTCTCTTTAGCTGCAATATTTCACTCAAAGCAGAGATACTTGAGTTGAAGACAGAAGTGGTTAAATATGCGGTTTTAAGTGATACTCATAATATAGTACTTTTCGCCCTAGTTTTAAACCCAAAATTTTAAGTCCTAAAAGGTTTAACATATATCTGAATTTTTCTATGTAAGGTGATCACAGAAAACACTCAAGATACAGCTAAACATCAAAATGTTCTGTAAGATACACAAGTTGTCATGCCACTGCCTCAATTTTATATATTCACAAACGTCACACAAACATTTTCTTCCTGTTTATTAGTCTCAATCAATGTTAATTTTCAACTTAACTATTCTCCATAAGAAATACTGAAGAGAGAATTTAAAAGCATATTCTTTCCATCTGTGAGAGCACTGGCTTTTGTCTCCTGTTCTCGTTAAAGATATAAGCTTGAGTAAACAGCCAAGAACTAGATCCAGAGACAGACTTCAGTATTGCAACACTCAGCATTATAACACCTAACACTGAGGCACTTGGCTGCTGGAATGGAATCTACAGCCCCAAGGTATTGCTTCATCTTTTTATACACTAGATGGGAGAGGGGCCAAGTGCCTCTAGAAGAGATTCTCAACTGCCAGCACAACAACTTGGACTGACACAGTTATCCCAAATGCGTAAGGGTAGTTACACCTAACTACTGATTCCAAGGGGTCACCATATGTGATTAGGTTTCACACTTGGGAGCAGACTCCTTCAGTCAGGCACCTTGAATTGCTCATGACCGAGTGCAGAGGTCACTTTTATAAAAATACCACAATGGTGGGGGAAGCTATTCTTGCCCAGAACCCTGCCACACAAGCCAAGTAGACACAGAAAGCAGATTTTATAGTCTCCGGAAGAACACCCTCACCACTTGACTAAAGGTTATTGCACAGTAGGAAAACTCTTCATCCTTGTTACTTAAGTTGTACATTTTTAAACCACTGCCTCAGTGATGTCAGAAAGGACAAAAAAGAATTTAGGTCAAGAGGCAAAACTTTTAATTTCATCCAGTTAAAAGTGTTATCTCCTTGCCTTGATCTTAGACCATTCTCAGCTGTAACTTTTGGACAGTGATCTCTCTCTGTTACTGTAACCAGTGCTGTTATATCAACATTAGAAAATGTGTCAGATGGGGCTGGCAGAAAGATAGCCTGCCTTATGTTCCTGAAGTTCTTAGGTGAGAAGGAACTTTTAAGTTTACCAATCTATCAAAAGAACCTGCAATATCTAGAATTTGTAGAAATTAAATTTAGGGTTTTTAAGGAATTTTGTAATGGAAAATTTAGGTAGTTCATGCAGGAACGAGAGAGAGGTAAGTATCTGTGTTCCTAGGCTTAGATTTGTTTCAATAATAACTCAGTTAAGAGGCTAAGTTCCAATGTAAAAGCATGCCTGAATTTCTAATTTCTTTCTAAAAGTAGAACTAAATATTGTAAAATTTGTATTTCCAGCTACATCTGATATTGAAGCTATCACTACAGAAAATATTATGCTCACATCATATGCAGAAATAAAAATGAAATCATAATTTAGGCAAGCCAGTATCTACAGAAAAGTCCATTTCAATTATGGTAAAATTAAGAGTGCAAGCTAAGTGAATATTGAACTACTAATATTAATACCATAATTTAAAATAATTTTAAATTCATAATTTAGGCAAGCCAGTATCTACAGAAAACTCCATCTCAATTATGGTAAAATTAAGAGTGCAAGCTAAGTGAATAATTAACTACTAATATTAACACCAAGTCACAACCTTGGTATAGTTGGTAGAATTTTTTTGTAGGTTTCATACACAATGGAGTAATTTCTAACTCAGTGAAAGAATAAACTTTCTATATGGAACAAATGAATTTTACAATCTGCATTTCGAAAGGAAAAAATGTAACACCTACAAAGAGATGGCATAAGCAGCTCATTATATTATTTTTTACTCTTACAGGCTGAATTGCTCAAGAAATAACAGGAACAGAAGCATTAATGAAGCAATACCAAATTCTCCCAAAATTCATATTTGTTCATAAGACAATACAAAATACTAATAAAATTGCACTGTAATTTGTACATCTAATGCAAATATGATAACTCTATTAATTTCTTTTTGAATACAAATTATTTTTCAATAAAATTAAGATTATTAAGCCCCCCCCAAAAAATCCATTCAAAGAGGAATTGACAGATTAAATACTAGCCTTACTAGCCTTTATCATTATAAAGTGCAAATAAATTGCACATTAAATGTCCTAGTTTCTTAGATGTATAAGTTAATGGACTTACCATGTTTTTGGGGTGTACACCAGCCACCTAATAACTCTGCATAATTTTGTTTGACCAAGAAACTTTACTATTTACCCCAGACTAAACATAGTTGAAAGCTGGAGACCACAGGGAAGACTTTTGAAGAAGCTTACCCTTCATGTGCATCATTCCTGGCTTTAACTCAATGTAATTAATTTTCTTCACACCCACAGGCACTAAGCATCAAGACTAACTCTTAAAGGAAAATGGAATTGATTTAAAAACCAAAAATCAAACCAAAACAACAACAACAAAAAAACTAAAAAAAAAAAAAAAAAAGGAAAAAAAGGAGCAGCATAAAATTCATGCCAACACAAAAAAGGACTGCTGAATATTCAAAAGGCTGAGATTATGGATACTGCTTGTGGTACTATCGTTCTGTGAGAAAATACAAGCCTAAGTAACTAAATAAGTTTACAGATACATTTGTTCTGATACATCATTAGCTTAAAAAATATTAAGCAACAATACTGACTTTTCTACTCTCTTTTTCTCAAATATGAACAACATCAAGTGCAAGTGTTTAGACTGTAGTGCTGGGAAGAGTTAGGCAAAACATCCCCAATCTACAACTTCCTCATGGGGAGCAGCAGAGGGGGTGTGCTGATCTTTCCCTGGTGACCAGCAACAGGACATGAAGAATGGAATGAAGCTGCATCGGGGGAAATTCAGACTCAACATCAGGAAAAGATTATTCACTGAAACAGCGGCGAGTCATTGGAACAGGCTCCCCAGGATAGTGACCAGGACACCAAGCCTGTCAGAGTTCAACGCACATCTGGACAATGCTCTAAGTCATATGGTTTACCTTTACATAGTCCTGTGAGGAGCAGCATAATCCTGACATGTTCCTAAATCTATGCTGCAATTCAGCCAAAATTGAAGTCCAACATGCTTACTTAGTAGTCATCTAATTTTAGTTTTTCTGATTATCAAACATTCACAAGTTTCCCTAAGATGTTGGAACACCTTTCCAGAAAGTGGAATGCCTTCAGCACCCTTGGAAATATGCCCCCATTCCTGTTTTCCTCCTCCTCATGCAGAACACTAGTGGTCTACAAATCCTGTGGAATAGAGGATTAAGGTACTTTATCCAGTACTTTTTCTATTGTCAGTACTTAGAGATCAAGATTGCCTATGGAAGGATGAATCCTTCATATCCAGTACATAAAATACGTACCATTTTTTTCAGCAAAGGCAATGGCATCTTCTTTAGTAGCGAAAGTAAGAACCATGTTGGATAAAGGATCAGCTCTGTAAGAAATCAAATGACAAATTTTAGGCATATTTGAAATAGAAAATAATTATAATCTGTACCTCAAATGTCAGTCAAATGCTATATTGCAAGCTCTCTAGTACACCACCTCACAAACCATTCAAAATACCTTTATTTTTAATTATTTTCAGGATCAACACTTACTTTCTGCAGAGTATTGTTTCACTCCTTTAGTCTGTTAAACTTCCCCCACAACTACTTGTAAAAATTCATCAGGTTTTTTGTTAGGCAAACACATCTAATGACTTTCTGTGGTTATAATAAGTGGTCTGACACAATCTTTTTAATTTTAAAGCTCTTTGTGGAAGATCAGGAGGCTTAAGGTAATTCTGAACATTTCAAACAGACCAAGAGTCTGTAGAGCAGCTAGGGGAAGAATAATCTCAAAGAGAAAAGAGCAAAATACTGAAGTGAGCAGAGCAGGAACTAATCAGAGACTGAAAAGTACATAAAAAAGTATTAAGAGTTCTGCTTTGGCTGAGTTCACATGACCTCCACAAATTATTTCAGTACAGCAAGCAGATTGCAGGCCACCGCCAAAAATGAAGCTCCAAAATGCAAACTGCTAGTTAACTAAATACACAGTGGTTAATTTTAGATGACCAACTATTCTTCATCTGCACTTTTGAAAGGAATCAAACAGCAAAAAGCTTTTTGAAATAAATTAAAATCTCAGTTAAAACACTAAACTGCCATTTTGTTGCTATGAAAGCTCAATTTAAGAACAATGACTAAGGATGGGGAAAAAAAGGGTTTTAATTTTTAAAGAAATAAGAAAATGAAATACTGGTTGTAGCAACACATAGATTAGATAAAGTTTCCCTGAGACAACACTGCCTATGAGCCTGGAAGACAACTGGGACAACAAGACCAAATTGCAACAAACTATTGCAGGACCTGCCTCTCAACTGTTCTCTCTTTGAAGCCAGAAGGATAAATGAAGAAAAAAAGCAACCGAAGATACACTGAACTCTCTACAATAAAGGACAAAGCCTGTGACAGGCGGAGTGGGAGGGGAAGAGGGGGGAATCTAGCTTCCAGCAAAGACAACAGCGCAATTTTATCTGATGTTCACATGGAAAAATTGAGTTCACTATATATCCAATATATTCTCCAATAAAAAAAAAAAAGGCAAAAAAACCCAAAAAACCAAAAACCAAAAAAACCTCCCAACCTCCCCCCAAAACCTCACAACAAACAAATAAACAAAACATGATAAAGGCAGAAATTACACTTTTGCAAGCCACTGTGAAAGGCTCTCCTAAAGACATTTAAAGATTTCTCTTACAAAGGCAGAAAAAACCCCTAGGAACTAAGAATTCATTCATGACATGATCAGTGGAGAATCAAGTGTCCCAAGTACATTGCAAGATTGTGACAACTTTTGCTAATCGTTATTCTCCTCCATGACTGGGTTTCGAAAAATCTTCTCAACACTACTGAGGGGGAACAAAGAAGTTTTTAGTTTGAAGTGTAGAGAGGGACTAGTGCCTGTTTCTGCAAATTTGCCTGCAAATTTGGCAATTCCAGGACAGAGGCAGTTGGGAAATTAGAATTGTGCAGAAATTATTTTTTCTCTTTTCATGTGAAATCATCTTTGATTCCATCTAAATGCATTTCTGATTTCCTCTATCCATATGAGCAAACTAGAGTTCAGGATGTCTGGCATGATGTCCCAATAGTGTCAGCGGTACCAGTGCTGCAGGATTTCCTATGCCAGCCCCTAGTTGTTCCATCAGGCATTAAAAACTGGGATTCCATATTTTGTTTTCTTATGAGATCTTGTACAATGGATACCATGCACTTCCCATGTTTCTTTGTTTACAGCTTTATATTAAAGGTGTACTCAAGACCTAGGCATTCTTGTAACAAAACCTCCTAATTAAGAAAAATGCCATGGGTCCATGCTTAGATATACAATTGGACAATTTTCACCAAGAAAAGCCCCAGTATCTGAGAAATAACAAATGCAACAAAAACCCCAAAGAAGACTGTAACATGACAGAAATATAGCAGACAGACAGGTAAATAAGAATATCAAGTTTAGTGGAAAAGGGGCTTTAATCTCTAGACCCTAAAGGGCTCTAATCCACTAATCCCATTACATTATTCAAAAGTAAATGGAAAAGTGTCTAAGAATTGCTATTTGCAGAAATCAAATCTCAAAAGAAGAAATTCTTCTTAGGTATTTCTGGGTGTTGAATGGTAACATCAGAGTATTCGCTAACAGTTTTAGCAAGAATGCCTTAAAAATGAATGGATACAAACTAATTTACAAAACCTTTAACCTAGTAGTGTCAATTCTCAATGGAGCACTTGCTTTTATCTACATGAAACCTGCCTACCCATGAGAAATTCCTTTCCCTACTCCAAAATAAAAATGCACGTAGAGCCTCCTCCAATTTTTATGAGAAATCAACATAACAGGAAGACTTGATTTCACAGTTATTTTGATCTAATATTTATGGATACATTTATTTTATAAATTAAAAAAGAAAACAAAGTTCGGTGACTGGATTTAGAATGTTAAAAAATCTCAAAAAATTGCATCTTCAAGTTATTTCATATTTAAGGCGTTAAAGTTTTTCACAGAATTTTACATTCTTAGATCATAAGTGCTAATATGATTGCAGCCAGTTATTTTCAATACACATTGTACCCTTTCTGAAGTTTGAAAAACAATCTCTAGCAGTTGATCTTGGTAATGTATAATAATTAACTATTCTGAATATGCCTCAAAAAAGACAGCTTCAAATCAAAATTACAATATTGTCAGAGGAATTGCTGGCATAGTCCTCACAGCTTACAGGAATTCTAATCACACTGTGAAATGTAGGTGTGTTTATATAAGGAAAAAAGAATTAAAAATTAGAAGCATCCAAGTTATACTTACATCTTCACATTACTTAGCATACTGAGCTAAGAGTAGTACTTTCCTGGATTTTTTTGCGTATTTAAGAGTTTTTAATACTAATATTAGCAATTTTTAAAAAAACAGTGTGATATTTTAAATTGCTGGATTTGGTTTTTTAAAAAATTATTCATGACTCCTCATTTTAGATCTTTAGGATATTTATAAAATTTCATAAAAAAAAAATCCAGAAGCTAAGTTTTGTTGTTTATGTTTAAAAGATACAACTGAGAGCTGAGAATGATTTATTGCTTTAGGTAACTAATAACCTTCTGGCCCTGCTGATGCCACACAGCATCACCACAAACATGACTGTTGAAATTTCTGGTTGTTAACACCTTTTTTAAACTCTTCCAGATGATATTGTGAGCTAAAATCTGCTTTTAAACCTATCAGATCATTAATCATATAACAAACAAACTCAACCAGTTACTGTAAGTACTGTAAAAACATAATTAGATTTACAGGTAGAAAGAAGATTTCGAATTTACATGACTAGTAAGAGCTGAATACAGAAGAAAAGTATTTTCAAATTCAGTAAGTACTCACGTAGATGCCCAGCCCATTAAAGGGTTCTCCCAGCGCTCCCTGTTATCAAATTCCATCTTCCATTTCTTTGTATTGTTAAGTCCTGACTGCATTGCATTACGTGCTGGAACAAAAATGTGAACTTTTCTGGTTTTGATGTGCTCATCTGGAACACCAGTTAAAGCAGTGATATCCTAAGAAAAACATAATGGGACTTGTTAAAAATGGTTTAAGAGGCTTGTAAAATAGTATTCCTTATGCCTTTTACATAAAGTTACAAAACCAGAAAAAAATTGCAGAGAAGTACATTATGAGTTCAGTTAAATAAAAGTAAAGCTGACAGATGTGGAGGCTGCTATCATCCGACTTCCCCTGGCTGAATTAGACTTTGCATGGATAAGTTACCTGAACCTGCTCATCTCCCAGCTACTAAACATCTAGTGCCAGAGGAGGCACAGGACATTTCCCCACATCCTCCTCCGTCCACAGCTGCAAGGTCAGGCCTGCTTCAACTTGCATCAGCTGTAGCAAATGCAGATATGTGTAAAGTCTTATTTATTCCTTAAAGAAAATATCAGAGCACAGACTAAAACATCAACAAATTCCAAATTTTACATTACCATTAGGAGCCTAAACTTCACATGAACAGGACTATTCACCAAAATACTAGTCAGTCAAATATATGCTGCAGTATAAGTGCTTTCCCTTGGGCTTTAATTCTGTATATAATTAAGAAATACCAACATCCATGCTGACATAAGAAGCTGTGCTTAGCATGAAGGGACAGACGGTAGTATCTTTTACACAATAGTCTATTGATTGTTTGAGACTGCAGAGCAGGTACTAGAATTCAGCTCGCTTATTAAAACAATAGTTATTACAGAAAATTGATCCCCTCTTCATGTTTCAAGCTATGACTATCAGCTTTTGAGAGTCAGTTCTTCTGCTGATGGTCAAGATCAAGAGAGGAACGTATGATATTTTTGTGAAGGACAAAAGGATTCAGGAGATTCCAACCTTCAAAGAAAAAAAAAAGACTTGTAACACTGTATATAGGCAGTAGTAGGATGCTCCCCTCCATTAGAGAGGCATGAGCCTTGTTGAGGGCCTCCAGAAATAAACCTAATAAAGATAAAAACTGAAGCATCACAAAACCAGCCTAAAAATATTAACTGACTTTAACAAAGAATAAGATAGGGAAAAGCCTCACAAAAATTGCTGTGGAAAATTACTCTCAGCATCATCTGATAATTAAAGTGAACATTCTTGTTAAAAACTAAACAGTAATTATATAAAATTAACCTGTCAGTTCACACTAGTAAAGAGTGAAATCAAACATCAAATCCATCTCTAAGGAAGCTGAACTGCTCCTTTTCCTTACATACTTAAAAGGCCAGCAGGAACTCCTTGGTCTCCCTTCTAGCCCTCCCCTCTCCTTCTTTCTCTCCAGGAACATGTAGAAAACTGGTAAAAGTCCAGAAAAGTGCAGCACAACTTTGGGCATATTGAACTCATCTTGGCAGCACTGCCATGACTTGAATGAAAAGGCAAAAAAATTTAAATAAAACACCTACTAACTACCTACTAACTTTATGGGATTTTGTTTTGTGGCAAAGTTAAAAAACTTCTTGATGTGATCACAAGACCATCCTTTGAAACGTGGCAGTTCTCATTTTCCATTTTATGTCAGAAAATGAATGTTAGGAGATCAGTCCCTCAAAGCTACAAAAGGGAGCAAGTTTAAAGCATATGACTTGTATGTGCAGTTAGAACTGTAGGGGCAACAAACAACCATGCATACGGGTTTTCCAGCTTCCGACATTTCTACCCAGACTACCACAAGAAACTGGCAAAATATCTTAATAATGCCATTATAAATACTTTCATTAGAACCAAGTCATGCTTATTTTTAATCCAAGTCTAGCAGTCATATGAAACAGAAGCACTACCAGCCACAGGAATGTTGCAACACATGTAAAATACCTTCTGATAGACTGGCATTTCTCACTGCTTAAGCTTAAACCACAGGTTTGGAAGGAAATTGCTTAAAGTTTTCTGATTTGAATTGGCAAAGTGCTTTGTTTAACAAAAAGGGGTTTTTACCTGCAGTAAAGTTTGGTGGGGATTCAATGCTTCAGCTTGCCTATATAGAGGAATAGGCTAAAATATTAGCTTTTATTTCTGTAGTTAACAAACATGACTATTGAGAATATACAATACTATTGAGAAAACTTTTCTTTTTCTCCTCTCAAACAATCTGCTACATGCAAAAATTCTGGGTTTGTTATCAAATACTTTCCGATATGCAAAATTCAATATATCTCAAAATTATTTTTTCTTTACTATGATTATTCTCAGCAACTTGAAAGTCCATTATAAATTTCTTTATGCTTGAGATTTAGAGGTTTTTCAATTCTTCCAGAATGATCTGATTTACTAAAATAAGATACTCTGTTAAGTAACATTATGGACACATAGAATCTCCTCTTTTGAAACCTTCACACCAGAGAATCATAAAAGTACTACATATTAGTGCATACAGAACACAATCTAAAGAGAGGGTTAAAACCAGCAAATGCTATATTTATGAGGTAACCATAGTAAAGAAATGCCTAGACTTGTTCATCTGGATGAAACTAAAACCAAAATCCCAGACAAACCCTTCAAGCCATGCTTTTTCAGGCATTCAGTTGGCTCCAAATCAAGGTTATTTCACTAATAATACAGGATTCATCCCATAAAAATCTTTTCAAAATAAAAATTAAAACCTGCCTGCTTCTCAAAACTAAAATATCTATGTGGCGTTGCTAGCTCTCCATACTTAGATTCATTATAGCTAGAGTTTCCATGCCTCCTGGGAATCTAGCAATCATTTATTGATATCGTCCCCTTTCTAAAAGCTGGCAATTGAACAGACAGTTGTTAGGACAATGAGTTTTTGGTTGCTGAAGCCCAAGTTGTCCTGACATAAAATCACTGGTTTTGATTGCTGTAGATATGTAAGGTACTGTAGCATAGCTGAGCTGTTGCCAAAGATATGGAATAAAAAAGCTTGGCATCTATCACATACTTGACACCTAAAGAGCACAGAAGCTCTAAAATTCCTATTCCCTGTAGGCGTACTCTTAGTCTAGACAAACTGATTTCTCACACTTTTAAAATGCATTACAACACTCTATTGTGATCATTTCATCCACACAGCTCCAGCTAGTGACAGAAGAACCTGTCCTTTAAGCGACATTTCAATGGGCTAAAGCTCCCGCTCCAAGATGCTATTAAAACAATATAATACATGAAAAGAACTATGCAGTACTGGGTTGAACTCTTTACTGGGTCTTCAGTGCTTTGTTCTGAGTTCAAGTTCTCATTGAAACTACCTGTGAACCAACTTTCCAAAACAAAGATATTTTTGACAGTTGGTTTTCACATTACTATCTTTTTTCTTTAAGTGTTCCTTAATGAATTTTGCTATATTAGCATATTAAGATACTAGTGAGGTGTTCAGCATTCAAAATCTTAAATATATTACATAACAATATAAAAGACTTGAGATTTGAACTGTATTTTGCTTTACTAAAAATTAATAACCCTGGTTCACATTTTCAAAACAGGCTATCACACAAAATATGACATTCTGTTTTTCTTAATATATATAAATGTATATATATAAAGTGGGCTTTATTTCAATAGGAAACTGATTTTTTTGTAATTCAAGAAATTTTTTTTGCAATACAAGAAAATGTAAACACTCACTTTGAAGCATTTTGTCTCTTCTTGGAATTAGGTGAAAGGGACAAAACACTTGTTTTTTTAAACGGCAGAAATCACATAAAATTGCTTACAAATATAGGTGGGTTTGTGTTTATTATAACTTACACTATTTAAGAATATTTGTCACGGTGGAAAGCCTGCTAAAACTGATCTGAAAAGGGTAATAAGAAATGATAAGTGTGCTACACGGCAGAGAGAAAAACTGATTCACAGAGGCAGTGTCAATGAAAGCACTATTCAGCATGAAGATGACTCTTAAAGGAAATGAGAATTTCCTTCTTTTAAGTACTCCACTAATAGCACAAATTCCAAAGGGGAAAAGAAATGGAACTCTTTAATTAACGGAAAAGAGACAAAATGATGGAAAGTATCTCTGAAACAAGTGTTTTTGAATAGATGGGTCAGGTGTGCATAAAGGTGTTATGTTTGTTCTATGGCATTTCTTTCACCACATAGACAGAAACTGTAAATAACCACTATTAACTATCTACAGTTTAGCACCCCCCCTCTTTTTTTTTTAATAAAGGAAACAGGGAACAAGCAATGGGAAGTTGATGTCAAAACACAGAAAAACCTCCCAGCAAGCTTCCAGCAACCACCCAGGATTTAGAGTCTTGCTAGCCGCTCTCTTTTCAATACCAGAATTTCACACATTTCAATGACCATTATGACTTCAAAGAATCAAATTTTCATCATTGTCCGTCATCTGCCGGTTGATTTGTATAAAGGAGTTCTTCTGCATGCATTCCAGACAAAGGGCTCTTTACTTTCGTGGCTATATATCAAATTTAAAAGTTCTGTTTGTGACAGTTGTGTCTGTGGTAAATTAGGGTAACACTGAAGGAGTGCAGCTGCTCTGCAGGAACCTCCTTTTTGGCATCATTTCACTTAAATAAAAACTGAATAATTAGCTTCTGCCTTTATTAAACCACAAAAATGCCACTGGCCTTAGCAATTACTTCCGGTTGCCCCATCTACTTAACCTCAATAGTTTTACGCTTGTTAGAATGGAGGGAAAGTAGAAGTTTTCTGTACTTTATAGGAGTTTACAACAGCTTGCTCTCTTCCCTACGTCCAACATGTTTTACTGACTAAGTGCATAAAGTTTTGCTATAAATTCATGTTGCAATTCACTTTATTTAGAAGTTGTTACATCAAAGCACAGAACATCTTGCATAATACCCACAAAATAGCTGCTGTGAAAGGAGTTTTTTATTTAATGTGCTCAGCTGCTCAGACTGTATCTCAGGATGAGAACATGTTTCTACATTTCAATACAGTATTTTTGAAGGAAATGTAAGAGAACAGAATCTACTATGCAAATTGCAAGTAGAAAAATGGAGCAGAATGAACTAAACGTGGTCAGACAACATTTATCTAACAGCTACAGACAAAACAAGGGGAAAAAGCATATTTGCCCTTAGGAGACTCTGTATCACACAAGACACAGTTTTCTTTCAGGCTTCACAATCATTCTGCATTATCACAGTAAACTGTGAACAACATGGTGTGACCCATAATGTGTTCTCCCAACTAATCATCCAGCGGAATGATTAATAAGGAAGTTGAAAAAAGCAGTGAAATAACCATATTTTTATAAAGAAAACCAAACATTTAAAGAGGAAACAGAATTTGATAATAATAAAGATTTTGTGAAAGCTTCCATTTAAAGAAAACATCTTTCCATAAGGTAAAAAAACTAAAAAGAAACTGAAAATGAAAAAAAAGTGGCTCTAAGAGAAACAGAAACCATCACATTACTGGAATCAACCTAATTCGACTATAATACTTTTTAGGTTGCCAACTGCCATTATGCAGAGGAAGTGTCAGCATCCAAAATAGTCCAACATTTGCAAGTGCTGGTAGCTTCAGCAAACTCTATTCATCAGTTTGTATTTCACAGCTGAGGAGATACTACTCTAACAATCATGATGGATGAGCATTCACTGTGGTTGCAAAAACTCCTTGAGAACTTCCCTGTTGTCCTGCTGCAAAGGTTCACTCTACTTTCCCAATATTTTACATGCCTAGTATTATTCCATGCTTTCCTTCCATAAGATACTTACCAATATAATGGCACAACACATTCCACACACCATTAAACCAATGTCACTTGGATTTGTTCAGAGAAAACAAAAGAGCAAACAGGAATAAGAATTTGAATTCTAAAAATCCCAGTTGCTCTCTACCAGTTGGAACATGACTCCACACTAGTCAGTAGAAAACCCTCTCCTCAGCAGCCCTTCTTTCATGTCCTTAAGACCCCTAAAGTCTGCATTACATCCCCAAATTTTGTACTCAGATTTTGTCTCCGACAAAAGTCATATAAATATGCTATTTATAAAAGTGATTAATGGCAAGTTGTGGCAAAAGCTTCTGATTTTGCACCTCTCACTGCCCTGACAAGCCTCAAAACAGAGAGCCATTTTTCTTGATACATGTGAAAAAAATACCTATAATTTAGCCTGCACTCTGATGGAGAAGTAAATGACATTTCAGAAATTTAACAATGAAACATTCAAAACACCTAAGTCCACTTTCACAACAAATAAATATTTCATGTTCAGTATTGGTTTTCTGCCAAGAAGTAATCAAATGCAACAAAAAATTATTATTTATTAATACTGGTGGTTTTTTTTTCTGTAATGGTATGTCTTAGTTATGTCAATCTTGTCTGGGTAAATAACACAAAGTTTAAGAGAAGGGAAATCAAGTATTTTAAGTATCTGGATTTACACTTTTCTCCACATGACTGAAATAAGGAAACCATTATTAAACGGAGGAAAGCTGGGGCAGTCAGGGGCAAAGAATATATTTCATAAAAGTAGATTGATGTTGCTACTAGTACTCATCAGATACTTCAGTGTGGTTGTGACATTCTTCTAATTGAAGAAATGACAAACAGCATGCTTACCTTAAGGTGGGAAAAAAAGTCTGAATTACAGCAATCTTGTAAACTACAGCAGATCTTGTAAACTACTTTTTCTTGTAACACAGCAATATTTGGAGAAAGTGTACTTTCTAGAACTCATCCAAAGCATATGTAAGCAAATCTTTTGCTTGCATTCACACAGTGGCTGGGTCTTCTTTGAGGTTTTTTAAATATACAGTTTTTTTACAGTGCACAACTTTCAAGCGCTCTACAACAACTCCACAATCCTCAGATTAAAGAATGTGCATGAAAATCAGTTAGTTCACAATAAGACTACAGCAATGTTTTTAGCCTATAAACTTCCAAATCAAAGAAGAGGCAGCCTTAGTTTACCTGAATTTAGAAAAACAAAGAGGATAACCAAACAACTGAAAAAATATTATTTCTCTCAGAATAATTTACAGTTAAGGCAACACTTCACTGCTTTACTACCATAAGCAACTGTTCTTACAGATACTATTTCTTAGCTTGAAAACAAAACCATCAGAAAAGCTTTAAATGAAAATGGACAGAAGTACTAGCAGCTAGAGCCTACCTAGAATAGACAGCTTTGTACCAATTCCCCTAATTAGTTCAATTTTGTATATACTATTAAATAAACAGTATATTGTAGTTCAATGGTGGTATATTTTTCAAACACAATTCATTACTTTTTCAGTTCTGATATTTATACTATACTCCCAGCATAAGTCACAATAGCAGATTGTCTTGCAAAGCTTAACATAGTATTTCAGTAATATCTTGGTGAGCTAATCACTACTGATGACTCTAGAGCTTACAGTCTATAAAATGTAGATTTGATCACAGACAACCAGCAGTTCAGAATGTAGTCTTCGTATCTTTAATGAAAGCCAAAATTCAGGCTATTCTTGTGCACTGGGAATAATCTCTGTTTTTTGTGTGTTTCTGATGCAACTTTAATGAAGTCCTTACTTTTAACATTCATTAAAAGTTATGTGTATTTACAAAATAAACCATAAGCATATGACTTAAGTGAATTTTGTAAAGTTACTGTTTTTCAGGAATTCTGTCAGGAATAAGAAAATCAGAAGTTATGATCTGATTTATGCCCATCTGAAAACCTTACAAAGCTTCCTCTGAAGTATCAATTAAGAAGCTTTCCAAATAAAGCCCAGGTAGAGTTCCCAAATTTGAGTATTACTTGTTTCATAATCTTCAGTCTTTGCAGGGAAAGGGGTCCAATCGATGTTAAATATGTGGCTGAGGTGCATCTTCTCAAAGCTCCCTTATCCATTTAAGCTGCAAAACACCCAAGGGAGCAAACACGTAGAGCCTGGCAGTGAACTGGGACACTACGTACACTGGAATTTCTGCTGTGAAGCAGGAACACCTTGGCCAATTCCTAATCTAATCTGGACAGCAAATAAAGTCTGAGCTGTTGAGTACAAATTTGGATGTACAGCAAAGTCTTAAAAATCGATAGCTTTGGTAAGATTTCCTGTGATGAAATCATAAGACTGATTATCTCTACATTGTATGAAGCATTAATTCTGAATTAAGTTTTAACTAGCTAACAATGTCTCTGGGCTGCCAGCTAGAGCAAAGAATACTAAAGTTTAAATTCCATTATCAAGCAGTCTAGTGTTCTTTTCTTTTCACCTCACAACTTCCAAGTAATTAATTCCTAATTGAATGGTAGCTATGGAGCAGCATTTAACTTTAAGGGTTAAAAATTAACTAACTTTTTAGGCTTTTATTTATTAAAAAAAAGGTATCCATCAAAGGTGAGGGTGAAAAAAGTGGCAAAAAGCAGTGGTTTAAAGTGTAGCCTGACAATACTGTCACACTAGTGTATGGTCTGCTACTAAGAACAGTATCAAGAAATCCAACCAATGTCTGCCTTCATTGTCATGCATGTTCTCTATTCTTCACATGTCCTTTTATAGAGAAAGTGATTGCTGTAACAGAACTTTGCCACAGTTACAAGTGGTGAGAAAAACAGAAGCAAATCCCCAATCAAGAAATGCAAATTTAGAGCAAAATTCCTGTTGGTGAGTGCTTTTTAGAGGAAGAAAAGTTGCACTTAAGAAACTATAAGGAAGTCAGACCTGTTAAAAGCTGTCCCTTACCCTAAGATGTAATGCTTCTATGTAATATGCATGCACTTTAAAGGTTGAAAGAAAGTGCTAAATAGTGTACATAATTTCCATACACAGCAGGTAGTGAAGCAAGAAAAGAACTGACACAGTTACCCTCATTAAGGAGATGCACAATAGAGAACTGTTATGCAGTGTTAGCATATTGAAGGTCTATGCATCAGGGATGTTGCGGCTATTAACAGCTTAAAAGTTCACTGTATTTAGTTAATTAGTGCATATAGCTTTTAAGCCTTAAATGCGTTTTAGAAGGTTCTTTTCTAACAGTACCACCTTGGTACTCCCTGGTGGGGATGGGAAGGGTTGATGGGGCTTTGACTGTTTTAACGTTATCAATAAAATACACAGCTTAATACGATTGGACAACACTAGTTTCTTCACATTATCTTTATGATTAGTTAAAATGGTTTCAAAAATCTCTCTCTAAAAATGCTGAATTATAACTAAAATGTGGTGTTACTTCACAAACTGGTTTTAGCTTGTTCTATCTAGAAGTCCATTTCTGTCATTAATGCTTTGGCCTTTATATGCTTGGCCTTTAAGGTTATTTACAGGACAGAAATCATGGTCTTATACTTTCTAACACAATAGAGAGAAATCCATCATCAATTAAATTCAGTAATTCAACTTGATACACTACACGTTTCCTTTCAGTTTCTATTGCTGTGGGGAAAAAAAAATCAAAGGAGACTACAACATACAATTATGTTTACAAAATGGTGATAGAAAAGTAAGAATTTGTATTGGAACCAGACATTACTGAGAAGATATTCAACTTCTGACTTAGAGAACCAGAATATGCTGACCCAAAAATGCTTTCAAATAGAGTTGACATGGCAACAAAATGCGGTTCTAAGAAAATGCACCTAAGAAAAAATACAAACCAGAAGACTAAAAAATAAAATACTAGTACAAATTACAATATTTATCTTAAAACAGCTTCTGATTGGATAACATGCTACTCAGTGAAAACTCTAAAATACATGATTTATACTGACATCGGTCTACACAAAAAGAAGGTTACTTATTTTTATATATGAATTTAGGTACACATCTAGAAAATGAACTGGGAAAGAAAAATTATCAACTTTGTCAGAAATTCTAATCAGAATTACTAACCGTAGTCTTAATTTTTTTAAAACATCTGCAACATAATTAAAACATCTTTAAAAAGTATCGCATTTGGTACATCTTATCAGCACTTTATAGAAATTCCTTATAGCTCAGCTTCTTCTTACTTTTTAACCCAGTTTTCAGGCTAAGAGGTAATAGGATAAAGGTTATTTTCTCATCAAGCAGACTTTCTTCTGCACTAAACGTAAGTCAATGGACTTTATCGAGAGGGTAGAACTGAGTATGCCAGAAAGATATATAAGAGACTAAGCAATTTCCCTACATTTTATGCTTCACAACACAAGAACTAAATTGCATATTAAAACTCTGGATATGAACATCAGCTGTTCCCTCCATGGTCCCTGTCCTCGCTTAACTCATGTTAACTCTGCAAGTTTGAGAAAACAGTCATGAAAGGAGTCAAAGATACCTCACAAACATGCCACCAAGAACTTGAAAAGCATCTGATTCCATTACATCACTGATGTTCTGAGTAAAAAGAGGAAATACTGAACAAGTACCAGACTCTCTTGCAGCATGACCAAGATGTTCGAAGATTCCCATGGGATTACTGGGCTTTCCAAACAAGGAGAGCTTTTCCTTTCTGAATTGATAAAACAATTCAGCTAGAACTTCATAACTAGAAACAGCTTGTCTGTACACAGAACTCTGTTAGTTAGGCTATGATTTGCAGTTTAAATCTACAACTTAGATATACTACAGAAATGCAGAAAGACACATTTGAATGGATAGAAAAGCAAGCTCTCTACAGGGAATTGTTTATTCACTATTCCTGACAAGACAAAAAGAATTCATGTCATCTACAGAAATACTTCGTAATGTGGGATACTACCTTAGGTGTTCTAGAAAAGGTTAAGATAATGGTACCATTTCATGAGAACATGAAAGTACTGTCCGGTCTTTAAAAATCAAAACTATTGAACAAAACAGCTTCAAAGAATGAATTTACTTCTTACCCCTATTGATTCCTTGACTGTATCAATGACTTTATTTTTTCTAGCAGATTAGAAACATGGCTTGCATATTTAGACCCCCAAAATCAAAGTATTTGCATGCTGAACAACCCTCTGGAATCTAGAAAAACTAAACATGGCATAATGATATTCCTTTAATTTGTTCTGAGCAGCCATCACAGCAAGCTCTTCAAAACATTTATTCTTGGATAGAAAATTAAACACTATGTAATGAAATGAAAAAAAAAAATTGCCTGCATACCCTTCAAAGAGACATTCTTTGACCCAGTGCTCCTGATTGAAGCCTTGAAATTTTTGCACAAGAATGCTGCATGAAGGAAGCCCAGACGGAACAGACACTTCAGATGTTAGAAGGCTGCATAACCTCAATCACAGACACTCCTCCTTCCAATACCCAGCAGAGATAGCACTACCATGCACCAAAAAAAGATTCTCAGACAAAGAAATCCAAATCCTTTACCCCAGCCTACAAAATAAACCTACACAGGGATAAGAAGGCAATTGCTCTCTGGATACAACAATCTATCACTTCATACAAGGTTCTGAGCTACTTGCAAAATGCGCAGTTTTCTAAACTTGTTGCAGCTTGTTGCCTGCAGACATTCTTACAGAAAGCTCTTTATCAGCCAACTGGGTTTTCTAAACCACCGCAAGCTTCATCAAACTACAACTGCTCATGACAACAAGTTGTAGCAAGTATCATAGGCTGAATTGAGCTAGGATATTCCAACTGAAGAGGGATTTAACTGCCAAAGAGCAAAATATAGTGAACTTGCGGTACTGAAAAATGTGTATGTAATTTGATAAACTGGTAACTACATCTGAGCTTGTACTTTAATTAAGACCAAATGCAACAATCAGCCATAACTACGAAGAAGAAACTGTCAAATTATTTCAATTAAAAACAAAAAAATGAAATCACTGTTTACAAATAAATATATGCTCTGGTAGACCAGAATGGTGTACCTAAGAGAGAAAGATTATCACCATCTCCAGAATCATTAAAACCTATAAATATTACATTTCACATTATCTGGTTGTTGAAGTTATCCAAGAAGGTTTTTTCCTCTCCAAAACATTATTTCTTAATCTTCACCTGGGGGGGGGCAGAGGGCAGGATAAAACAAAGAAATAGAAAAAGAACTTTTTAATAGATTATGTTTTGCAGCAAAAAAGCAATTTCACAAATAAACTATTAGTGACCACAGTATAAAGGCCTTTAAGTATTTAACTTTATACAAATCCACTCTTAAATTATACACTTTAGTTAAAGCAGATGTATTTGTCAGACAGTCTTCTCTTCTGAATGCTTTACTTTTATTGAAATAATTAAATTAATTTTGAAATACTTCTAGAATGTGATTTTATACCTTAATCAGCCTCTAGTATCATTCAAACATCACAACTGCAGATGACCAAATGCAAACACCACACAAAGTGTTGCACAAGAGGTAAAATGAGAAGCCAAAACACATTGTATTAAATAATTTATAAATCAACAGCAAACAACTTTGTTTTAAGGTTGAATCACAAGTACAACACAGTTCAAATGAGCTGATCACCTGTTTACTTGACACAACTGTGATCGAAGAAAGTACTTCTCCAAATCACAGGCTTCACATATAAGGCCCCTTTGGTCAAAGCTAGAAACTGTTTCTCAAAACATATATACCAAGTAAAGGATGGGAAAAAACCTTTTCTAGACCTCATTTTACATAACATCTTTATTAATTTTTATTCATTTTTCACTATCCTGAAGCAAAATGTAAGCCACTGATCCAACTTAGGGAAAAAAATAAATAGAAAGAAGACAACCCACAAGAGGGAAATTTGAGGCTAAGGGGAAGGAATGGGTAACTGTCTGAACCCACAAAAAGATTTCCATCCTGGTACCATGTACCCTCTGAATATGACAAATCCCTATCACAGAGCTACACATATAAAGCACAGAAAAACTTTTAAGTTACATTCCTCATCTAAAGAGGAAAGCTGCCCTGAACTGAATCCTTCATGGTAACCACTTGAATAAATATTGCAGCTAGAGTGGATTAAACGAAGAAAACATTATTCCAAATTCTTTTATTCCATTAAGTTACTTTAGGAATGGTTTGAACTCACCATCAAGTAACAACCCACAACAGGTTAACAGCATTTTGAAAAACCAAAACACAGAACATCCACTATATCCTTATTATCTAACACAGTGGTAATGCTTAGAGAATTCTTGGCTGAATAGTAGCTTCAATAAAAGGAAATCTAGTAAGCCTGTCCTTAATAAATGCATACTTTGCCAAATGTTTCTCTTCATGAAGTTGCAAAAACAGCTCCTCTACACAGTCTTCAAATGCGATGTCACACTGTCTCACACATAACTTTATGACATTTTACTGCTTTTGTTTTCAGAGTAAAGTATACTAATACTCTCAGTTTTTAGGGAAGCAATGATCACACTTTAAAATGCATGTTAAAGCTTGATTTGCTGTGTCCTTTGTTTCAGAGCACTGTAGACTATCAGATTGACATTTGAAGAAGTTTCATCATTCCAGGCTATTTTTCACTTGTTTGTATATTTTACTTTGAGCTGCAGTATTATCACTGCTTATTACAGTAAAGTCTATGCTTCTTTAATCAAACAAAGATTATACAATTTCAGTAATTTCTAATCCTAGCCAAAATTGGGATTTGGATAGTGAACAAACTATGACTCAATTCTAAAAACACCGACTGATGTTTGCTAACACCACAGTCTTCTAGAAAAAATGGCCTGGAATGCTTCCACAACTATTTTGCTGAAAAGGTTCACATTCTGAGAATCCTATTAATACACTGTTACTCCAGGATTATCTAGTAGTAAACACTTAAAATAGACACTAAATTCTACTTCTAGACAGCCAAGAGGTAGCTGCTGAGATTCTTGACACAGATTTTAGAATAGTTATTAGAATCATAGAATCATTTAGGAAATAATTGGAAAGGCCCATAAGATCATTTAAGTCCAAATGTTAATCCAGCATGGCCAAATCCACCACTAAAACATGTCCTCAAGTGCCACATCTACACATATTTTATGTACCTCCACGGATGGCGACCTAACCACTTCCCCAGGCAGCTTAATTCAATGCTTGAGAATCCTTCCTGGGAAGAAATTTTTCCTAATATTGAAAGCATTTCCTTTTGTCCTATCACTTGCTACTTGGGAGAAGACCCCCACCTGGATACAACCTCCTTTCAAGTACTGGAAGGGAATGATAAAGTCTGTTCTGAGCCTCTTTTTCTCCAGGCTAAACAGATTGAGTTTCCTCAGCCACTCCTTGTAACAGCTGTGCTCCAGACCCTTCACTAGCTCTGTTACCTTTCTCTGGACACGCTCCAGCTCCTCATTTTCTTTCTTCTAGCGAGGCACCCAGAACTGTACACAGGATTTGAGGTTTAGTCTCATCTGTGCCAGTACAGGGGGACAATCACTGCCCTGGTCCTGCTGCCCCCACTACAGCTGTTCCAACCAGGATGCCACTGGCCTTCTTGGCCAGCTGGGCACATGCTGGATCATGTTCAGCCTCTGTCAACCAGAACCCCCAAGTCCTTTTCCACCAGGCAGCTTTCCAGCCACTCTGCCCCAAGCCTGCAGCACTGCCCCAGGTTGTTGTGATCCAAGGGCAGGACCCAGAACTAGGTCTTGTTAAACCTCATATCACTGGCCCCAGCCCACTGATCCAACCTGTCCTGATCTCTGCAGAACCTTCCTGCCCTCCAGCAGATCAACACTCCTGCTCAAACTGGCAGCACTGGTGAACTGACTGAGGGTGCACTCGATCCTCTTGCCCAGATCATCAGTCATGTTATTAAACAGGGCTCTGATACTGAGCCCTGGGGAACACCACTTGCGATTGGCTGCCAGCTGGATTTAACTACATTCACACTACTCTTCGGGCTTGGCCTTCCAGTCATGCAGTCTTTCAAGGAGTGAAAAGTACACCCATCCAGGCCATGAGCAGGCAGTTTTTCCAGGAGAAAGTTGTGGGAAAGCATTTACTAAAGTCCAGGTAGATAACATCATGGCCTTCCCTTCATCCGCTATGTGCATTTACTTGCTTTGGCCTAGGCTGCTGCAGTATATGGTATTCACTGCTCATCTTGAATGTCTTTTGAAAAGTATGAACAGCTCATCCTCAAATAAAGGTTCAGATTTTCTGTGCCCAGTTTGGTGTATATAAGTCACCTTCAGTGAGTTATGTAGAGTTTGTCTACGATCTAAAGGAAAATGGCCCTCTGCTGAGCTTCAGTACTGAGACTGCTGAACCATTACTGAAAAAAGGTTAGCTAACACTATAGACCAAACAAAACAACTTCAGGACAGGTGACGAAATGTCATCATTCTACCTAGCCTGTCATACTCATAATAGTCTGTCCCTAGATGTTTGCACAATGCTGCAAAAACTAATTCAGTGACATTTCAACTGCACTTGATAGCACTGGTCTGGAATGCTTAACTCTGTCTAGCAACTCCTATTTTATCTTGGCCTGGTACAGAATAAAAACATCTGTGAGATGACTACAACTGATCCTTAACCACAGTTCCACAACTCTTCTAGTGCCTCCCCAGTGACCAATTCCTATAACTGCTCTTGCAATAATTTTTGCTTTGAGCTACTGCATATATATTGTCAGTGGAATATTCTGCTTTAGCAATGCAAAGGATAATTTCTGGCAGTAGTTCTAATTTTAAAACATTCTTTAAATACTGTCACCATTTAACCAACATAAAGGTCCTTTTATTGACAAATATTTGTGGATACCTTTCAACTGCAGGGTGCAACCCTGACCAAAGTGCCCAACTCCAGCTAGACACCCAAAATGCAGTATTACCAGAACTGGCTGGGAAGCCTGCTAAAGCGCTCATGCTCAACTGGAAGACACTTAGCTACAACAAACAGTATTGATGCACCCTACTCTCAATAACTGGAACAAACTGCAGGAATCAGGACAGTTCAAACCTCCATTTCAGGCAAAACCACTTCAACTTTTTATAATAATGACGGAAGCTATGTTATAACATACACATGAACAGTTAAATAATTTGGAACACTACCTGAGATTTGCTGCCGATGGCCTTTGCCCTCTACAGCCCAAATTTCCTAATGCAAGCAGGGTCTTGAGAGTCTACTTTTCACACAGCTATTTGTCCAAACTCTTGGAATACAATCTAATTGGTGGCCAGAGATTCAAAATGTCATGCAAGAACTGTATTTCCACTGAGCTTTGTTCATTTTGTATGCTATTTTCTTCAGATTTTACTGTTCATTAAAAGTTATTTTATTCAGTATTCACAGAAAACAGCTGATAACTGAGACAAAGATATAATTTCTTGGATGTGTTCTATGCAAGCTGAGCACTTAAATCCTTTCCCATTTAAGAGTCCCAATTTTTTTCTAGTGTGAAATGAATGTGGTCTAAACTACTGTTTTTACTACTATTTCATTACAACTCATTTTTCTGTTGTATTCAACACATTCTGCAGTAAGCAGGTGACCTGCAGGTGACCTGCAGTAAGCAGGTGACTGACTACCACTTAATTATTCAGTGTCAGGATGCTCATCCACCTTCTATTTGTTTTTGCTAACACAAAGAGAACCCAATCAGACTCTAGGTAATTCAAAGGAATTTCTGTTGAACAAGGTCTAGCATATGCATGTACACATATGAACACAAGGTCTACAAAAGCACTGGAAATAGATTAATTACACTACAATATGCAGTTGAAAGTTTTCAACAACCACAACGTTACTCTGCTAGCATTGTAAACATCAAGTCACAGAAGAGTTCAGTTTCAAATAAGTTTCAAGAGGAGCAAGGCAAACAAGCACAACCATATCCCACTTTCCACCTGTTCTTGCTCTGTTTTCTGATGTGCATGTAAAAGCACCTATAAGGTGATGTTCACCTTTAAAAAAAAATAAGTACTATATATATATAAATAAAACCAGGAAGACAAATCCATCAAAATATGATTTAAGGATTTCTAACAATCAGTAAAATGAAAGAAGGGTTCTTTTGAAATTGAACACTAAGTATCAACTTTCAGAATACAGTTTAATTACAATTTGCAAGGAAATAATGGTTTGGTTATGCTTTGCAACATTAATTAAAGAAAATTTATGTAGATTCTTAAATTGGCTTTAATGGGTTGTAATTAATCCTACTTAAAATTGGGCAAAATATTGCAGCAACCTACAATAAGTTAAGAAGGTACTCTACTTTTCCATAAAGTTTAACAAATGTCTGAAGAACTTCTTCTAATCCTGAAAGAGTTGAAACCACATCAAACCCTTCTGTGAATATTTTCCTTGCTAACAGAACATAATTTTTGCCAGTTAACAGAACATGAATTATTGGTTACTTTATGACATTACGGAAACTACTCCAAAAATTTAACTAAATCCACAAATTATTCTAATGTTCTGTCATTTTGTTTGAGGTCCTACAATAATCTGGAAAAAGAAGGTTTGTGCATTTAGAATGTGGACCTACATGCACAACACTGTAGGAAAATACTATTCAGTCAGACATTTAACCTAGTACTCAAAACAACTAAAGATAAAGTAGTAGTTTATATAAATTATATATATATAAATAAAAATATTCAAAGGCTGCAACTACGAGATTGCAAAAAAATCACAGCAACTATAATAAGAGAGTCTTCAACTTCATGACAACATACAATTACACTAGAAATAAGTACTTCACTTACATTCATTTTACAATAACACTACAGCAAGTGAATAGTTGTATTTCAAATTAGTTTCACTTTAACTCAACTGGAAGCATAAACTCTCACAGTTGTAGATAGTACAACCCTAACTTTAGATAATGTACATTTAAACACAAAATGGAAGATAGAAGAGAATTTATCTTGTGTGTTTGTCTTTGTGCTGATGTCTCTTTCAGATCTATGCATCCATCACCTGAGGCCACAATAGGGAAATGCGATACTGCAAATTCAGGCACTATAAAACCTCTGTTTAGATACACTTTTTTTTTTTACTGTTAAAGAACACTGCATCTAAAATTCATTTAGGAAAATGTGGTCTGTTGAATCTTATTTACACAGTGACTCATGAACTCTGTACAAAGTTCCTGAATTCCTAGTTATGCAACTCGATTAGCAAGATAATTATGTTTGCTAGAATTAAGTACTAATTTTTTCCCTAATTTCTGAACCTAAAATTATACTGTTACTTCTTAAATTCAGAAACTTTATGAAATAACTTTTTTTACCTGTATGTAGATTATTATTGTAACATCTACATACAAAATATACAAGAAAAAAGCACTAAAGAGTTGTTAAAGTAGGTATGGGGTTTTTTTCCAGTAGCCTGTTAAACTTCAGCTGTCTCTAATTCTAGTTATCATTGCAAATGTACAATTTATAAATACAAATTCTAAATATTTCTTAGGTAGTTAAGGGGATACAAAAAAGTACATACAATGTGAATTGCCTGGAACATACAATAGGAATATTTTTTTCCTGAAGATTCAAAAGTGATATGAAACCCAATGAAAAGCATGCTTCTGCTGTGACGCATTCCCCCCAGAAGTCTTACAAAAATTATACTATTGAATAATATAAACATAAGTGTCAGGTTGCATCTAGAGTAACAGACCACACATTATGGAAGAACTTACAAGAAAAGACTGCCAAATTTCTGATCTGCTACTGATTAGCAGAAGAATGTTATGCATTTGTTTCTAGCTGTAATCTAACCTTCATGCATATTCAAAAGCTACAGTGTATATTGCATAGTAACAATAATCTTCCATGATGTTTCCTTACACAGTATCTTCAGTAATATGGGTCCTAATGAAGAAAATATTAGGAAACTGGTAAAATTCTGTGTAATTTCACTACACAGAAAATATACACAAATTTAAAAAGAATAAATTATTAATTACAGCTCACACTGGTCCTTGACCAAAATATAAAAATTAATAAGTCAGGTACTGATCATTTACATTGAAATATGGCATTCAAAGTGTTAAGCAATCACATACTTATGTTTTACTGATGTTATCCTTTTAAAAATAATGAGGGACTGTTGCTTTGTAGTTCACATTTATATGGCTTTCCTAGAAGAACACAGAATACCATACTGAATGCCTATTGTGCAGAAATAACCCTGAAGGCTGTATCATAGCAGTATTCAGTAGAAAACTCTTACCAATTTTTCATCAACTGTGATGAGTTGCGTGTCTCGAGTTTGGTCCTCCGCCAGCCGCCATGTGGAAGTGCTCAGTGACCTGCGGTGCAAGACTTGAAGTTAAAAAATGATTCATGCAATGAGAAAATAGAGGCAGACAAATCTTACATAAACAAGTTACTTTAACAATATCCGTCTTGTAAAAAAAATGAAGAGGGAGAGATGAGGGCACAAAAATCCTTTTTCTCCCCAATTAGTTCTGTCTGCTGAGTTTTTGGCAGACTCTCATTTAGTAGTTCACAACAGGCTGCACTTTATGTCAGCCTACAGGCTCTCTGTCACAGAGAGACTGCCAGTGGCAAGGACTGTACTGCTCTATATGAATGTACAGTAGCTGGTTTGTCACGAACAGACATAAAAACACACAGCTGCTGCAAGCATTCTGGAACTCTGATCCTGAAAATGATGGTATTGGAGGAAAAAAAATCCTAAATCTATTTGTAATGGTGAAGCTCCAGTTCTACACTTTAACAGCAGAACATTACCAATTGAAAAAAAAAAAACAAAACCAAACCCAAACAAAAAATTACTAAACAAACTTTAAGCTGATACTGCAAACACAATTTTCTGGTTTTGAGTGGGCAAAACTCACAACTATTTTGATTACTTTCTAAATTAGTTTGGGTCAGCTTATTCATTTCCAAGAAATATGGTTAATCTTCTTGCATAATTGCTAAATCTGTAAGGTACACATGGAAACACAGAACCCAATTTCACATCACTGAATTAACAAGCAAAAGCTGACCTTAACTTGCATTATGTCACTAACATCAGGGTTCAGCCCTTGGAGTACAAATCATCTTTTGGCAAAATAATGCCACAGCAGGTGAACCAAGTCAAGCAGTCTAATTCTCTGAGCTAATCATAGAATACCAGGTTGGAAGGGGACCTCAAAGACCATCTGTTCCAACCTTTCTTGGCAAAATCACAGTCTAGACAAGACGGCCCAGCACTCTCTCCAGCTGAATCTTCAAATTGTCCAACACTGGAGAACCCACCACTTCCCTGGGGAGACTCTTCCAATGGCTGACTGTCTTACCATATTGTAAAAAATTTTCCTCTTGTGTCTAAACGAAATCTCCCCAGGAGTAACTTGTATCATTAATTTCCTTTCCATATGACTCCCTGTAAAAAGGGAGTCTCCACCTTCTGTGTAAAGATCTTTTAAATAGTGGAATATGATTACAAGGTCTCCCGTAAGCCTACTCTTCTCAAGACTGAACAAACCCAATTGTCTCAGCCTTCCCTTACGCTGCAGGATTCCTGGTCCTTTGGTCAGCTTTGTGGCCCTTCTCTGGACCTCTCTAGCCTGTCCATACAGTATTCCAGATGTGGCCTGACAAGTGCTGAAGAGTGGGATAATAACTTCTTCATCTCTGGTGGTTGATGCAAGTTGTTGATGCAACCCTGCAGTCTGTTGCCTTTCTTTGCTGAGTAGCAAAGATCACTCCCATGGAGCTTGTCTTCCTCCTGGACTGCCAGGTCCCTTTCCCCAGAGCTGGTCCCCAGCTGCGTAGAACCCAGACTGTGCTGCACTCCTGGATTACGATTTCCCAGGCTGTAAGGACAACAACTTGCCCGTGTGGAACCTCATAACCTCATAAGTTAGCCCACTCTTCCAGCCTTCTAGGTCTTCCTGCAAAGTGTCACTTCCTTTACAAAGTGACTACTTCCCCACTCAGTTTGGTATCATCAGCAAACTTTATCAGGGTACACTTGATCCCACCAATCACTTATGATGATATCAAGCAGTGCTGGGCCCAGTATTGATCCCTGGGGACCCCACTTCTGACAAGTTGCCAGCATGAAAAGGAGCGTTGTACCACCACCCTCTGGGTGCTGCCTGTCAACCAGTTCCCCACCCACTGCAAGGGCCACTTTGTTAGACTGTAACACATCCATTTTTCTGGGAGGAGGCTGTGAGAAACCACATCAAAACCCTTGGAGAAATCCAAGTAGACAATAGTGTGCTTCATATCTAATTAAGGTCATTTTAAACAAATGAGAAAGCAAAATGCAAGAAGTGAGTTGTCTATACAACTCAAGAATCTTACAAAACTAAGCAATTGGAACAAAGTTCAGTAATATTGAATCTATACTTCTAATGCAGATTACACTCTACTAAATTACCTTTCATGTGCCAATGGAAATTCAAATGGTATTCAATGGAATTCAAAAATTCTCCAAAGCACAAAGTTTATAGAATCACCAACTCTGACATGGACAGACACATCTATTACCATTTAGAGTGACAAAATCTGTCTGGAAAATTATTTTGTTTGAAGAACCAGAAGGAGTTTTCAAGTGCAAGGAAGGAAAACAATTTAATAAATAACAAAGGTAACTACTCTGTTACCTCAAAAACCTCTGTACCAGAGAGCTTCTGGCTCAACACAGCTCCTATTTTTTAATTTGTACATGTAAACTAATATAGCATAAAAACAGAATAGACAGATACCAGAGTTCTAGGATAAAAGTCTCTTATATGGTTCTTATTCAATAACACACCAAGACAGAAGTTATCCTAAGAGCATTCTGAACAGCATTACACTTGTGTTCCAGTCCTAAGTAGCTGAAGCCACAAAATGTCCAACCTTAAATTAGGCAAAAAACCATTGTAATAGGAAAATCAGTTTCTTCCCTGCTTCAGCAGCTTTAGTATCAAAGTAGTATTCTGCAGGTATTCTGGAACTTTACGTGATACAGTGTTCACAACATTACTTAACATACGTCCAAAGAACGACATTTAATTAATTCATTTAATTAATCCCTTCTGTAAAGAAAAGTAATCTAGACTATTAATCAAGAAGTTCTCTGACCCTTGCTCTGTGAAGAGGTCTGATCAATATGTAAAGATTTGGGTACACAAGGATTGTAACAAGGTTGATCATAATCATACTTTTTCTTGTAATGTAAGTTCAATTTGGAACAAAATTTAGCACACATCAGTTTGAATAAGATTGTGTGTGGGTTGCTTGTTTTGTTTTAAATTGGAAAAGCTTTGCGAAGTATAAATGCCATGCCCTTCCAAAATTATCTCCACTCAGCATTATGTAATTTGACATTGTTTTTAGTAGCACCTTTATAGTTAATAGGGAAGAGCAGGGCAAAACCCCCACCAGATTAAAGGTTGGCAGAAGTTCTTTCTGAGGTGCCTCCACATTTTATACAGGAGTAGCTGATTTTTTTGCACAAGGTGTCTCTGTCAACTGGGGTAATTTGCAAGGCATCACACCTTGCAGCTCCCCATGATGTTTCAGCTCTTCTTCAAAAACAGATGGACAGCTTACTAACCTAAGTCATCTTCTACTCCTCTTCATCACCTTTCAAAGCCATTTCTTTTGACTATGTGGTTCTGGAGCATGCCCAATTGTTGCCGGAATTTGAAACCTTGTACATTTCTTACATGTGTTACCTTCTGTCCATCCTTGGATTGCAGTGAGTTGGAAAGCACATACTTTCTTTCAGGACTTCTTAATTGAAAAGTGACTGAAAACTGGCTTTTGGACTAGACTAGGAAAGTGAATCTTAAGTCAGTGAAAGAGAGACCCTCACGTGAAAATACATTAAATACCAGTTTTGCTTTAAAGATGACAGGCTGCTGATTCTTCCATTTGTTACATATCTCACAGGAAAGTAATCTGGAGCTTGGAAAATACCAGCATCTCTGAAATACCATGTTAACTGAAATACTACTATTTGGAAGTCACTAGAAAGTGTTTCTTGATTCCCAGAATGTTTAATTTTCAACAGGCTTCATTTCAAGTTTGTTCCTAATGTGAGGCACTTAACTGAGGAGAGAACCAGGAAACAGACCTCTTTCACACAATCCTGTCTTTTCAAACTCCCACAATGGCAAGTATCATTTCATCGTTCAAGTTTCCCCTTAGAAATTGTATAAACTTTACAACACCTATTCTACCTTCAAATTAAATGAATATGTAATCTCAATCATTAAAGTACAACTCGATTTAAGCCTTTTATTATGTCCTGAACAGTACAGTAATTCTCAGAAAATTTCCCACTAATATTTGCTTCTGCCCAAATCCAGGCCAACTTTTAGATAGCTTTTGTGATGGATAAACTTGCAGAAGTATAAAATACAATTTGACAGTTCCATTCTCATTAAGTTATACTGCTTTTTTTCTGCTACTGACCTCTGGAAAGGTAAGCTATTTTCTTCCTTTCTCTTTGTAAGCAACATGAGTACGTACGCATTACCCCATTTTGCCTCTTTTTGACTGCTTATGCTTTTTTTCCCCCCTGCTGAAATATCTTGATGATGAAGCCTTAAGAGCAAGAAGTTCCATTTCTACCCTCTTCAAAGACTAATCAAACTCCCATTTAAAATTACTGTACACAGAATACTTCAAATATTCATAAATAGACCGGTAAAATAATTCTAAATTTCAGAAACCATACAGAGCGTTTTACATGCAGCTAGCAACAGTAAACCCTGCTACCTTCTAGGTCCATTAATACCCTATTCAAAACACGTATCAAACAAACTTCCTTCATAGTTACTATCTAATAAACAAAGTGTGACAAGACTCTAAGCTGGCCACAGTTCTGTTGTTGATCTGCTCAAATGTTTTTCTGAGAGCAAGCTCATTAGTGATGAACAAACAAGCTTTTAATTTTAAAAGCCGGGGTTTATTAGAACAGCTAGCCTTTTAAAATAAGAACCCTTGAAAATTACAGAAGACAAAAGTAAAATTAAGGTTTACAAAAAGAAGTCACCTGTGTCCTTTATGATATACTTTCCCACAGTATAGCAGCTCTTTTGCCTTCTGAGACCATCATTCAAATTGTCATTTAGTTTGTACTTACAAAAGTATTTTCTGCCCACCCCATTCTACTGTATCGGGCATATAAATTCCTTAAACTTGATCTATATGATCCTGTGCCATTATTTTATACTATTATAAGTTAATATTTTCAATAGATTATTCTTTAATTATGCTAATTTTTAAAGTTCACTTAAACTGTAATGTTGTATAAAAAAATTTTGTCTTTACCATCAATCTGATCAGTTCAGCATGAACTCTGCTTTTATATGTGCTATAAAACAATACACTTTAATATTTCTGTGTTTTAGTGTTAGGAATTTTAAAAAGGTTAAAGTAACTTTTTCTTCCACAGTGCACAGTTCTTTACAGTGGCAAATACAACTGAACGTTGCATCTAGAATGAGTTATAGCTACCATTTGTTATTTTAGAGTCTCACAATAAATTTAAATGTCTTTCATACTGTGTAGAGAAGACAGAAATAGAAATTTGGCAAAGACTACACTACACAGTCTTCTTATTAAATACTTGTCAAGTCTTACATCAGCTCAGTAACATGAAATGAATTAATGAGGACTACTAGTGAAAATGGGTATTTGTAGAGTTCAAAACTTTCTATAGGTATCATGTGTCCTGGAAAAACAAATGACTGTGATCACCTAACCACGTCTTCCATGAGGAGTGTGTACTCCCCTTCTGCCATCATCTGCTGTTCCAGCCAAGTCACAAACAGGTTCCACATCTCTGCTACACAAATGAAGGGGTTCTGTGAGAAACCACTGGAAGTTCTCTAGTCTGCAAGAGAACTACAATATCCATACTAGTATCAGGTCTCTCAACCATCTTTCCCACTGTGGGATAAGGACACAGAGTTCCTTGTTGCAGGAAACCTACTTAGGTCTCTTTCCTTCTTACCTTAGAGACCCCAGCTCTGCTGATGCCATTAACCAGTTCTGTAGAACAGGAGAAATCAAATAGTAAAAAAACAGACAGTGGATGTCTTTTGTGATATCAGGATAAAGGATATTAAGGCATCTGAGTGGAACATATAACCTGGTAGTTCTAGGTACCTGTATTCAACCTCTAAAATTCAACAAATTTGAACATCTTAAATATCTGCTAAGTAACCCATGCTTAAACCCCTACATGGTAAGAAGCTGCCATATTTACACGGCATGAATTTCCCTTCCATGGAGAGCAATGCTGTGATCAGAATGTTACACAACACCCAGATGTGAAAACTGGTATTTACCTGATATAATTCAGTAGCTGGGACTCGATCCATTGCACAAAAACATCTCCTTAACCTCTTTATACAACAAATCTGACTGTTCGATCTATTAGCACCCCCTTTTGGTCAATTGTAGGAGATATGTTAAAGAAAACCAGGTATCACAAAACAGGTAATCAGATCACAACACATAGGTGAGACAAAGTCTTGAAGAAAACCCCATGTGCCACATGAAAGATCAATATAGTCACTAAGAAGTAAGTCTAAAAGGTGTTTTAAGTATTCTGATACTGAATGACCAGGGCACCAGGAGGTGTGAATATACGTATATCCAGAAGCAGAAGCCATGATGAATCATTCAATACACTGAACAGACATTAATTCGTATGAAACCAGCCTTTTTTAACATTATCGCATTTATAAAGGCTCCACGATGTACAGACACCCTAAAACCATTAAATTCTGAACAAAAAGAACACAGAAACTACCTGCTCAACTTCCACAGCCTCTAACCTAGTCATACACTGTGATTAAACAGACTAAAACCAGATCAGTATAAAGTTCTTGCACACAAAACACAGGTATTAATGACTGCCTGTTATACAATGTTGAATACAGGATAGATCACAGTATTAAATCCCAATATAATACATTTTTATAAAAACAGCTTGTAAAGCAGAACTTGTGACAGATGAATTCAAATACCGTGGGATAATGCTTCCTTGGTATTAAATTCACTATTGTAATTCAAGTGATAATGACTTAGAGTCCACAGTATTTTATTTTTACCCAGATTCATTTACTAGTCTTACTACATCCCAACAGAAGCAAAATATGGCATATAATGCCAAACACTGCCTGTGGAGACCATGTAGTTCTATATTGTAGTTGGAACTGCATGAGTAACTTTTGTGGTTGGAGGAAAAGTAAGTTCCTCATTAATAAATACTTTCATACTCTGACAATATTGGCTAATCATACTTTTTCCTTTGCCTTTAAAATGTTAAATTATAAACACAGTAAATCATGTTTCTGAATGGATAAAAGCAATACCATTTACGCTAAACTACTGAAATTTCTGTATTAAGTGGTAAAAATGACCAAAATGGAAATACAAATATATAAACACTGCTTCTACTTGCTAAAAAGTTCATATGAAATATATTTTTTTTTCCAATTTCCGCAGTGTGTGTTTGGAAAACAGGGCAACAACTGACTATGCTTTTCTGTTAGGCATGCCTTCTGAAAAGAAGCAATGGTTACATAATTGTACTAAATAAGCACAAAAATAAGCATTTGACTTGTGGTTTGGAACTTACAGTGTGCATCTTCAAAGCTAAATGTTAAGTTCACCTGCCTTTATAAACATTAAACTACAGGCCTGTCTCACTTTAGTGTCTGGTAAAACTATGAAGAAGATTATTCTGAGAGTTATTGAAAAACACCTGAACAACAATACAGCCATCAGTCACAGCCAGCACGTCTTCACGATGGAACAGTCCCGCTTCTCAATTTCCTTCTATGGCAGGTAACTACAGTTAACCAGTTGATAAAGAGAAGCCAGTTGATGTAATCTTTTTGCATTTCAGTAAAACTTTTGATACTGTCTCTCACAGGATGGTTCTGGACAAAATATCCAGCACACAGCTGATGAACACATCATGTGATGGGTGAGCAATTGGCTCATGGGTCAGGCACAGAGGGTGATAGCGACTGGGGGTGACATCAGACTGGTTACCCATCACTAGTGGGGTTCCACAGGGCTCCATCTTAGGCTCTGTGTTCTTCAACATCTTCATAAATGACCTGGATGCAGGACTAGAAGGGATACTAAGCAAGTTTGACAATGATACTAAACTGGGAGAAGCTGCTGACTCCCTCAAAGTCCAAGAGGCTGCACCAAGAGATCCTGACAGAGAGATGGGCAATCACCAACCAAATGAAGTTTAACAAGGGAAAGTGCCGGATTCTGCACCTAGAAGGGACAATGCTGGATGTACAAACAGACTGCTGAAGACCAGCACTGCAGAAAGGAAACTGGGGATCCTGGTTGATGCCAAGTTGAATATGAATCAGCAGTGCCCTGGCAGCCACAAGGGCCAACCATGTCCTGGGGGGTGTCAAGCAAAGCATCGCCAGCCGGTTGAGAGAGGGGATTGTCCCGCTCTGCTCTACACGGGGGTGATCTAATCTTGAATATTGTGTGCAGTTCTGGGCACCACAATATAAAAAAGACATTAAGCTATTAGAGAGTGTCCAAGGGAGGGCAACAAGGATGATGAAAGGTCTGGAGGGGAAGCTGCATGTGGAGCAGCTGTTTCACCTGGAGGAGACTGAGGGGGGACCTCATTGCAGTCTACAACTTCCTCGTGAGGGGAAGATGGGGGTAGACACTAATCTCTTCTCTCTGGTGACCAGTGACAGGACCCGAGGGAATGGCCTGACGCTGTGTCAGGGGAGGTTTAGACCACCCAGAGGGTGGCTGGGTACTGGAACAGGCTCCCCAGGGAAGTGGTCACAGCACTAAGCCTGACAGAGTTCAAAAAGTGTTTGGACAATGCTCTCAGGCACATAGTGGGATTCTTAGGGTTGTCCAGTGCAGGGCCAGGAGTTGGACTCAGTGATCCTTGTGGGTCTCTTCCAACTCAAGATATTCTATGATTCTTTGAAATTAGTTAAATTTTCAACTAGTAAATCCTTCATTATGTAGCAAACAATCAAATTTTAGTTATTTTAGATTCTACTTCAATTATCCCACAGTTGGAAAATGCTACTGACCTATCTATATTCAAACAAAGTATCAGCTGACCCACTGCCACAACACAAAGACAGACACAGTTCTTCCAGAACTACCCCAGGACCAGAGCACTGTAGCCACTTCTGAACTCTAGTTAAGCCCCCAGGACACAAGTCAGCTTTGTTAAGACATGACTTGAGTTGCCCACCATTAGTTTTCCTCATTTAACCACCTTTCTTGCAGTCAAGAAGTAATAAGAAAGGTTAGCTTAGTACCAAGCCCACACTGTCCCCAGCTCAGACAGGGCCCATTTGAGTAGCCAGTTAACTGAGCAGACACCACTGAGCACACAACAAAGACCAGCCCTTCAGAAGGCTCCACATCAGGCAGACAGTACACAAAGGCAGGCTCAACCTACTCCTGCAGAGTTATACAGGTGTCTCCACCATGCCTTTGAGTATAAGCATTCACACAATGAAAACAGTTTGAACTGAGGAACGGTTCAGGCAAAAACTCACAGAGCTACCTTGGGTTCAAGTTAGTACGTGGCAAGCGACAGCTGCACATCCTGAAACAGTTCTCTGCAAATCTCTGGCTGATACTAAAGCATTTCTAACGTGCTTGGACACAAACTGAGTCATTATTTACAACTAAACATCTGGAAAAAGTCATGCCAGTGCTCCTAGACCCTCATATGCACCTGACTCCAAGTATGCCAGTGTTTTCTGACAGATAACAGCAAACACACTAGAAATGCTTTTGAGAGAGGGCCTTAAAGTGTTAAGAATAAAACTACCCAAAATTATTTAAGTGTTTTTTTTTGTAGAAATCATAAAACTCATTATGAAAGGAGATCTGATGTACTACTTTTACAGCAATAGAATACATAATTTCTAAGCTGTCCAACTGCTCTCAGGTGACAGGAGCTCTCAACTACTGCCATCTGTACAGTTGCTGATAAACCATTTGATTACATATTACTCTCCAAACCAGAAGACCTAATCTTAGGAATTAACCTCAGTTCACAACCTGAGAGCAGCAGGCTCCCCAAGAACCAGAAGCCTCTTACAGGCACGTCAGTCGGAAGACAAATAATGCTAGAAATGTTGCACAGCCCATATAAACTATCAACTATCAACTGAATTTTATATTCTCTAGTTAGAAAGCCTAATAAAGTTAAAAGGAAGAGAGAAAAGTTATATAGGGATTAAAGATAAAATACACAGGTGACACATTTGCTCTGTTTGTGCTTTCTAAATGTCAGACTCCTCACAAATACACATTCAGGCATCCATATAACTTGACAAAACTAAAAAAATGTGCTCTTTATAAAAAAGAACAACAGAAGTCAAAGGGCTTAATTTCAAAACTGTGAGGAATGAAACTAATGTTCCACAACCCACCTCTGTCTTAGTTTGTGCATTTTGAAAAAGAGCCTTTGAATCATGTAAAATTAACAAAAAAAAAAAAGTAAAGATTCCTCTGTGTTTGCCAACTGATTTCTGGCATAGCATGGTCCTCCTGTATTTCCTCCCTATCCTTTCCTACTGATTTAGCCTTTCCATTTGACTGCATTTACAAGCTTAATTAATTCTTATTCTAATAATACAAGGTCTGTAAAATATAGCATATATACAAAGGCAACTTCTTTCTTATTTAATGCTTTCAAACATTTGAGCTGTAAACTACAGCACAAAAAAGAATCATTTAAAGTGTTACCGGAAAACTACATCTTTGTTTATGATGGTTCACAAAAGTCAAATAAGCTATTTGGCTAGTAGGCCTCAGCTGTTGGGCAGCTATGACAAACTGTTTTAAGAGATATATATTAATTTATGTTTGTAGTACAAGCCACTTAGAGACAGTCAAATGTTCACAAATGGAATGCGACATACAGAGGGTCACTTTTCAGAACTGTATGCTCTCTCCAGTTGTTCTGGATGAGGATGGGACAATGTAGCTAATATTATTGTGTATGAATTTATTTCACACTTGATTTGTGAACTTTGCCTTGTCTCAGCTACCTTACTCTTCAATTTCCTTTCTGACATCAGGTTTTCGTCCTCAATTCCCCTTTGAACCGTCGCCATTCTGCAGTTATCATGTACCTTAGCTACTCTCCATTATGCCACACACCTTAATCACATCACTTGACCAGTCTGTTCACATTGTTCTTTTGCTGACATATTTCCAACTTCCTTTTCACACACCCCTGAGGGAAACAACCCCCATGATATTTCAATACATTTTTGACTACAGAGTTACATGCAGAGAAGATACACCAATGGTGCCACCTTAGATGCAAGAACATAATTTGAGTTTTCAAGTGCTGTAATATTAGCAGCCTGAAGACAAACTCTGTCAGACCATGCATCATGATCCTAAGGGCACTAACGGGTGTTAATGGCCATGACCAGCCTCACACAGGACCTCACACTGGACCTCCATGATCCCCCCCCGTGGCCCTGGAGTTCCATTTAAAAGCTCAGCTCTCGGTCTTCAGCCCTTGCCTAAGTGACATCATTAGTGCACCCACCTGCAGGCCTGGCTCTGGTTCTTGTCCTCCTTAGTAAGGGCACTGTCCTTACTGTGGTCACCTTCAGCTCCCAGCTTGCCTTACCCGCAGGAGCAGACAGCCCTTGCTGCTTCCTGACACTTTGCTACATTAATTCCTATCAAACACAGATTTTTTCCCACTGTATACAATATTGCAGGATGCACTTGTTTTTCAGCCTCATTACTATGCAACCAAAGCAAAGGACTTAATTTCTGCGTAGTCTCTCTATAATGACTAATTTTAAATCTTACTTTGTTTTAAAAACATACTAACTACACAGGTTTTTAGTTGTGGGTGCCAGCGTGGTTAAATACCTTCTACAATATACATCTGTCTTGAGATGAAAACAAATATTTGGCTGAAATGTAAGCAACCCATGTGTTTCCAACAGAACTTTCAAAAAAAATTATCACACCAAAACTTTAACTTCTACTCTACATACAAGTGCAAGCAACAATTACATGGCACCAGCTAAAAAAAAAAAGTCCTTTCTTTTGCATAGTGTATCTGCATCTGCAATCTTAGGACAACAATTTTTTAAATTGTTGAAGGACAAATTATTTTGTGTTACAAGAGTAATAGAATGAAACTGCCAAGTTACATAAAGTCAGTCTACTTTCAAAGAAACTTGAGTGCCCTGTTTTTCAATAGTGACTTTTCTTTCCATTTACCGTTATTTATTAATGTAAACACATCTTACAAGCATTTTTGAGAACTCACCTTTGAGAATTAAAATAACCTCATTAGTTATCCTATTTGTGTGATCCCTTGTATTCTTACCTATACACTGATCCTCTCCTCCACTAGTACTATTCTATCTTTCTTTCTTTTACTACTCTTACTATCTAAGCACCTGTTAGCCCTCTGAAAGGAGACTGCTAGTCTTGGTATTACTCACCCTTTTCTAAAGTGGAGTAAACCCTTAAGGCAACACTGGCGTTTCAAATGCAAACCTTATTCTTGAATTCCAGTTCAGATAACAACATTCAGATTATTTCTCTCTCTCTCTGGTAGGCACAAACACTGACATATGACAAAACACCACTGCTGCAGAATTTTCCTTTCTATAACTTACACAGCACATACAAATACTCTTTGAGTACATGACAGAACAATTAGAGCTACTGCATGAAGAGCTTTCTCATTTTTTTCCTTTGAAACTACTGAAAGATATAGAAAAGATGAAAAATTAAACAGCCATCCTCTGCAGCAAAATTTTAGTCTGGACTTCAAGACAAATAGCATTGCTAACATTTAGTAGAAGATTACCTCAACAGACTTATTACAAATGACATTATCAGAAATATTCACATATAGAATATACATTCGTAAAAGACAGGTCTTCAAATATCTTATAAAAAATACATGAAATCTGATTTTTACAAAACTGAATAGGACCTGTTTATGAAATCTTTCATGTTAATACTCCAAAAATAAGCAGCTGCAAGAATTGTTTGCCCACACACATTCTGGAGCTGCCTACAGTCTGCCTTATTGAGTCAAAAGTTAATTTACTTTCTCAACACCACCCATGGGCCAAGGGAAGATTTACACAGAAACTACTGCAGCTAGGAAGTGGCTAATGACAAAATGGTACATAAACACACTGTTACACTGCTAGGAGAGAACAACTACACTTTGTAACTCAGACAGAAATAACACCATTAATTTCTTAGGAAATATGGAAATACACATTATAAAGAAGGTAATGTTAACTGTTCAGCTTGCCTCTTGCTAGTTTAGCAGTATCTTTTATGAGAAATAATAAAGGATGTGATCTTAAGACAGTTTGGAGGTATACTTTTTAACACGCTCAGAATCAAATGCTTACAAAATAATTTTAAAACCTTATCCAAATCCAGTGTATCGCCATGAGGACAAAAACATGGGTAAAACATATAAAACGTTAAGCTCTTAAAGATTGTACAAATCACTGAAATTATTAGTATAAAAGAAGACTTTGTTTTAAACTTGTTTTTTTCTTAAAAACTGTTTGGGAGCAGTTTCATGCTTCCCTGCTAACTATATAAGCCTCTCAGCAATTCAGTCTCTTAAAACAGTAATTTTCATCAAATACAGATGAGTTAAACCTGCTGCACAGTATATATTAAACCTCCATCACTAAAGCAAATTTTATTATTTTGCTAACTTAGATTTGAAATTCCATCTATTGACAGCTGGCATTTGAATTCCCCTTCCCCATGTATTCACGTGACATTTCACAATCTTACTATTAAACTATTTATTTGACAAAAAATGTGCTTCAACTCACTGCAACAAGTTCTACAAGTATATTTCTCAAACTTCAAGATATCAAATATTTGGCATTAGGAAATACCAACATGAAAGCCTTTTCCATAAAGAATGTTTGGTGGATTGTCTTGAAAACAAAGTGTCATTTTCAAACGCAGTATCAGAATCTATTTTAAATGGTTTAGTCCCTGAAGGAAAGTATTATGTCCTTCTGTTTTAGGATACTATTGGTAACAAACTTCACCGCTACCCTTCACAGCTTTTTTGGGGTTTTGTTTGTTTTTTGTTTTGGTGCAGTTTTGGGGTTTTATTTGTATCTCCACTCCCCTTCAAATCTTCAAAGGAGAACGAAGATTATTAGGTTCTCAAATCAGTATATTTTTGAAAAAAATTGTTATCACATGTAATAATGCCTTTTTTAAAGGCATGCCAAACTTTAGGTAAGCAACCTACAGTTCTGAGCCCACAATGACTAGTTGCCACAGAGCTGGTTAGAAGAGCTTACAGCTGTTTGCAAGAGGAAGGTAACACATTTTAGAGATCCATCTGAAAAATGACATGAAAAATCCATTATCATGAAACGTAGAGAGCATGTTGTCAGGTATTACACCTGCACACACAAAATACTTTGCTTCTGGAACAGAAATTAATATCTCCATATTCTGACTGCAGATATAAAGGGCTTTATACTGTGATAAAGAGGGCTTCTCTGAAATAATGGTGGTTTTGAAACAAACATCTGATTCCCAGGACAGCAGAAATTTGTTTGAAGTTTCTTTTCCCAGCTTCACGTGTCCATATTTTCTAATGCAAGAAAACACTGTAGTCTTTTAGGTCAAACTCCAAAGAGCGTGTTCAACATAATTGCAAGCTCCTGAAACCTTGATAGATCTTACAACACGAAAGCTTCAAAATGTGACTTAAGCTAAGGATGCACTTTTGCTTTCTGAATGAGCTCAAGCCAGGTGCTGACGTCTACTAGGCTCACCACCAGATAAAATGAGGGGCTCAGTAACCACTGCACAACTGATTTAAAACAGGCACTCAGACCTTCATAAAAATACAAGGAATGTTGCTGCATGTTCTCTTAACTTTGGACCAAACACTTATTCCCATGTTGTGTTACCAGTCACCAGTTTATAATCAGCAGGCATCTTGGGCATGCATATGTTAAAGTGCTTAAACATGTACTGAAAAATCAGTATTAGAAGATGTCATAAAATTTCTAAGAACCAAATATTGCTCATGGAAATCAGAATAGATTTTCTCTTGTAACTCTTGGAAAGTGATCTTGGGAATTCTTTTCAAAATCAGAGGAAGATATATTATTATTTAATTGAAGTTCTGAAAACTGGAGAACTATGAGAAGTTTCACATGTAAAAATCAGAAAAAAAACCCCACTGCAAATAAAACTATATCTTGAAGGTTTAAAATTTAATCCTACAGTGTTCAAACAATAAGCTATATTCCCCTCATAACTTAATTTAGGTAAATAACATGAAACTGTAACTTAACAAAGTTTTACCAACCAAACCTTACTCTGAATCTAAGTAAACAAAAGTAAACTGTTGAAGTGATGTAAGAATCATTCAAATGCCCTCACAGTTGACAATTCCAGCATCTTCTTCAGTCATGTCCTAAGAACAGCAACCATTTTTTTGCTAGTAATTCTAATGCTTTTATTTACTTTATTTTCTTTAAGACCTACATCTAGCATACTGCTATAGTACATTCTTTTTACTCCAATAATAAATTAGACAGACAAATACTTTAAATATACTCTGAAACAAAGAAGCTACTTGTACCAAACTGTATCTGTCAAAATACTTTTCTGAAAGGAAACCAGTATTTCAGGATCCATATATCCAATTGCAAGATATGCTGCAAACCACTAGCTTTTGGACACTTGCTGATCATTATAACTGGAAAATAAGTAGTTCGTACAGTAAGATTCAACTCTGTGAGGTTGGGAGATGTGAGACACTAAAGCTGGAGACAGGACTTATAAATTGCCAAACTTTGAGGCATTTATTTGTATTTCTGGTAAAATAAAAGGGATTACATGCTCCCTAAGAAAGGTTATGGTATCTAAAAAAGGAAAATAAACCCAACGGTGGCTTTCAAGAAGTAAGACAAAGCACAAAAGCAAGAGATGCGCTTTCTCCCATGCACTTCCATCTAATTTTATTACCTCACTGTGAGTATAGGAAGACATCTTGAATTTATAATGTTGAGCCCTAAATCCTTTTCTGTAATTATGTACACTGATTCTCACTCCCAAGGAGGGAGACTACAGAGGCTGGTTAAGAATTCTTTTCATACAAAAGAGGAAAGATGTTAAGTTTCATGCCTACTTAATCAAGAAAATAATTACTTTACAAAAATTATGCAATGAATGACAGCCGCCACCATTCCTTTCATAGTGCCAAAAGTACTTTACTTTGAAATGTCTTTTCCTCAATCCACAAAAAACTTTATTCTCCCTCTTCCAAAAAGCAATGACTGCAAAGCTGTGTAAAACTTGAAGTAAGACAAACTCATAATGTTCTTCTCTCCCACTTCTCCAAGAAGCCTGCTGATTCATGATAAGGCCACTCTCCTATGGAATGTGAAGCATAAGTTCCAGTCCCTCTCAGGCCTGGAGTATTTTCAACATCCCTCTTACTAAAAGCACTAAGGGACACTAATTCTTCTACTCCCTCTGTGGCAGGGAAGGAACCTAAGACACTGTTTCAAAAAAGAAATCCCTACTTAGGAGTTCCTACCTCATATTTCCATGCTGTTCATACCCACCCCTGCTACACCCTACTATTTTTTCTGAAATAACTACTTCAACACAGAGTGGTAAAACTTTAAAACAAACAAACATAATTATTTTCAACCTGAATCACTTGACTGATCCAATTTACCACATGGCACAGGCAGCAGTTCTGTCAAAACCACAGAGATGGGCAGAAACAAGCAGTTGAACACGAACAGTAAGTTTCTGCATTAGCATAGAGGAATTACAAAATTCATACTCACAGATTCAAAAGCATATTTAGGAGACTGAGAACTAACTTTCAACGCCATAAAACAGGTGCCATTTTAAAAAGGAGAAGGTAGAAGGAATTAATGGGGCAATGAGAGCATAAAAATGTGAAAAAATATGGTTATAGTTCCTTTTTCTCTATGTGTGCATATATAGCTTTCTCTGTGTTTATATATACACACATACATACATGTATAAAGACCCCCACAGATTTAAATAAAATTACTGAAACTAACTTGTAGAGTTAGTAGAGACCAGAGTAGCACTGAAAAGCAAACCCTCCAAATCACAGCTAATGGTATTGAACTACATTACTTCTCACTGCCAGAAGGGAGTCTTACAAAAGCCTAAGTCCTGTGAGATGCACAGCAGGAAACATACGCATGCATCTTCGACTGCAGGTTAGGTCATGTACTGGGCTTTTAACACACACCTCTGCATTAAAGAAACAAACAACAATGAGCCACCAAAAATTATACAGCTATTTCCAGCATTATTTTTAGGAGATCAGTGAAGAAGCAGCTATGCACCCCCATAAAGACGTAACGTATTTGGAGGAGGGAGTGAAGAGAAAAGGCTACAGGGTACAGAACAGGACAGTGGGGTGCAAATCTCGGAGAAGGGCTGCTGTCGAGGGGAGGCTCCTCGGCAATGAGGCCCTGTCACCACCTCTCGACCTCCGGCGCCGCAAGGACACTGGGCGGGCGGTCACCGCTAGCCGGGCGGCAAGGACAGACAAGGACACTCAGGGCCAGACACAGACACACAAGGCCAGACAAGGACAGACACAGAGAAAGACTCTGCCTCTCGCCCCCCCGGCCGCCCCCCGCCCGCGGCCCGGCCCTGCGCAGCCCCCCCGGCCCGGCACGGCCGCGGCGCAGCCCCAGGCCAGGGACGGGCTCCTCGGGCCCCCGCGGGTACCGGAGCGCCGCGGTGCCCGCGACGCGGGCGGCAGGGCGGCCGCGGTGCCGTTACCTGGGCGGCGGCGGACGGGCCGCGGCCGCACCGCTCCGGGCGAGGAGGCGCCTCAGGGCCGCTGACATTGAGAGAGACGGCGCCATGACGCTGAGCGGAGCCGCTACGAGACGGCGGCGCCGCAGGGACAAACCTTCTCCGCCCCGGCAGGAAACGCGAAGGTGAGGGCGAAAAGAGGCGGTGGGAGGGGCGGGCGAGGAAGGGGACCGGGACAGGGAGACATGGAGAGAGGGGTGGGCAGAGGCAGGAGCGACAAGGGCTGCTGGCACGGAAGGATGGCAGGCCTGATACCCTGAGCCCATGGGAGGAGATGTTCACGTGTTTTGGGCACAGACGCCCCTTTTCGTCAGCCACACGTTTGTGCGGGAAACATTTTGTGACAGCTTTGGTTGTGACACCATCTTCTTTATGGTTACACACTGAAAGAGGGGAAATTTAGGTTAGATGTTAGGAAGAAACTCTTTACTTTGAGGGTGGTGAGACACTAGAACAGGTTGCTCAGGGAAGTTTGGATGCCCCAACCCTGTTGCTGTTCAAGACCAGGTTGGATAAAGCCTTGAGCAGGCTGGTCTAGTGGAAGGTATCCCTGCCCATGGTATGGGGGTTGGGACTAGATGATCTTTAGGGTCCATTCCAACCCCTTAATAATTAATTCTATCATTCTATGATTCTCAGTGGCAGGGGACAAGCCCAAGGGAGGGCAGATGTCTGGGCTGGCTGGTGACCTCTGGGCATGGGTGTCCCCAGTGCCTGGAGACCTCCTGCCTGGGCACGGGGGCGGGGGGGGGGGGGATGCGGAGGCAAGTATTTCTCACCCCATTCTTTCCCATTATTTTTCACAGACAAAATGGTGCACTCTGTACAAAGACATGGAAGCGCTGCTACATTATCTTGCACCTGTTTTTAACATACTTCTTAGTCTCTAACATACTGTGGTACTTTTAGGAGCTCTGTTCTATTTTGAAAACAATTCCGGCCTTATTTCCTTTATTCAAGCAACGAAGGCTAGCAAGACCCCATGTCTCTTAGAGTTGTATTTTTAATACATTAACCATGAACAGCAAGTGAATAACAGTACTTACGCCCTGGAAGAATTACAGTGCTGTGGACATGGTTAAAGAAGAGAGGTTGCTATAAATCAAGAGTCAAGTATGATTATGTTTAGTGCCAAAAGCTCAAATGAAGTTTCCAAAAACACATGATGTTACAGTAGGATCTGCAACATTGTGAAGTACTGAAAAGGTTTTGGTTCTGGGGGTGAAAAAAGATGGTATCCCCAAAATTATTCTAATTCTCTTTATCTTAAAAATCTGTTGACATTTTCAAAAAAAGCTTAGATAAATTTTCGGCTTCAATTTTACTGAAAAACTGAAAAAATATTTAGAAGTTTGTTAAAGGAAGGATAAAAAGTGATGTCATTCCAACTGGAGGAAAACCCTGTTGGTCTTGACTAACTGTTTATGTGTTCCTCCAGGAGAAGCAAGTCTTGCGCTCAGTTTTGACAGAATGGTTTGACAGGGTCAGATACAAAACTTCTGCACAGGCAAGTAACTTCAGTATTTTCATGCCCTAAATAAAGGAAAATGTAAAAATAGTTCTAATGAAATGCTAAACAAACTTTCAGCAAATGTCTTCAACAGTATCAAATCAACAGAGCATTAGTTTCCAATGAGAACAAACAAGCAACAGCCTTGTATTATGTAATTCTAGTGAAATGCCAGACCTAGAGCCATTACTTCATAGTCTTTTTATTAGGTAACTGCAAGTCATCGTATTCAAACTTTCCACTCTAAAATATGTAATTTTCTATGCTTTCTTCCTATTGAATATTTCTGAATTGTGGGAAAATGAAAGTATATACTTCTTTTTCCTTTCAAAACAATAACAATGCTGCAGAAAAAGAAGAAAAGGGAAAAATCTGTCTGGGCAGCATAATACGGAGACCCAATAATGACAGTGATTTACAAATTTGGTGGGGTTTACAATCAGGACCATTTAAAATTAATTTTTCAATCATTAGTGAATATGTTCAAAGTCAGATGTAGTGAGACGGACAACAGGAGTAATTTTGTAGCAATGATGAATTGAAATGGCTTATATGGGATTGGGGTGTCTTTTGTTAAGTGCAGGTGGCAAAATGCTCCAAACTTTTGAACTTAACCAGTTTGTCTCCAGGGAGTTTGAGAGAAACAGTTGAAAAGCTGAATCCCAAAGTTTTCTGTGATTTTTTTTTTCTAGCTGTATCAGTTATCAGATGCGTGTTATCTGACACTAGAACTTCAGTCATATGCAGATAAGACATAGTGAGAATATCTGCATCTCACGAAATTCATTAATTCTTCTCTCCTGTCTAAAGTCTTTGTCCAATGCGTGACTGATGACAGTATTCACACCAACTCAGATTTACTTAATCTAATCCAAACTTTTCTCTTTTGTGGTGCTTTAGCAAGGAGAAATGTTCTGTCATTTCTGGAAGCAGAGGAACAGTTTATAGCTGTTCAAAGGCACCAGTGGTTCAGTGAAGCTGGTTGCCCTTGAGGGCTCCATTGTAAACAGAGGTAAATTGTCTGTGTCTTTCTACTTTTTATTAGCTGGCAGATTATCGTAGCTCAGTTGAAGATCTTTTGGATCGATCCAACTTTGTGTCTGTCTTCCACTGTCAGAGATGGTGTCAGTGGCTTGGGCAGCACGTGAAGGCTCCTATGTTTCATGTGACCCAGTTCTTTGAACTTCTGCTCTCCCTGCTACCTCTTCTGTGGGTGAGGGAAGCACAGAGGTAGCCCACAGCAGCTGGAATTTGAAGATGCCGCTTTGTTAACTGAATGTGTCAAAGGAGGGTGCCAAATTCAGGAGCTGCCTTTGGCAGCAGAGACAGGATGGTCCTGTGCTAGATCACAGCTTATGGGCTCGAGTATGTGTGTAAGTGAATGTTCTGCTAATTGCTAGCACAGTCCCTGAAACCGTTTTGACCCTGACCAATTAGCACCATCCCAAACAATGTCTGAGCACAGTCTGGGAACAAGCATGGGCCTGGGACTGTTCCTAATAAGCCGTGTGGATGAGGCCATTCTGGGTTTTAGGTTGTTTTTTTTGGAGTAGGGAAGAAGAGGAGAAAGACTTTAGCTCCACGGATGTGTGCAGTGCCATGTAAGCTGAGCTGCATCAGGGATACTTATGCTGTTTGTTTACTAATTTAAAAGTAACCGTAGCATTTGTTGATGAAGTATTATTGTATAGTAGTCACAAAATCATGAGAGACTATTACGAGACAAATAACCATAGCTCTCCAGGGACAGCATTTGTGACAATTCCAAGCACACAGTTTACCATGAAATTAATATGCACCAACAGTCCCTTGCAGTCTGGTGCCTGAGAAAGGGAGAGACATGAATTTTTCTGTCTCCCACTACTTCCCGGAGTTAATAAGAAGACCTGTAAAATACTCCTGCATAGGCTGAATGTATACTGTTTTATCTGGTTTGCTTAAATCTGTGTAAATCTATTCACCCATATAATACAACACCTTTTTTAATCATCATGTCTGAGGTTAAACTAATGAATTTGTGTGCATTGCAGTTTTAGAAAATGAAGTGTTAAATGCCATATTCCCCAAAATAATTCAATGCATCAATTTTTGAGGTGACTGCAGAAGTATCATTCCAAGTCAATACTTTCACAAAGGCTTAAACTTTTCATTCATAATTCTGGCTGCAAGCTGATCTTCTGTCACTGATATACTGTGAAACGCTGTCCCTCAAGACTGAAATAGTTCATGTGCCAACACTTATTGTGCTGTACAGTATGCTCACAGTTCCTATTGTCTCACTCTATGAGAAAATTTATTAGCTTAACTATGCAGAGTTAGAATTATAGTCTTTCTTCAGATATGTGAGAATTGGAGAAGAAAATTTAACCTTTTACTTTTTTCCTGCAGGACTGAAGTTGCATAGCTTTACTCCATGCCCAAGCAAATCACTTCTGGTACAAATAAATTCATAGTCTCAAATGAACTGCAGTTAACAGTGAAAAGCAGAACTCGGGAGCTATTCCTTAATGTATTGTTGCTTTGAATTAATTTGTTTTCTTCTGGGTGGCATAGAGGAACTATGTAGGAAACAATAGCATCACTCTCAATGATCTCAACAGCCTAATGCGGTGAAGAACTGGTAGAAAAGGCATACAACATACAAGAGAGTTGATTATACTGGCTATAGCTGCATGTATTCCCGGTTCCATTTTGCTTGTTGGTTGCATTGATTTTACATACAGAAACTATAATTTCAGTGTTGAATATCTCTCAGGTTCTGACTGTTCAGATATCCAAGCATGACAGCTTAGCATACACTAAGGAATTCACATTAATTAACTCTCATAGGACCAAAATTTAGTTTTTAAAATACTATGTTTTGGTTTGAAAATTTTATTTTGAAAAGTTTATCTTTGTAAAGAGCTTCCTCTGTAAGTAGTGGTTCTTTTGGCTTCATTCTGTCCAGAATAATTTATTTTACTGATGAAATATCAGCTGCACTTATGCTTGCAGGTTTTTTTTCTTTAGTGTTTGCAGTGGGACAGAGACTACTCCTATGTAGTCCTTTGCAAACCTTACCATGCTTTAGGTATCAGGGTAAATTTAATTGCAGAGTTTTCCCCAAATGTAAGTTTCTGCATTAAAAGATGAGTTAGCATAAGAACATGATGTTTTGGGATTTTAGTATTTATTTAAATTCTTTATATGGCAGACAGGTTGGTAAGGTAGCTGAAGGTATTCTCAAAGTCTGTTTGATTGCATATGAAATGTAAAGTGCAGTTGGAGCTGTCTGGATTTAATTTCCACCCCTCACCCCCCCTTTGATACGGGGGAAGAAAATATCTCAGCTCATACAGGAGAAAAAAATTAAAACCAGGCATAGCCAGCCCCATTCACATGCAATCAAACGCCCTCACAGGGGAACTCCCCTTTCTGGCTGCATTACTGCCACTGGTGAAACACAATTTAAAAAAAAAAATCACTTTTTATACTCACTGCTTTCAAGTTAGACATTGACATGTGAACCAAAATCTTCTTTTTAACTATTGCCCGGGAGGCCACCAAAGAATCCCAGCTGACCCCCTGCCATCAGAGTGAGTGATGGTCGGCTGCTGGTGTTGCAGCTCACTTCCCCCAGGCTGCCACCCTGAGAGATCCCACCATCTACCGTCGGTGTGAGTGACATTAGCCCACTGGGCTTTGAAAACACTTTTCAGGTCGGTCACTGCGGAGAGATAGCTTCCTTCACATACACCGTCAGGGTGAGTGACGTCAGGCCACTGGGATTTAAAATACGGACCCTCAGGCTTGCTGAGCTGACACTGCTGAGAAAACTGCTTTTATTGTTGTACATCAGCAGGGACCTCTTTTTCTTTTTTTGCATTGTTTACTTAGAAGCTAGCCTCCCTGTTCCCCGACTCCCACCCCAGACAATTATTAACATCTATAGGGTAATTTCTATATCTTCTTTTTCTCTTTTTTGGAAAAAAAAACCAAACCTGGAGGTAAAGCAGATTGTAGTCTTTGAATTTTTATAGCCATCTGCTTTCTCATACAATTTTTGAAAGATCCTAGGTTGTTCTTAGTGGAAGAGTCTTAGAATAATAAAAGGAGAACAGTTAGAGATTCTAGTCCTTTAAGCTGTCCGGGTCAGACACTCCTTGATTGATAATGATAGACATTCTTCTTTCTTAGCTTTTCCTGAGTTTCCTGGAAAATTGAGATTTCAGGAAATGTTTCCCTCCAGTGTTGACAGAGTAAGACTTCAGCTGGTCCTTGGCCTTAAAGTTCATGCTGCAAAAAATAAAAGACTTCTCTGTCACCAACCATTATAGAAGTCTATAACAGACATTTTGCATAGTTTTTGAACCCTAAATTCAAATGATGAGATTTTAGGAGCTTTGTGAAATAATGCATGACAGTTAGGATAAAAAAATCCCCACCTAAACTAGTTAAAATGGAATAAAAGAATTTAAAATCACCATTCTATAATATTGTTGGAAACACTGTATTATATAATAGGATGTAGTGCAGTAGAAGTACCAGTTTTCTGAACTGTATTTCCCTTTCATTCAAGATTAAGAAATGTTTCTTGATATATCACTGAAAAGTAGTGATTTATTTATATCTATGGAATATGTATTCTATATAAGTGTACTATAGTTCTGTATTCTATCTAGTTTTGTATCTATTTATACTCTATATATCCCATATATCTATAAGATTTACATTTATAGGTAAAGGATACTAATTCCTTATAAAACAGGTAAGCTAAAATAAATATACACATTTAAAAATTTATGAAAATAAATTCTGAGAAAGATTGCTTGGTTAATTATTAATTTATTTAAAGTTATAGAATTGTCTTGAAACCAACATTTTTTGTCTGATTTGTGACTTTATTTTCTTTTCTTTGCTGTGTGCAATTTGAAGCTCTTCTCTCACTGATCTGAATTTCATTTGGATGCATAAACTCATTCTGTAGTCAGTTTCCATAAGAGGCAGTGTGCAGAGTGCCACTGCTCTTTACGAGAAATTTTATCACTTCAAATAGTCTCTTATCTGCCCATTTTTTGAATGGCATCAGCTACAGATAGATACTGAATGACTCCAGTTTCATTGAAGGAAGAGGCTTCTTAATTTTTTTTGAGAGATTAGCAGGAAATTATTGAAAATATGTAATAAAAATGTGTGTTAATGAAGCAACGGTATAATCCCGTAAAATCTATTTGAAAAGAATTTGCTTTAGCCTTATGAAAGCTGAAATATAGAACAGAAATATATTAACAGTGCAATGCTAGATCAGGCTGAGGTCCTTTCATGTTAGCATGAAAGCAGACCCTCATAGTTGCCACTGCAAGATGCTTCTGAGGACACTGGAGGCAAGGATGACATTCAGTCTTCCACACTGAAGTTCTTATCTTAAGTAATATCCTTGAACATTACAGTTTTTCCTACTCAAAAGAGTACTTTCAACATTTGAATGAGCTTGATAATACTCTGTGGTATTAAAAACCACAAGCTGGTTAGGTGTTGTGTGGGATTTTTTAAACTGTTGTCCTAAGTCTTGAATAAGCCCCACCTCTCTTTTCTATAAACAAGACTTCTAAGGCCAAATGCTTGTTTCCACACCATACAAACTGAAGCAAGGATTGGACCCCAGAGGTCTGCAGTTCAGAACCACAGACAAGATTGGAGATCAAGCTGCTGTGCCATAAAGTTTGCAAGATATTTTAAGGAGTGCTCTTTCTTTTTCTTCTGGGTGCAGCAATCTGTATATGGTTTGCTCTTGTGCGCCTGTTTTCTTGACCAGACTGAAGAAAGCACTACTGCTAACTGTCTTTCTGCTGTTCTCGGGAGTTCACATGTGGCTCCAAAGCATGCTGATGTGCAGGCTTTCATGCTACCACCATATCCCAACCAGCTCCCCTGTCTAACATCATCTGGGAAAGGGCATTATATTTTCAGTGCTGTGCAGCTTTGGGATCCCCTTGCCATGGAAATCCCCAGGTCAAACGACTGACCATGCTATCTATACCTTGTGTGAGGATAAGATGCATTTGTCACATACCTAGCATTGAAAATCAGTCTGTTCAGAAATGAGAAGTGAGTTTGTTAAATAAAAATAAAAAGATAGGTTCCCTCCAGACATTTGTGCCTTTCTGGTTTACTCACTTTTCATATTCAAATTATCCTACATAACCATGTACATTATTTTGGGTCTTCATTGTAAAATAAAAATTAAGTTTTCTCTTAAGTGCGCAGCTTGAGAGTCTAAGATTCACAAGAGCTGCCAAAAAGTCTGCAGTATCTGTAACTGTCCATATAGAAAGGAAAGATATAACAACTGGAATCTGAAATCAAGAGATTGCAAAAAGGAAGGCAACAACCCAGTTGGGTTATACTTGCTTCGGCTCTGACTACTTTGTATGAGAAGTACAAGTTTTGTATCTGTCTGCCTTATGCACTGGCATGCTGGATCTGAAAGAGACCATATATATATTTCTGAACCTTCTATATTTGGATGAAAGACATAAAAGTCTTCTACTATAATGCAGTATGCCATACAGTACTTTAAATTTTGATTATGACCATCACTATGTTAAGTGCACCAGGAATGTTGATTTTGGTGATGCAATTAGTTTCTGCAAAAAGGATTGTGATGCCAGGAAAAGAATATGATTTCTGTAAAGCAGTTGGTGGAATTCCTTAAGAATTAATGATTCTGTTTCCATGGAAGTAAGTTAGTGAAATATATATTGGCAGAATATTTTCTAGAAAGAAAATTTAGAAAATGTCCAGAAAAATATTGCAGAGAATATGCTAAAGAAAGTGCTGATTTTACTCAGTACACTGGTGAAGGAACAGTATACCCTCCCTAAAATAATCCCCAGTCAGGTGATGTACTGTAGGATTTTTTTTTTTTTTTGAGACAGCTATTTGGCAACAGTAGCTTTACCTTGCCCATCACAATTTGACCAAATGTGCTATTATTTTTATGAATTAAGGCACCTGATTGCTTATCACAATATTTCTCTTTTCTTGTCTAAGTGGCTTTGTGTCAAGCCACTTTTTGACTGGTTAAATCACAGTGACACCAGTGATGCAAATAATTTTTCCGCTTGCTATGATGCTATACCCTGTGTAAAACTAATCACAAAAAAGTTGTGAAAAAGATTGCCTGCTTGCATAGATTTGTTCTAAAGACCTGAACTCTGTTTTGTCACTAGTAGTATACACAGTTAATTACAAGTTTATCATTCTGGTAGTCATGCGATTTCTATTGCATACCACATTTTGTCTTGACAAGTCTGAACAGTGCTGTAAATTAGTAATTTTACTAATTTGCATCACCTAATTAAATAAAATTAGGACTACAAATGCCACAAAATTTCTACTTAGAAGAAATAGTTATGGTCTTGATTTTGAAGAGTATTGCTTGATGTGTTACCAAGTCAAACACTAGCATCTTAAAGTGAAATGATAAATTTTTTGTAGGCCTGTTTAAACATCTGACGAGAGTGGGATTTTGCCGCTAAAAGGCTTAGCATATTAGTATGCTTGCCACTATCAGCCACTTAGCTGCAGGACAGGCTACTGTCATACTGAGGAACAGATGACTTAGATCCAACAGGAAAGTGACAAAGCAAAAGTGACATTAATTGCCTTTCAAATGAAAATGAACTATTATTTTGCAATAAATAATTTAAATTAAAACAATCCCCTAAGCATATAATTGTAATAGAAAATAGTTTATGTAGTCCTTTTTTAATTTGGGGTCAGTTTTTATTCCATTTTCTATGACATTTTCTTGACTAAATTGTTGTGGTTTTAATTTAATATCAGATTTGGTTTTCACTGAAGATAGTTGTATTGCAACACAAGGAAAAACTACAGAAATAAATTCGTATTTCATCTGAAACAAAATCTTTTAGACACAAATAGGTCTTTTCCACCCCACAGTGCGGTGTTCCTGGTGAGTTTAATTTTAACTAATAAAAATAGCAAAGTCATTCATACTTTTGCCTTTTGACTCAGATATAAGCATGTCAAGATTAAACTGAACAGGATCTAGGTCATCCTTGTGTTGTGAAAGCAAGGCTCTTTCATACAAATGGCTGTATGATCATTACTTTTTCTCTTCCCGATCTAAAGTGAACCAGTTAAGCATTCGGTAGATTAACTGGCTTGTGAAATTACCTCATCTTGGTCCTTTTCTAATTTCATGTATTTATTTATTATTCCTTGCCTTGCCTTTCTTCCCACATTTTTTTCTGGCCTATAAGCCTTACATTAGCAATTACCTTTCTTTGAGTGTTTTTTTTAAAATTCATTTCAGAGAGATTATCTCATTCCCTGAAGAAAGCAGAAACAAGTTTAAATGAGAGAGATTTCATCAAAAAGACTTGTGATCCCTGCTGTCTGTGTATTTTTCATGTCAATTTTGAAAGTGTAATTGAAAAACCCCTTCTTTCAGACTACTTTTCTCATATATTTTCCATTTTACACCATTGAAGTGCAGTGGAAAAACAGACAGAAAACTAATATTGTGATTTAAGTTAATTTCCCCCCCCCAATCTCATAAACAACAGGCTAAATACTACTATGTTCTCATATTTCTTTCTTTGTACTTTATTTGCCATGTGAGATAGTGGAGACCCTTCCTCTTTCTCATTTTCTATATTCTTCATAAGAAGTGAAGGGTAGTAATATTACAAGAGGGTAATAAATTCCTTGCACACATGTACATGCCAGTGATCACAGAAATTGTGACTAAAATGACAGATACAATTAGTCTTCTTCAGAGTCTTTTGTTAGTTCAGATTTAGGTCACAAAGTGTATTTTCCCGGCTGTCATTTTAAGAGGAGCTAGTCTGATAACATAAATGTTGTATTAGCTTTTTCAGAATATTGGCTTTGTAGCAGCATTGAATTAAGAGTTTTCAGAACTTTTGCAGTGTTCCTAACAATCCACATTAAGACATAAAAACTAATTTTTAAACAGTACTTTTCCTGCTCAAATCCTCTGCCCATGTTTCCATATGGTTTCATTTTAATGCCTGTGAATCCATACTTCTATTATTGCTTGCCCTCTTTTACTGGAATTCACTGGAGGAAAGCGCTATTAGGGTTTTCCTGTTGCAGAAGAGGATAGTTGTTCTGAAAAGAGAGCACAAGATGAAATAAAAGAGTACATTTATGAACAAAATGGACATAATAATAGAGGTTTGCCAGTGAATCTTTGTAGTCTAGAGAGGATCACTGGCATTCTCATTGAGAACAGAGGCTCTCACAAAAAAAATTAAGACATTAGCAAGATTTTCTAGGAGCATAAATTTCATCTTATATCTCTGATGAATCGTAGAAATGGCCAGAGAATTTATTTGCAAAGAGTATTTTTTGTTAAGGTATGTAACAACTGTATAAGTTGTATCTGACAGATTCAGACAATTTAAAGGGAATTCTTTAGGTCCATGTTTAGATACTTGATGTATTGCTAATTGATAATACCATATTCAAAAACAAATGCATTTTGAGCAGATTTTAAGGCAAAAAACTTTATAATGTTGACTCATATATATTTAAAACTCAGGTCTAATTTTAATATTGATGTTATGTAGAGTCCTTCATGCATTCAATTGAGATATTCATGGCCCTAAAGAAATTTGGAATGTTCTAATATACTTCATGGAATTGAGGTTTTCAATTCCAATGACCTCTAAAAACCACCTTCAAACAACTAACAAAGAATTGAAAAAAAAGTATAACTTTCTTAGAAAGCTTTAAATAAAGCTTGCTATATTTTTCTTCTTGGATAAAAACAAATGCAAACTTTTGCAGTGGCTTGAAATATCCCCTTAATTGAAAAACTTGAAATTTGCACTTCAGAAGACAACTAGAATCCTGAAGTACAGTAAACAGAGAGAAGGAATTTTCCCTTTTACTAGTTTTCTGTCTTTAAGAGCACAAGCAACTGTGTTGAAACTTGTTTTTACTTGTTTTTGAATTTCAGTCTCTAGGCATTTCTTGAAAAATTTCCAAGTTATGAAGTCCATACACAACATTCACAATTTCTGTAGTTTTATAATGAGCAATGTTTGATTTGTCAACAGAAAAATTATATATCTAGCAAAACTCCAGTATTTTCAACACTAATACTAAAATTTGTTTGAACGTTACTGGTTTGCTACAAAAATAGGGACTTTCAGGTAAGCCTATATAAATTACTCTGAATTTTGCATAGAATAATCATCTTTATGACCTTCTGCTTCACTACATCCTTCAGTCTTTATGGTCTCCCTACAAAGGCAAAGCCCACGTTTCTTTCCTATATTTATTCTGGTTTGACTGTTGTCTCATCAGGTTAAAAACTTTCTATCACAACCTGGATTTCTGTGTTCAAATTCTTTTCATGAATGCTTTAAAGGTTTTGCAATGATAGCTTCTCAACATGAAGAACTGGAACAAGAAAATTAATTTTAATAGAAAGTTGTTGAATGCAGGTTATTGTGCTTGTAAATCATATTTCTAGAAATAGTGGCAAGGCGTGTTGTTCTTTTTAACCAAGAATATATAGGGTCTGAAAGGGATCTTTTAGCACATCCTATCTCCTCCTATTTTAGGCAACATATAACCTTCCGTCTTAAGATGATCTGGGCTAATTTTGCCCCATTGCGCCTTATAGAAATCTGTTTGAGAGCTTCAGTGCTCTTTCTATCCTGTCGTAGATTTGTGTTTGACTTGACGTTTGTTCATATCACACTGTTGTCTTGCATCATTTTTAGTTGTTCCTCAGTCTGGAATCTCATTCTTTTTTCTCTTGTAACTAGGGAATTAATCGTTGTCATACAGTTATTTCCAGGTTGTATCTGTGTCTTGATCCTTACTAATAGCATGTATCCTAATGTTTGCTATCAACATGTGTATACCTGGATTTTGTTTCAAGGTAAAGTTGACAAATATATTAAACAATATGTTTAAGAAACACTCTGGTGGGATACTTCATTTCTCAGGAGTATTTGTGATTATCTCATTTTTCCTCTTTATAGCCTTTTTTTTTTCCTGTCTTATCATTCTTCCAGTAATCCCCACCACTTTCATCTAGCATAACTAAGACTTTCCTTTATGGTATCATAACATAATTTTTGCTCATGCCCAAGTGGATTATCTCTGTTTCATTTTTTTATGTGAAACTATATTGGGTTTTTTAAAATAGATGTAATGCAATGTCTGATCAGAGGTTGTCATTACAGATATTAATCTTATCTATAGGGCAGCCTCATAGAACCGGAAGTTTTTCCTTCCAAGTCTTTAAGACCAAGAATTACAAGCTAGAGTTTTCCCAGAATGGCATTTGTTTCTGCTGTTTGCTATGTTAACCAGCTGAAATACGTATGTCAGAAATTAAAGTTTGCTTGCTAATGGAAAAATACAGGATTGGAATGTCTAAAACTGTGAAAGTTTAAATACTTTCTTGCAAAAATAAGCTCCAAACTCAGACTTCCTAGGGAATGTTTTTACTGGAAGTTGATTCTAGCCTAGTCCAATTTTCTTCTTGTTTTTGTATTATTCATTCCCTTTTTGACAACTCACCAGGTCATGCTATTTTCTGGCATAAGTCATCCTTTTCATAGCAAAAGTGGGTGGAGAGGAGTCAGTAGAAAGAAATCACAAAAGGTCCTTTGTATTTCCATATTATCCTACCTAAATATTTTCAGCATCCTGGGCAGCTGATGTCCGTATCACCAGATCCTAATGATAGGTTTCCAGAATTAGAATACAATTACCATGTAACCTGTCCAAGGATTACTTGAAGACCTCTTGCAAGCTTCTACAGCAATTAAACCCTATAGGTTTATGGATTATGACTGCAAAATACTACAAAAAATGGTCCCTGGTAAATAGCAGGATAATTGTAGTAATCATTCAGAACTTCCATCTATTTAGTCTTAATTTTTATGTATATTTTTTTACATATGTATTACATTTTCTGTTTTTTAAAGGACATAATTTCTAGGGATGTATGTGATTTCCCTAGTAAAGCACTTATTGACTGTATCCTGTAACTGTGTACAAGCAGTCTAGATATCTTGATGAAAGTAGATATGATGTAAAAAAAGGCAACTGGGCACAAATTTGCATGTCAGCAGGAAAACAGAACAGTATTTTCTTTCTCTTTGCATAGACCAAGTAAGTGAGATAAAAATTTAACTTTCAGATGATAACAAGATCATCTCTTGTCAGATGTCTTTAGTTGCAATTAGGTCTGATGGATTAATTACTGAATCTTAGCAGATGCTAAAATTAGCCTTAGAAGTGCAACAGTCACTATTTTGTAGTTTTCTTGTGCCTTTCTCACTGCTTACCTTTAGGTTGCTAAAGTCTGGATTTCACTTTTGCCAAGACTGATAGCCCACATCCTTTGCACTAGAAATCTATGTTAAAATCATAAAAGTACTGGTGGCTATCTGAGACTCTTGAACTGTTCTGCCCGAGACTGAATGCTCTTCCAATAAAAAAATTAGAGAGCTCATCTTATTGTAAGGGGGAAAAAATGGATCTTCAGAAGAACACCAGACTTTGCACACACAAAAAGAGTACAGATCTTACATTTGTAGGAGTATTACTGCACTGAGCTCCTGGGCTAACCTGGATGCTCAAATCAGGTGCAGATTTCTCCAGTTGGCATTGACGTGAAGGCTCAGAAGCTGTAGTGTCACTACTTTCTATTTTGGTTTTTTTTTTCACCTCAATGAATCAACTAGTACCAGCTAACCAAGCCTGTAAAATCCTAATGGAGGCAATGCAGTTATCATAGGTAATAGCCTTGACTCTGCTTAGTTACCTCCGGAAAACTAGAACACTTTTTCTCCATGAGGATGCTACAAGCAGATAGCTTTTAATTAATTCCCCGTAAAATCACCTTTCTGGAATTAAAAAGAATAAAAAAGGCACATAAGCATCTGTGATTTAACTCCTCTTATTTACTTCCTAGGACTAGTAGCCCATCTGGCTATTTTAATATAACTTATTGTTATGCATTCTTTCTTTTTTTTTTCTGTCTTTTGCTAATGTATTTTGATATTTGCTTTAACCTTGAAAACTTTCTGTGATGCTTTCTAAAGCAGAACTTCATGATTTATTTTTTTTCAGTAGGTTAGATAATTTGTTCTCATGCAGACAGATCAGTGACATAGAAGAAAGGAAATGTGAATTATCTGCCCACGTCCCATAGTTTAGATAACATCTCAGACTGAGCTGCACACCTGGGATATTCTTAGTAATACCAAGAACCCATGAGGTGTGTCCAATAGCACTTAATTCCTTCTTATTCCTTATTTCAATCTGCCTAGCTATGTTTGTGCAGACAGTAGCTCTTTAATTTAAGAATGAAAGAAATTATTCTATGCAATTTTTTACTGAGAGTGTCTTTGCTCTTGGAGTAACATGTTGATTCCTTGCACCATTGAGACTCTATTATGTAGTTCATTACTCAGAATATCAAGACAGAATTGCCTAATAAGTGGAGCATAAGACAAGATGATTTGCATAGCTAAGTTGAACTTCAGAGTTTGCATTTCTGAGCAGGAGAAAACGCCAAGATTCCATAAGGCAACTACTTATTCCAAATCTGGCATTTCTCCTATTCAGAAAAACAGATTGTGAAGTTCACTCAAGTTACTGAAATCAATCCATTTTTTCCCAAGTATTTTAATAACATGCCCGTTTTCTGTTACTAGTGTCTGGCTTGTACACTATTTGCATATTAAGATATTAATTGAGTATATTCACTTAAATTCTTTCCTGACTCTCCAAGAAAAATCTCAGTGATATATTTAAAGGAGTAAGGAACATAGACAGGTTGATACATGCATGCCTTCACTGGAGAATTAAGATGAGTATCGTGCACAGCTCATTTGTGGCTTTGTCTTATGTCATTCCATCACTTGCAAGTTATACAAGTAATTTCTAGAACCATATAAATAAGGTCTTTCACACAGACACTGTGTAAACCTGACTTGAAGGTTGTGTCTGTATTAATGAATAAAATGGACTAAGGATTATTCTTTGTTCCTGAAGCTAACTGGGATGGCAAGCCCTGTGTCCATATGGCTAGCTCTTTTGCCCTCCTGACTGTATTCTTGTTGGGGATGATCCTTGGCCTGTGTGAATCCTTGAAATACAACTTTGAATTGTAAAAGAGAGGTAGCTGCCCTGAGCTAAAACTATGCCAGGAACCTTGATAACCATTTCATGCTACTTTCACACACCCATGCTGTGACTCTGATGAACTTATCAGGTGCAGTGTTATCAGAAAAAATTTATTGTATCCCTACCTATCTTAGGTTACTATCCAGGATCCCTTTCTAGCTCTGTAGCTTAAGCTCCAGCCCAGCTCTCTGTACTGCACTCAGTAGCTTAGGGATACTTGCCTTCACAGAAGGGCTGGAAGGGCAAAAATCACCTCCTTCCCCAGCCTAGATTTACTTTTTGGCAGCAGTGCTGCTTTATAACCTGGGGAGAGGAAAAAATTACTGTAATGGTGGGTCTGCGAAACCTTCCTCATGAGCAGCAGTTACACACCCTCTACTTTGCTGAGCCACTTTTTCCCCCATTGGAGGCTTTATACAAAGATATCATCTGTAATCTGCAGGTTTTGTGAAACTCAAGGAAGATTTGAGGATTCAGTGCACGTTACATTGTAGCCAATCTGCCTTAGACATACAGCAGATAAAGTGATTGTATGTGCAAGTAATGATATTCATTTGGTTTCAATATCCAAATAGTTTGTGCGTGCATTTTTCCGTAAGTTGTTGAAAAACTGACTTTAAATAGTTTGCTTTTCATTAGAAAAGATTAAAATTTCACGGTGACAGACAAATTCAACTCTTCTTCTTCTGAGGTTCACATATGTCAAAATATTATGGGTTTTTTTTTCTTTTGTTTACCATCATCAGAACAAAGAGTGAGAACATAGGGTCTGGGCTTGATACATGCTCTTGAATATTTTACAAAACTATGATAGAAGATTGTTTGATATGCTCTTATATGATTTGCTACTGCAGTGAAAAACAGCCGTTAAAACTTTATAAGCAGCTGTGGCTACTTGCTCCTGAGAAAAATCAAATTCTAAATGACAACTTGGTTTCTGTGGTTCTTCAGAAGATGGTGTATTTAAGTCTGGTCTATACTTAACACCTTAATATATTTTAGTGACACGATTATGTTTGCTAGCAGCATGATTTTTTTTAAATTTTTTTTTCACAATAAATCTTCACACTACCTTTCCATAGATGTAGGTATGATGACATTCTTGCTGAAGATGTGACTCTTGCATCACTGCCAGAAGGAAGATATACCTTTAAAACAAGTTTAAGCTAGAATTACCATTTCTAGATGAGGGGAATGATTGGCCTATGTGGAACTAATAAAAGGAGGTGTTCTTAAATGCGGATAAGACTTGAGTTTCATAGACACAGAATGCTTCTGAATAAATGAAGTCCTCTCTGCTTGGCAGCAGCCTCGCTGACCCTTTTGATTTTATCATGTTTTCAATACTCGTTTTTCTTTTGTTTGTTACAATCCTCAGGTTTTTGCATAAAATTATCACTTAGAAGTCTGTGCTTCATAGTAGCCCATATTTCTAGTATTCATACTTGTGGAGAAAAAGCTTGCAAGTGGTTTCACAATTCCCACTTCTAATACAGCAAATGGAAGGATCTGAAACGTGTAGTATTTTAAAATATGGTAAGTTTTAAATAAATTTCCTTCTTTCTGAGATCTCCCCTTTTCATGTTTTTAATAATGACTTCTATAAATTTTATTTGTCTCAGTTGATTTGAAATGTTTGTATCTCGTGTACCAAAATGTTCAGGCAAAAATTTAAAAAATGTGATTTTTAATAGGGTTGCATACATTAGAAGAGCATGTTTTTCAGATTCAGGGACTTCTGCTCAAAACTGTAATTGTTTTCTCTTTGGAAACTGGTTATGGTAGGTACACTTGTCTTTTTTAGATGTGTTTTGTGAACTAAAACTTGGGAGTTGAACTCTGTGCAGAGTACCGGTTATTAACATTCCAAGACAAGTAGATTTGGAACAAATCTCATTATACTCCAGAAGATACTCCACAATTTCGTTAAAATAAACAGTGTCCATGAGCCTCCTCAGATGTAGTATCAAGAAGGGGTTTTCTGCCTGTTTGTGACTGTATACATCTGTTAATTCAGAGATCTAAATGTGAAATCCAGCACTCAGGGACACCAGGTGGATATCTGATACTCTCTGAGGAATCTGGGCTTCATAAACCATTCTGTGGATTATTCACAGCCATGCATTTTTGCCTGCTTGTGACATTAAAAATATGGATGAAATATTTGTATCAATAATTAATCCTGGTATAAATCAATACAAATTACTATTAAATGAGAAACAGAGTCATGTTGCTGCCAAAAATCAGCTGTTAATGCCTCTTTACTTACTGAAAGAGTATGCTGCATATCACAAATATTCTATTACTAACTACAAAATATTTCTCTAGTTGAAAGTCAGGAATATTCTCCAGCTCTATGTGAAAGCTGCAGTCACAGCACAGAATAATTTTAGATTGAAATAAATGTTCACAGAGCATGAGAAATAAGGAGATGCAACTCTTTACATCCACATTTCATGATTTTTCAGAAATACTTACATGACCTAGGAGCCTAAGGGCTCAATTCACTTGTCTACACATAGGGATCTTGTTCTATTTAAAACTTACTAGTGTATCACAAGCTTCCTTTTGGGGCGTAAGAAATTACACTGGAGCTATGGAAATACTGTCTCATTTGAGTACAGCAGTTGGAGACCAACAAGGATATTTTATGGTGCCTGAAATGGCACTAGTTGAATGTCTACTAGTAACTAAACCTTCAACCCTCACAGTACAGGCTGAATTCAAGCTTAGGATCTGTTCTTGAAGAACGTATCTGTACCACTGCTTCTAAAGAATGGTGTTAGACTTCAGAGTTGCTCTCCCTTTCTATTCAGTATGCTTTCTCAACATAGTAACTCTTTCTTAACCAAACATACTTGTTCCTTGACCAAAGATCATGCAGGTGGTGAGGTACAAACCCCACCTACCCTGGTAACACTGCAGGATTGGACAAAACCCAAAAACTTTGCTCCACCCCACAAAGATGACCTGGTGGTGTGATCACACTCCTGAAAAATGGCAGAAGTGTGTGTGATTTCTTCTGGCTAAGGATTGTGAGGGAAGTGCTCTAATCTGTGGACTGTAGCTATCAATGGATATTTTACAGAAAATGGTGGGTATTTCTTCATTACGTTAAGGACCTGATCTTTTCAAGATGTAGTACTCAAAATTCTGAATTTAATTCTCAAATGTACCTGAGACCTTTACTTGAATCTGGCAGTAAATCAGTCAGAAATGAGACTTAAGTCTCTGAGAAATATAGACAGTGTTAAAAACTTTTTCCCTCAGCAGTGATTAAACGTACCATCCACTTAGGAGTCTCACCTAGTAGCACAACATCAGTGCTTCCCAAAGTTTTCCCTTGGCAATCCTACTTCCAGGGTCACAACCCCACTTTCATTTTCACTTCCAGGCTTTTGGGCCCCAAGTGGGGTCATGACCCTGACTTGGGAACTGCTCTATAACACATTGAAAAAATTAACATACCAGTCAGTAAATACATCAGCAAAACAAGCCCATCCAGTTTGCACAAGACCCTGTGCTGTCTGCCATCCCTAGGGGCCTTACCTATTAAACATGGGTTAAAAAATAGATACCATATATCTACTTGCAAGCTCACGTACTGCTTTGTGTATTTGTTACCATTGCCTTGTAGTCTTCTTTTGTGCTATTTAGCTAAGTTTGGTGTTGACAAATATGTGCTAACACTTCTGAAAATGTGGCCCTCTTCTTCTTGGTCATTCATATGTTGGAGGTGCTGCTTAGATTTATTATTTGCATATAATAGAGTTCACAGTTATTGTGTGTCAGAAACAAGATCTGGAAAGCCTACTGTTCCCACAGCTGGAGCAATACATACACATCTGCTAAAACTGCAGTGTAAATTGTATTGTCCTTAGCAATTAATTACTTACACAGTATTCTATTGATTCTCCCCCTCCTTAACTCCTACTGGTCTTTACCTTCTTCTCTTTTCTTCTTCCTCTGCTGTCTTCTGTTCTCCTTTACTTATGAGTCTCCCACTTCATTTTTTAACATCTTCTCTGGAAGTGTTGAGTTTGGATGTGGAGATGCTGCCACAAAAGTTTCTACTTCTCTTGGAGAACGTTCTACCACTAGATTTCAAAGAGCTTTGCACAGGCTGTGAAAGCACATAGGTTATGAAATCTTAATATCTGCATTTTACTGTGGAGAGATTATAACACAATTTCTGTTACTCACAGTCACCAAAAGTCAGTGGCAGAGAAAAACATGAATCTCCCATTTCATGTGCCCCATGGTGAACTCCAAGCAACAGGGTTAGCACAAAATATACCAGTAGATGGCACTTCAGAGTTCATAGCATTGCTCATACATCTGAGGGTGTGATCCAAAGGGTCTTCTAGTGTGTAGTTCTTCACATATGACTTTTAGCATAATTTGATTTCTTTTTGATCTTGTGCTCTTTTTCCTGGTGAGTTTACTCTACCCTCCTTTTTTTTTTATTTACCTTGCTGTGACACTTTTCTATTGCTTCTTCATTTCTCTCAGTTTGCCATTTGCTATGTCTCATTTCGAAAAGAAAGGAAAAAAGAGAAAAAAAATAAAAGAAAAATAAATGTAATAAAGGGAAAAACCCTCACTGATTTTTTTTTTTTAGAAGGGAGTTATTTACATCCTGACTAGTTCATTACTGTGGAGAACTGGAGTGCTGGTGAGCAGGAGCAGTAAAATTTACTCCCAAATGTTCTTAAACCTCACCATGTATTTTTTTTTCAGTGTGAAGTTAATAGCTGTTTACTAACTTGCAGTGTATTTGTGAAACTGTGTGTCCTATGCCCTTACCTCTGTATGTTAGACCACCTTTGCTGTACACAGGCTGAAGCTAAACACTTCAGCTTCTGGCCTTTCTTCCTTATAGGAAGCAAGGGCTTTGCTTGGGTTTCATTTAAGGCTGAGGTTCCACCAGAGCCCGTAAATGGAGAATGCTGGGGAGATTAATAAACGAATTGTCACAGCTTCCAGGCATGTTGGGTTGAGAAGTGCAACCCTCGGGTTTGTGGGCTGTGTAAATTTGGAGCTCCAGGTCTGTAACTTTATAGAGATAGACTCAGTGTCTTTTTGGTTTCTCATAAAATGAATGAAAATTAATTACTTTAAGCTTGAAGTCCAAATGTGGAAATACTAATATTTGCATATCTTTAACATCAAATATTTTATGTGTTTTGCAGTTTTGGTGGAGTCACCATTTGAAACAAGGATTTGATGTGCTCTGAGTAAACCATCTGTATATGAGAAAAGATTATGGGAAACTGAAGGGCTTTTCTTAGTTGCTCCAGTGGGCATTATCTTTTTTTTTTTTTTGCTTTCCTTGCTGTCTTGACCAATCTAGCTGGTACTAGTTATTGTCTCTTTGAGAATTATTGTCAGTCCTTAAAAAAAAAAGTAGATTTCAAATCTGAACAATACGGTTGTTTTAAACTGAATTTTAACTGCTTCATTCTTCCATTTTATTTACTTGTTCTCACTTAAAAATACAGACAGAAACTGTTGTTAATTTTCTTGCATTTTATCTACAATACATTCTGCTTGGCACAGAATGAATATTCTAGTGCACAGGTGCTGCATTCCTTGAACAGCAAAAGGTTTCACTAAACTCAGTGGGACAATAGTATTTATGGTAAATTTTAGGATCACTGAAGGATCATATAAGGGAAAAACATAATAAAGAAGGAACATTCTGTATTCCTACTGACAATTACATCCAGCAGCTGTGGTAATACGGTTGTTCCTTCAATATTTCTTGATGGAATTTTTTCTTTTTAACTGGACATTCATTTCTGATTTTGGAGTCTGTAAGACTTAAAAGTAGGAAGGCGTACCTTTTGATACTATCATAGGATAATTCAACTTCTAAGGGTTGTCAGGAAATCATCTGCTGGATTGTTCTCCTGTGGAAAAAAAGGTTTCCCCTAAACCCAGTGTGAACTTCTCTTGTTTCAGCTTATGCATGTGGTCCCTTCTCCTGCTACCAATTGCTGCTACAGAGAGCCTGGCTCTGTCTACACAAAGACCTGCTTGCAGGTGGCAAAGGCTGATCTGAGGTGTTTCCAAAGCTGCCTCTTCTCCAGGCAGTAGCAACCCCATCCCTCAAATGCCCCTTGCAGCCCCTGAGACTCTGCTGGGCTCACTTGTCATCTGTGCCACCTTTGTCTCCATTTACCAATGAATTGCATAACTTCCTATCTGGCTTATCTATGTATTTTGCCCTGTGACCTATTTTAGCAGTGCTTCTAATTCAGAAATCAGATGGAAGCACATTTTAGTATCTTCAATGTACATTCACCAACATCATCCTTGTAGTTCCATAAAATAGTTCTAGAATATGAATGTTATTGAAAATTAAAATGACAAGTACATTATGTGAAGCTCAGCAGAAGATGGTAGGAACACTTATCTAAGTAAGACCATTTCAAATTGCTAAAGGATCTTGGAAAATTTATGAAAACTGTTCTTCTTGTGTAAAACTATTTTCGCGTACAACCATGCTATACTGGATTAAAATGATTTAAAAAAAAAATACTGCTTTTGCTGTAGACTTTTAATATGCTATGAAAATTAGCAGTTAATGGCTAATTAATTTTTACATATTTTGAAATTTTGAAATATTTAATTTTTGATTTTTTAATGTTTCAAAAATATTTTTAAAAGGTGAATAAAATTTAGTTCTTGAATGTGAATGCTGTGGTTTTATTTTGAGAAGTTCTGGGTATCTGGTGATCTCACTGAAGCACTGGGAGTTTCAGATGCTGTTACTGAGTGACAGCGGTAGAAATTCAGAGGCCTTTACACATTCAAATCTACACTTCATCACCTTGGTAAATTCATTATTCTGTAGCATCTGGGACACTTGACTATCTGGTATCAAAGTCCATAGTTCCTTTTCAGTTTTCTGACACATTAGTATTTTTCAATCCCATGGTGAAGTTGAACAAATCCATTCAAAGATTAGGAGATCAAAAGAATGTACCTGTAAATTACAGGCAAATGAGCCAAACGTGGATTTAACTCTTCTGAGCTAAACATTATGACTTGCACCTTGTTTTCATGTTGAATTTCTTTGCTATGTGATAATTTCATTGGCCATATTCTTAAGAAGTAATGAAAGAATGTGAATTATACAGATGATCCCAAATGATTGTGAGCAAAATCCAGCCACTAGGATCTATTATGTATTTATGTCTATCAGGAACAAAAAAATAAAAATAGTTAACTTGTGCAAACTATTTTTCATATACTACCTGCCAAAGTCATGCTACCATAATGGGTCAGGCAGGCCTTGGAATTACAGGAATATCAAACAAAAAATGTAATTACCTTATCTTCAGAGAGGTATGAATTTAGAATCTGATACCTTGTGAATGCCTTGGTTTATGTACAAATGCTATGCTTCACCAGAAAGCATGGAATCCTAGTTCTTCAAAGGGATAAGATACAGATGTTTCTGTGCTGGTAATTCATTGTATAGTAAAATGTCACTGTCCAGAGAACAGTACTTCATACTGAAATTTAATTTCACCTAATTCCCATTAAGAGGGAAAGAAAGAAAGAAATATTTTAATCTCAAAAAAAAAAAAGAATGAAGGAAAAGAGAAAAAGAAAGAAATGGCAGCTGTTTGAAATTTGCTGAGAGGCTTGGAATGTAGCTTTAGTTGAGGTGTGTTAGCAGGCAGAAGGTAAGCAAAGAGGTAAAACTTTCAAAAGAGGTCCATGATACTGTATTTAAATCTGTCATAAGAACACAACTCTCAGGAATGCATTTGAGTGTGATCAAAATTGCGTATACTCATTTGCTTGTGTTGCACAGACAAATACATTTGGGAACCAGGGCTTTAGAGGCAATATTCTTACTGTTCAGATGCCTCAAGCTGAGTCTCTTAGAATTATGCTGATTTTACTTTAGTGCCAGAATATGGTTTCTGTTTTCAAACATACACACTCCACTCCATGTTACTTAGCCTGCATTTGAGAATGGCGTTCACAGACCTGGGATTCGGTACGAAAGTCTACTCCATGGTAAGCTAGGGGTTTCAGAAATGTGATTTACAGCGAGGGGAATGTGTATGCCAGACAATAGAAAACACTGAAGATAAAGATGTTTCTGGAAATGTATTTCTTTTCTGCTTTTAGGAGCTTGGGCACATGGTTTCAGAGCTTCTTGTACCTTCTTGTACTTAGACATCCAGATGTCTTTGTTTCTTCATTTAAACAACATCCAGGGTAGCCTGTGCATTAAGAGAGGAGACAGAACAAAACATAACAAAAGAAATACACACACATACACACACACAAACACACACACACACACACACACACACATGCAAACCCAAAACAAAACAAAAGAAAAAAAATAAAAACCAAGAGGTAGAAAAAATTGATTCAGCACCTTTTTTAGACTGAATTAAATTCATATTTCCACTTCCCAAGAAGTTCCCCACGTACAAGACTAGAAGAGAGGATGAAAAAAGTAAAGCTTCTCACTCCTTTTGTAACTATGACTCAATGTAGAAAAATATGTGCAATTTGTAATCTTGATTTAAGCAGAGTGTTAAACATGATTTCATAGCTCAAGGATGGAGGCACTTACCTACTGAGGGAAGGAGGAGGAGAAGCAACCTGGATTCTGGCCCCTGCTTCAAACATTATTTATGTATGTTACTCAATTGCAAATGCAAAATGTGTAGGCAGCCCCTGGGGCAATAACCCAGGACTTCCTCTTCAAAAGGAGCACCTATTAGGGTTGCAAATTATCCTCTCTCCATGAATATTGCTTCCTGTCCAATACAGAAGTATGGTTTCAGCAGGCATGACAGACAGTTCTCCAGCCTGAGATTCACCTTGAGTTGGTGCTGGATGCACTCTTGGGAGATGTGGGAAAGATCTCCTCAGAGAGAGACTGGCAGTGAACCTATATCTCCCACTTCAAGGGCAAATGCTTTATCTACAAGTATGATGTTATGTAAAATGTTGGCAGTTGTGCATCCACCTCTGGACATGTTTCTGGGAGAAAGTCTCTGAGGCTGTTGTGCTTCATGATGAGGCTTCATGATGTACGTTAGGCATGCTCAGAAGATACTTCATTAAGCCTTTCAGGCAATGCCACACCTGCACATCACAAGCAGGCTATGGTGCAAGGTAGGTTTCAAGATTTTCAGCTATATAGAAATAGCAGGAGCAATGAGAGATGCAGTATCAGAACTTAGATAATTTTATCAGCAAAAACATGATGTAGATTTTTGTGACATGTGTAGATTTAGCGTACATGTATGTACACGTGTAATTATACCTTCCTGGCATTTTTTTCCTTTTTTGAATTTATTTCCCCAAGTTATTTTGTCAACTAGTAGCAAGACATAAAATTAGAACTCAGCAATCCTGCCATGCTACAGTCTCTTTATAAGACATGTAAATATATTTACAATTAAAACCAGTATCTTAATGTTTTTGTTTTGTTGGAAATTAAGTAGCTGGCACCAAACTGAACTTAAGAAAGATCTTCTCTGATAGTCACCATATCTATTAAACATGTTGTTTCTATGTCATTGTCATGTATTAGTTCCTCGAGAGACTTTCCAATAGATTCTTTTTCCATACCTTTGTTCTCCTGGCCCCTGTTCTCTTTTATTCTGGGTTCTTTTCCCCCAGGAGATCAAAATCCTACTCCCTTTGCTCCTCTCATCATGATCTTTCTTCCAAAGAGACTACTTGTCTAAATGACATAACAGGAGAATAAAGGGCAAAATTTTTTTGCTATTATTTTGAATACAATATTATAAATGCATGCTTGCATTTTTTATATATTCAGAGATGAATAAATTATGCTTGCTTTAGGTAATCTAAACAACCCATAACAAATTAGAGTTTCCTATAAAGTGGGAAATATACGGAAGACTACAGCAGGAAGATCCTTTAAATATGATTTTTATTTAAACTAAAGGATGAATCAACTATTCTCAGACCTCAGCTCAACAAAGTACTTAAAATATCATTGAATAAAGTGCTTAAGTATCTTTTTAAGTTTTATGGAGTATGATAGAGAGTTTTTTTTAGTGGGGCCTTATTTGTGAGAATAGCATGACTCAGGTAGCATAAAACAGGATTTTGATCCCTGCTGTACTTATGCTGGTTTCCTCTCCTCAGTTCATTGTATTAGTAGGCAGTCTTAAAGGTGTGTCCAGTCTAAATATAGGTTGACCAAAAAGAACTTCTGAATTAAACTTCCTTTTGGGAGAAAAATAATTTCCAAGTGATAGTGTGCTCTTAGATGGTTTGTTGGTCTGGGGTTTTTTTGTTTTTGTTTTTTTTTTGTTTGGTTGGTTGGTTTGTCTTTTCTGCATCTTGAATTTGGGCAAGTAGACCCTGTTTTGCTTTTTCTATTGGTCATCTAAATTAACCTGCAGTATAGCAAAAATTCAAATGCATATTCAAAACCTCCTAGAAATATGAAAGTAAAAAAGGACCAAGAAACATGTGTGTCATCGACACACTGGAGGGAGAGGATACCATCCAGAGGGACCTTGACAGACTTGACAGGTGGGCCAATGCAAACTTCATGAAGTTCTACAAAGCACAGTGCAAGGTCCTACACCTAGGTCAGGGTAATCCCAGACACATCTACAGGTTAGGGGGAGAAAAGATTGAGAGCAGCCCTGTGGAGAAGGACTTGGGCATGATGGTTGATGTAAAACTCAACATGAGCTGGCAATGTGTGCTCACAGCCTAGAAAGCCAACGAAATCCTGGGCTGCATCAAAAGCAGCATGGCCAGCAGGTCAAAGGGAGGTGATTTTACCCCTCTTTTCTGCTCTTCTGAGACCCCACCTGGAGTACTGCATCCAGCTCTGGTGACTCCAACATGAGAAGGACATGGAACTGTTGGAATAAGTCCAGAGGAGGGCCAATGTCATTGATAAGTGGACTGGAGCCCCTCCCCTATGAAGACAGGCTGAGAAAGTTGGGGCTGTTCAGACTGGAGAAGAGAAGGTTGCGTGGAGACCTCATTGCACCTTCCAGTATATGAAGGGGGCCTACAGGAAAGCCAGAGAGGGACTCTGAATCAGGAACTGTAGTGATTGAACAAGGAGTAATGGGTACAAACTGAAAGAGGGGAAATTTATATTAAACATACAGAAGAGACTATCTACTGTAAGGGTGGTGAGAGACATGGGAAGGTGTTGCCTGGACAAGTTGTGCATGCCCTACCTCTGGAACTGTTCAAGGCCAAGCTGGATGGGGCTCTGAGCAACCTGGTCTAGTGAAACGTGCTCCTGCCCATGTCAGGGGGATTGGAACAAGATAATCTTTATGGTTCCTTCTAACCCAAACCGTTCTATGAATCTATGAAAATGCCTGAAGACATTGTGGATGGCCCATCCTTGGAAGTGTTCAAGGATAAGTTGGATGGAGCTCTGAGCAACCTGGTCTAGTGGAATGTATCCCTGCCCATGGCAGGAGGGTTGGAACTTAATGATCTGTAAGTTCCCTTCCAACCCAAACCATTCTGTGATTCTATGAAATGACAAACTTTTTATGTGGAAGACTGAGAGAAGAACAAAAATGACAAATCTCTTCTACTCTATCATTGTAATTAGACTTAAAATTAAATAGTAATGAACTGGAGACATTGCTCCTATCTGAAAAAAGGGTTTCTTTTATCAGTGTGAGCCAAGAGCTGTCACCTTAACACCTGTTGCATGGTGCACAAGACTCTGGAGGACAGAACCCTTTAGAATGAAAGACCGAGGACTGCATGTAGGGAAAATTCCACTTTTTATTTTTTCACTCATCATTTATTTACAAATACACATTATAACTTTTATATACATTGCACATTTACATGGTAGAAAAGTACAAAACTATATATTTAAATGAATTTATATTTAACTCGCCATGTTTGAAAATATAAAATTGCATCAGAAAAAAAGTATTATGAAAAGCAAGAAACTTGAACTGATAAAGCTTTGATAAAACTTTTAGCAACACACCGATTGGGAAAAGAAAACTTTGAAAGTGGTACTGCAAGACCATCTTAAAGGAAACACCTGATAAAACACTTATGCATGTTACAAAAAAAAAACAACCAGTAAAAATAAAATAAACCCCGTATTCTTATTACAGTTATTCCTGTAGCTGTTATCGACTTTCATAATCCAAGATCTTCAGATATGGAATTTGTATAGCACAGTATAAACTCTCAATACATTGAAATTACTTCAGTATATGTGATCAGAAGTAGAGAAAAATTAAGGGGAAGAAGTTTCCTTAAAAATCACCCCACCACACCCTGAAAGTATACTTAAGTCAATTACAATGCCTTTTGGTCAGTCAAGATTCCTTGTAAACAAGAACACAGGGATCTTTAATGTACAGAACCAGCAAGAAGAAAATCCAATAAATAAACATAACAGAAACTGACATGCAAGTTTGTTAAAGTAGAAGTTAACATCAGTGAAACGAAGAGATGACATCATGTGGGTAGACTCTAAGGAATAGTTATAGTTTACAAGAAAAAAGAAAAGCTTTAATTTACAAGCAAGAGACCTCACAATAAATAACACTGCTCTTCCCGTAACGAATAAATTTCTTCAAAAAACAAGGTGTACAGTCAACAAGACATTTTATGTATAAATTATAAAACATGACACAGTATAAATAAATGTCTACGAGACTCAACTATATGTATACTTTTTTTTTCTCCCCAAAATAAATAAGCATACACTTATTTACAGTATGGACATTGATTTTTGTGCCCAATGGCTGTTTCAATAGTGATGGAAGTTTTACCATTCTAGAAAGGAAGATATAGGAAAGCTGTAGTCCTGGTCTTCATCTTCCTCTTCATCTTCTGGGTCTTCATTAATGGCTAGATGGGGGAATATAGGGGAGCTGTTGTTTAAATAAGGACAACAACAGCGCAGAAGCAGCTCAGTGCATGTTTTCAAAGCCCTCTGAACAGCCATAATACAGCGTTGCATTTTATGCGACTTGTAGTGAGATGCTCTTTGGCATCTGCTGTTATGAAATAAGGTTTTTTATATGTAATCTATGAAGTCATAACTGCAGAAAGTTCTGAAGAATCAATGGCTCAGGTTTTATTGGCAGATTCCTGATATCAAATACAGAGCGCTCAGGTGTTCTAGGTTTAATTGCTTTGTGTCCTTCATTCAGAGTTAGTAGAGGCAACTGTGCTAAACCAGATGCCCCTGTGCTACCTTTAAGCTTGTTCTTTTGGACCGAGTTAAGAGTTTATCCAGATGTTAATAAAGCAATCAGCAAAGCACACGAGAGCAGACAAAGTACAAAAAAGTCACTAGAATTACAATCCTCGGGCAACACCTTTCTGATAGAATGGCTTGTCCTTGGAACATCCCCAAAACTCCAACTTGAAGGCCAGCTCGTTGTTGGAGATCTATTGCATTTTATCAGCAACAAAAATGTGTGCGTGATAGATAGATACTTATACTCTACTGTACCTTGAATCAATAAATCAAACTTTCTTATGTTTAAAGGTGTAAGTCTTCATTACCTAGGTATCGCCTTCAGAAGCTTTAAGTGTCTGCAGAGCTAAAAATCTCACTTACAGTTGCAAGATCCAGAGTGCTTTACTTCTAGAAGCACACCCATTGAGCAGGCTGCCTCTTTCATGGCACACTCGCTTGGGTAAGTTGTGTTATCACTGGCACAGACTGCCTCTTCTGACTTGCTTTCGGGGCAGAGCTCATCGCAGAGAGCGCACCGACCTCTACCAACCTTAAAATCCCACAGGCATTTCTTCCCAGCAGTGCACTGAATGTCTTCACAGGATTTGGCTTCTAAAAATACACACAGGATACTAGGGGTAAGTGAAAAGACAAAGCAAAAAGGAAAACAATGACCAGCAACCCCCAAAACCCCCTTTCCCCTGTGAACTGTGAAGAAACAAAGCTCAGATGTAGTGGATGTGATGACACTTGCTGATTTTGCTCAAGCAAGTATTCCCTTGGACAACATTACCTGTCTATATATGGGGGAGGAAAGACAGCTGTGCCAGCAAAGTTTTGCCCTGGGAATACAGAATTACATTTGCCTATTGTACATGACTTTCCTCCTCCATTTGATGTCAGTGGAAATTCAGCTCCCTAAATTAGCGGTAAATTCAAGATTTGTCAACAGGTCCAGCATTTCTAAATCTATTATTTTTAAACTAACCCACAGAGAATAGTTGTCTACAAGATTTGAAAGGGAATTCACCTCAACCTATGCCAACTAAAAGCAACCTGAGACTCCCCTGAATTACCCCAGCAGTTTTGGGGAGCAGAGGCTGCCCTGCAGGTGCTTCATTGTAACATGCTGCACTATCAGTCATTTCTGGAAACCACAAGACAGAATGTCAGGGTACACAGAGATTATTTTCCTATCTTCACCCACCAACTGTCTCTAAACTCCACAATTATTTCTAAAGAGGAAAAAGCAATCAGATGTTTCCAATTAAATGAACATAATCTTTGCCAAGACCACTTGAAGACAATTGTTTCCAGGAATCCAGACCCACTGGATACCGAGACCTTGTTATATAACCATGTCATCATCTATTTCATGGCAGCTGCTTCTCCCTTGGATACTAATGTCAGCACCCATAGCCATAGCAGGATCGGGCCCTCTTCTCCCTCATCTTTTTTGCTATCTTTTCCAGGAAAAAGTTCACCCTGTCTCTCCTCTTTCTAGAGGGTAGTACTAACCCAGGTTACTGGAAGTCTCTCTTCCTCACCCGCACTAACTACATCCATCCAGTTGCACACACTGAATACTCTGAAACAGGTGACTGAAGAAATTCCCCCCATCCTTACCCTCCCACCAAGATACGTACTGATGCATTTTCCTTCGTACGCTAATCCAATGGATCTGCCCAGCAAGCAGGTGGCTTTTCTCAGGTGGCAGGCACTGGCGTAAGTTATGCCATCATTCCCACAGAGATACTGTTCAGGGGAGGTAGGCTCTGGACAAATTCGATTACATGTCACACAGTAGGCATTGTTGGTTTGGTCAACCACACACGTGGAGCTGCCTGGGCACAAGACATCCCTGCAGGTCTCTGAAATGCAGACAGAAACACACAATGGTTAGTAAAATATACCGTAGTCCCAATGAGGAGTAAATAGGTGACACAAAGAAACAAATGATCAGATAAAAGCCTTTAGCAGCTCTCATTTAAAGGGCCACTGGAGGAAGTCTTCCCATCTCAGGGTAGCTGGTGGGACACAAATGCTGACAGACTATGAGGAACTCTCAATTCATTACATCCTTGTCTGTTGAGCATGGTCTAGTTATTGTCTCCTAACCCTTGGAACATTACTCTGGTTTCTGTGGGGAAGTACATTCAACATCTCCTCCACCCTACAGTCAGACACACATCCTTTGGCATTTGAGGGAGATTGGATTAGATTTGCAAACCTACTTTTGCATTTGCCCTGATACTGGACTTCAAGTTCGGGCTGTTCTTTACATCTGGCTTTGAGAAGGGCACACTCGTTCCTGTAGGTTTTCCCATCTAAGCCACACACGGGGCCCTTCCAAGTGATATTAGAGCAATCCGGAGCACAAACACACCGAGGTTTGTTCTTCTTATTCATTTTACATTTCTTCCCGGGTCCACAGTCCACATTCTCACATGTTTCTGATGGAAGGAAAGAGGCACCACTTTAGTACCTAGTGTGCAGAACAGACCTGGTGTCAAAACTTCTTAAAGAAAAAAAAGACACCGTGAACCCAGAGCACAGAGGGCGAACACCTTTCCCCACCCCCATCCAGAAAACACTACTCGGGAAGAAAGCGGGAGGAACGCGCTGCCCCACCTCCCAGTTCTCTCCCCGCTCCTCCTCCCCCCAGCCCAGCCCCTGCGTGAGCCGCTCCTCAGCTCGGAGCAGCTCGCCAGCACCCCCTCACCTTTGCATGGGATGCAGTTTGGGGCTCCCCCATTAAAAATCATCCACTTAAAAAGCGTGTTGTCGTTGACGTCCTCCGCCGTCCAGGACGTGGTCAGGCGGCCGCTCTTGCAGCACTCCTCCTTGCTGAGGTCGGTTTTGTAGAGGACCTGGCAGCGCCCGTTCCGCGCCTGCCGGAGCCAGCAGTTCCCAGCTGCGGGGCGGGGGGCAGGAGGGACACCCAGACGGATCAGTGGCGGCCACCAGTGACCCAGACACAGCACGTGCGCCTTGCCGTGACTTTTACTAGACTGTTTCCTTTTATTTGTCCGGTTCATAACCCGCAGCTACTACGGCCCATTTGGAAGCGCAGTTTAAAAAAGAAATATACAGATGCTCCCTCTCCCCTTCCCCCCCAAAAAACCTCAAACAACCAAACAAAAAAATTCCCCCAAACCCACAAAAGAACAAACAAACAAAAAAATACCCCCAACACACACACACACAAAAACCCTCGAACCCTAAACAAAACAAACTAAAAGAAAGAAAAGACCCAACCAAAACAGGACGAGACAGTTTTCCGAGATATTTATTCCATATGTAGAGCAGAAGGAGCACTGTCGACACGTGACAGAGGCTTGAAAAGGATGTGCATTTAAAAGGGAATAAAAAGAAAATCGCACTTGCAAATTCCTTCCTCCTCCCCCTGTCCTCTCCTCCTCACCGCGGCTGCACAGCAGCATTGTTTTAGTGCCGCACAGTTTCAAGTCCCAGCCCATTTTGCAAGCTGCACGAACTGGGAACATTTGCTGTTAGAGAAGTCTTTCGAAATCCCCACATTTTGCTGCTTCTATTAACAAATGTCTTTCCTTCACTAAATTAAGTCAGCAGAGTTCCAAAAAAAAAAAAAAAAAAAAAGGTGAGCAAAGTACATAAAATACAAGGTCACTTTGAGTAGGAGGTCCCTACAGAGTTTTAAAAATCGATTAAGCTGGAAAAGTTCTAAATACCACCTCTCCTGCAAGCATTTTAGAGGAAAGTACACTGTCTTTACACGGGATAGAGTGGCTTTTGTTGCGGTTATTCCCCCCCCCCCCCAGTATCCCTGTTATTTGTGGAGTCAAGCCAAGACTATTAGTCCAAGCAACTCCCTCTTTTTTAGCTGGAGCATTTTGGTTGGGATGAGTCTCTCGTGAATAGCCAATGTGACTTCTCCAGCAACTCAATACCAATTGATTCTGCTGCTAATCTAGCCAGGGCTCGATCCTGTTTCCTTACTCCGATAGGAATGTACCGCAGCGAGGGGTCAGGATCGACTAGCCGAGATGTCGCTGGGCGCGGGGGAAGACCCCCCCCTCGCTAAAAACCATCGAACAAACAACGCCCTTAAAAAAAAATATTTCGTGTCTCAGAGTTGCCTACATTAGATTAACTTATGCTCCATATCGGTAGTGGGGGAGATAAAAAATAAAAGGAAAACAATAGAAAACAAACAACGGTAAGACATCCAGGTTGTGGTTGGAACGCGGTCAAGATAAGGGAAAAAGCCCCAAAACTGAAAATCAATATTCTCTTGTGTCGAAAGAGGGCTCTTAAGAGTTGTCAATATCAGGTTCGAGTTTGTTTTGTTCGCACGGTGAAGAAAAAAAATAAACCACCAACTTATTAAAGCACTCTCTTCAGTGCAGGAGAATTTACAATGCTAATATTTATTCACACACACACACACACACACACACGAAGTAGGGAGGGGTAGGAAATCCCAGTATTAAAGGAATGTCAGTAAAATGACCACTTATTGGTTTCTAAAAATGTCAGCTGTAATCGTGGGGTTCTCCATCACCACCTCTCCTTCAGTCAGTCAGTCAGTCAGACGAGATAAAAATCTGAGCTAAATTACCAGCAAACTTTGAGCAGTCATTCGGGAGCCGAGATTGGGAAAGTTCCCTCGCGATGCTGCTCTTCATTCATGCTGCATAATAACAATAATTACCAAGAAACATCCTATCTCTCCTCTGTGCCTGTGCAGAGCAGTGCGAAGATCCGATTAAAAAGGGATCTAAATGACACCTCTGCACCTCGGTATAAAGCAATCACATGCCCACGGTTAACTTCTGTTCTGTTGGACCTTGGAGAGAGGCGTTTAACACCGCAAGCAAACTAAACCGTGCCCGAAAGAGAGAGAACAATAGTAATAATAAAGAAACATATCTGCGAATAAACAATCTGGTCTTACCCTGCACTGTGTGATCTTCCATGAAGTGGCACAGAAATATCAGAAGTAAGAGCATGCCCGGGTGGATTTTCTGATTTAACATCCTCAGTATAGCAGCGAGTGAGCGAGACGTAGAGAGAGCGTGAGGGGGAGTATAGAGAGGGAGCGAGCACTAGCCAGCCTGCTTATGATCGCTCTATTGAATGAACGTCAGGCTCTGAATGCAGTCTCTCTTTAAATCTATACGGGGGTCCTAGCTGTCTGCGGTGGGCGGTCTCCTAATGTGTGTGTGTGTCTGCTCGGGGGTGGGGAGATTTAAAAAGTTCAGTGTGAATCAGGTGACATTTTCCACCTTCTGCAAACCCTCTCCAATTATCCGCTCTAGGTGCACGAACACACAGGCGCGCACCCGCGTAGCCCCGCGCCGCAGAGTCACCGACGGGGACAGCGGCGAGAGGCGGCTCCGTCCGCGGCAGCGCCAGCGCCGAGGGGGGCTGGAGACGCGCGAGGGGTCGCGGCCGCCCGAGGGGGACCCCTGGTTCCCCCTTGACGGGCCGAGGGTGTTGACGGAGCGCGGAGCGGCTCCTGCCCTCCCGGAGTGGGCTCCGCGGGCGCGGAGTGGCCGAGGAGGATCCATCCCGCTCCCCGCGCGTCCAGCGGGAGGAAGGCGGTTGGCGGGCGGACTGCTCGCTCGGCCCAAAGAAACCCTAAACTACGACCGGCCAACTCCAAACCTGAAAAAAACAAACAAACAAACAAAAAAACCCCAACAAAACCAAAAGACAGAACCGACTAAAACTTTAATACCTAGGGCCGTGCCCGACTGACAGGCTTTGCACTGGGAGAGCCCAGGAGGACGAGACGAGAACGGGGGCGACGTAGGCGGTCTCCTTTCAGATTCAGAAAAGATTGCAACATCGATAATGAACTTCTGGGGCACTAGTTTGTTAAGCACAGTCTTGCATTATTCTCTCCTTAGAAAAGTTGGCGGTCTCTCATTTATAACATTTTTTGGCACCGCTGAATGAAACTGAGTAGGCGATATTTCCTTTTATACAAAACGATTACTTAACGGAAAATGGTATTGTTTATTCAAAAGCTGCCTTTTAAATTTCGATTCTTTCGCTTTTCTGAGCCACCAAAGCACAACAGACTGAGAAGTATGCAGACAGGAATGCCCGGACAGTGCCGGGTCAGGGGCCGGTGCGCCGCGGCAGCCCGCGTCCTCCGCCCAACCCTCCTCACACCCCTCCTCCCCGCTCCCGCCCCCTGCCACCCCCTCCCGACCGCCCCCTCCCCACAACTGCAAATAACTCAGTGATAACAGATTTTTTTCCACCAACTGCAGGAGATAGTGCTAATCTTTTAATAAAAGATCCTATTACAATGGGATCTGTCTGGACAGACCATAATAGATCCAGAAATACAGCCGTGCTAATATTAGAAGACAGTTGTTTGGGTGCCTCAGGCCGGGCCCTGGTCCCGCTTTGAAAGTGGGCATGAATCACAATGTCCCTCGGTACCACCTGCGGTCACACGCATTAAGGAGCAGACTGGTAAATGATTGACCTCGCTGCATTTTTTTTTTGTTATTATTATTATGATCCTGGTCCTGAGCATCGCCCGGGCATTTTGAGCACTTCAGAAGCTCCAGGACTCCACATCCTTTTTAATCTCTTCCCAAATTGGTGCCACTCTCCCCTGCCCCCCGCCTCTCCCTGCCGGCTGCAGGGGCCGCGCTCATGCGGGAGCGCGTAGTGCCCTCTAACGGCGGCCACGCGCACCTCCCGCACCGGGCGCCGCGGACCCCCGGACCACCTCTGCACACGCAGGGGACGGATCCCGGGAGCAAGATGCACCGAGGGACATGTCCCCCCGACCCTCACCGGGGGCACGACTCGGCCGAGTGGCGGGGGTCAGCGGGCTGGACTTGGGGCTCGCCGAGGCGGGGCTGCGGGGGCCCGTCTGCCTTCGTCGCCCCCTCCCGGGCACCCCTCTCGCGGTCCCGCCACGACCGGCCCCGCGGAGCTCCGTCCACCGCCGCTGCACAGCCCGGGGCAGCGTCGTAGCCTAGGGGTGTCCCGGGGGATGTCCTGGGAAGCACCCAGGGGGATCCCGTTGGCAGAACGGGGCGCGCAGTCGGCTGTTCCCCTGCGGTGCCGGGAGTGCTGAGGGGTCAGGCTCACCTTCCCGTGCTCAGTTTGTGTACGTTTTTAATAATTGGCCAACACCGTGTTTATCCTGCTAGTGTTTTCAATTATAGAGAGGCGTTTTCAGGCCATGTTCCTGGAAATGAAATGCTGGACGGGTCGATAAGGTTTGCACATGTGCTTCATGCGTGCATCATCAGGAGATCAATATGATTGCGCTGGTGTGGAGATTTGTATCACACCTGTCCTCTGACATCACATAAAAACAGCTGCTCTTTCTTTTTTTTTTCTTCTTTTTTTTTTGTTTGTTTTTTAAAATGCTGAATATTGGTTGTGTGAGTAAGAACACGTCAGGCATATATTGTATAGTCAGAAATGCTTTCTACTATCTCACTGTGTGTCTCCCTTTATGAATCCCTCCATCCCTATCTGCTTTGTCAAAAATCATATTTAAATTACTAAAAAACCAATAGGGTCGATCTGTAACTGAACTGTCAGGCAGCACACAATAAGACTGCTGTCTTTAGTCTGACAGGTTTTAAAACTTCTTACTACTGAGAAGTGTATGCATTTTAATACAGGGTTTTGGATTTGTATCCAATCTTTGCAGCTGGCCTTGATCTTAGAATAATAAGCATTTAAGAAAACCCCACTTATACTAACATCTCAAACTTTCAGAAAATTCAGCTTTGGCTCTCAATTTACATAAAATATATTTGTGTTCTATGTCCTACTTCTTATATAGCTATAGCTACAGCAGACTCCATAATCCAAAATATTAAGTGGCTGGCTTCTGAAGAAAATTGCAGCAAAATACTGAGAAGGAATAAAATTATCTGCAAGTGTAACCTTGGGTTAACATATGCTATTAACACACACACACATATATATCTACACACATACATACACATACATACATATACCTATGGGGAATATTTATTTTGTGATAAGCCAGTATTCACTGTACTAGTATAATTTATTTCCGTTTATTCCTTTCCCCTCACTGTGCTGCCTCTCAACAGAAGAGAAGTTTCTTTTATCGAGAATGGACCAGCTCAGAACCCTCTCTTTGATAGGGAGAATACCTGCAATAAAGTTTTTCGAGGATGTGGATAGGACTCCAGGCTGATTCCAAACCTGATTTGGCTGATTCCAAAACTGGTTCTTTGGAAGGGATCTAGATTTTGAACAAAGGAAAATGTAAAGACCTATTCTGAGCAGAAAAAGACACAAACACCATCCTGTGGTCCTGGGTGTATGTATGCATAATCCCATGCCATTTCTCACAAAACTGACCTCTACCACAGAGCAAGTACTCAAATAAAGGTAGAACGTCCTCTTCTGGTAGAAGAGAAGACTTGTTACCCTCCTTTGTTGCCATCTAATTATCACAAAAAGAACAGCCTGTTCCTGGAAAACTCTGCTTTTATGAAGGTTCCCCTCATTTTCCTCTCAGAGATCAGATTTAAGGACTTCTCTGAGTACAATTGCATTGTTCCACTTGAAAAATTTCCCCTCCATCTCCCCCCACCTTTTTTTTTAAGTGTAGGACAATACAATTCTTCAACAACCTTTTCTGCAGAAATTTCATGCACTTTTTCTCAGCATAAAGTATAGAAAAATTGTATTACGAAAGTTCGCTTCTTAATTTGACCAAGACTTTTCCATGAAAACCAAACAAACTAATTCCCAATAAAACTAAGCTCTAAAATATATTAACAAAATTCTAATATTAGACAGTGGGTACGTGTGGTATTACGTGAAATTATTCCTACACTTCTGTGAGACTATTAAACATAGAACTTGAATTGTATGCTATTGGTGAGTGTTGCACTTATTGGATGAGCACACATATGTTGAATAGTTGTTTTTTTCTTTAAATTGACCTAAAAGGTGATGCCTGTTTTCACGTAGTGGACAATGGATTGAATAAAGAGCTAGTAGAGCTTTTGCCTAGTCATTATCACTGGTAAAACTGTTCATTCTGGTTCATACTGCATAAAGGTCATGTAGATGGGTGGTATTAATGTTTTAGGTCAGATAAAATTGACATATATGTGATATTAGCCAAACTGACCCCTTTCCTATCTTTTATTGGTGATTCAGGGTGTAATACACAGAATTATGTATCTCTCTACAGTTTGGCAGATATTTTCCTCTTTCTGTAGGTCCAAACAGGACAAGCTGTCTTAGACACTCCAACGACATTTTCTTCTCTTGTGTTGGCAGTACCACGAACCAGCACTGAGCAAGTCTTATTATTCACTACCCATTGCAAACAGGATGTGATGTGGCAAGAAGAGGTTTAATGTGTGAGTGGAATGAAAACAGGTTGTTAAACAAGTTGCGAAAACTTTCCAGGTTATTGAAAACTTGGACAAAAGTACAAAATTTTAGTAGAAAATGGGATTGGAAAAAACTGTAAGGATACTATTAAAGACATTAACTATCTCAGGACATGAAATGAAAATTTATAAAGGAGCCTACTGATCTATTGCTTTACTGACTTGTTGTTCAGATGCTCCTCTGTATAATTTCAGAGAATACAAAACAACTAGAAATGTGCACCAGACCATGGAACTTCTAGGGCAGAAAAAGTCTTTCCACTTTATTGGGACAGTGTTTTCAGCAGCAACAGGAATTCTGACATAGATTCTAAATAAATTTTTGAAAACTTATAAAAGAAAAAAGAAAATGTAATTATTGTGAGAAACCTGCTCTAAATAGCACTTAGGATGCTACTACTGTAAAGAAATGCCTACATGCCAGAAAGACAGCACCATCAGCTCTAAACAACGCATTTCCTCATAAAGGCTTAAGAAATGGCATAGTGAGAGGGAGCATGGAGAGTGCAAAGCTGTCAGATAGAACTGCCCCTGGAAGGCTATTTCAACCTTTGGCTGTCTTAAGTCATGTGCTAAGTGCAGAATGGCTCTTGTCCAGCTTCCTGATGGGCAAATTGCCTTTTCTACTTCCGCAACTCTACTTCTGCAAGTGAAGCTATGTCATTCTTGGTGACAAACTTCAATTTTTTAAGCTGTAATTATAGATGAGGAGCATAGTGTTTCAGGAATTGAGGGATTATGTGTGGGTTTTGCACTTTTAAGGTCTGGAACATTTTGTGTAGCAGACTTCAAGAGACATGTCAGTTGGCAATCAGTTGAAGCTGAACCAGGACTGGAGACTGAACCAAATATGAAGTGAGGACAGATGTAGTATGTGGATAACTACTGCGAAAATTCACTTAATTTTTGCCGTTACTTTATTTTTCTTCTTGTTAGTTTAATTCTATTAAAGTTAATGTGGAAGGGATATCTGATTCATTGAAAGTGTGGAGTCACATAACTTTCTAATCCAAAAAAGGCTATGTTTGAGTGTAGGTCCTGGATTGGAGCTTAAATGGAATAAAAATTACTGTCAAACATGATACTCTTAGCCAGCTGTAACAAACTGAATACAACAAGGCAAAAAGGGTAGCAAATGTACAATTTCCAGCTCAATGCATGTATTTGGTGATGTACTGGATCTTGTTTCTACACTGACAGAGTAGGTACTCGAGTGCATCAAAATTACAGCCTTGTTAGGGACAGATCATTAACATCTTATTGTCTTTATTGCCCATCAAGGAAGAGGATCAGCTTTAATGGTTTACTTTCAGACATTAATGGAACCAAATGAATAGTAGACTGCTGCTTAGCCACTGCAAGCTTATTGGGACATTATCAAAATTGTGCTACATGGTACACATATTAGTAAACCCCAGATGCTTCAAATGTCACCTTCTAGTACTGTGTTACACAAGTTGGTGAGGAAAGAAATGAACTAGACAGAGCCCTCAGCAAAAATAATGATTCAAATGAGACTAACTGTGACAAAGAATTTTAGAGAAGTTAAAGTCATGCCTATTATGGAAGCAAAGAAAAGCTTTTTTCCCAATTGTGATGAGCTGCTTTATTTTTATGAGCAGAAAAGGAGTGTATTTTAGGATCTGGTACAGAATCACACATGTATCGCATCTTATCACAGGTCATCAAAATATTCAGTCCATTAAAAAGCACATTTTTGCTCATATCTAGACAGCCAGTCCTTACATTACAGTACCCTTCCTCCCTGGATGTCTGGAAAAAGAGGTGATAGTGCACCTTCTGTACAGCAGATAGCAACTTCAGTCACAGGTTTGCAGGGCATGGGTTTGAGCTTCTGCTTTCTTGTCTCTGCCCTGACCCTTGCCCGCTCCTCATGATCAGCCTAATCCACTCTGGTTTCCACTGGTCATAGGAGTGGGAGTGATGTCTGCAGGGCCTCCGACTCTGAGAACTTACTCATCTTTGACAAAGTCATTGTACAAGTCTGTTGTGGGAGCAGGAAGAGTAAGCATGGAGATCACCTACATCTCTCAGATGAGAAGGTTTGAGAGGTACAGGCAGGAAAAAGGCTTTAGCCATTTTCCCAGCCTGTGACCCTATCCTATGTGACTGGCTACTGCTCCGGACGTGCGTGGCAATACATCTGCTAGCCTTCTACAGATAACGGGGGTACGCTTGGACTTTGCAAATAACATTAACTGTCTTTATTTAGCCAGCTAAATCAAGCACAGAACAACGTGCCTAAAGGCATATGGATAGCCCGCGGAACAGCAGGTCTATCTCCACTGTCCATCCTTTCTTGCTGCCGTGTTACTTTATCTCATTTATGCATGCAAAAATCCTTGAATTGGCCCCATGTTTTAAAATGAGAAATTATAAAGAAAAGTTGATTATTAAAAGAAAAATTGTTTCATTAATGCCTCATAAAATCCAGACATTCAAGATTTTGTCTATATTAAGTTGCTGCCTTTATTTATGTTGATTACATTTACTGTTGATTCAATTTTTTCTTTTGAAGATGAAGGAATTATAAGGTTTGTTTATGAAGTTTGTGCCACTTTCTTTCTTTACGTGCAGTGGAAGGTGACAGTGGTTTGGCCCAGAGTCCAAGTATTCCTTGTTTCTAGCATCACTGTTCCACCTTAATTGCACAATCTTAAAAGTTCTTATTTCCAAGATTAAACTCAGTCTGTTTCTAGTCCCTCATCACACTCGTTGACTGTATCCTGCAGAGCTCATTGAACTTTTTGATCATCCTTTATGGAATCCACGAGGAAGAAGAAATTCTGTGGTGGTGATGGTGAGAAGGTAGTGTAATATCCTTTCCAGCTTTGTATATAAAGAAAGCCATATCTGCAAATGGGAAAAGTTACAAAGTTGATCCATCAGAGCACCTAAATGCTTTCTAATCTGAATGCTGCAACAGTGCTATTCACCATGTAGGATCAAACCCAGCAAATCTGTGAGCCTTGGCAGGTCCATGCTTCTCTGTAGTGATGACAGTAATGGTTAACCAGAGAGTCACTTAGGCCTCACTCCTCTCACCAGAGGTTCTCATGGGTCTTTGCTTTTAAAGGTTGCTTGCCTCCAGGAGCTGCAGCATTGCCAAGATCAGGTGTTCTGAATGTATGCATATTGTGAGGCTCGACTCAAGCAAACCAGCTTAAATAAGTGGGTTTTTCTTCAGTTACCTTTCTTTCATACTTTCTGTTTTCTGGATTCCAGTATCTAGCATTTTAAGAACATCTGTGTCCCTGATAGAAACACTAGATTTTCCAGCTAGGAAATTTAGGCCTGCAAGGGGCCATGCTGTCCCTAAAAGATGTGAAAGCACAATAGCAAAAGTAATCTACTTTATGGAAATGTGATTGTCAAGAAAGACACTTTTTTCATATTAATTTGCAGAAACGCAAGAGCTTTTGGTGGAGGACCAGGGCAGAGGGAAGGGAAAAGATAGCATAGGTGTATATAATGGAATAATTAGAACCTCCAGAGAAGACTATACAGTAGAGAATCAACCAAACCGTTGCTGTTAGATTTCCATTGGTGTTCATGGTATTTTGGCAGAGAAAATAAATTTTTTAAAGAGTTATTAGCAACAAACAGATAGTAAGGGAGTTTTTGAGGAGTGATTGAAAATCTGAAAACATATTAGTTTAAAACAATGTTCACAATGCTTAAAACCACGTTTAAAACAATGTTAAAGCTGACTTATAACTACGAAGAATTCATAAAATAAGAGAGACCTCTTGAGGACTAAGGATGAATTCCAATAACTCTGTTCTTACATGTCTTTGATGTATGTGTAGCTAACCTATTGGAAAAATAAAAGGAAAACAGAGTAAAGGAAAGCATTTCTGAAAAGATCTAAATGAAAACTGATTTCACATCCATCATGTGGCAACAACGTACATTCATAATGAGTGCTTTATCCACAAAACCTTGAAGCATGCTGTAGCAACGAGCTACTAGTAAAACACAAATTCTTAAAAGAATTCATTCTGAAGTATCTCAAAGATGAAGACATAACAAATCTAGACAGTGAGAGAGTAATTTAAGCATCAGACTCTGTATGCTGTTTGGCTCAAACCACAATATCCCAAAATTCAATAGTGCAAGTAAAGTGATTGACTCTTTTGAGGAAAACGACAGCATACCAACAATGCAACTTGCAGTGTGTGGAACTGCTTAAAAGTGAAATAAAAATACTATTTTTATGCTGTCTTGTTTGAAGATGTACGTAATTTTTAAGATCTTCTTTAAGCTTCCTAAAAACTTTGTTAGCACATGCTCTTCATTTTTACCGTGCAGGAGGACAGTTGCAGGTAATTCTTTTTTTATCCTGGAATATTCTAATAAGAGTGCAGTATGAGAGTGTTGATTCTATTAATCTTAATAAGAAAACCAAAAACCAGAAAATATCCAAAATGTACTTGGAACTTTTCAGATTTAAAATTATATATTTTTTTCACAGAAAAAGAAGAACTAATCCTGGACAAGTTTCAACCCCAAATTAAAAAAAGTAACAACTTGACACATAGATAAATGTTAACAGATAAGAGCATGTCTGGATATGGGGAGAGAGGCTAGATAGCAGGGATTTATTTGCAATTACCTTTTTTCTTTATTGTTTCAATATTTTGCTTAAAGTGTTAGGATGTTTGTGACTCAATTACAGCAACGTTATTTTAGATGCAGCAACAAGATTATCTACAAATCTTGTCTCTCTTCTTTGAACGTTCTTGTTCAGACATGACATACATGTAGATGTGATGCCTGTTATTAGACCAGGACCCATCACTTTCTCAGCTACATGGTTATTATGCATTGCCTGGTATTTAAGTCACACTCTTCTACAGTAATTCTTTTTTTATTATGTATATAGGCTTTATCTTATATGGTTCTTTTGTTTGTGGAGAAGAGAAATCATTTAGCACCTTTTTCAGTTGTAACATCTTGCAATCAGACAAGTTTCCTTGTTCCATAGGCAACACATTCAGGCTGAGAAAGATTTGTAGGGTGAGCTCTGGAAGCTCAGAGACACTGACAGAGGAAAGTGCAACATCTAGGGTTTTTATGCTCTTAAATTGCTCTTGCAAGAAAAACTAGTGGTGTAAAGCAGAGACCGTATCTCTGTATTTGAACAAGGACAGTTAGCACTGCACTGAGGCAAAGCACACTGCTCCGCCTGTTACTGCCGCCGCTTAGGCTTGTCCTTTCGGCATAACCCTCTAGTGGATCTGGATGGGATTTCAGTTTCATGTGGAAATGTCTCCAGTGTTGTCCAAATGGCGTGCCACCAGGATGCTGCCCACTGCAGCACTCCTGATGCTGACCACTCTGAGAGCATCCTACTTCTGACACCCTGAAAGGCTATTCAGAAAGACAGATTTTTAACATGCAGCAGTCCAAAGAGGTATGTTTGCTGTGTTCCTCGAGGAGTGTTCTCACCAAGCTCATGGGAATCCTACAGACTGAGGTTTATGAGACGTGCTGCCCTCTCCTATGTCCTGCCTCTGCCCAGCTAACTCATGTCACATTGAAGATTACAAGTGGATTCTCTAGTTTCCCTCATAAAGTCTCACCTGCTTCACTGTTGGTTTCTGAGATTTGGTGGCCATTTTTCTTTTGTAAAGATAACAGAAAATAGCAAACTTTTATTAACGGAATTCCTTGTAAAGTAAGTAAATAATAACCACGTGCAGAGATCCCAAGAGGAATGACAAATGAAAATTCTAGAGGGTTTTTTTTTAGGGAGATGGGTGGAAGGGCATCTTCATGACAATTCAGATTGCCAGTAGCTACTTCCTTGATTCCCTCTAAGGAAGCTGAAATTTGATGTACACAGGTCAGTTGTTTCAGAAAATAATTGTTACCACTGACTGAGTATATTAGCTACTACCAGATTTAAAGGGATTATTCATCACATTAGAATTAGTTGGGAACCAAAGAAATGGGTTTGATTTCTCCCAGGCCTCAGATATTTAAGTATTTTGCAAGGAAATCTTCAGGTATCCACAGCAATCAGGTGTTGGATATAAATGGACTAACATTGTGTACATAATGTTACTTTGCAAAGAAGATGGATTTGGGGTTAAAATAGAACATAACAGTTGGAAAATCCCTACTGGTCTTTCTTGTGTCATTCTAAGAAACTAATTTAATTTTTTTTGTTCTGGGCCACTGTAAATTTACAGTAATGATAATAAACCTGCATGTTGTAATCTTAGTGTAATTATGAATGAAATATTTAGTCCTGGGCTATTTTGAAGCACTGCTGTCAAATACAGAATGTGCACCAAGTAGCTTCAGGGAAAATGCAAGTCACTGGCTCTGGGATTGTCTGTCTGATAACCTGGATGAGGGAGGATGCATCTGTGCACTGCGCTGCTGGTGGAAAGGGAGCCTGCCACTGGGAAGAGGAGGAACATGCTTCTCCTTGACATTATACTGTCCCCATCGTCACATCCTAATGCCATGCAGGTCTGGTGGGTGAGCTGAAATTACTGCACAAACAACTTTTGCCTTGTGACTGTTTTTCTCAGCTATTTGCCAACAGTGGGACAGAAGGGAAAGGGAGAAGTAAGGGTATCTGTGTAGGTGAGGGCTCAAACCAGGTAAGTGGAGGCATGGAGTAGTTTTTTGTTTTGGCCCTGAAGTCAAGATAGACTGTGACTGTACAAGCATCTGCAGCTCTGCTATTGATATGTTTATTCTTGAAAAGGTCAGTACTAGCACCAGTTCTTTTCTGTCCCAAGTCACTGATGATCACAGCTCTTTTCCATCTCCCCTGGAATACTGATTCCAGGTTTGTTCAGACCTTTGCCTCTCACTCTAACTTAAGTCAGTATTTTTAGATTTCAAGGAATCCTTGGAAAGTAGCTACACAATTTATCTTATCATTCAGGGATGTAGAATGACAGGCTTGGAGTACCTATGCTGTCATCTGTAGAGGGGTAACGGTGAAGATTCTGGCATAAGTAGCCCATTTTACAGGTAGGTCATCAATTAAAAAAATGCAAGAAATTTGGTCAATGAACAGACTTTACAGATGCAATGCACAGCCAGACATGACAGTTAAAATTAACATTTCAGCATTACCTAGCCACCTATATATTTCATCAAGCAGAACTTGTAAAGGGCCTTGTGGAAGCACCATCTGCTGATTCCCAATAAGACAGTAAATACTGTGGAAACTTTCTGCTGCTGGTTCTGTGTTGAAATGGGCTCAGTGCTAAATGTTAAGCTTCCAGCCTAGATGCAGATTTGAATGGAAATGAGTTGTTTACATTGCTCTTTAATTAATGGAATGCTTTTCTTTCCTGTGCAAGTTAGTGGAGAAAAACTACCACAACCTGAACTTCTCTGTGCTTTTCCAAACCAACCTATATCATCTACAGGATCATTCCTGATACTTTTAATAATGACTCTTCATAGTATTTATACACATCCTAGGAAATTCCATTTCCTGATTACTTACATGATAATTATCCAAATTATCTAGGACTAGTACAGGGGCAAGATGTAGTATATGCCAGTTGAATGCAGTAGAGTCAAAAAGCAATGACTCGTTTACAGATCTGTTCTTCACACTCATTTATAAACTAAAGGAAAAAGACTTATCAAGGAAATAGGGGCTGAATGGATTTTCATAATCCTTTTTATGTAGAACGACATGGAATACATTAAACCCAGAAATAGTGAAGGGGATGAGATATTTTCCTGTACTGAATAATATTTGAGAAGAACCAGAGCATCCTACTACATTATCAGATTTCTTTTTATGTATGAACAACTCTGCTTCATCTTACAGGATTTAGTCTGAAGAGCTCAAGAGAGGGACATGTGTTGTGCTTCAGTTAATGAGAATACTCTTAAGTAGTGGTGAGAGCCACTTCAAAACGCTGCAGAATAATTTTAGAGTAGATAAAACACGACTGTCTTCCTCAGGCTAGTTGTATAAATAAAGTTTGTGGGAGTATTTATCTGAGTAGAGTGAGAAATATTTGACCCATGATCTTACATATCAAATATCTTTATGTATTATTAACAATCTATAAAGCTGGACATAAAAATATGACTTGTTAATGCCAAACTTATGTCATGTGGAACAGGAAGAGAAAGAACAGAGTCTTTCCTATATGGTTTGACAAGACTTTTTCAATAAACTTGTAAGTGGCCCATGGCCATAGGTGCAGATTATAAATTAACTTGGAGGCAGGTGTTTCCGTGGCTGCAGGGAAACTAGTGCCAACATGTATTCACAGACTGTGTCCACAATATCCCCACTAAAAGGACGTGCCAGTGCTTGCAACAGACAGCACATGGAAGCAAGCTTATAATGTTGGAATAAATTTTCTATCCACTGAAACTAGAACTTGACCATAAATGCTATAGCTGGAAAATTATATTTGATCTCTGCCACCATTAAGTTTCTATCTCAGGTGTTTTGCTTCTAATAGTTCTGTTTCAAATAGTTCTGTTTCAATATGTAAAAACATAAAAGATAGTGATTTTCTCCCTCTCTTTCATTTGTACCTCTCCGTCTCTCATACACACAAGATAAAGGTTAAAAGAAAGGAAAAAAATTTAGTTCTTTATCTGGGACACAAAAATTATGACGCTGAGTGGGCTGGTGCCTGAGTGCAGTAGAATATCTCTGACTGAGATCAGCTTCACCAAAAGCTTCTAAAAAGAGTCAAGAAACCCCAGACCAGACAAATACGGAATAATGTGACCACAGAGAAGATTCTCCATTTAGGTAGTCAGTCAGTGGTCAGCTTTGTGTCTGAATTATGCATCAATTCTCTCACTCTTACAGAGAGAGGCTCTGTCTGCCATATGTAACTGCAGCATAATTGACTTGTCACAGAGTCTCTGCCTTTTGAATCCTCCTAAATTCTTTGCCTGGGTTTTTACCTTGTAGTAATGAGTTTAACACTTAAATAAGCAGGTCTTTTCATCACTCCTAAAAATAACTTCTATTTTGATGGAAAAGTGAATCAGAAACATGTAATCTGGGACCACAGCCATTTAGATTCTTATCTCTGATCATTTCCAGTATTGAATTCACAAGAAAGGATTGTGGAGAAAGCTATGATGTATAGCACAAAATGTTTGGAACATTAGTTGGAAACATTTGGTGCTCTGTGCTTTGGTGATGCTTGTTTGTCACTGTGAGCTGTGTGCCAAGGCAGGGTGGTGATGGTGGAGTGAGAGAGCTGGGGGATCTTCAGCCCCACTTTCTGCACCAGCAGTCAGGGACTGCAGTGTCCCAAGAGCTCCAGTGGCAAGGGATAAAGGTCCCTTCCAAAGACAAGAGTGTTGTCCTCCTTGCCAGCCTATGTTTGTGTCAGGGTGGTGTCTGAGGGTGGCAGGAGGCTGGGCTGCAGTAGAGTTGGGTGACACACCTGTGGGAGGGCAGCTTGCTCATAGATCTGTTACCCTCCTGAGCAAGCAGAGGTTGCTGCCCAAAGATACATGAGCCATTGAAATGCCACACTTGGGGCTATGTTATAGGAGTATTTCCTTTTAAAATGGGTTGCCTTTTAAATTTAATTGTCTCCTTGTTGTTGTATGGCGATAAATAAGATTACTTTTGTTTGTTATGAAATTGCCTAGTGACCATCTGTGGGCCTCATTATGGCAGCCATGGTTCAAATTTAGAGTAATAGGCATCTCCTAATTCTCATATCGCAACATCTAAATAGACCAGACACGTGAAGGGTAAGAAAAGTTGCAGAAAATGCAAGCAAAATAATAGTATTCAATTTACACCCTTCGAATTATTTTATTTTATAGTATATCCTTGCACTGTGGGTGCTGGTTTTATTTATTTCCAAGCTAAATTGCCCTAACATTTTAAGAGTATAGAATCCTTCTCATGGCAGTAATATTCTTATTAGCTGTCTCCAGTCACTTTCTATTTCTGTTAAATGCTTAGTTAGGTGGAGTAATCAGAACAGAACATAATATTCAACATTAGGGCATACCATATGATTTGTATAACAGCATTCAGATATATTCAGTAATATTCCTTTTCACTTGCTGACCAAGGCAGTTGGAACAGATGTTTCCCGTGAGCTGTACACAATGACATCTAGCTGTTTTTCTTGAGTGTATAAGCAATATAGAAGAGGTTCAAATTATGCTTGCCGTTGTATATTGCTTCCTGAATTAGTGTAGTAATATTATTTATAATCTGCTCATGGTCTGCCAAAAACCCTCATGTTTTTCACAATGGGCTATGTAGAAGTGGATGGTGGAAGACTTTCCCTTTCTAAGACTGTGCCTTTTTATGAATATCTTACTATTTAAATAGATATTGTTATTATTACGCAATACTTATTAAATTATTATTAAAGCTTCCTTTGCTTTATTTTTGGATATGGAGAAGTTTCCAATAGCAAGGAATGGCTGTAGGGAGCCAAGACTTGGGAGGTTGTGTAATTACTACATACTCCTCATCTTTCATAAGACAAGCTTATCTCCAGACTGCCATTCTGTATGAGCTGAACACTTAGGCTTGTTAACTGACTTCTGCTGCTTCCCTTTCCCTTTTCTGGAGCTCTGCCTGTAGGACAGTCAGCCACACTTTCTGTGGTGACTGCTAAGGGTGACTTTCTTCCGACCCTTTTTAAACAGACATTTGGGGTAGTATAAATATAAATAATTTCATAGACTCAAGCCAGCAGTTCCTAAAGCTAAAGCAACCATAGCACTGTGTCTGGAAAATAACAACGAAGCCAAGTGCATTCAGTCTTGAAGCTTTGTCACAATGTACCATTGTGATTTAAACTCCCCTCCCTCAACGGTGCATAAAATATCAATAGCTCATATGTACTTGTGGGATAGTTTTATCCGCAGAGATCAAGAATACAGTTTCCCAAGTAGTGTAGCTCAGATAGCATTTGTTGTCAAAATATTTGTACCTTTAATTTTTTTGAGAGTAATTTTTTGGGGGGAAAGGGTTTATCAAGAGAATGAGTATTGTTGTGGTGTGTCTTGTGCTTTATTTTCAAGTAACAGAGTCACCAGTCAACTTCTGCACCTGCATATACCCTTTATTTTACGTTTTGAGGCACGAAAAGGAACAATGCTGCAGTGTCCAATATTGAGATGCATGGAGCTGGCTTCAAGGCAGTACAGACCTGTATGAAATGAGAAAGTTTGAGGGCTTTGTGAACTGTTATAGAGGATCAGAAGAAAGCTGTTTGGCACAGGTGTTTCTGTAATTGTGATACCTTGGAAAATTTCAGCATGTTCAAGGGCACTTATGCTGTGGCTACAGCTGTTCTAACTCACACAGCATGGATGATGTGGAGTTTTAATGCTAGTACACTTGGTTGCATAATATAAAACAAGTAGGAAAGGAAATATTAGTTAAACCAAGGTGATGCTCTTTCTTTTTTTTTTTTTCCCCTTCTTTCCCCCCCCTTCTTTTTTCAATGAATTTTAATCTCTTCTCATAGAAAATCCAGAGGGAAAAACTGTGTCATGACAAAAAGACTGGGGTGGTGAATAGCCAGATATATTCTTACACCTCCGCTTCTCCCTACTGATCTTGTTCGTGTGCCACTTGGCTTCCCTGAGCTAGGAAGGGTAAAGCAGAAATGCGGAGCAATAGACCAAGGTGGGGTTTTGAATCTCTCCCATAGCACTTAAGTATGGCAGTATAAGTTATTCTTTTGCTCCCTGGCTTGCAGTTTGTTTCTGTGCTTTTAAAGGAAAAGGAGTCTTGAACTACAAGTGATTGGGTTGCACAGAACTAGTTTCAAATCTATTGAGATTATACTGTGTGCATCTGGTGATCTGAATTAATTTCAAAACAGGCAGTGACATTAACATTGCTGTTATTTAACCTTTCTATATAGGGCAACAGGTTTATTTCAGACAGATAATATGGTCCTTGCCTACAGGAGAGTCCAGTCTATGCTGGAAAAGATATTTATGCAGTCTGTACTCTGAGCATTCTGTCTACTGGTGCTGGGTTGGGTGCTGGCTCAGGAAGACGTCTCTGAGTGGCCAATCTGATCCTCTACCTGGTTGACTTCCCTGGAAGATAGTAGGTTATTCTGTGGTGTATTTATCCTAAATGAGGTTGTGCACCTGTAGTTATTTAGGCATTTCCACAGCTTGAGAGAAATTTAACAGCAGGTGATAGACTTTATTCCTAGTAGGTCTACGAACAGTGAAGCTACTGAAATGCACTTTCTTACTGAGCCGTATTTTGTGGTTAGATTCCCAAGTGTCTAATAAGTTGGAGACTCATGCTGTAACTTTTCCAGGGACACTGATAGGAGGTTTTTTCTCACTCTGGCCATCTGTTTTCAGGAAGCTAATATAAACTTGACATCTCTGAAAGTAACTCTGCTCTGCCATGTGAGTTAATTTAACTGGATAATGGTTTCAAAAGCTTTCAAAGATGGTCAGAGTTGGTGAGAGAGACATACACAGATGCATATGCACATGCACAGACACATACTTACACCGAATGCTGTGTATGTAATGTACACCATAGCCACGCTAGTAAATCAGATTTTGCTGGAAAAAGAGGCCAAAATATAAAAAGGGAATGAGGAACAAAGCTGATGAAACTAATGGTGGAAATTCAGCAACATAAGCAAAAACTTGACTTTGATCTGATTTTCCTGATGCCTATGTTTTGTTTGTTTGTTTAATTAATCTTGATGAGTCCATAATGATTTCAGTGTCATTCATTGCCTTATTCACAGTGGTATAAGTCAGACCCAGTAGGATGAATGGAATGTCCCTTGGTAAGGGATTCTGGTGTGACATACAGGAAGGGTACATTTTGGATAGTTTTAATATAAAATTCACGATCATTGTGGAGGCCTAGCCTTTTGCAGGAACTATGGTGGAGTGATGCTAATTTGTGCCAGACACCAAGCAAAAGAAGAGCATTAGCTTACCAATTCTAACATTCACACTACTTGTTCATACTTTTCATTATTCCTAGAGTGATTCTTGACAGACTTCATCCAATGGTTGGATTAATATCACGTGGCTTTTATATTAAAAGTCAGACTTTTAGTATGCATTAGTTGGCTAATCTCCTGAAGGAGAGAAACAGGAAGTGGGCAGTCCTTTTAGTGATGATTTTAGGATGGAACAAACTGCACTTTGGAGGTACCTTTGTAGGCAGCCTAGTCTAATAGATCAAACTAGATACAGTGTATTTGAATTGCTAATATGGGGTAAGATGAATATTACCTACAGCCTTACTCACATGGACTGTGTCAAAAAGTTCTTCCCCTTAGATTGCCATGTTTCAGAGGCCTTGAAAATTCTTACTGCTTACAGAGTAGCTACCAATTATCATGTGCTTGGAGATTTTATTCCTTTTCACAGATTTGCAAAGTGTAGATGATAGAAGAATTCCTCTTCTTGGTGTTCTTTTGACTAGGAAAAGGTTCATGCTGCTAACACGTTCTGCTTGTCATGTATCTACATTGTGCCTTCAATGATCACACTTCACAAGATATTCTTGGTATCCCAGTGTTTCTAGAGTTCTATCACATGTTATTGTGGGTAGGAATGGCTGTATAGTAATTTTTTTTTCCAAAGAAGAGTTCTGAAATGCGGAAACTCTGAGAGACTGTTTTTTGCCACAGTATTCTCTGTCCTTTAAACAATGTTTCTCATTAGATGGCTCCATAAATCTTAGAAAAGGGTGATAATATCTTATTACAGCACACAGAAGGTAACATCCATCTTCCATTTCTGTCTCATGATTCATCCCATTTGTATGTGCAGTTTCAGTGTGGTTAGAGGTTGACAAATATGAAATTGGACTTTTTCTAAAAATGTAGTGAGTTTTTTTAGTTATTTAAATCAGAAATAATGATATTGTGTTTATTTTATAGGCATTCCTTTTATCAAATCTCCTGTATTTTCTATTAAAAGACCATCACAGTAAAATTGTAACACTACTTACACATAACTTACAGAAACTTAATGAAAGTTAACAATAATAGCATATCACTTATTAAGCCTGTAAAAACCACAGCAGACTGGTAATCTTAACATCGATAATAAACTGAACTTTTCAATTTCTGCTAGTACACTAATAAAGAGGAAGAGTTAAAGACCAGCCATTCTATATGGGTTGAATGTTTTTCTCTTTCCTGGACTGGAAAGATGTTATTTTCTACTCTTATACCTTTAGCAGACATGTATGTAAAAAGGCTACCTCTAACTATGAAGTTATGGTTGGTGCACAAATCTGTTCATTTAACTGTACTGTTGTCCTGCAGCTGTCTTCAGAGCATTGCAAAAAAGCAAAATCAGTCCTGCAAAATGAACTTATTCCATTTGCTTATTTCCTCTCTCTGAATTTTCCTCAATCCTGTATCTATCTTCTAGACATATTCATTTATTTAAGTTCAATCGAAGTTGAACTTTATTGTCAAATATTTTTGGGCACTTCTCAATAATAGTACCCTGGTGTATTTTACATCCAGGTGAAATTAGCATTTTATTTAGTTCAGTAAAGTTATGTATCACCTTGTTTATAATAATCTTTTCCTAAAAAAGAGAAAGAAAAAAAGAAGAAAAATCTGAAATTGAACTTAATATCTTATCAGACAGTGGAATCAATGCTAACTGATCTGTTAGTGGGTTCATGACAATTCGGAGATCTATGTTGTAAGATTCCAATCTAGTAAACAGCTACAATAGTACTAAGATATTTGCCTATGTGCTTTAAAAAGAGATGCAAATGTGTCTGACCTTTCTGTCTCCTCTTCTATGACCTGACATACAAGAAATATTCTGGAACAATCAATGAACATTAGTAAAACCAGAGAGCAGAAATCTGATCTCAGAGATGATAAGCATGTTATGAATGAAAGGGAGAGAGGCAGACAGAGTTCACATATAAAGAGTTTCATGGAAGGAAAGCTGCAGGCAAAATTGAAAAGAGAATCAGAAACGGCAATTAGGAAGAAATGTTGTCAGCATTGACACAGAATCAGGAGAGAAGGGAGAAGGAGAGAAGCTATGTTTGGGGAATGGAAGGCATATAAAATCCTGATGCTGCATGTTAAATGTTCAAATGAGACTGTGAACCGTGAGTTGAGAGTATGATAGAGCTTGGATTATCTGGAGTCCTTGTAATTACGGCCAAGGTGGGAGATGTTGGCTGGTGTTTGCCAGTGGTGTGTAACCAAATAGGATGAAATGAAGTAAAACAGGAATGAGGCAACTCTACTTATGATGTGATTTTATAACAGGAAAGAGTGATTTTTTTTTCTTCAGGCGACCTATCGATAAAACACAAAGCTTAAAAAACAATTGCTTTTTGGAAACAGTTGGAGAAAGAGGAGATGAAGATGTAATAGTTCAAAAAGCCAGATGATAGGAGAGTGAGTGATGTAATATTATGAACATCTTACTCAGCCATGAAAGAGCAAAGGTGAATAGAGATCCAAAAAGAACAAGGTTTGGCTAAAGACAATGTTTCTAAAGAAATAGTGAAGGAGAAATTACTATGATGCTTTGCCCTTACAACAGAAAATACTGAAGTAAATGTTTGTGGTTGGGGTCTAAGAACACTGTGAGGCCACCCATTTCCTTCCATGTACAAATTTATCTTCTTTCAAGCTGCTGGGTCTCAAGCAGTCCAGATTCATCTTGCCTAAGGTAGGAAGTATCTGTGACAATGTCAAAGAGAGGTTCTAAGTCAGGGATCTTGCATTTTTTTTTTCAGTCAAACTAAATGGAGATTACAGTTAATGTCAATAGTTTAGGGCCAAAGTCTCTGCATGGAAGGAGCAAGGACAAAACTTGAGATTGTGCACCTGCCTGTAATTTATGGACAAGATTTGGGATCATGCATCTGCCTGTCATACTTTAAGGGAGATCTGGATGTTTAGATGTGTCTTGTAGTGTAATTTTGCTATAATAATTGAGTTACATGCTTTGCTGTTGCAAATTTTGAATCGATAGTTGATTAGAAATGAACAAAAACTAATAAGTCACTTCCCAAGATTGTAAAGGCTAGAAAATATTTTAAGTTGAAATTAGCAGGAAATAGAGGGGAGAAGCAGGGAGAAAATATGGAGAAATAATTCGCAAAGGGGTAAGAAATCTACTGCCAGCTATACAGCCACAAAACTGAAATCTGTCTATAGCAGATTACTAGGGTCTTGCATTATTGTTGAAGGCAAGGAAGAATAAGTCTAAAATTACAGACATACATTTGTTTTCACATATTTAATTAGATTTTGTAGAGATGGAAAAATAATTTGTTTTTATGGAACTACTATCAGTCTGTAACCCAAAACTTCTTTCGATATTTAAATGTTTTAATATAAACCATTCATACTGGACTAAGTAAAAAAATATGTCCAAAATGGAAATAATCCAGATAATATGGTCTGCTTTCTTTTACAAGCCTCAAATAGCTTCCATTTTGCTAACAGTTTTATATCTGTATAAATGTAGGTAGGAAACATTTGTAACATAAAGATGTATGGCCACTTTTTACATTACTGAATGGGTTGTAAGCCAGCACTATGTTAGGGCCATTGTACCTCAGTTTGACTGACTGTACTGTTAATTTCTTTGTAGAGTCATCTGAGAGTTACAGAAAACCATCTCCTGAAAGCCATCAAGGATTATTTTGTCATCCAATAGGACCAATTGGATCTCATCTGGACTGCTCGTCATCAGCTCACTGCAATCATTTATGGTGTTGTCACAAGAACAGGCAACCTTTTCTGAGGTTTGGCCTTCAGCTGATTGTGTAGATTCTCTGTTAATCTAGCAGAGGATTGTGAGAGTACTAATCTGAATGAGTAAGTAAACAGAGATTTGTGTTGAGGGGAACATCAGAAGTTAAGGGCATGCTAGACACGATTTTGCAAAGCTTCAAAATGCCAATCCTTGGAACATCTCAAATCACAGGTCGACCTTTTTTAAAAAAAAATTAATTAATTCACCCCACACAACATTGTCTAATACTGCATGTAGTTCCACAGAAACACATGACACTGTTTGTAGGGGAAATTGAAAGTGCTGTAGAGCTGATTGGTGGAAAATGTGCATACCCATACATCACTCATACATCATCTTATAAAGCCTTTGAATTGGGTTTTACAGCTCTTGTGGGTGACACGATCACATCTAAATCCAGAGCCTGCATGTGGATTCATATTGAAAACCATTCCTGGAGTCCTGACTATATTGTTTCATGTTTCAGAAGGAGGACTTCTAAGAGCGCAAACAGTATTTTTGTATTTTAAATCACATATCTGACTTTCTGGTCAGACACGGTGAACCTACAAAATGAATAGCTGGAATAGGCACTTTTTATTTAAGAGTGAAGTTATTGGCTACTTGTCGTCCATTCCCTGGGCACAATTAAGATTATCCTTACAAAAAATCAATAGTCTAAACCTGAGGTGTTGTTCTGAGATTGTAGGAGCCAATGATTCTCCATACTGTACAACATCGCATTATATGAGGAAATCTAGAGACCCCTGGTGGCCTAGTGGTTAGCGTGCAGGACTTTCACTGCTGCGACCACGGGTTCGATTCCCCGGTCTCCTGGCCTGATGGAGGTCGTTAGCCCTGTGTGGCCATCCCTCTATGAGAAGGACACTCTAAACAAACCTACGTCCTGAGGACCTCACTGCCATTGTCCAAGCTCGCTTGGCCCTGGCAGATGAACCTTAGGATTAAAGGGTGGGCTCAGTTCAGCGCAGGCTGTCTCTCACCTAAAAAATCCATTGCGCAGGCTGGAAAGGTAAAAAGACCTTTCCCCAAATCTTCGTTCGCGAAGATGGGCCATTATTATATTATTATAGATGAAAACCCCATGTTTTTAGGTAGGAAGCCAAAGGAAGTGGTTGGGTACATGAGAAGAAAAAGATGTTAAAAAAAAATCTTCACAGAAAGAACATTCTGACAGCAACCTTGACTGATTCTGGAGTCTCTGGTAGTGGTTACCATTAGAAAGGCTCTGCACCAAGTGTGGCTTGGTGCAGGAGGATTATAGTAGTACATTACAAGTTGCAGAATAATGGGAAGGCCATCTAAACCAGGTCAAGGACTGTGACAAGTGCTTCTTAGTGATGTTAAATAGCTCTGAGACCTTGCTGAGTTCAGATATTAGTACTACCTTCCATCTTTCTCCTTTCTTCTTCAAACACTTTATTTTCCCCAAAACGCAAATGAATCTAATGACAAATGTTAAACAACCTTCTTTGTGGTCTGTTCCCAACCTACTTTAAAGGTGAGGAAAGGGTAACTTCCTCATTTATCTGATTGGAACAGAATATGTGGGAGGAACAGGCAAGTTGGGAGGATATAGGTTATGTTCTACCCAACAGTGTTGTTAAAATCAGCTTGGAGACACAAACTCCTCTACAGGAAACTATTTTCTACATATTTAACTTTTCTACTTGTTTAACTTAGAGTTGCAAAATCTTCTGAAAACTTCAGCAAAAAACTTCTATTATAAATAATGTAATCTGTAAATAATGACATTATAAAACTATTGTGATTGAAATATGCCAATTGTTTAGGGGCATCTGTTTGGAAACACTTTTGTCTTTAAATTTCAATTATTTTCTGCAACATGTTTCTTTAACTGCTGTATTATCTTCAGAAGTTTTTGTTTTTCCTTGTCTGTGTTTTCAGCAAGGGAGGGCAGAAAGTCAGAAATGATTCATACCATTTTGGGATGTGTTGCTTTTCCTGTCTGATTACGAAGCTGGGCCCACTTGTTAGCAAGAACATCACAGAGGATGTTTTCAGCTCCATCCTCTTATTAATCACTTAGTTCTTGTAAATATTCTGTGTTAGTTCATCCTTAATACATCATATGCAATCTAATGAATTGAGTGCAGCAGAGGCAGTTCAGCTTTCAGAAATGTAGCCCAGAAATTTTTATATGTATTTTCTCACAATTGTGACCCTTTTTGTTTCCATTCTATTTAATTTGTCTGAGGCAACCATTTTGAATTTTAGAGCCTTGAATCGAAACACTTATTTTTTGCAGCTATTTTAAAATATATTTCCACCCCCAAAGAAGGGCTTATTCAGAGAAGCAGGCTTTTAAAAGTCAGGAGAAATGTGTAAAAAGAAAACTATTAATCAATGTGTGTCTGGGTTTCTATTGATATTTATACTGCAATTATAGAAAATGTTGGTATTTTAATGAGGTTTTTTCCATCCATTTGCTTCTTCAGTTTGATTTTTCCAGTAAAGATATAAATCCTGTAATTATGACATCACATTTTTTGGCATGGAATTTAATGTGCTATCACAAACATATTGTTATGATTATATGACAATTTCAAATCAGATGATAAAATACATTCCAAGTGAGAAAACAGGGTCTTTAAGTCAAGAATATATAAATGGGAGAAATAAATCACTCTTCTTAAGTGCTGAGCAACAGTATGATGTTACACAGACACAGAATGAGGCATTTTTTTAACTTCACAGAGTTCCCAACCTGATGCAGACAGAGGCATTACAGAGGAGACTTGTAATATGCCTGTCAGAGATATAGGCTTGAACCAGTTGTGAGACTGACAGTTGTTGCAGGTGTGTTGGAAGAAGGGGTTGGCAAAAAATAGACAAAAGAGTTTTTGGACAGCCACTGGACTTAGACTTCTTCTATTCACTTCAAGAATAGATAAGCTAAGGAAAACCAGGGTGAGTTCATATTTATGAAGACAGAGCTGCTCTATGAGCATGAGCAAGCAAATGGACCATGGGATGTTCTTCTAGGGAGTTGGAGAATGCAGCAAAGCAGTTGGAGGAGTCTGGGCAGGGCAGGAAGCACAGAGGGAGACTCGGGATATTAGTGCAGGGGTGTAACCACAGCTCTGTTATGCAAATTTTGAAGAGCTGACTCAAGCTGGCACAGAAGGGATAGTGAGGAATTCGAAGGGATGAGTATTGTATTCTTGAATAGTGAGAATAGGAAACGAGTCTGGGCAAATGAGAACTAAGAAAAAGAGGCTAAGATAAAACATCGTGGAAGTTGGTGTAATGAGTGACTAAGGCACAAGTAAGGCTTTTATTGGCAGAAATGAGAAACAAAGGATAAATGGTGGAAGAACACAAAAGAAAAACCATAGGATTTTTTCGGGAGTTTGATTGCGAAGAGGATTCAGGGAGACACACAGAGAACATGAAACCTCTCATCCAGATACAAACAGAGCTACAAAGCTATAAACTTACTGAAGGCTTGGAATCGTGTCTGGGAATCCAAGAAAGAGGAAAAATACTGAGAAGTGTGGAAGCGGTGGATGGAAAACAAAAGACAGGCTGCATTTAGATGATAACCAGGAAATAATCAGGGAGATATCATTGTGGCAGTGAAGGGAAATGGAAATGCTGGAAAACTGGGGAAGGAGGTGCCTGAATATCTGGAAGAGGAGCTGTGGATCCATCCACTCTGCCATGGATAGAGACTGATGTCTGTGCTGTTTTCTGCCCTGTGCTTTTACTGTTGTGCTAATTCCTGCAATTCCCTTGGTCAACAGTTCCAAACTAACAAGTTAAAAATCTGCTGAATATTGACACAGTTGGAAATAGAAGTGACAGGACACTACTGTACATTTACATTGCACACAGGTTACATACACATACACATGCCAGGGAATGGGTTCTTTCTTCCCTCCTTTTCATAAGTAGTTTTACGAACTTGGCTTCTTTCTCTGTGGCAGACATTTTCCACCTTGGTGCTAGGCAACTTTTATTAGTGCAGAATGATGAAAATATTTGCTAATACTTTTTATGCAGACAACAAAGAAATATGTAGCCATTTAGCATGAATAAACCAGGCTATTCCTGATTAAGACCTCTGACTTGGTTCAGAACATACAGCCCACTTCACAGTGTCAGCCGTTCCCTGGATTCATATGGCAGTGGCACAGCCACAGACATACAGGGACAGCTTCTTACTTCTGTGAGCTATTGATTCAACAACTTTAGCTGCAGCTGTGCCAAGTCAAAACAGGAAAGAATCATGTCTGCCATAACTGTCCATTTATGGATTTCTGTAGTGGGACATTGTGTTTGCTGCCTCCACCTAGGAGCTCTTGTTGTAGTTCTGTACAGATAATATTCAGTTCTTGTAATGCAGCCTCAAAGAGCTATCCTGAAAACTCACTGGACAAGATGCACAAAATTAACTCACTTGTCCTTTCCTCCCAGAGATGGTAATATATGAAAAAGAGTTGTGTGCTTTATCAATAACAAAATGTAGACATAAAATTTTCCAGGGCTGCTGAGATACCTCTGTATTACCTTTTTATTTTCTTTTTTTCTAAAAAGCATTCATTATACTTGGCCTTATGTTAGTAACACATTCAAATGCTGGCACAAATTATTATTAATTCCTTCGGTCTTTTTGTAACAATGTTAACCATGATGAATTAATTTGGTACCAATATGGATGTCATAAGTACTTTATCAGATTTCCAACTCAATTCATGACTAATTAACTTTTACCATTATTTTAAGGAGTTACCCAGATGTGCTTATAATAGAATTAAGGTAAACAATGACTGATGGTCATACGTTATGATTAGAGCAACTCTACACAATTTGACAAAACCTCATGTGCCTTTCAATATAAAGCACCTGCCAAGCCACATGTGCACCAGATTTCTCAAATTCCTTGTCACTCATTAATACAGATGTAGAACATATTTTAAAAGTCAATGCGTAGAATGGAGATTTTTTTCAAAAAGCAGGCAGCTTTCCTCTTCAAAAACCACAAACCCTGTAACTGTAATTTTTAATGACACTTATTTGCTGGTGGAAATACTGTTGTCACACGTTCTACAGTTTTTTCCACCCACTTCAGTATACCACATCAACACAGAAGTAGCATGCCTGAAAATGTATGTTCACAAAATGTTACAATTTAGGTTTGAGAAAGGCCTTTTACCTCAAACTATTCAACTTCTTGCCTTTGCCAAGTTGTTTCCGACTTTAAAGTAAGTGGAGTTTAGTAGGGTTATTTCACTCCAGTTTTGAAAATCTCCAAGAAGTCTAATCACTTCCCCAGGGGAACTATTCCAAAACATAATATGTCAAAATGTCAGTACATAATTCAACCTATTTACTGCATATTTGGTGTTTACATCTTTGTATATTTGAAGACTTTTAGAATGGTTGTTGTTCTTCTTATTTCTGCAGACAAGTGGGTGGGAATTTTAATAAATTAGTTAATATATATTGGAGAACTGTGTTTACAAACTATCTGGGGTACATCTGATGCCTTTCACTAACTACATATTTCGGTTCTGTGGTGAAAGAAGGTGGGGGGTGGTGGGGGAACTGTACCAGGGGATGGAATGACTGGTTTGCTACATTTGAAGGAGTATATCCAGCTCACCTAAGAGTGAAGAGAAGAAAAAGCTTCTTTGTTTACCTTGGCCTTTGGTCCTGGATTTCAAGAGCGCAGGAAGTGTACACATTGCAGACTGTCTAACTTGAAAGAACTGAACACAGCACATCTAGAAACCTGGCCAGCATTCTCATTTTGTGCTGTCCTGCAACTTTCATTATGAGGAGTCAGGCATGGAGAATTAAGTGATTTTTAAAAAACAAATTTAAGAAATGATTGTGAGATAAGAAGAAGTTCCTCTTGCTAATAGTGACTATGGTCCTGATCAATAGCCAGTGGGAGTTCATGGCGATCCAGAACTACACTTGCATTTTGACATGTACTATTTCTGCTCACAAATTTGGAGTTACATAATTTCTTGTTCCTGAACTCTTTAGATGCCTATTTTATCCATGCTCAGAATACCTGTAAGCCACTTTCCCCCTTTGACTGTGTCTTGTACAGAATCGTAGAATCACATAATTTTTAGTGATAATATTGGGCAAGAGTATAAGGTGGCGACTACTGGGTGTGAGCAGTAAAAATGAAACTTATATTTACTCCAGTGCTCTCTTTTATTCTTTCCGTAATATCTAGGACTCATGTAGTGCTCATATGTAAATGCTGGTTGGGCTTATGTGCTTTAATGCTTTAGGAAATTGTTTATCTGCACTTTTAAAATCTAAAAAGAATTACAAAAATAAATCACAACTTAATTAAATTACTAGCAGGTTTTTTGTATATTAATGTTTCAACTTCTTTCTCTTCTCAGGTAATTTTTTTCTTTTTCTCTTTCTCAGTGTTTACATGGGCAAAGGTAAACTCAAATAAACATATCCCACAGGATACAAGATTGTTCTGACATTCTTACTTCATGTATCCTTTCCCATTGATGTGCTCCAGCATTTAAGACTGTATTGAATGAAGCAGGTAAATATTCACGAAGGCTTAAGTGATCCATAAATTAATTCTTCGTATTTTAACTTTTAAATGTAAAAATTTAGATTTTTGGATGTAAAAATGCTGTGAATATTTTGAAAATGCAGTATTTTTCAAATTATTGTGTTACAATACTATGGGAAGGCAATTGTAGTTCAACTTGTCTGTGCCACTTTCAAGAACAGTCTGTTTCCAAAACTATTTCTAAACAATGCAACAGCAAATTGCCCTCAAAGGCAGACTTCTACAGGCAGATTAGAAGTTATCTGGATTGTCTATTTTATAAGAAGTTTTGTGACCTAGAAAGGACTTTGCCTTGAAAAAACCCAACCAAATGTCTGAAAACCAAAATCCCGCTCCACTCTAAGTACTGGTAGTAAGGAATTGAGAGTTTAGTTTTTATTTACTATGTCTTTTTTTCAATATAAAAATATAAGGATATGTTGTGATGAAAGTTTTGTCAATCTTGTTCCTTCTGGACGTAATGGTCCTCCCATAGCCTTGTATATTTTACTTCTGTGTAGCCACTGCTTGAGACTTTTACCTGAGCAACCATGAAGGGAATTGGTCTGTTTGCTTTCAGTGACTTTGCAAACAGAACATTGACTTTTGCATCTTGTAGTTATCACTGGAGTTTGATTGCGGTCTCAGTGAGTTGTTATCTCCTTGCTCCTTTCTTAGACATTTCTGTCGGTAATCTTAGAATCTATCCTTGGGCTGAACTGTGAAACTATGGTTTGAGGTCTAGAATGGTGTACGCTCCTGGTTGTTCACCTGTAGCTCCCCTATCACCTCTTGATCCTGATGTCTGCTTGGCCTATGGACTTCTGTGCAGTTGGAGTTCCTGGATATGCAATACTTGAAGGACTAATGGGATCTGGCTATATGCTTGCTACTGCTCTTCTGGGCAAGATTACACAAACCTAATACTTATTCATCTTGGGTCTTTACACTGCTTCCAGTGCCCCAGGGGAACAGGCCAGGTGGCCTGGCTTTATAGTTCCTTTACGTGACCTTGTATCTCTCTTCTCAGTAATTTTCTTAGTCTGTCCCTACTTTGTAATAAGGAAATGTTGTAAAATTTTTTAAAATTGGAGATTGTACATTTCTGAACAATACAAATGGTCCTCATGCCATTTTTCCACTCCAGCAGTTTCCACTGCAGCTGCTCCTTAGCTTGTAACCAGGGTTTGGAAGGGTTAGGGTATGTTCTGTGCTCTGATGTAATCTAGTGCTAATAAAACACCAAGGAATGGGATGTGCTGGGGCTTGCCCCACTCCTCATGTTTTTAAAAGCTAGCCAGCTGCTGAGCCTATTCACTGTCCAGTCAGACTCAGAGTTGGACTTGGGGCATTTTATTGATCCCATGGCTCTTTAAAAACCTGGTTAGTTGGAATCAAGAAAAAAGAATTCTTTTTGGATTTCTGGGTAATACTTAGACCTGGTCACTTGTTAGGAGTCCTGCTTTTATATGTTCTTGATTTCTCATTGGGCACATTTCAAATGAGTTCAGGAGGAGGACAATCGTGATGTCCTCAAAGATCACCCCTACCCTTTGTGATGAAGTGTGGGAAGTTAGGGCAAATAGAAGCATCTGACAATCTAAATTTTTCTCTCGGAGGGTTGCAGATGAACTAGAGGAATATTGTGATTACTCTGTCTTATTACACAGTTCTCTGGCTGGCTCAGAATCATGTGAGGTGGCTGTCTGCCAGTGAGGTCTCTGATCTTTTGATTTTCTTCTCCTTGTGAACCATCTGCCCCTAGAGTCCTTGCTATATCTCAACTGCTTTTGCAAGTTCAAAGTTGGCTACACCTTTCTCAGCCTCCCTTATTTTCCAGGAAACTGTATGATTCACAGCACCCAGATTGCTGATTACCTTTTTGATTTCTCTTTACTGCTGAATGATGGGAGCATTTTTTATTGGTTTTCCTAATCAATCCAGACAATTTGTTACTGATAGACTGAGGTGTTTTCCCTCCTTCGTTTCAGTTTTTCTCCAAATCCTTCCTGGGAAGTTTCCAGATGCTGCTTTAATTCCTTTTGTGAAATTTCAGCCTCTGACTGAAAAGCATCTTTAGCTATCTTGAACTTTAGCATACTCAACAGGAATCTCAGCTCACAATTTCTTCCTCTGTGGAAATCTTTGATTTACTCTTCAAAAAGAATCTCACTACTAACACCACTGTTACTGGTTTTATGGTATAGGTGGCCTACATTCATATTTTTGCAGACTGTTTCTGTTGTAAGAGTGGTTATGTAATATAGCCATATAATTTTGATGCAATGTTGTTTATTTACAAGGTGTACAAAGTAGGATTCGAATTCCAGGAACTGAATAAAGGTCATGCAAGACAAAGCATTTTCAGTGTTTACAGATACAAGCATTTTTTTCAAACACAGTTTAGTTTATGTCTTAATGCATTTTCAACCTACTGGTTTTCTCAAGAGCTCTCCTCAGAAAAGAAATTCTGTGGCATCAACTGAGCTGAAATTTACCTTTCACTTGTTCTGCAATGCGTTGGTTAATGCTGAATTGATTCTTGTTCAGTCCATTCCTTGATCTGCAAATGACACATGAGATTACCATTAAATGCAGCTTCAACACTGTGTTATTTCGTCCCTTCCTGCATCAGTAAAGTATTGTATTGACTGTAGGTGCCAAGGTCTTGACAGTGAGGGGCTTCAGGATGTCCTCTGTAGCAGGAAACCAGGGGCTGCCCTGTGCCCAGCTGGTTCCAATGGACCCATTGCAGGACACAGCTGAGCCCACCAGCCAAGCTGGTGGCACCTCTGGGAGCACAAAACTCGTGTATGATCAGAGGAGAAGGGGACAAAAGAGTAAGAAACAGCAGAGGCAACACCCCGTGTTCTGGAGCCTAAATTTATAAGACCAAATTGCATCTATATTCCTGTACTAGGGACATCCCAGCAGAAAGTTGGGTAGAAAGTCATCTCCATATTAAAGCATGTCTGGGGTGCTGAGAGATGAGCTGCTTACTGTCACATGCTTGGAAACAAAAGGTAAAGGCTTTTAGGCAGAACCAGAACAGCTTAGTCTCCAGTTATAGCTCTGCATGGTTTACTTGCTGCAGTTCTTTTGGATTTTTACTAGTGAAAGACAAGATAGTTAAATTTTACCTATATGTATATTACAGAGACAGAATTTTTCATAGGTGCAGAAAACACATTTTCTCCTGTATGTGCAGACAAATGATTTCTGTAGGAGGGTCCTGGTCACGACACAGGATCTATGTGCTTTCAGACTGTGGAAACATAGATCTTTAGATCTATTTAGCTTCTTCTAGCTTATGTTGTAGTTATATCCAGTAAAAAAGAGTTCAGAATATCAGATGCAAAAGGCTTAGATATGACACAGAATAGACTGAATTTAACAGATATGTTAAAAATAAATTCATGTTATTTATTGATAAACAATCATGTGAAATAAAGACTTCTTCCCAATAAGATGACATTTTTATTGATTATTTGAAAAAAAAATATTATTAAGTGTTGGTTATGAAAATATACACATTATTTCTTCAAGAAATCTGTGTGGGTCATCCTTGAAGCTTTACTGAAACTGCTTTCCTGCTTTCTCTTCCTGAAAACACACATGGACACATGCAGACACACACACACACAGAGATACACACCCACACACAGAGAGACACACACACATTTATTTGTGATGCTTACCTCCAATCCAAATATAACTTGGCTATCGCTATAAAGAATTCATTTGCACAAGTTCAGCGGGAACCTAAATGAATTCTCCCTGCAGATGGAATAGTTCTGAGAATGTCTTTATCCTTGAGCTGGGACACTGGCCTATGCAATTTTTTTGATTTCAATCTGTTTACTTTTGCCTTAACTATTCTGGAAGTCTTGTTCAGGCCAAAACCAAATCAACGCCATTCAGTACTTTTTCTGTTGTTGTTGTTGTTTCAGTTTCTGATGGTCTCGTAATAGGCTTTCCAAAAATCTGTTTGTTATTATAGCTTCACTCTAATTCTTCCCATACAGGAGATGGATCTTAGTGTCTCAGAACACAAAAACTTCCTGAAGATCTGAGGGATTTAAAGGAATTAGTGCTGCTTTTAAAAACACCTAGCCAATCCTTCTATACAAAGAAACAAAAATAAACAGAGTGCTTTAAGAAGTCTAGAATAATAAGAAACTTGTCATACATTTGTTCTCCCTTCACCCAGACTTTATCCTATTTCTTCTTTCTGAAAAGTGCTGAAAGAATAGCATTGAAAAGATGTCTGTGTTACCTTAGCAAACTCTAACTTCTACAGAGTATAACACAGCGTAAGGCATGGGACAGCAGTTCAATTTTGCTATCAGGTTTTTTTGCTGCTAGGCTGCTTTCTGACTCTGTTTCCCCCACCTCACCTTTTGTGTTGTCAACATTAGTAGAGAGTTTTATCTAAATTTAAGAGACATGCCAAATAAATGTTCAGAAATTTAGTTTCGGTGGATATCCATGGTACCACAATATTTTGGTTGTCCACTTAAGTACACCTATCTAGATCAAATACAGTTCAGTCTTTACAGTGTGCAATGGCAGACAACTTAGAAAGTAACTTTAGTGATGGGACATAAGTAAGCTGCTGTATCTTCCATCCTCAAGACTTGTGGTTGGAGTAGTGATAAATCTGCCAGTTTTTCAGTTTTGTGACGAATTGAATTAAATATTTTTACTTGCATTATACAAGTTTTGAGTTAAAGAAGAATCCTAGTGTGAAATAAATGTTGTATTTTATTAATATTTCTTAATTAAAATCCACATGAGCAGCTCATTTAAAGACAGTTTCTAGGTAAAAATTATGAAGAATTATCAGGGGAACTGATCTAAAAGACTTTGTGATTTTTGTATTAAAGCTCATCTGAATTTTGCCCTTGTGGTACAGAAAAGTATATCCTCTTAGCCTGCAGGTTTTGTGGACATTTTACAGATTTTATAGGTTTTAATAAGGAAATTACAACCGCACAACTTGATTCAGTGAGATAATTTTAAACATAGCTTCAATCTACGTGACACCAGGAGGTGTCAATATCCTTGAATATACTCTGATCTATTCTTGCTTAGTACTGTTGTAGGGTCCTCAGGTAATTTAATGGTAACTGTGTAATTTTCAAGTTAATTTAAACATTTTAGGGTAGATTTTTTTCATTTCTCATATTGAGTTGTACATCACTCCTAAAACATCTCTATTGATCATGGAGTAGGGTGATTTTCAACATCAGAAATGGCAAAAGAATCAACCTGGAGCATTGAAAACAGTAATACAGACCTAATGAATGGAATGCTAGAGATATATGGACACAATATTAGATACCATTGGGAAGAAAAAGAGTGCCATTATATTCAAGAGAGAATAAGAAGTATGAAATACTATAAACCTCCAACGTGTCCCAGCTAAGGAGCTCATGTTGAAGATATTATCTGTAGATAGATAAGTAAAATGTTTAAAATTTGAAAAAAATTTAAGAATAATTCACCCTAAAATGAAACAAAAATCTTACCCCAAGGTAGGCACTGCTGTTCGTACAGTGTTTACCAAGACACTATCTTCATCTCTGATATGGTTGGAAATGCAATTAATTAATAGCAATATATAAATTAATTATTTTTTTAAATAAGTATAAAAAATAACAAGCAGTCCCTGTTGTAACTGGGACCTAGATAAAAAAATCTGCCTATGTTGCTGATAATATGTGTTTTTCCATCACTGTTGAGGGGTATTAATTTAGTAAACTACTTCCTGACTGGCCTGCAAGTTTCCCAGGTGCCTGACTTCATTCGTCCGTGAGACTTCTGCTCACGGATATACTAAGGACATAAGTGCCTATGGCCTGCTCTAATTCCACTGCTGTATTGCCTCCAATGGAAAGGCTGCCTACACTTTTCCTGAATAATTGAAGAAGTCTGGTAATTTTTCATGGGTTTGTGGTTGATTTCAAAAAGTATCTTTATAAAGTGACCTCTTGCTTACAAGGTTGTTCTCATACTCTCCTGATCCTGAGAAGATATGAACCATTGCAACACAGAATAATTTGGGTAATGTCCTTTTGTCAAAGTTGAAAATGAACACATATGGGGCCTGAAGAAGATCAGCCTACATGGCTCTAATTCAAACTTAAGAATGGATGAAAGCTTTGTTTTGTTGCGTTTTTTTTGTTGGTGTTTTTTTGTGCATACCTATTCTCCCCTCTGAGGGGAGAGACCTTTTTTCTTTTAGCCCATTTACTTTTGCATTTTTCGAAAGGTGGGGAGTGTGTGCTTGAACCTGCTGGGTAAGTGACTTGCCTGAGCCATGGATGCGGTGATGCAGACCTCTCAGACTGGCATGGGTCCAGAACCTTCATTATAGTCCTTTCTCTGTCTGGAAACAGCTTCTGTGAGAGCTCTACATGCTTGTGGTCTCTACAGGATCAGTGGAGACGCAGATCATGTGGCTGGACTGAGTCTCCTACAAGATAGCTTCAAGGCCTCAACTTTTCTCAGCTGATTTTATGGGAATGTCGGCAGTTATTCTAGAAGAACAGGATCACCCCTCCTGGAACTAAGTTACTAAAATGCAGGCAGTTCCTAAGACAGGGATTTATCACTAAGTCCCAACCAGTGCTAACAACATTAATAGAACAGGGAGAAAACACTGATTTTGTGGTATTGCATCATTATCATTGAGTCACAAATGGCAAATGTTTAATTGTGCCTTTCAAAACCTTCTTTCCAGTTTAGTACAGGTTTATGATAATTTTACAAATAATTTATTTTATTTTTTATTGCTTTATTTTCTTAATGAAGAAAGCAGAGATGGAAATCCCTCAGCTGAGTTCAGCAGTGAGACTTTACGAGCAGACAAACTTAGAGTATACAATGTATGTGCTTCAAACGACAGCTTTTCCAACCCCTCTCTTGGAGATCAAGGTGGTGACTGGGCAATGGGCACAACGCTACGAGCTGTCTAATGGCGAGAGCCCTTCCCTGTGCAGTGCAGCACTCAATGTGCTGTGTTGTCATGCTGTCTGCTGCCTTTGATCTGCCCTGGAACATGAAATACCCTATGGAGAACAAACAGACATATCATCCAGCCTCAAGATTTGGATCTGTAAAGTTCTTAATTAGGACAAAATATTTCTTTGCGTCCACCCCGTCTGATGCATCACTCACTGACGTAGATAGGTATTGCATATTTTAAATGCCTGTATCCAGTCAGTCAGGAATAAGGCAGAACTCCTTTTTCCTGGCTGCTTTCTTTAGTGGATGCATAGGCTGCTATGTCACACAAATGAACAGACTCAGCTATAAGTTGACCTTGTATGGACCCTAGAGCTCTCAGTCTGAAAGAAATAGTTACGTAATAACTAAGACACCTATGAAGTATGTTTGCTAACTATTATTTTGCCTAAATTTACAGTACTTAGAGGCCATCAAGTATTTTACTTAGACAGAGGTATACAATTATATTATTAAAACTAGTAGCGAGGGATCCTTGTTTCATAACTTGCACAGGCATTTTCTCTACTGTTGACTCAAATTGGGACCAGAGAAATAATCGTTGCTTGACTGCAGTTTTTCTTTAGGTTTCTTCTGTGAATTTTTGTAGTTTATCTTCCTGTTCAAATCAGGCATATTGGGTGGAGAGACCAAGGGCATCAGATGTCTGCTCTTTTGGTTACATGGGAACCTAAGAGGCAGGCAAGAGCATCCCACATCATCAGGCAGCACATGAATGGGAATGGGGGAACTGGTCTTGTCAGACAACTAGACAAGAGAGTAATCATTATATGAGGAAAATCATATACTCTTTGTATCAATGCGTAGCATCTAACAGGGCCCGCCTGTCTCAACTGGGAAAAAGTATCTTAGCTCAGGAATTATTACGGCTCATTGAACGAGCTTTAAACTAGAATTTAAGGGGGATTGGGATATAGTCAGGCTCAACAGAGATAGGGTGTGGGAAGGGGAGAGCTGTAGTAATCACCCTGGTAGCAAAAGGAGACTTAGGAGGGAATACCTCAAGCTAGCACAAGTAGCTAAATGTGTAACCGCAACACAGGGCTACGGAGCACCCCTTTGCACCCCTGCTGGGACATTGACACAACCAAGTATCTCTGTAAAGTACTTGCATACCAACACATGCACTATGGGGAACAAACAGGATGAACTAGAGATCTGTGTGCGGTCACAGGGCTTCGATCTCATTGTGATTACGGGGACATGGTGGGATAGCTCACATGATCAGAATGTTTTGAGGAAGGGCTATATGTTGTTTAGGAGAGATAGATCTGGAAGGTGCGATGGTGGAGTTGCCCTGTCTTTGAGACAACACTTGGAATCTATCGAGGGGGAGATAGGGCAGACCAGTAAGGGTGAAATTGTTGTAAGGGTGAAATTGTTGTGTTTGCTACAAGCCATCTAATCAGGAGAAGGAAGTGGATGAGGCCTTCTACAGCCTCCAAATCACAGGCACTTGTTCTTGTGAGGAACTTTAACTATCCTGGCAGGAGCTGGACTTCTATGATCCTTATGGGTCCCTTTTAACTCAGAATATTCTGTGATTCTGTGACATCTGCTGGAGAAGCAACATAGTGAAGTACACAGAGTCCAGGAGTCTCCTGGAAAGCATGACAACTTCCTGTCACAAGTAATGGAGCACAAGGAATGGTATGCTGTTTGACATTATACTAAAACAAGGGAAGGCCTTGTTGGAGATGTGAAGGTTGGTGTCAGCCTTGGCAGTAGTGAACATGAGATTGTGGAGATCTGTGGTGGGCAAGGAGGAAGGAAGGCAGTGAGTAGGATTGTAACCATGGACTTCAGGAGGGCTAATTTTATCCTCTTCAGGGATCTGCTTGGAAGATTCCCACGGCAACAGGCCCCTGCAGGGAAGAGGAGTCCAAGAGACTTGGTCAATACTCAAGGAGCACTTTCTCCAGGCTCAAGAGCAATGTATGCCAACGAGAAAGAAAGTGGGCAAAGGAGGCAAGAAACCTCCCATGGATGAATAAAGAACTACTGTCGTTACTCTATGTAAAGAAAGATATACAGGTATCTCCAGAAATGCCAATGCAGGGGAAAGAATTCAAAAGTTTATTTAGAAGGCCAGAACATGAGAAACTTACAAATACCTGACAGTGCTGTTTAAGCACTGGGCCCCAGAGAAAAAAAGGCAAACCTGTTCACTCCTGGGCTTTATCATCGGTGGCTCTCCCCTGATTCTCCCCAGGCTGCCATGGCCCTGTAGTATTTCTGTACATTATCTCTCTCCTCTCACATATCAGAGGGAGAAAGTGAGGACTTCTCTTGCTATGCGTGGGGGGATAAAGCATTGAAACTGCCTTTGAGAAAGAGTTACCTTTTAGGCAGAAAGCCTTCCTAAGCAAAAAGAGTTTCTAGCTTTCCCATTACAAATTCTTCCAAAAATACTACTCCTACACTCAAGTATAAGCAAGAAATAAAGAGGACACGGAAATAGGGGCAATCCACTTGGAATGAATATGGAGACATTGTCAGAATAAGTAGAAATGAGACAAGGAAGGCCAAAGCCCATCTGAAATAAATCTATCCAAGGATGTCAAGGAGAACAGCAAGGACTTCTTCAAATATATCAATAAAAAAGGAAAAAAAAAGGATAATATGGGCATTCTACTAAATGGAGGAAGGACCCTGGATGCAAAGAAGGCAGAGTTACTGAACATCTTTGCACTGGTCTTCATTAACAAGACCAACCTTCAGGGATCTCTGACCCAGGAGACCAAGTAAAGTGTTGAAAGCCTTGATGAAGGTTGAGTGGATATTGTCTACCTTGACTTCAGCAAGGCTTTCAACACTGTCTCTCACAACATCCTCATATGCAAACTCAGTAAAGTATGGACTGGATGAGTGGATAGTGAGGTGTGTTGAGAACTGGTTGAATGGCTAATTCCAGAGGGTCATAATCAGTGGCACAGGGCACAGGCCTGTCACTAGTGGTGTCCCCCAAGGTGTAATATTGGGTCCAGTATTGTTTAGCTTACTCATCAATGATTTGGATGAAGGGGCAGATGCCTCTGCAGTAAGTTTGCTGGTGAAACAAAGGTGGGAGGAGCCACCGGTACCCCAGAGGGCTGTACAGTCCTTCAGAAGGAGCTCAACAGGTTGGAGAGATGGGCAGAGAAGAACTGTCTGAAATTCAACAAAGGCAATTTCAGGGTCCTGCACCTGGAAAGGAATAACCCCAAGCACCCCTACAGCCTGGCAGCTGATCTGCTGGAAAGCAGCTCTGTGGAGAAAGACCTGGGGGTCCTGGTGGACAACAAGCTGTTCTTGATCCAGCAGTGTGCTCTTGTGTCCAAGAAGGCCAGTGGTATCCAGGGATGCATTAGGAGGAGCACTGCCAGCAGGTTGAGGGAGGTGATTCTGCCCTGGTGAGGCCACATCCGGAGTCCAGTTCTGGTCTCCTCAGTATAAGAGAGACGTGCTGCTCCTGGAGCAGGTCCAGCAGAAGGTGATGGAGATGATTAAGGAACTGGACCATCTCTCTTACAAGGAAAAGCTGAGAGAATTTGGCCTGTTCAGCCTCAAGAAGAGATGACTGAGTATCTGAAGGGACGGTGTCAATAGGGTGGAGTCAGGCTCTTCTCAGTGATACCTGGCAATAGGGCAAGAGACAATGCGCAGAAACCCATGCACAAGAAGTTCCACCTTAATATGAGGAAGAGCTTCTTTACTCTATGTGTGATCATGCACTGGAATAGGCTGCCCAGAGAAGTTGTGGAGTCTCCCTCACTGGAGGTATTCAAGAACAATTTGGACACGGTTCTGTTCAATGCTCTCTAGGATGGCCCTAGTTGGGCAGGGAGGTTGGACCAGATGACCCACTGTGGTCATTTCCAACTTTATCCATTCTGTGGTTTTGTGATAACATCTCCTGAAGCATGAACTGCCTACACCTGTAGGATTACAGACTCCTTTAACAAAGACCAAATACACAGTTACCCTGAAAGGCGGTGAAGCTGCCTTTCCCTGAGTAAAGATCTAACTCACCAAAACCAATAGCAATATTTGCATCTAAGAAGTCTTTAGCTAAAGACTTACTGTTAAAGGGCTTATGGCTGCTGCTATTGATGGAAAATACATTTTCTCTGTATTCACACACTTACAAACTGTAGGACTGCAAATCTTTCCATACTTTCCTCACCAGAGCCTTGACTTGAAGGAGCCAGAGTTAGGGGTTACTTCATTCACCCTATGCCCTCCACGAGCCTGTGGTGTGACCTCTTCCTTGAAACTGTGAATAAAAGCACAGTTAGCTGTATGAATCATAACAACATGACTGAAAAAGTTGTATCCTCACCATATCAGCAAATGCTATGGATGGTCTTGTAGCATGGTCATATGTAAAGTAGGCTGAGATGGCCAATTTATTTCATAAAAAGTAGCAATTCATCATCCAAAGTCTGCAGAAGCCTAAGTGAAATGTGTTGATGAAAATGCTGCTGCCAAGCTCCACTCAGCCCCTGTGGCTGTCTGAACCACTTTACAGGCCTCTGCAAACCACTTGTAAGCAGCTGGTGCCCCACAGCATGTGTGTGACAGAGGCAGCCCTGGTTGGGCATGGAAAAGTACAAAGGGCCATATACCAGGGGTAGAAAAGGTTTACTTTTAACACTATTTGGGCACCTACCTACTTGCCTAAGCACTTCTCTGTCATTGGTTTCAGGAGAAATTAGGTGCTTAGACATCTGTTTGTGTTTTAGTGGCTGAAATATTGAAAAAGAAGGCAAAAGCTTTTCATCCTGCAGTGATGAGCAGGTTGCCTGGCTTCCTGGGGGGGATTCTCAGATAACAGTAAAGCTTCATGTAAATGAAAGGACCTTCTTACTAAATATGTCTGCAGAATTAGGGCCTCTGAGGGGGGAAAGCTAAAGGAAAGGACTGGACATAGTACAAACAGGGAATCCTACTCTCAGCTGCCAAAACTGCAAATCTGGAAGCATTATTCATGACTCAGAATTGCTCATTATCCAGACGTTCTTCACATGTGCTGCATATACTCCTAGGATGGAGGTTTTAAAATGGGGAGAGGAAAAACTGAACATTTCCTGGTGTTCATTGGAAATAAAAGGTTATTACACTTTTTTTTATTACTCTTGTATAAAACATATTTAGCAAAAGGCTAGTCCTGAAAACACATTAAATGCAAGCAAGATATTAAAAAAAAAGAGAGAGGGAACAGCTGAAAACAGTGTAGCTCATTGCAGCTGTGTTGGAATCAGAATGGTTCTGTGATGGACTAATGAAAGATATGTGAATAATTAATTTCTTATTTATCTACTTTAAGGTCATGTACAAAATCTATTATCATAACATTTGAGTGTCTCACAGTCTCTGTTGTTATCTTCACATTTCCCTTGTCAGATCCTATTATTTCCATTGTGCAGCTGAGCAATCAAATCAGCCAGCAACCCAGGAAGGATTTACCCTGTTTTTATATCAGTTATAGCACCTAAGTCAAATACTCAGACCTTGTGAGGAATGCCTCTACATACGGGGGAATGCCAGCCATTGCCAGAAGGTGCTTGAGATGTACCTGAGTTTTATAACCCTCCAGGAGGGCTCTAAATGCTATGAGTTGGATGAGATGAAAGTGAATCTCTGGGATTTGCCCACAATGGCTTGAAGTAAGCCATGAAAACATGCACCCTCTTAGTCCTGTGTTGCTGACCAGGCTGTTTCTGCTAGCTGTTTTCTGACAGAAATATGGCCTTCTGTAAAGTTCAGGACAATCTGTGTGTTTACCAGCTTTCCCAGAGCTCTCTGAATTGGCACTGTTAAAGAGTTAGCAGACAATAAGCTGTTCTCCAGCTAGCAGACTATATGCTGTTATTCATATATGTCAACCAGTACAGTTCAACATCTTAGTACAGCTGTAAGTCTATTACTGGCTTGCACACAGTGTGTGTCTTTTTAAAGGCAGATAAACTGTAGGCTGCTCAGGTTTTACAAAGATGTTTTCTTCTTCCCAGCTGAAATAAAATCTGGCCAAAATTCAGGCTTACAGAGGTACCAATTTAAGCCCAAAATAAGTCTTTAAGTTATGTTATTTCAGATTTGCATGCATGTAGTCAGGAACAGAATTTAGACTGTTATGTTTAATCTAGCTCAATTACTTCTAATTCTTTCCTTTTGGGAGGACATTAAAAATTTCAAGAGTGGATCTTTGTTCAGTTTGTTGTGTACCCATGGCAGGTTTATAATTTTTATAAATTGGAATGGCAACCACATGCTGTAGGATTTTTCCCCTCATTACAAAAACCTTCACTGTGTACTTTGCTGAGCAAATATCTAGATGATCTTATATCAGATGAGTAAAACTTATTGAGTTAAAGTATAAGTCCCAACCTGCTCAGGTTGATTCAAACCCCACTTTTCCAATTCATTCATTCTGGCTTTGACATTGCTTGTGACTTCTCAAAATTCCTTATGAGTCTTGCAAGGCTGGACTTCTTCTCTTTACTGCTTGTACTGATGGGTTTTGACATATTAGGCTTTTGAAAATAAAAATACTTAGCATTAATGTAGCTCTTAAATTTTAATGTTCTTACTTTAGGGTTTAAGTGATTTGCCCAAGGCAACAAAAGGAATTAGAGACAAAACTGGATTAGATACGAAGTCTTTCTGGCTCACTGACCTAGGCTAACACCTCCAGACAAGGCTTTTCTTTCCAGAACAGTAAAATTCCTTTTCCTGTGTTAGGAAAGAAATCCAGTAGGTAAACTTCCAAACTGTGAGTTGAGCTCATTGAGATTTGATTTAGAATTTCCCATGTGGAGATATATACCAACATCATTTTTTTCCTACCCAGTACTTGGGTCTTACTCAATTTGTGTATTTCTTTTTTTTTTATGTGATGTAGAAAGATGCGACGCTAATATTTGATAATTTTGCGCAACTGTTACCAATTTAATTATGATCACTGTTAAGTCTGTTACTTACTTCTATTCGAAATTTCTTCTGTCTTCTAATGCAGCGGTTTACACTAATGTCTATTAAACTGAAGATCTAATGGTTGTTAGTATGTTATGGATTTATAAAATATGATTAGAATTATTTCTTAATTTTCTTTTGGTTAGGCTGAAGAGTTAAGCAGGGCTCCTACACTCCCTCACTAAAAGTAAATTTCCAAATTACCTGTTCATTCCCAGGGTTCTTTCTGCTATCTTCTGTGAAATATCCACCTTTTTTCAGAATTGGAAAAGAGAAAGTGAGTGGAAGAAAACTGACAAAAGGTGGACTATTCACTGAAGAGCCCTATATGTCACTGATGAGAGACAGTCACTTTGAGGATAGAATTCATTCTGCACATTTCAGAAATCTGCCCTAAATGAATCACACCATAGAAGTGCCTATTTCTCACTCACTACTGTAAGGAAACCCACAGTGAGCAATTCTAAGTGGATGACCTAAATTACATGGTATTAATCCTACCTAATATTCCCGAAACCAGGAAGAATCTTTTCAGAAGAAATAAAAAAAAATTTTGGTGGAGATTTCTTTAGTAATACATACAAGGATTAATTTACTATTTTTTGGTATGGTGGGGGAGCTCAGCTCATGACTTGTGGGGTGTTTGCAAGCCTTGGGGGAAAAGTTCAGTTCATGGACCTCCAGGGCTTTCTCTGGGGCAACTTCAGAGCTAATGGGAGGCTGGGTAGGTTGTGCTGGCAGGAGGGCAGCATGTTGCCCAGTGCCACCTCTCTGGGCAGCCCAGAAACCATGCAGCCCTTTGGCACGACACATACAGCCAGAGTTTAGCCAGGGAGCCAGAGAAGCTGAATGTTGCTACGTGTGAGTGCCTCCCAGCTCTGCTGCATGCACAGCCTCCCAGAGCTCTTCCAAATCTCCAAATTCTCATGTCTGCTTGTCTCAGCGTACTTGCTGTGCACATGCACGCTCATCCCAGATGTTTGGCAGGTAAGGCTGATGCAGTAGTGGTTCTGTTCTGTTATTCTCAAAAGGTATGCAGCCTGTCCAGGCAGATAACTTGGATGCTGTTGTCTATCCCAACAGCTGATTTTCTTCCAAGATCACATACTATCTTTTTTAAGTTGTTGCTTACCAAACTGATCCTATATCTTCTTTAAATATGGCCTGTGTTCTTTCATACATGCTTGATTTTGTATTTGTCTGTATACATATGGTTTTCTAGCCCATGAAGCATCAAATAACTCAGAATTTATTTGCATAATGCAGTCATTTATCACTGCTCCAATATTTGCATGGGCTGCAAATTTTAATGGTAGAAATTTTACGTTTCACTTCATGTTAAGGATAAAAGAATTCCAAATAGTGAGGAATAAAGAACAGACTTTAGAGCGACTTCAGAAGGAACAGTGATTCTTTGATTACAGCTGTAGGTTAGTGCTTATTAGTCAACCCATTTGAACCTGTACAGGCCAACACTTACTCAGAATCATGAAATCATTAAGGTTGAAAAAGCCCGCCAAGATCATCAAGTCTAACTATTAACCTACACTGCCAAGTCCACCACTAAACCATGTCTCTTAGCACTAAATCCACAAATTTTTTGAACACTCGCAGGCATGGTGATTCTACCACTTCCTTGGGCAGCCCATTCCGATGCTTGATTACCTATTCTGTGAAGAAATTTTTCCTGATATCCAACCTACACCTCTCCTGGTGTAACCTGAAGCCATTTTCTCTTGTTCTATTGCTTGTTACCTGGGAGGAGAGACCAATTCCCACCTGGGTACAGCCTCCTTTCAGGTAGTTTAAGAGAGCAATAAAGTCACTCCAAGCCTCCAGGTAAACATCCCCAGCTCTCTCAACTGCTCCTCATCAGACTTGTACTCCGAACCTTTCCCCACCTCCGTTGCCCTTCTCTGGACTTGCTCCAGCACCTCAATGTCTTTCTTGAACTCAGGGGCCCAAAGCTGGACACAGGGCTCGAGGTGTGGCCTCACCAGTGTTTAGTACAGGGGGACAATCAGTGCCCTGGTCCTGCTGGCCATACTACGGCTTACCCAAGCCAGGACACAGTTGCCCTTCTTACCCACCTGGGCACACTATGGCTCATGTTCAGCCACTGTTGACCAGCCCTCCCAGGTCCTTTTCCACAGGACATCTTTCCAGCCACTCTTCCCCCAGCCTGTGGCACTGCTTGGGGTTGTTGTGACTGAAGTGCAGGACCCAGCACTTGGCTTTATTGAACCTCAAACCACTGTCCTCAGCCCATCTCTCCAGCCTGTCCAGATCTCTCTGCAGAGCCTTCCTTCCCTCTGGCTCCCATCCACCTTGTTGTCATGTGCCAGCTGACTGAGGGTGCACTCAATCCCCTTGTCTAGATCATTAATAAGGCTATTAAACAGAACTGCCCCCAATATTCAGCCCTAAGGAACCCCAGTAGTGACTGGCTGCCAACTGGATGTAATTCTATCCACCACCACTCTCTGGGCCTGGCCATCCTGACAGTTTTTTACCAAGCCAAGAGTGCACCTGTCCAAGCCATGAGAAGCCAGTTTCTCCTGAAGAATGCTGCAGGAAATGGTGTCAAAAGCTTTACTGAAGTCCAGATAGACAATATCTACAGTCTTTTCCTCATTCACTTTTCCACATTTCCACATCTCATCCCACAAGTGGTTCACCCTGTCATAAACGGAGATCAGGTTGGTCAAGCAGGATCTGCCTTTCCTAAACTCATCATGACTAGGCCTGATCACCTAGTTTTCCTGACATGCCATATGATGGCACTCACAATATCAGCTCAATAACCTTTCCCTGCACAGAGTGCAAACTGACCAGTTTGAAGTTCTTCATATCCTTTTTCCAACCCATCTTACAGATGGACTTGCTTTCTCAATCACAAGTTTATACAGCAGCATATCAAACATTTTCTGGAATTATCACGTCGAACTTCTAAGTTTTAAGTAATTGCTTATGAAAGGAAAATAGGCAGACACACAAAATATTCACATTTTCCTATAATTACTCTCATTAGGAGGGAAAAACTGTTCAGTGACTTTTAATAGACAAATTACTTTTTTTTAACAACAAACTTAATAGCATCCACTTTTTAAAAACAATAGTTTTAAAACTACAGTGTAAACTGTAGTGTAGACACAATCCAGATAACGGACCTGCTGGTTGGATTTCCACAGTCATAAAGAAACACAGAGTAAAATTGTAGTGATAAACATAACTTTATTACATATGCAATGACTTGAGTCTTCCGGTTCACTGAGATTATACATTTGAATCCTTGCATCTGTATTATTTTACCTTCTGGTTGCATTAATAGAGCTGGTGAATCCAATAAACATCTGAAACTTCTTGGCTAGTCACACATTACACAAACACTCTTAGTGAGAATCTGAAGTCTTCAGACAAATTGTAGTTCAAACTTTTTCTTCCTAAAATGCAACAAACTGTGTCCCATCCTTCCAATTTCCATTAGTTCTAGTGTGAGTAAACCAAAGTCCTTGTAGCCTTTCAGCTAGTGTTAAAACTTTCTGCAACTGTGTCCTGTAGGTCTGTCTCCCAGTCTGGACTGGAAACTGAGCAGTTGAGTTGAGGACTCACAGACATCTTTATTTTTCTAGAGGTTAAAAATCTTTATAAAAATTCATCCCAACTCTCATGCCGTCCCTATTGCTGTTTTAGTCGGTCATTTTATAAAAGTCTATGCATTTGGAAAAGTTATATATTCTACATGTAAAAGCATAGCCCTATCATTTGTAATGATATTGGAACTAACTAGAGCTATTTCCCAAAAATCTCTGAGCATGATTAAACAGAGCACGCTAAGGAATTTTTCATGTAGATTGGGAGACCGTTCAAAGCGCTGTCAAAGTAAAGATACTGCTTCAAACAGAACAGATGGGAAATGTATATTTGATTTCCACACGGAATGGAATGAGGAATCGAGCTGTCCCTGGACCAGCCCTAAGCTGGAGGCAAGATCGATAGCACTGCACTTCCAGGTATGTCAGTTTGATCCACTTATGCTTCCCCTATCTTTTCTTCATCTGTAGTGCGAGTGCTAAGGAGTCTGGTATTATTTACAGTAGGTTTTCTACACCTGTCATAGATTCAATGGAGATTTAATTCTAATACAAGCCAGCACAGGTAGAATGTAAACAGGAGAGAAACGTTACAACTGCTCCTTGTTGACAGCTAACCTCCAAGTCAATTTGGATAGTTGTCCCAACTCAACTCTAATCCACTCAGAGCAGAGGCTCTGTGGGGAAACCCTAGTAACACACTGTTTAAGAAAGAAAAAATTAAGCAAATTTTGGCACTTTTTTTTCACTGTGCTCATTACACCAATGAACATTACTCAGCATAGAATCATAGAATGGTTTGGGTTGGAAGGGACCTTTAAGATTATCTAGTTCTAACCCCCTTTCAGTAGATCAGGTTTCTCAAAGCCCCATCCAACCTGGCCTTGAATGCTCCCAGGGATGGAGCACCCACAGCTTCTCTGGACAACCTGTTCCAGTGCCTCATCACCCTCACAGTAAAGAATTTCTTCCTAATATCTATCTAAACCCATTCTTTTTCAGTTTAAAGCCATTCTCACTTGAATCAAAAGCTCTCAGTGCAGGAGAGATGGATTTAAAGATGATTTAGACTTTTGGTTATTTAGCTAGTGACAACTCCCTCCCTCCTCTTATTTCTTGTTCCCTAATTGTCCTTCCGTGGAGGTTGCACAAGTATATCTATTGCAGTGCTAATTTTGCATCTTTTGGCAGGATCTTGTATGATGCAGTCTACATTCCAGAAAAAGAAAAACACTGGTATTCATAATTGCAATTTTGATGAGCTGTGTGGCAGCTAAAATCATTATGGGTGAAATCTTATCTGAGCTTCCAGACCACAAAAATAACATGTCTACATTTAAGCAGGGAGGGGAACACTGATTCACATAAAACACAGCTTGAATCATACAAGAGTGAATGCCTCTTGAAGACTTACAAAGTTAAGTTAATTATTCACTTTTAGTGTGTATTTTGATTTCCTGTGAGGCTAGGAAAATGTACAAATACTGTCCTGACACAATAATACTTGTCTTCATCATGTTTCTAGCCCACAGAAATATGAGAGGTCTCCTCGAGAATCCTTATCCCTACCTACAGGGTAAGTAGTTCCAGTTAACTTTCAAAGTTTGTACGCATATAAAAACCAGCTGCAAAATCCGTAGAAAGGTGTAAATCAGTATAATTCCACTGATTTAAACAGATATGCGTCAACATTCACCCGCTGAGCATCTGGCTTCTCATCCCAACTCTTATCGCAGACATATGAGCACTAAATATTTCACTTTATCTTTCTGACATTGATAAAGCTTTTCCTCTTACCCTGTCTCTTACTATACCTTCTAAAACAACTCTTTTACATGTGTTTTTACTTTACAACTATCACTTCCATATAATGCCCATTATTTGTATTTTAATCATCATGCTGTTTTTAAGACTACATAAGCAATTTACCTAAGTGGGGGGGAAGTGCCATATCAGATTGTGTTATTGCTTTAGACATTGATGTACAGCTTTAAGGTGTGTTTCTATTATGCTTTCATAGAAACTCCAAAGTGGATAATTTTTTTCCTGCAGAATACATGGATGTTTTCAAAAAATGTTCATAATTAGAGCCTACTACAATTATATGTACCAGCTGGCCAGACTTTCAGATAACAATAAGCAACTTTCCTTTAAAATGTCTTCACAGTTTTGAAACACACACTTTCTCAGATGGTCCTACCCCTGTGGAAGACTAACTCATCTCATTTCATACCCTGGTTACAATATGATTTGGATGGAGTTCAGGAACACATTCTCATTTTTAAGATCTGTATCCCAGAGCAGCATTCTTACATTAATGTGAAGCATGTGGCTAAGTCCCTTAAATGACTCTGAAAACATCAACCATCATCTTTGTTGTTGTTGTTGTTGTGTTTCCTGGCTTAGCTCCTACTGTTAATCAGGTTTTTTAAAGTATATTTTCAAAAATAAAGAATAATGGGAAATATAGATCTGAATGGGATTCATCTGATAGTTTTCAGATTCTGTTCTTCAAGAATTTCATTACCTATCCTTAAGAATTTGGTCTGCACCCAACTCCACACTACATTGCTAACAGTACATAAAAGCTCACTTGGTTAAAGTCACTTCAGTTGGACTGACAAGATTTAATATCCCACTTCGACTGCAATGAAGGCACACTCACAATGTGGGAGAGGAAAACAGAAGTAAAGAAATATGCCCAAGATTACAGAGGGAGCCTGCAGCTGAGCCAGCAAGGAACTCTAGACTTGTGGCTTCAGGACCAGAAGCTTTTCTTCCCTTCCAGGAATTTGTAGAAAGTATTCTACCCTCCAAATTTCAGACATAATGGGCTTTATAATTTTGGAATATATACAAAATATATAATTTATATATTTTGTTTTGATACCTTCATATTCTGCCCTCTATTTTTTAATCATATGAGGTGTTTGTGGATATTATCTACCTAGCTTCTGTTATCTTCAGCTAGGGATGATGGATGCCTGTAGATTTTTTTTCTGCACTTTTTAAATGATATACATAAGGAAGACTGAAATCATTTCCTACTGCTTTTATATTTTCAAGGCCAGAGGCATCACTGCAAATACTGTAGTTTTAGGTAGTAAATAATCCTTTCCTTCATTTTCCACCCTGATTAGTGATTTAGAACCAGTGTTTGTATGCAATTAAAAAAAAGTGATTGTAAAATCCCCAATCTATAGTGGTTCTTGGGGCTAATAGGAAAAAGTAGTAAGGAATTATCCTCAGAGATTGCTTAAGTGTGATGTAATTTTGCTGGTACTCAGATACCATGGGAAAGAAAATCTTGGAAATGCTTAAATATAAAGTTCCAGTTGATTTTAGGAGACATTGCACACTGGGATGGAATTTGGCCTTTCTAATTTGCAGTGGTCTTATGATCAGACTCAGGTTTATTTCAGCTCCAGCTACATACTCTCCCTCTCCAAAGGCTCACTGCCATGATCCTGTCCAGGACTGCACAGAAGGGGCATTTATAATGCAAAGTGAGGCACTGTGGCATGGTTTATTCCCAGAGCTGCCATTGTCTACGTGAATGATCTCAAATAAGCCACTTTACCTCCTGAATTTTTCCATCTCTACAGCACTTTTAGATCTGCAGATGAAAAGTGTTGTATAAAAGCGAGGAATTCTTATGGACATGGCTTAATGAAGTTATTTGTTTGCAACCAGTTGCTTGTATCACTCTTGATTGTTTATGTTGCCTTTTTACACTTCACAGCAACATTCTCACTCTCATCAGTAATAAGAACTGGGAGAACCTGACTATGAAGTTGACTCATATGATCTCTAGGATACAGAAATTATATTAATTATGCCTGATAATCCTCATTATACCTGTCTCAGCCTTCTGGGAAAGAAAACTCTTGTTTTAGTTGGTCTTTTCTTAAGCAGTGGGAATTTCCCAAGTAATGTTATTTAAATACCATTTCTAAATATCTATGCTAGTTCCCAAGACTGCCATTTGTTCTGAGGGTACAAACAGCACAGTACATGCATTTCTCTGGATCAAAGTAAAGAAATGCCTAAAGGTTTAGTTTACTGGCATTACCTAGGTGGTTCTGATTCTCCAGTTTCCTTGGAGACTTGTACCTGCAGTAGGTAGATTGCCTGGTAGACCACAGGATGTGGAAATACAAAGTGCAAAGTGATGTTATTGCCATGCAACAGCTGTCCTTGTTACTTTTATTTGCGGACAGTGCGCAGGCAGAGATTTAGGGGGCAAAGTGTTCAGCCACACACCTCCTTCCTAATTCACTCACAGCACAGCCAGTAACAACAGAGCACTGAGATTCCACTAGCCAACAGATCTTATTCAGAAAAAGAAGGGGTGTGTCCCAGCAAAAAATAAAGCCTTCATAAAATTATTTTATTTGGATCCTTGCCTACAAAATCTTTAAAATAGTTGATATTCCCAGATGCCCCTTTGGTCACTAACATAATATCCAATCTCATTTAAAGTTGTTCTCACTAGGAGAATGTTTTTTGTCCCAGACCACAGAGGACCATTTCATAGCCTAATAACCTCATCCTTCTTTCCTTTTTTTTAGCATTTTGGTTAACATTTGGTCCTAAAATAATTCCTTTCCTATTAAGTGCTTTTTAAATATTTATCCATGTGACCTTTTTTCCAGTTAACCAAATATGACTGATTTACTACTTAATCTTACCAATTAAAATAAATTCTGTGCATCCCTACTCTTTTTTTTATTGCTCCCTCAATCCTCTCTGATACACTTATTTTTATTCAGGACATACGTTCCTAAAATGTAGTGGACTCTTGTGAATGGTATTATACCTTCTGTATTCAGAAACGACTTTTGCCATCCTTCCCACTGAATACGTTATCCTTGCTTATGCAATTTACAGCTACAATACCCTTTTGGATGTTATACTGTGTTCCTAAAGCATTTCTCACTTTCTGTCCACTCTCACCTCTTGACTTCTTTAAAATTACTGTTTCCCCAATTCCTCCATTCCTCTGAATGTATTTTCCCTTATATTCATAGGCCTTTTTAATGAATGACCTGTTATTTCTTTTCTCCTGTTCATTTTTCAAATCTCCCTGGATCCATTCATCTTATTTTGTATCTTCAATATTTGCAAAAATTACTTTAATATTATCTGTGCTCATCTAGGGGTTCCATTAGACAAAAATAGCTATGATCAACAAAGAACAAAACCCAAACCAACCAACCAACCAAAAAAATCAAGTTATAAAATTTAACACAATGAAAAATCCTGATTATGTTCTCTTTGATGAAGTTTACAAGTTTGCAAAGCTTGTGCCTCAAAAATCAGTAGGATGTTTCCTCTCACTACAGACAGGAACATTGATATTCAAGAAGCAAATCCTCTGTGAAAATGGTGAAACAGAGGTATTTTCCTGATGAATGCTTTCTGATTAGGGAGTGGTTTTGTGAGCATGCAGCTCTTGTTAATCTTCTTGGGACACTTCTTAAGCTAAAAGCAGTATGGTCGGACAGTTGATATGTCAATTACATTCATATTGAGAGATTCTAGCTTCTGGATATTTCCAACATATTCAAAACTAAGGAACAGTTCAGAAGTCTTTGTTAAAAAGGTTTGGAGAAAAGATCACATTGCATGCAGCAGCTGTTTGCGTGGATTACCTAGTCTAGCCATTCTGTCAAGGCTAAAAAAAATACTGTCTGAACTGCAGGGAGAAAACAAGTCACTGAAATATCAGTTGAAGTAAGGGCATGTTACAAGCAGCATGGCTGGACTTCCTCTGTCAAGCTCCAGCTTGGACAAGAAAGTGGGACAATTCTAAACAAAGACCTTGTTTGGCTGTCCCATTTAGAGGTATTTTTGGACTGATCAAGCTGAAATGGCTATTTCCTAGCTCTGTTGTGGAGCCTTCAGACATGTGTTGCTTTTCACTATATATTTATGATCAAATAGAACAACTACCCTTGTATTTGTTACATTTTTAGAGCTTCATTTTTTTACAATGGTAGGACCTGGCTTGGCTTTACTTGTCTCTCTGTGACCTTCCTTCTTCCTTCTTCCTTCTTCCTTCTTCCTTCTTCCTTCTTCCTTCTTCCTTCTTCCTTCTTCCTTCTCCTCCTCCTCCTCCTCCTCTCCCCTCCCCTCCTCTGCCCTCCCTTCCCCTTCCTTTCCCTCCCCTCCCCCTTTCCGTTTTTTTTTCAGTTCCATATGAAATTATACATTTCACTGGTTTCAAACCCTCTTTACTGAGATAGTAGAGAGTACGTGGCTCCTTGGAGTCAGTCAAGGCTACTTCTAAACTGGCTGGAGGAAAGAAAAAGAAAACAAGATTTGCTCCTTCCATCAGAACATGACTGCATGATGCACTGACAGGACACATACGGTTGATGTAACTCTATGGGTGTCATGATGTGGAGATAATTAGTCCTGACCCTCCCCCCCCGCCCCCAAATGGGAGCAGTCATATCAGATCAACATTTTATTTGGAGGGAGGAGAAGGCATGGAATCACTTGTCTTTTGCAAGGTTTAGTAAAGAAAATTCCATGGCTATTTTCTACAAGCTGCCTTCTGAAGCTGAATCATCTGCAGAGCCCTAAAAAACTTACTGAAGAGGCTGCAGTCCCAGAAGCAGCAGCAAGGAAACTGCTTTGTGCCTTGTGCAGGAACAGGAGCCAAGGACTCCAGTCTTCTTTCTCTATGTATGAGAAAGAGTGATTTATACTGCCTTTCTCACGGGTGCAGTTAATATATGCAAGGGTTTGTCAAGTTTAGACCAGCTCTTAAGCTTTCTGGATTTGCAGTCTGCTGGAGATTTCCCAGTGGACATTCAAACCCTCCAGAAAAATATCCATTAGTGGGTTTTCAAGTCACCTAACAGGAGACATATTTTTCATATCTGCCTTTTGTTGACCCCTCCCTCCATCCCAAGAGTCCAGAGGCAACAGTATGAAAATGACTGGATACAGAAAAACAAGTTTATTCCCACACTGATTGTATCTGATTCTAGGTACTGGCACAATATTGTCACACTGAGAAAATGTCACATGTCTAAAAAAAAAAAAATCTTCAGGCATTGATGAGTTGGTTGCAAAAAATCAGTTATTTTCTTGAGGTGCATTTTTATCAACTTTTTTCCTGGGGATTTTGGGGCACAGATCAGGACACCTATAGATTTCCCTCTTACTGTTCATTACAAGATAACATAACTCTAAATTTGGCTGGTGACTTACCTGCCCCTGAGGGGCTGCAGTTATAACACAGTTAATTATTCACCTTCCAGCCATGGAAAGATTCCATGTAGCTGTTGGTATTGGTCTGGCTTTTCTTCACCCGACCACACCTACTGAACATCAAGGAACTTTGAGGGGGAAGGGGTTGAGGTTTTGGGTTTTTTTTTTCTTTTTTTTTTTCCTAATTGGCCAGGTGAGATCCTCATCTGTATGTGACTCAATAGCTTGACTATGAACTCAAGTTTCATGACTGTGGAGAAATCTCACTGAACTTTCACTTACCTCCCTGAACTTATGCTCCCTCTCTCTTTTAAAAGAAACCAAACAAAACAAAACATATTTTGCAGTGGATGTGGCTACCATTCCCTGATCTAATCTGGTCTGCAGTTCACATTTTGAGTAAGAGACATATGCAATGTTAAGCTCCTCTCAACAGGACTTATCTTCTAGGTCTGTAAAGTCATGCATTACCACTCCTGTTGTCCCACTCTCCCACTTCCCGAGTAGCTGGCCACTTAACAACTCACCAAGTCATTAGTAGGACCTTCACATTCCCGTGTTTTAATTTAATTTGCATTATACAGCTTCTTTGGGCTTCCAATAGCACCACATCAGTCCCAGCACAGGTAACAATTTCCCTACATGCACATGTGCTTGTATTCATGAGCTCTGCACTGTTTTGTTCTTCCTATTTCTGTCCTTGTCAGTTGCGTCTGCTTTCACTCAGTGCTTAACTCTTTCCCCATCGGCAGCACACCTAATGATCATTTAATGGCAAGTACAGAAACAGTCCTGGGAGCAGAGGTCAGAATCCGCAACATCTTCCTAGGCCCTAGGCTGCAGAAACATGCTTTCTCTTGTGCTCTACCTCCTTGGCTGTCATGTCTTAGACCCTTTCTGAGTCTGCTTAGTGACAACAGTTTTTCAAAGCCAACCATTTCTGTCAAAGTGATTTGTGCTTTAAATCAAACAGCTAAGGTATTGTGCAAATACGGTTGCCATCACCAGCCCTTTGAGAAGTGGAATGAAAACACCTGTCTGAGACAAAGAGTTTTGCGAAAGATGATTGCAATGTGAATAGGGGTGTCCTAGTTCTACTGTCTCTGGCTGGTAGAACTGACCTCAGCACAGAATCCTCTGTAAACCCCATTGCTGGTAGTTTGGCTTTCCCCTGATCCTTATGGGCTGTTTGATGTGTCTCCTTGATGTGGCGCAGGGGGACAGGCACATACAAACTTCGTATCTCTTGCCTGGGCTGTGTCTGGCCCCCATGTCTCAGCTGTGCCTGTTCACTGGAACAAAACCTGTCTGGGCTGTATTTCCACATGGGACATAAGCTGAGCATAAAGAAGGAAGCTTAAAGTGTTTGTTGGATTAGGACAGTAGCGTACTGAGATTTAAAGAGAGCAATAGTGTACTGAGATTTAAACAGAGTAGGAACTGAGATGAAGACTGACTGTATAAGAATATTAGATACTTCCCTGGGAGTCATATTCAAGCCCTGACTCTCAGATCAAGAAGAGAGGATTTAAAAATCAGTCTTCTGTATTCATATCACAGACTACGGGAGAATTAACTATATTAAGGTAATTAACCACACCAGCCAGCCAGAAAGTCTTGCTTCTGGCTGCCTTTTGTGCCAGGACTAGTCCATTTGTGTGCTCTGAATGTACCTGTATGCTGGATCCTGCATAAAGGATCATAAAGAAGGGAGAACATTTTTAATGATATATTGAAACAGGTAGCTCAGGCATATCACAAGTTTTACAGCTGAGCATAGCCCCACTAGTGTTTGATTAAGCACCTGCCCTTGGATTTTGAAGATTTGAGAGCCTAACTTGGTGAGAAGGTATCAAAGTATTTATTCCTTTAAAAATTGATTACTTGAAGTCAGATTTTCAAAGGTATTTTGATGCCCGAAGAAAGCAATGGGCCTTTCATGATTGTCAATTGGGATAAATTATTTGAAAACCCTAACATTGTCTGAATCACCTAAAATGGCTAGTGGTCACAGAGTATTTTTGTATTGGTAGATTATTTGTTAAATAGTGGTTCTGAATGCTGTTAATTCCACAAGAGTGCATGTAGTATTCTCTTTACACAGGGCCAACATATGGCTTTTCCTCAGTTTTGTTAGGTTTATTTATTGCTACTATCTTCTGTTTATAACCATCTAAGCTGACTGTTAAATACTTATGGGCACTTTACTATAGAACCCTTGTAGAATCATGCTTTCTCAAGACACTATAAAACACTACCTGGCAGCTTGCTACTCTAGTAACACAGAGTATAATAAACAAAGATGGAGAATCATAAATTGATTCCCTAAAAATTTGTCCAGAGAACTTAATATCCAAGTTGCCAGAAAATATGTTCACACTTAGCTTCAGTGTCATTGCATTTTCCATTTCGCATATATAGATAGATATTTTTCTAAACAAATAGAAATGTACATATGGAACATATGGTCTGCTAGGAAATATGAATATAAATATAAATGACTGTCTATGTCTTCATCATTATTACATTTTCATTGGAAGGTTCAAACTCCAGAAAAAAAGCACATATAAGATACATAAGGAAAATTAAAACTTTCTGCTCCAACTGAACTTCAGCTCTGAATAATTCTAGGCCACATATTTTCATCAGCTGGATCAGGCTGAGAATCTGATTTATCAAAATACTTCAGTTCTTGACTGTCTTTCACTTTGTGACTGATTCTATTGACTCCTAAGGAGCTACTCACAGCTGTGAATTAGTATATACATGTACATATCTGTATATGTTTATATATACACACATAGTAAATGTATATACAATATGTACATATTTAAACATATTCATTTCATTATATGCACTATTAAACATCAACATGCGTTAATGTATTTGCAGAATTTAAGCCTTAGAAAGTAAAGGAAATTAATAGTTTGTTTCGAAAGGAGGATTGTTACTTTTTAGAAGTTAGAAGACAGATTCCAAAACATTTCAGATGAATGGTGAAGGTTTACAATGAACGTTTCTTGTACAGCACAGTTATTTTTCACTGCAAGTACTGAATAGGGACCTCATTAAATTTGCCCAATGATTCTCAGTTTTCTAAGTCACCGTGAGACACAATTGTTGATAGATAGATTTTACTGTTTAATATGTTTGTGGCCACAGTAGAAGATCATGAGTATAAAGGTTTTTAAATCTAGACAGAAAGCTCATGTAACAATGGAATTTGTGTTACCAGATATGCATAGAGCTGCTGTTATTTGTTGTTCTACATTTTGCCCAATGTAACAACTTCTGTCATAGTGCCGGTAAGAAGTGAATCAGTTAATGATGGTATAAGAAGGTGACTGGGAGAATTAGCAATTTGTTTCATCTTGTTTTTACACTAATTATTAAGTGCTTATTGGCTTATAAGAGTGCTATATTTCACTGCATTTTTCGAATTCAAAGTGTTTAGGACTAGGTTGTGCTCAGTGCACAACAAGAATAAACACTATTCTCACTTAGAGCAGGTATCTTTCTCAACTTTTCCTAATCAGTCCCATGTCAAGAGAGTCCATAAATGATTTAGGTGATCATACAGAGTTTCTGACTCATCCACCAGCTGACCTGTGCAAAGATTTTAATCTCAAGAACTGGAATACTCGTCCTTGGTTCAAGACCTCTGTCAAACAAGTAGGAGTGGTTTCCCCAGGGCCTGTCCAGAGTGCACTGATTAATAAAAATTAAAACCAAACTCTGCTTGCTTCAAGGTAGCGAGTGGAGAACCTGCACAATGCCACTGCCTGGTCAATGCAAGATATCTTCCTTTACAGATAAATGTAACAGTAACTACTGAGTAACAAATTCATCTTCTGGCACAGACTTCTTTCCTTTAATTGCCTCCCCACATAGGCTAAATAAGAGTTGTGCCTTTTATTCTCTGTTTTCTTCTTATGATTAATGACAGGTTTCCTATGAATTGTTTGTCAGAGATCTCCCTTTCAGTCAAGAAATGAGTTCTCCACCACAGGCATCCCTCTGCAGTGACTCAGTCTTAGCCTTTAGCTGTTATTATTGAGGACTACTACAAAAAGTAGTAATAACAATACAGTGATAATAACAGGACCGATAATAATGATAATAACAGTAGAATTGTAGTAACAACAATTAAAAATTGCAATAAGTAATAAAACACCAGCTTTAGAATAGTATTATTGCCAAAACCCCCATATTTTCTAGAAAAAAGAAAATTAATTGGAGTTGTGAAAAGAATAGAAAAGAATTTGCATTTGCTGAAAATGACAATTTATCGAATTCAGCTTATCTGGAAAGAGAAATGATCTGATACAAAACTTAGAGAGACTCTTTCAAAGCACAAGTGGGAACTTTCATGTATCTTTACACTGAATATTAATAAACTCTGAGTTAAATCTTAATACATGTTTCCCCTGCAAATGTGTTATGCTATTCCTTTCAATGATTGTTTGAGGTGGATGGGGAAAAATTTTAGATTAGATAGGCTAGCTAAATTAGAGATATCACGAAATAATAATCAAAAATAATCTTTCTTGACTTATGAATAGTCAATTAGTCAAACAGTTAATACTGTATTGCAGTCAGGATGTGGAGGTTGTAAACATACATAAGGAACCAAACATAATTAATCTGGTAAGCCATGAAGATGTGCTGACACATAGTTTAGGCAATGCAAACCTGTCTGGGACCTTCTGTGCTTACTTGGATGGGTAACACATCCTGAGTCAATGATGCAATGATTTCAAAAGGTCTGTCAGTTATCCAGGGCATGACAAATGGTGTCTGGGGAGCACTGCATCCCAGTGACCACAGCTAGTGTAAGAAGCTGGTTGGAAGACAGCAGCACTCAGAGAGGCTAAAAATTACACTGCATACTAAACCTGTCCCAATGGTACCAGAGACAAAGGAAGGACAAAAATGTCTTAGATTTATTACTACTGCTGTCTCACTCTTCTCAGATATTTCACACATAGTCCAAAGTTACAACAAGTTTAACAGAGCCCAGAATCACTATGAAGATATAAAATCAACTAAGATCTTAAAGGCTCCAGTACATTATGTGAAATATCCTCACCAAAACCTGATGCAAGTTTCTCAAAACTTATCTGTATGCATCACTTTTCTTCTGCCTTTTTCTCTTCAACATTGTCAATGAGCAAAGAGTGCAGTGTGGAAAAGCAAAAAGTCACTGAAAAAAAAAGTCATTGAAAAATTAAAAAAGGAATACAGTGTTAGCTTAAAAAGTTTGGGCACTGTGTGTACACAAAATATGTTTCAGCCTCAATAATCCTGTCCTCTCCACCAACCTCCTCCCCAACCTCTTATCTTTATTTCTTACACTTTCACAAGTTGTATTTCTGCCTACAACAATTTTCTTGTTTTTAACCACAATATATATTTGCTGAAGCCTGGACAATCCCGGTACACTTGAACATGATAAACACAGCATTTCACGATGCTCTCTGTGCTTGGATACAGAGAACGTGATATCTCCTGAAAAGTCAGTTTCACTAAACTAAACCATGTGGGATACTAAAAAACCCCTTAGATGCCAGGGCCCTCAGAAATGTAGGTCATACTAAAAGCTTTCACTTCTCCTTGTTATTGGTGGAAAGTGCTCTCCTTGGAAAACACCGGCTTTGTCCTTCTGCTGAGTAAAAAGATATAAACCAGAAATATGGTAGCAAACACATTACTCTTCTGTAGGGAATTTGGCTTCTCTATGCATCTACAAGGCAACTGTGAATCAGGCATATATTATTAGTTTGTAAAAGATTTATCATGTTTTTATCTGATGTGTTCTCAACAGTGATTTCACGGAGACAGTTTTTGTTTTGCCATGTTTTAGTTTACTGGGGCTTAACTTGAACATATTCTTTCTAGTCTCTTGAGTTTCATTTTGGTTATTGTGTTTGGTCAAAGTGAAGTCAGCCAAAACCTGCTAGATTTGCCTGATGTGAAATGGAACCAGTGAGAAACCTCTGACCTCTGCATAATTTCAGGAAGAAAAGCTGGGCAAAGCAGTGTTTGCAGTTTAGTGCAGACTGGTGCTCCTTGGCAAGCTGGCTGGGTGACAGTGCAGCCAGACACCATGCACCTTCATTGCACTGAAAAAAGAGCTTTTTTCCTTAAGCAGCACACAGAGCACAATGCAATTTAAAATCTTTTGTTACACATAATCTTCATTGCATGTTGTGCGCTTTTGTTTCTTTTCTTACTGTTCTGCAAATGCATGACAATGCTGCTTTTCAAGGCCAAAGCTGTTAATAAGAGCTGACTTTTTCCTCCTAAAATGAGCCTTGACAGGTGAAAAATTCCCCTGTACTTCATTTCGTAAAGCAAGGATGGGCACACAACTGTTTGTAGATGAATCTTAGCATCATTAGTGGGGAATAATAATAAATGCAGAGCCAACGCATGTTATTGCATCAGTATACTCATACCAGCATTAGCATTAGCATAAATACCCTATATTTTACAGATTTAAGCACTGGGAATGCAGCCGCATGCAAAAAGTGAAGAGAAACTGGAATAGGGTCCAGAATATTTATTTGTCTTTATTTTTTTTTTAGAAAAGTGAAAACTTGCAGTATTTCAATTAATTGTTCCCAGAGAATGTTCCTAAACAAATGCTAGGTTTTCAAATCAGTAGTTTAAATGCATAAGAATGGGAAAATAAATGAGATCATATGAGGTGTATGTCCACATAAGACACAGTCCCTATTAAATACAGCATTTGAAGAAGGGACACATTTGGATAGATGGTGCTTAACTGAAGCTGGAGGTTTCCTGAATGTGAATTTCTTTTCATTCCTCCTTTGTCCTGGTCCTTCTTCAGGCTGTCATCCTTTGGGGATTTCTTTCTGTCTCTGAGGTGGTTGGACCAAGCATAAGAGAAAAAGATCTACTTCTGCAAGAAGCCCTCACACAAAAGGATGCTTCTTATTCCTGCAATTTAATAGCAAGCAGTTATTCCTAATACACTGTATATCAAAAAGTTTTGATAACTGTTTACAAGTTATGTGTTTTTGTGATTGTTGAAAAGGAAGCTGGCCATGGCCTTCATAAGAAAAGAACCCTTTCTGCCTGTTGAATCCACTTAAACCTGAGACTGAAGGCAACCAAGTCCAATAATCCCTGTTATGTATTATTTTAATTGAAAGAAGATCAAGCCTTAGGTACAGGATACATTTTTTAAGACGATCAATCTAATTTCAGATACCCACCCCTTCCCTTTCAAAATCCCTTACAAGGACTTTCATGCATCTGTATTTTGACTAGAAGGCAGTAGCTATTCAGGAGTACAGCAGTAATACAGCACTCAATAGTTTAAACACCAAGTCAAATCAAATAATGCATATCCAGGCAAAATTTCTGCTTCTAGACTTTTCTGGAGGACCTAAATGAAGATCCATAGCTAAACTTATGAAAATACCAGTGACAGTGTACAAGGCAGTTTTGCAAAACTTGGTAAAATGCATAATTTCAAGATGAAATATCATAACATTTTTTGAAAATCCCCAAACTCTAGCTTGTCTGGAGCCAAAGTTTTCTATATAGCTGAAATAGCACAGCAGTAAAAGCAGAGCCATTCCAGTCCTACAGATGCTAGATTTGAGGGCTCAGGCTTTGAGGAAAAGGTCAGGTTAGGGGACCACTTGCAGTTTCTCAGACCAACTCCAGCCAAACACAGAACAACTTGATTGCTCCGAGCCTACAAAGTTGATCACAAACAATAAAAATTACTATAAGAGCTGGATTCTGGTATCACTCGGTGTGTGCTTGGGGCTTTCTAAACATATAACCTCACACAGACCTAGACCAGAGGCACTCATAATCAAGGATCTACGATGAGACATAGTAAGGGAAAATTAAGCACCAATTAATGAAAAGGCAGGGGCAGCATCTTGAGCCTGTCAGTTTACTGGGAAAGTGGTATGTTTGCAGCTTAACACCTGTATTTTTCTCCCTGTTTAAAATAGCCTATTCTGGTACACAGCAGAAATGCCTTTGTTTCTGCTTTCCTTCTAAAAAAGAAGGTAGGATGTTTCTATTTTGGCAGTTTTTCAAAACTATTTTCAAGTTTATTTTCAAAAATATAAAAGTGAAAGAATTTGGAAAAGAGAAAGGAAACTGTCACCTTGTTGCCAGTGTGCTCCTGGGGGGACACTTAATGAAGGCAAACAAGGATTTCCAAAATTGTATGTTGTGCAGCCTTTGAGCCCACTGTGTTAAAAGTGCCTTGGCATTGAGAACTGTAGGATGAGTTTTAATCTTTATCTGGAAAAAAGTACAGATAAGAACAGTACTAATGCATGCTTTCAAGGTAGAATGGTTCCTACACTTTTGTGACATATTTGTTCCTGGAGGTCTGCCTGAAGACAGAGCCTCTTTTGGACTACCAATAGAGGTATCTATTAATACTAATAGCTGTAGGGTACAACCTACAGCTATTCCAAAGAAACAATTTATGCTTTCAAAGATATCGACCCCAATTCTGTTTCCTTGGAAACATAAGAAGTTGTTAGTAGTATTCTGTATTTACAATTCTTATCTTCATCACAGTTTCTTTGCCAAACAAAATACAGACTCGCAGAGCAATAGAGTCAGTATCGGATGATAAATCCTTATTTGAGAAACATTTAACATATTGCTTTTTTTCAGATTTCTTTTTTTTTGTTTATTTGGCTTTGTTGTTTTTTGGTTTCTTTATTTTTGTAGTGTTTTTTTCCCCTGAGATCATCACAAAATGAAAATGTATCCTTTCAATTTGGAAAAAAAAGGTCACCCAAGGCTCATGTGGAAAGGTTTTTGTGATATGTTTTAATTAGTGCTTTTATGACAATGACTTAAAGAATTGTAAGTATTCCTCACTCTAAAAAAAATTATTTGTAGAATTAATACTTTTTTTTCCCGGAGTGAGCTGGTAGGACATAAGAAAACATAAGCAACATGCTTTAAAGGCTTGTAGGCAAACTTCCTCATGCTGACATATATATTTCACTGTAAATCCTTGAAAGACTAGTTGATTTAGCTGTGTGTATAAGAAATGTCTAGAGTATCTCAGTACACATGCTAGGTGGAGAAAGGAAACCCAGACTACAGACAAGAAACAAGAAAAATACCAAAGTTCAGGCGTTGAGCCACAAGTCAGAAGGTTAGATTTTAAGCACTACCTAACCTAATGGGCCTTGATCATGGATGGAAGCTCTGGCTACTTTTCTAAAGCAACTAAAAAGTGACATAGGAAAATAGAAGATGACAGGAATCTCACCACACAAAAGAATTAGAGGAATCTGTTTTCATTGCTTAGGAGCACTACATCAACAGTGTGTAGGTTTTGATATAAGGGTTGATGACATACCAACATACCTACACAAATGGCAGGGAGGTATAAAGGCACTTAACAAAATGTTCTTCTGGTGGCCAAAATATTCTAATGAGGCAATCAAAACCTCCTGGTAATGGTGAAAATGTATCAAAGCCAACTTTGTGGGATACTGTGTCTTGGCAAAGAACTTACAATGATTTTGCAGGGATGAATTAGACATGTGATTAACTGCAGTTCATGATTATTTCATACAATCAAAGTGGTACATATGACAATGATTTTTGCAGATAAGACAATAGAAAGTACACATATTGCATATGATTTTGCAGAAGGAAATTATATGGGATTGTGACAATCATTTGGGTCTCAATTTTTCTTTGATGGGGAATATAAGATTTTCCCCAAAGGTCCCTGTCAGTTTAGTTTATTGCTTAGTACCACATATTAACAAAACTCACATTAAGGCATTAGGAGATAAATACAGGTAAATATATACTGCAAAATTTCTCTTATTGAAAGGCCATGCATCACTAGATTGAAAATATTATCAGAGCAATTTTTATATTACAGTGGTGCTTTAGTTTTATGTGATATGACTGGATGTATCTAAAAATATCCCAACAGAACTATAGCCAACTCTAGGAAACTCACCAAGTAAGAAATTCACAAAATAAACTTCTCAGGAATAAGCAAAACATTAATATTTTATTGACCTGTTATTACTAAATAAACAATCTCTTTTCTTATTTGCAACTTCGTCAAAGCCAATTTATGGTCCAATTCAGTGTCTAATGAGACTATTAAGCAGAAATACTGACATCAAAAGCATCATGCAGGAATAAATGCTATGACCAGCAAAAAAAATTTTTAAGAAACTTTTGAATATTCAGGTTAGAACAAAACACATAGACACGGACTATTCTGCAAAGCTCATAATAAATCAGTCTTGCATGTCAGAACCTTCAGCATCCATCACAATCCAATTAAACAGTCACATCCTTCTGGAGCACAAAGCACCAATTTGGAATAATAGTTTCTGAGGGTGAAGCATTCTTTTTCAGGAACTTGGTACTGAACTCTGTACTGGAAGTGATCAATCTGAACTCAAACTGACAGTGTTTAGATCAAACCATAACCTATTCCAGGAACATGTTCCATCCAAGGAAGGATGTCTGTGAATAAATTCCATCAAATTAAAGACTGCAAAACATAATTGTTCATGCATGACTGTATGCATTACTTAAAAATGAAGGCTATCAGCAGCTAATAAGTGCCTGGAAGATTGAAAGCATTCAAACTGAGATAAATTATTTTCAAGTATTCTTTGATTTAAATGCCCATTGTAATTAAATTAATTTTGAAATTGTTATAATTAAATATTTCTCATACTCTACTTTGAAAAGATACTTCATATTGTTACTATTAATTTTCTTCTTAAAAACAACCAAAACTCATTTCCCATTAGACCAGCCCAGAATTACACCCCAAGCCTCAAGTGAAAGCTGTTTGGTGAGTGATGTGGTAAGGAAACACGTGGACCTCAGCCCTCAACAGCCATCAGACAGGTTTGAAGCCAAACAGTCCTTGCAAAGAAGAGCACCTTACTTGGTCTTTGATTTTCTTTCCTCCTGCAGAATTTGGGCTCCACACCCCCATTAATCACCTCTGGCTAGCTGTTTCTTTGGTGCAGAATCTCCTTCCTTATGGCTTGGACTTCCTGAAATCACACTTTGTTTCTACTGCTTTAGATTACACAGTGACTGCTTGTAAGTCAGTGTGGAATGAAGCTGTTATTAGAAAGAGATGCTCTTTTTAATTGTATTGCTCCAGCAAGTGACTAAAAGCAGACATTTAAATGTGCAACAGATGAATGAATGTGTCTTGGGATAAATATCTTATGAACTGGAAATCATCATCCTGTCCTTTCCAAACAACATTTCTATCTGCTTATGTGGTGAACTCCTGTGGTTTGTGGGCAGCTGATTTGGTAGGCGTTACAAAAAGTTCACAGAGTTAGCATTTAATCTTCATTGCCTCACAGCCTTTATACAGATGTTCATTCTTACATTTTGCATGGATATATGACCAATGTACATGAAGCATTTAAGACCAAATGTCTCTATAAATATTAGGTAACGAAGATTACATTTTGAAAACAGCTGACACCTTGCAAATGTTGAATGGAATTTTAACACAGACTTGCAAAGATCACCATGAGCTCAAAGTCCATAGAAGGCAAATGCTTTGATATTTTATATTCCTGTATTCTGGAATCTCAGAGTTACTTTATTTTTAAAAATATTACGGTTTTGTGGATTTTCTTTCAAATTAACTAGTTGAAGTTGCAGGTCTCCATACGCCTTTGACATGGTATTTCTGTTGTTTATATATGTCTAGATCTTATTGCAAATTTGCTGATGTATATGGACAAATTGCTTAACATAGAATTTTCAAGGCTTTTAGATAGTTATAACACAAAGCAGTCAAAAGCTTCAAAGCCAGTTTAGGGTCTAACTCCTGTTAGATACTGAGCCCCAGTAGGCTGCACATACATTTTTAGGTATGTGCCATTCACTCTGACTCAGCTTGCCTGTGTGCTTGGGGACACCAGGGTTAGCCAGTATGTGGAGACACTAGCAACACAGGGCTGGAAGTCACATAAATGCTCAGTTCAGTTCACTGCCTTGGCAGACAGCTTCCTCATATACTTCCATAAATTGTGATATTCAGTTCCTCATTACCAGTGAAACTTTTTCAGGTGCCCAAAGGGAATGAGGAGAAAGTAGCATTAAGCACAGACTCCTATTAATCTAAACTGCATTAATAAGAGACTATTGTATAAATATCAAGTAGTAAAATGATATTATAATGATTCCAGTTTTCAAAATAAATGAGAGAACTCACTAGCTAGCTTTACATCTGGCCTACAAAATATACTTTGAGCTGTTTCACATGTTCTTTAATTAATAAAATTTTGGATCTTATCTCTTTGTTAGAGTGATTCATACTTAATACTTTGAATCAATTCTGAGAAATTAATGCTTCGCTAATACTCTGTTGTGAGACAAGGTATCAACCACAGTTGCGTCATTCTGATGCTGAAGCCAATCTCATGACATTTGTATGAAAAACTTCTGTTCTTTGTTAGTACAGTAGCTCAAACAGTTCAGTACACTCCAGTTTTCATTTGACATAACATTAGTGACTCATTTGTTTTTTCAATTTCAAGTCTGTTTTTCAGGAACTCATTAATTGTATTCTTCTTACCTAGTAATTTGGTATCTCTAAATTTCCTTTGTCTTTCTAGGCAGTGGTTGTTACATTTCAACATGAATGTCCAATGTTATGTTGGAATGAAACCCACCATTTACCAACCTGCTTGAAATAGGGGCAGACAAGAAGGCTAAGCAGTGTTTTATTTCGATGCCTCCAAAGGGGTTCGTTGGAACAGCATTTTGACTACAGGTCCATGAAATTATTAACACGTAGAATCTGTAATAGCACTGAAGGCAGCCTAGGCAGTCAAAAATATGATGAAAAGAAGATGTAAGTTTCTAAGCTTCAGAGGTTTTTCTGGTTTGGTCTTCATCGTGACAGCATGAAGGCACTTCTCTGGGGAGAACAGAGGAAGGAAGAGACACATCAACACAAATGCAACGAAAACAGGGGTTACCTCATGGGCATAGAAGGCTCAGAAGGAATCAGAAAACATGCTCTGAGGTTGACAAGGATGTGTAGTTTTGGATTAAGCACATCAAAAGTACTAAACAGAGTCAATAGGAGTTTATGGCAATCCATACAGAAGGCTTTGACTTATAAATTGGGCTTTAATGATCCAGGCTTCCTACGAGTATGTCATCCAAAAAAGGAAGGTCAAACTACCCTGATAAACAGTTCTGCCAAGTTGGCAGGAACTGATGAGGAGAAGGCTGAGGTACTCAAACTTTTTGCCTCAGTCTTGAACGGTAACCTCTTTTCCCACACCTCTCAAGTGGGCAGACCACAAGACAGGGACTGGGAGGATTAACTGCTTCCCTCTGTAGTTGAATATCAGGTTCATGACCACCTGAGGAATCTGAGCATGCATAGGTCTATGGGACTCAATGAGGTGCATCCCAGAGTCTTGAGAGAATTGGCTTATGTAGTTGCCAAGCCACTCTTCATAATATTTGAAAAGTCATGGCAATCAGGTGAAGACACAGGTAACTGGGAAAAAGAAAACATTTGTATTCAATAATGACATAAACGAAAGGACCAATTGCACCCTCAGGAAATTTGCAGATGACACCAAGCTGAGTGGTGCAGTTGACACACCTGAAGGATCAGATGCCATCCAGAGGGACCTGAACAAGCTGGAGAAGTTGGCTCATGGAAATCTCCTGAGGTTTAACAAGTCCAAGTACAAGGTGCTGCACTTGGGTCAGGGCAACCCTGTTAACAACGCAGGTTGGGGGGTGAGCAGATCAAGAGCAGCCCTGCCAAGAAGGACTTGGGGGTGCAGGTGGATGAGAGGCTGGACACGACCCAGCAATGTGCACTCACAGCTCAGTAAGCCAATTGTATTCTGGGCTGCATAAAAACCAGCGTGTCTAGGGAGGTGATTCTGCCCCGCTGCTCTACCCTCATGAGACCCACCTGGAATACAGTTTCCAGCTCTGGGGTCCCCAGCACAGGAAGGACATGGATCAGTTGGACTGAGACAAAAGGAGGGGCATGAAGATGATCAGAGGAGGGATGGAGCACATCTCCTATGAGGAAAATCTGAGAGAATTGGGATTGTTCAACCAGAAAAAGAGTAGGCTTCAGAGTGACCTTGCGGTATCTGAAGGGAGCCTAAAAGATAGATGGAGAGAGACTAATTGCAAAAACATGCACTGATAGGACATATAGTGCTGGAAATGGCTTTAAGCTGAAGGAGAGTAGGTTTAGATTAAACATTAAGAAGAAATTCTTTACTGTGAGGCGGTGAAGCACTGGAACAGGCTGTCCAGAAAGCTGTGGATGCCCCAGTCCAGAAGTGTTCAAGCCAGGTTGCATGGGGCTTTGAACAATCTGGTCCAATGAGAGGTTCCCTGCTTGAACCTGAGAGTGAAACTGGATGATCTTTAAGGTCCCTTCCAATCCAATCCATTTTACAATTCTATGAGAGTCAGAAGTTCCAGATGTTAACAATAGCAGTGTGCTAGATAATGCAATGTATTTCACCTTGATCCCTCTAAAGACCAGAAAGTGCCAGTCCCCTGTGTGGGATATTTATTTTGCTTTGGTTAGATGTTGCTATTATTTGACTTTTTCCATGGGAGTCTTAGAAGGTGTGATACTAGTATTTATACTATCATTCAGGGTGGACTGTTAATTTTGTTCCAATTGACACAAAGGTTCAATAATTCAGAGATTATTTTGAAAAAACTGAAATGGAAAATCTCAGAACAAGTTGAGAAAATTTTCCAGACATGGAACCCATAAACCTGGGAACTTAAATGCACTTTCTGTGCTTTCTCTGGCATTGTCTGAAGCATAGCACCAAGTCTATTTTATATTTTACAGTTCATTCAAAATATACCCTAAAGCAAGTAATAAAATGGAATGCATTTAGGGCTACATTTTGAAAACTCATCTCTCTGATTTGTACCTGTAAATTACAAAACCAAGTTGTTGTAGTAACAGCAATGTTCTACTAAAGTAAGTTATGTCACAAACATGTTTCCTATGAGTGTTTGCCTACTACACTGTGCTGACATGTCAAAATCGTAGATCAGCAAATAGCATGCATGGCAGGGACTTTCTCTTTTGCTGATTCCTGTCAGGAGCAAATGTCTTTTTTCGACATTTGCCCATCTGCCTGCACCTGCAAATCAGAGACATCTGGAATCCAGAGATCTGGGTGTTTGGTCCAAAGTCCATTGGAGTCAATGACATCTAACCATTGACTTTTACAGGCATCACAGATCAAAACAGAGGTGACCTAAACAGCAAGAGCAAGCCACTTCAGGAGCAGTATGGCAGCCAGCAAGGGTGCAAGCTTCAAAACATTCCCAAACACCAGGACGTGGATGCAGCAGTCCTGGGCAATGAACCTGACCCATCCACCTTGTGCTCTTGAGAGCAATACCGAGGCACAGTTCAGTGATCCAGAGACTGTTTCCAATAGGCAGTCTTCATGCAGCTGAACTGTTTTGGAGGCAAAGGCATAGTCTTGAGCCACTTGGTGCCAGTTGGCTTTAATACCTGGAAGACTCCTGGGCACAAGTGTAGATGGAACAGCTGTGAATCAAGAAGTGACTCTCGCAGAAAGTATTATAAGGTGGATTTGAATAGTAGATAAAGAGACCTTTGTGAGGGACCACTCTGCTCACCTCCACTGGCGGTTGCTCATTGTGGAGCAGCCTGGTCTAGGCCTACCTGCCCTGGGTATGAGGCAGCTCTGCTGAAGTGTCCTGGGTGGTGGATGGGGTAACCCCATGGGCTGACACCATCAGAGACTTTGATCAGCTTTACAAGGTAAAGCCAGTGCTACCGTACACTGTGAGCTCTGCAAGTGCTTTTGGAGAACAATGGGTCTCATATGACAAATGTTGGAACTTCATCCCCTAGATGGGGTTTAGAGAGTTCAATGCTTCAAACTGAGAAGGTAAGATCTGGCTAGGCTTGGCCGGAATACAGGGAGCTCAATTAAATGTTGAAGGCAAATATTTCACAATTCCTCCTATTTAGCTAGGACACCTAATTTTTTTGACAAATTCATTACATCATTAGGATATGAACCTAAAATAAAAACATATTCCTTGGTGAGTGGTTGGTTATGGGTAGAAAACCACCTGACTGACATTTGTCATGTTTATTTTGGAGAGTGGTTCAAGAGCACCTTGCCAGATAGTGGTCCTGGCTGGCAGTCAGCAGTACCAGTGCCAAAAGCTATTTTTTCTTTCTTTTTCTTCTTCTTTTTAGTATTTTTTTTAATGTAAAGAAAACTTGGCAACAATTGGAGAAAGACAACACAATAAATTGCCTTTTAAATTCAAAAGATCGATCCTATATATTGCTTTATTGAGCAATGATACACTGAGTATTTTGACAAGGAAATATGATGAGAGGAATTCATAGTGCTGTTGGGAATAAAAAGTTGTGGCTGTCTGCACTGCAACAAGTGGTACAAATATGTTTCCAGTAATTCCATGGCTGTATAAATTGTAATGTAATCACAGAGTTTTTAGATTGTCACAGGTCTATGAACTATCATCTGTGGATTCATTTAAAGCAATTGCCTTTCTCTAGTAAAGGCAAAATCTTCTGAAATAACCATCAAGCACATATGTCCACTGGAGTCTGCAGCAAATTAAGAGATTAGTGGGTTGTGATTTCATAGGTGACCATGTTAGTATAGGCATCGAACTAAAGTTTTGACATTTGTACCTGACATTGGATCCCTTTGTCTCCTCATTGCCATGAAAAGGTGATGAGTGGTGACAATTCAAAATCACCCCCGTGTCTTCTAAAAAAGTGGAAAAGTAGATGGGACATCAATAGCAACTACTATGTGGATACCAAATGTTATATAGCATCCCCAGCTTTTCATAGAGCTTTTGTCTTTCCACAACCAGTACCTACTTGTTAATTACTTAAAACCTTCTATCTTATGCAGTTGTTTTGTGAGCACTATATGAGCTGCCAATGTGCTAATGAAGTGTACAAATAGGAGGGACAGCAATTTAACCAAAGCTAGGACTAAGGGTTCAGGTTGATGCTACATTGCTGTAGCATAATCTACCACTTTATGCAGGCAAAACCCCGATTTGCTAGGCTGTGCTGGTGTGATTGCCCCTTGCCTTACACACAGATGTAACAGAACACTTCTTCACAGTTGGTCTTAAAGTTGCTCTTCTTAAAGCTGCTCTTCAGTATAGCTTCTTATTTAAAAGAAGAAGTTGACCTGATGCTAACTTGTTGTACCACTGTGAACATGAAGTTTCTCCATCTCTGAAGTAACTATGAGTGCTGAGGGCTTTGTTGAGACGATAAAATTAAAAGTGAGAGTTGCTCAGAAAGAGAAAACTGCACATCGTCTCAGGAAAGAGCCTTTGGACATCTGTGGGATGATCTCTCCAATCTAGCAGTGTTATCTGCTTTAGTCAGGAAAGGTAAAACAAGGTCATCCCTCTCTGCTACCCTTGCTTTCCTCTCTTCCCTCCCTTACCCACAAACAGAGGAGCTTTTGCCAGCTTTAAGTTAGTAAAATGGAAATTATGATCTGGAAAGCAGATAACTGAATTTGACCTATTGTTCCCTTAAATGCTAAAATCAGACCTTGAGTATTTCATTTAGTTTTCTAAGCTATGTTTGCTTTATATAGATTTTGCAGTGTGGCTTCAGGGTTCTTTACACATGTACCTGACATTATTTAGTTGACTGATATAAAAAGAGAGGGAAACATTGTTTTTGTGGTGGCTGTCTGACAGGTACATACAGGTACAAGCTGCTGTAACCTTCAATAAGCACAGCATAACCAGTCAGATCCTCAGTCTTTGCCTTGTCTGTGAGGGATGTCATTTAATGATTACAGGAGAGATAGCTTTTAATTATGCTGTCCCTTCTAAGACAATAAAGTACTGGGTATATATTTCAAGGAGGAACTCATGTAACAGGAAATGGAAGGCAGAACTAAGGGTCACCCATCCTCTCTCCCTGCCTTGCATTAGGCAGGAAGTCCATTGGTTCAGTAACCCAAATGCTGCCAGCAGACTCCTAACAAATTCTGCAATATGGATTTCACTGGATTACCAAGTCAATAGCAAACCATTAATTACCAAGAGTTTGTTTTCATAGACATGAAGCACATGGGTGTCTACTGCCTACACTGCCCTACATATCTCAAAAGCCACAAAGACAAATATGCAATGAATAGGTCAGACAAGAGGTCAGAGAACAGCAGGTTACTGTAAAATTACCTTGAATGACACTGTGATCCAAAGATTATGGCAAATGCATATGTTTGTCATGAGTAGAGGTTAAAGACCTGGACGAAGGGCCAGAATGTGTAAAAGAGGCAAACTTGGATAAAATCAATGGAGTGGGAGCTAGTACTAGCTCTGGGTTTGATCTAAGAGCAAAATGTTTCTCCTCTCCAGAGCAGTAACTCTGGAGAGGAATGTACAGGTAGCAAGAAGACTTCTGTGGGGTCATGGGAGACAGAGGAAGGAGTTTGTCACACCAGCCAGATGGAAACACCTGGCTGGAGACATATATAAGTTGTGATTTACTCAGACACAAGTTGTTGGGCTTAAAACAGGGTAACTGAGGGAAAGTTAATGGCCTGTGACATACAGGAGATGAATCTAGATGATCTAATGCTCCCCTGTGGCCCACAAGCACTATGAGAGAAAAAAGTGGAAAATTTCACATTTCTGTATAAACTTTTTGTCTGGAAGAATATCAGGTTTTTTTATTAATCATAATAATCATCATATTTAGCACTTACGATGTTCTGAGTGTCTTTTAAGAAGCTTTAAATATGAACTCTAAAAAATGTGTGTGCGTCTCTGGAAGTACCCAAGTTAGGAATTAACTGAGACATTAAGTTTTATGTCCAACACTTAGTTCTCTTGCAAAGGTCTCTTCATGACCTCAAAGTAGATCAGACCTCTGTATTGCATCTTATCCAGATGAGATATGGTGCCTCCAGTATGCAGTTGTAATGAGTGCTATAAGACATCAGTTGAGCAGTGAATCACTGACATAGCTCCTCAAATCAAAGATGAACAGCTCTATATGATATAGACTTCCTGCATTTCATGCAGTTCACATAGGCTGGGGGTTGGAATTATTACCTACACATATTTTTCTGGCCTTCCCCAAGAATACAAGTTGCACGCTGAGGTGGCAATTAGAGAGGTGAACTTGTGTGCAAACCAGAGAATTAGTAAGGACTGAATTGTAAACTTACTTTTAAAATTTATTTTATAAAGAAGTATAAGCACAAAACTTATCAGAGAAAATTTGAAGATCAAATTATGTTGCCTGAGATTTCTCCTTTGTGAACAGACCACACAAACCTTCGAGTTATACTCCATACTGAATCCTCAGTATTAGCGAAACAGGTGTTGAGGAGCATTTTTAATTGGACCAATATACTATGAACAGTTTCAGTAAAAGAGTGGAAAACACCTGCCTTTTCCTCTTGATATCAACAATACTCTGTAGGCAGTGAGTTGAAACATATATGTCAACCTGCACCTTTGTAGTTGTGACATAAGATACCAGCCACTGGAAATATAAGAAAAATATCTGCATTTCTGAATGTAAAGGTTAAATGGTCTGCATCTAGGAACAAAGTCCTGGGACATTTTGCCTATTACGCAGAAGCATGATGGAAAAAACTTAAAGTTACCACAAGAAATGCTTGCTAAAGAATTATTTGTTAGAAATAGGTCTTACATATCTTCTTTATTGTGCCAAATCTAATGCTGCAATTATTGGCTTGCTCTTAGTAGGGTGGGAATTCTGCTACTTTTAGCTAGTTGCATATTGTAAAATATTACTAAATATAGTTCTTACACAATTCTTCAAGTATGAGGAGAAAAGAAACTAACCCAAACAAATACAATCTTGTGCTGCACATTTGTAGAAACCTTATAAAGACACTTGGCCAAAGGACTGCACTATCATGTTAATTGATTGATGTGAAAATGACTATTTTAGCTACATAATCACTTAACAGGTCATTTTTCTTGAATGCTGTGTGTTGGAAAAGCAAATATGTGTCAGAAAAATGAGTTATATGTCCCTGACAGGCAACAAGCAGAAGTGAATGTTGAGTATCTGTTTATTGTATTCTATGTTTGCTTGATCTGGTTTTTTATATTGAAGCATACTGAACAGGACTATATTGAGCTTTTCTACTCCTAAGTCACTATTTTAAATAGTTTTGAAGATTCTCTCTCTCTTTTGAATCTGTCTGGCTGAAATTGTTCAGTGGTCTTGTAAGGGTAAAGATGCCAAACTCTGAGTATTCCTTTCAAGGTGATTCCTGACAGGATTTATCATTTATCATTCACACTGAGATCAGAGGTGATGCATACAACTGACTGGGGACTTCAGAAAGGCTGCAGTGGGGAGCTGCAGGATTTGTGGTAGTGGCAGGAGGTACACAGGATATGGAAAAATTACCAAAATGGACCTTCATCTGGGACTGCTTCACAGACCTGCAGAGCTCAGGGCAGTCAGTGACCAGCACCAATGAGACACATGCACAAGGAGAACTCCTAGGGCTGGTCCATTTCCAGCTCACTCCTGGCTGCCCAGAAGAGAAGGATGGGTTTTGAGGAGGACAGTTCATTTACGTCAAGGTTTTGCAATGGTTTGAGTGCAAGTGATTAGTGATGTTCTTGATCAAGACTGAAGTAAATTAAAGTAACTAAATTAAGTAGAAAGAAATCATTAAATATCAGACAAGTCTTACTGATCCTGTATTGGTGCATCAAATTTAGCAGAATGCATACTCATTTGTGCAGAGACCTCTTCAAAGGGCAGGCAACAGCTCAACAAAAATTCAGTTCTGGATCATGAAAGTGTGAAGTCTAGTATTCCCAGACTACCAAGAAGCTACTGCAGCTGTTCAGGACCTTTAGGTTGAAGTCACCTAGGATGCAATTCTGCATCTCTACAGGTAGCTGGACACAAATTACATAAATAATGAATTAGGCTGTTGCAAGGAAAAAGTCATTAATATCCCAGCACAACATGAAGAAAAAGTTGCCTTACAGTGGAGGAGAAAAACGTACAGCATCGTCAAGAACAGAAGTCAACACAGGTATGAAAAATACAATTTAAGGTTTAACTCAAAACAGCAGTAAACTGCTTTGTTGCTTACTAGTGACACAGGAGTGCTGAGAACTAATGGGAACACTGATGAACAGGTTCAAAAAGTCAGAATTTAATTAAAGAAATATATGGCATAATTAGAACTCTAAGAGATAAAAAACACAATAATGTTAATCATTCTGGGCTGTCTTCTTTTCAGAGTTGACCATATTGAAAGTAAAATTTTCATATAGTTTTCTGGAAGAGAACCCAATGTTAGCAAATTGTGAGGGTCACTAGTCTTTGCTTAGATAGCAACACAGTGATTTACAGTATTTTAGATAGTATTTTAGAGTCTGATAGAAAAAAGTATGGGTACATTTTACTTTTTCAAATAACCTGATTCTTAGCTTACTTCTAATGAAGATAGTTGGACTAAATTTCAGTATCTGCTTGGTGTGTGGTCTCCCACACTATTTCTTCAGGCCTATTTTATTGCCCAATGTTTGCATTAATAGCATCGTTCCAATTTGTCTTGGCAAACATTCCTTACATTATTTGTTCCTACAAATTTAAAACACGTTTCATTACTATTCTGTAGGTCAGGTCCTCAGGACTAAATACATCATCAAATTCCATCTTTACTTCTCTTCTGAAGTGCCTAGTATTGGGTCTTGTCCTGCTCTTCACTGAAATCGTATAATGGTTTCTGCAGACTTCAATAGACTATAAGTCATACCTACAGGATGCAACCAATGATAATTTTTCTTCTACTGCATACAGAAGATTAAAGTAACATTCGCTTTCAACTGGTATAACAATATTTTCTTAGTATTCTGAGAAAAGACCAAAGCTATCAGATATGGCATGAGGCACAATTTGCAGGTGGTATTTTAGGATTTTTGTCTTCTATAAATATAAGCATAACATCATTATTTTTCTTGTCACTTCGTAATTATTATTAACTTGGTTTCATGTCTCTCATATAACTCTATTCAGGAAAACTAGTTCAATGCTTTCTTTTCTGTTTTATTTACAAGTAGTAGGAATGAGAGGATGTATTATTGGTGAGATGAAAAAAGTGTTGTAATATTTGTGTCCAACAAACTGCTTTTAGACAGGAGGTGTTACTGTCTGGATGGTAGTGAGTATTTTTCCTCTGTTGTGGTGTTGTAGCAGAAACTGAGTGGTCCCAGAAAAACTTGGTTACAAAATGCCGTATGAATTCATGAAGGGGATTAGGATTGCCCACATCCTGTCTGTATATACAGAAAAAGCTGTTGTAGGGCTGCTGTCCTCCATTTGAACAGATACTCCAAAAAAGGTTGTTTCTGGGCTTCTTCTTCATAACCACTATGGTTTCAGAACTGAAATCCTTCTTTTCTTCCTTTAAAATGCAAGTTGCTGTTGTGAAAATAACCCCAGAAGTAGTACCCAAAGAAGTAGTACCCAAAATACACACTGGAGGAAGGAAATAGAAGGAAAAAGCTATTAAATGAATGGCTTTGGCCAAAACCAGATGTGGTTTCAAATAATTTTCTGTAAACTACAGAAGAAAATTTTAAAAATTTTGTAATTCTTTGTAATAGTTTCTATGTGCAAGTATGACACTCTTCTCTGGCCTGGCTTTGAAGTCTGTTCACTCTTACCTGAGATAAATTTTTACTTGTCTGACCGTAGTAAAAGAGGCTATTTATGGTTACAACACAAAATAACTGTCCAGCATTTGGGGCACATCTTTTACACTGGTGCTTACAGACCAAATTCACTGCTAATGAGACCAAGTGCAACCTATTTCAAACAGTTGTGTCTTCTTGGCTGCAATGAAAGCATTTTAAAAAATATTTGATCTTGCATAGTTTTCATTCCAATCTTGAAATGAAATAACAAAACATTTATTTTCACTCTTCTAAGGACATGAAGAGTGTATAAGTTGCATGAACTTTGTATCATGAATTCAGTTGCAGTTCTTACCTCTAAATATGAATAAGATATTAATGAATATAGATTTCTCCAGTAGAATAGTTATGTATGATGGCCTTGTTGTTTTACTGTGTACAGATTTTCTATGGTTTTAAAAGTATTCATTTTTTTTTCTGGTAGTAATATTTTTAAATAATTTTATACCCTTTTTGGTAACAAGTACTGTCATTCGTCTTTTTCTTGGTTCAAAATGCAGATAATACAATAATAGATCTATTGTGAAGTTCCAACATCCTTATTTTGTTTGCTAAGCTGTTATACCTCAAACCAAACAATTTCAAAAGAAAAAAAAGTCCAAGTAGGGTAACATATAACTTTATTTAAATTATTCAAAATAAGTCTTTGGAAAGCTTCACCCCAGACATTCTCCATCTAAACAGAGAACTAGGAAAATAGAAAAGGGGAAAAAAAAAGTGAAGTGCCTATCCAGGGCTCTCCTGTTCTTAATTTTGGTTGAAACCATGCATACCCCTTTGAAGTACTGGCTCTAGTAATACACACCTTATCCCTCTCTGTGCCAGCCATATGAACCTATTTACATTGTAAGATTCAGCCAGAGGCCAGGAAAGAGATATGTACAGTAATTCCAAACACAGTCTTTAAGGAAGTGCCTCAAAGATTTTCATAAAAGTCAGTGACACCTATCAAATGGTATTAGAAACATGTAAGCAGGCATGGCCGTGATTACCTCAAACTGACATGATAGTACCTGTGTCAAAGAAATTGCACTTTATTGAATTGTCTTTAAAAATTTATATAAAGTAACAAAGTCAGCAAAGTAGTTTAAACTTCCACAAAAACAGATGTCTAAGAGTGACTGTGCTTTGAAATATAAATGAAGTCAAGGGTCTTCTGTTGCTTTTGAGTAAGACAAGCTGACTGAAAAGCAAAACAGTTTAAATGAAAAACATTGTTTTTCTGTTGTGGTACTTTTAGCCATAACTATCTATCAGTCTGTCTTTCTGTCTGTCTGCCTATCTAATAAAAGTAATCTGTGCTCTTAAAGGTAAAGAAACAAGACTGAAAATGCACTCCAAAGACATCTTTTAGTACTTTGGAATACCAGGGGTTATTATTTTCCATCTCTGGATCCCTCTTCAGTACAGGGTACCACATACCCTTATAAGGAAACACAAAAATTTCAGCAAAACTTACTGAGTACCATGTACCATCAACACACATTGTAGGTATGATGCTAAATATTTTGGAGATTACTTCAGCTACCTAATTATGAAGAATGACAGTCTGGTGTATGTCATAAATCTACAGTAAATCATAAATCTGACATAAGTTATCATAGTAGAAGGGGAACTGAGATAAAGTCATACACAGACATGTGTATGCTGAAGTCATTCAGCAGTAACAGCTTTGGATCACCACAGAACATACGCATCTGCTTGACTTTAAGCACTGAAACCATCTACATTCTTCAAGGGAAATATGTGCTTAGGGGACTTTTTGCTTATATCATCAAACCTTTGGAAAAACTGTTTTTCAGAATTTTCCAGGACTGAATTTTCTGATAGGTTTTTTTTTGTTTTTCACATTATACAATATTGACAGCATTTGTCACTCTGTCACTGTCAACAACTGATTGGGCATAGATCCCTGGATACTCATACTGCAGTGCTTCTCTGTCATGATCTCAGTCTCAGTCTGTGTACAAGCATGTGTTGAACACATTAAAATGAATCATCAAAAGGCACCAGGTGCATGGAGTGAACAGAGACATATAAAAAAGCAAGGAAGTCATAAGTAAGTGCTATCATGCCTTGTTTTCCATGAAACAAAGAAGGGAATGCTGCACCATTCCATATTTATTATGGTTAAAGGTTTATTCAGCTCCCACAGTAATCCAGACCGTTTCTGGTCCAAAGTACATGGGTTCCATATACTAAGATGGGGGAGATGGTGGAACTAACTTTAAAAGTGCTAAATATTCATCAAATTGTTTTGCTGTGAGCTATGTCCACATGCACTTTGTAACCCTTTCTCAGATGCCAGAATTATTTAATAGTGTTTCTACCTACACTATAATGTCTCCAATTAACATGACAGTTTTTGCTCTGAAGCTTGACCTCTGGTGTTAGGTGATATTTGGCTTTCCCCACATTGCGGACATAACCCAAATTCTGGCACTGCTGAATGTTCACATGGACATACATTTGTTAGACTTCAAATTCCAACCGGAAGTATCTCTTGTTTTTGCTCTGCATACATTGCTGGATATTAGAGAGGTGTACAAGGGTCTTATGTCCTTCTCTGAGTCTCTATCTCTGTTCACCTCTGGATTCAATCAGGGAGGTGGTTGTGGTGTGACAGGATGTTCTGTGAATTCTCCCCCGTTCTGGCCAGATTTCTGTCCTTTCATCCTCTGGTAGCTCACCTCCTCTAATGCTGATGTTCCACGTAGAAGCCAATGAAATTCAGCAGCCAAGCTCATAGGGAAAAATCTGTTCCACCAGGCTCTGTGCTAACCCCCCTGACTGGGACATAAGTTCTATTCTTTATGCCAGAAGCCCTGGAAGTGGTTTTCAAGTGCTTTCTTACCAATTTTTCTGTTTAATACCTCTAGTATTACTAAGATGTCTCAAATGGCTTATCAAAGTAAAAATTAGAAGTGCAAGACTAATTACTTTCTTAACCTTTTCTCCAAGTAAATACTAAAGCGTCTGGCAGCGAACAGCAGTTTGACATTTCATTTGCATTACACTGATATGCAAATCTGCTAAAAGTAACCAAAGAAAATGTGTTAACATCAAAAACGTTCTAGCATTACTGCTGGAAGGTTAGGTCATATCAATTCACTTTGCTGGAGGCATAGTGAAATTTTCCTTATCTGCATACTGAACAGTGGTTCTGAGAATTCAGTTGAAAAAATACTGTTCTTAGTATTATTACCATAAATTTCTCCTGTTACCATTATTACTGTTAATGCAGTATGTTGTCATTGACAGCTGATACCATGGGTGCACCTTCCAAGCTCAGAATATCAATTCCAGAATACAGAAGTGGCCAACACATTTCTGGAAATGCCCTCAAAGTCCCCCCTTTACACACACACCACAAAGGAACTGTGTTGGTATACTCCAGTCTGAGATCAGCTGCATGATGGGCAACAAATACCAGCTGGACAATTCATATGTCAGCCACTCTTAGCAAGAGCTTTTCTGGAGTCCTGTCTGTATCATTCCTTCCTTTCTTTCCAGCTTTATGCTTCCAGGTCTTGCTGAAATGTTGTCAGTGTCATTAATTCACTGTGAAATGCTTTAAAAAAGTGAACCAAATTTTGCTCTCACAAAATGATACCTGGAATCACAAAAGTTAGAAGTCTTGCCTTTCTGCTGGCAGGCAGCTTCTAAGATCCCAGCCCTTGTGCAGGAAGGGCAGTGATCTTCGTCCTGCTGTGGTGATAGCATGGCCAGCTGCTTGCCAGCCTGACAAACTATGTGTGCCTCATGCAACTGAGGGATTTGGTAGTCCTGCCTTGTGTATCCACACCTCCAGTGCAATACTCAGAGAGGGTAACCAATAGCCTTAGGAATAAGGCACTAGCTGAAAATATAAGGTTTCACTTTACCACTACAAAGGGCTGACAATAATCCTACGTGCATCACTAACCGTATTTTTGACACTTCAATTTTTTTTATGTCCCTACTGGCAGACAGCTATTGTTCTGATCCTCCTCCTTTGCCATGACTTGCACAAGATCATCCCACCCAGTGTGGGGAGCAGGTCCCAAGTGTGACAGATCCAGACCTTGGTCGCATTGCTTCTCAGAAAGAATCAGCCAAATTCAGAGCTCTGCTTGCTCCATGCACATTAACAGGCAGGGGCTGAACTGAGACATCCAGATACAGATGTGACCATGTCACAAATAGCCCTACAAAATAGCAGTATATTCTGACTCCAAGACCTGAAAATGGGAGGATGCCAAGGAAAAAACCTTCTTCTGCTGTCATCTGTAGAGTTGTATTGTATTTTGTGTGGTGCATCTTTGTATCTGGGGCTTGAGGGGACAACATCTGTAATCTGATGAAAGAAGAAGAATAATAGACTGCAGTTGTAATGGACCATTGTTGCACAGAAGTCTTTCCCCCAGATCTGAACCATTTTTTTTTAAAGCCTAAGTGAGTCTGCAATTGTAAAAATTAGCTCATTAAAAAGCGGCTTCAAAATCAGACAGGGAACTGCACAAACCTGTGGCTGCTAGACACTTTCTCTGCATGATCCCATTAGTTGGCAGGCAGGGTTGAAGCAAGCTTCTTACAGCCCAGTATTGAACAAACAAAGAGACAGATTCTGGTTGCACTAGGGTGCATTCGGAAAGAGAGAATGTGTAAAAGCAATATGCTTTGACAAATTTCGTTTAAACAAGTTTTGATGGAAACTTGTGGCATTCATGTAGGTAGCAGAAACACGAGTGCTGTATTCAGACATACACCTCTCATTACATTTCTGTTTCTATCACTTCATTGTTTCTCAGACAAAGCATTAGCATTTCTTTCATTTCCGTAATAAGAAAATATGATATTTATTACTAAGAGATAGAGACTAGAGACAGAAGGTGGAGACCTTTCACCCAGGGGGACAAGTGAGTGTGTAAGCATTACTTAATGTGGAACCATGACTCACACAATGTCTTTTTAACAGCTTTCTGTGTTTAATTTCCTTTTCTTTAACCAGTAGCCTAACAAAGTAGCACTCAGACTGTGGTTTATGGACCACCAGTGGTTTGTGGGGCTCTCCAAGTTGGTCTGGGGAGTTAGATATTTTGGGAACTACACAATACCTAACTGATCTCAGGGAAGGGAACTGAGTGCTCCAGAAGTTGATTTCTTTCTTACTGTATGAATGGTTTCCAGAGCAAAAAAAGCTGGAAGACCACTGGTTAGGGAGCCCTTTAATTTTTGTTGGATTTAGGACACTTTTACAATCCTAATGTCTACAGCAGTCAGAAAGGTTTAGGCCTTTGCATGGGAAGACAAAACAGCTGTAGATGATGCAGAACATCACGACCAAAGAGCTGCAGAGGGTGCTGGAAGCCAGGCAAATTTTATCCACCTGACATTTTTAGGAGATTTTGGGCAGTTGGATCTCATTACTTAGGCCAGATTTAATCTTGGCTTCTTGCCTCCCAGCTCCTGCAAGGTCCAAACATTCTCAAGGGAGAGCTTCCCTGGGTTTCTTCTCGCCTGATGCTTATGAGATTTTTTTGGCAGGTTGCAGGTAGCAGGTGATGGAGCAGATGGATCTGGAGATCTCCAAGCCCACATGGTGTATCTCTCACAGAGAGACTGTGTGGTGGCATGTGTCTGTTAAGGACATCCTGTCCGGTGCCTGCATGGGGCTCAGGAGCCGTGAATGCCAGCCCTGTGCAACTGAGAGGACACTTGACACTCTTCTTGTGACCTTCATGGACATGGGGGGCAACTTGAACTTGGGTTGCACGTGTGGATCCACCTAGCACCTGGCAGTGGCATTTTGGGGTGAGCTTCAAAGGAAAGGATGCCACCTACTGAAATGCCACCCACGATTCCCACAGCACCCAACCTCTCCTTGGAGATCCTCTCCAGTACTTGTTGACCTAGCCTAACGCTGCCATGGCTTATGAGATCCAGTGAGCTCATTGCCTGAAAGGGGGAATGGCTGCTGGCCAGGTAGGAAAAATGTAATACTTAGTGCACGTGCTTCAGTCTTCAAAAATGCAACAGTTTCCAGAGGGTAGAGAGGATAGGGGAAAATTAGACCTTGCACCAGAAGCAAGAAGGAGGACAATATAACTAGTGTACAGGGAAAGAACACTTCCAGTAAGGGTCATTTAACCTGTTCCTATCAATGAAGTCTGTCCTGGGAAACTTCCATTGCACTATAATGGGCTTGATTAGAATTGTTATAATCAAACAAGTGCATTTGGCTGAGCAGTGGGAAAGGAGAAGGCTACCATTTGAGGGTCAGCTGCATTGCCCATGCTTGTCTCATTCTATCAAATGGTATCTGATAGGATGCTGGGCTTTAATTTTCTGCAGGTACAATTCCAGTGGTTTGCCAGGCTCAGAATCAATTTGGGGATGCCCAGTTCTAAGCATTAGTCGCAAATGATCGCATACAAGTGCAAGTACATCTGAGGTATGTGGGTTTTATACAGGCTTATTTGAAAAGAAATATTAAAATACAGAAATATGTTCTGGTTAAATTATGAGGTCATAGAAACCTGTTATGTACAGTCTAAACCCTTTTCCTGTCTCTAAAAGCTAGATTGACTTCCATGGCGTCAGTTTGGACCCTAATGGCTTCAGTGAGATTAAATTTAAACCTCACATACTAATGTCAGGTCTTGCAGTATTCCTGGGAGCCTTATAACTACACAAAATTGCTAGAGTCTGGTGTGATCCTCTCTTGCATCCTCACTCTTGGTTTCTCTCTCACCTCAGAGATATTTGGGGAATGCAGGAGGCCAGAGGGAAGAAGAAATGGGAGCTGCAGGAGGCTACCATAAAGGGGCTTAGTCTTTTTGAGAAGAAATATTCCAACAATTATTACATAACAAGACAAGAAGACTAGGGCTTCTTTCTCCTTTTAGCCAAGTCTTAACTGTGAAATTGTTTTTAGAGCCACAGGTCCTATCTATATTACTGGTATATCTTACCTGGAAAAATTTTACAGAAATATCAATTCTACAAAACAGATTTTTTTAATAACATCTAATAAATTCTTCAGAATTTTTTTCTTCAAAGTGATAAAAAATTGCTCTCTGTGAGAAATTAAAAGACCTCAAGAGCAAGAACTAAGAGCCAACATTAGAAAGGAAAAAAAAAGGTATCAAAACAGTCAGTTCTAAAAAGAACATTCCTCAAAAATGGAATGGTAATTTTGATATTTCTCCTAACTCGGTGCAGAGAAATTCCAAAACTTGCAATGATTTTAGAGAAAAACTGGGCTAAAAAAAAAGACAACCAGGCCCCAGGGACTAAGAAAGTTCCAGTTTTCTTTCCATACAATATTTACTATACTTGCACTAGTACCAATGCCATGGATGCCTTCAGAATTTTAATTGCTAACAGTAAGCCATTTTAATACAGAGATCGCTTTAAAAAAGATGTAACACCACATGAAAGCAAGTGTGTGCTGCATTACAATCAAGAGATTAGAAGATAACTAGCCAAGGAAACCTAGTCCGATTTGACTTCTAGGGTGAGAACTAGTATTTTTTTGCCAGATTTCAAACAATTTTATTAGTTACTAAAACAATACACCGCTAAGCCACCAAAATGGTATTTTTGGAGTGAAATGAACATGCAGTAAAATTTGACACTTCCAAAGTACTGTTTGTAATCACTTGAGAGAGAATTTTTTTGCTTCTTTTATTTTTTTTAAACCTTCTTGTGAAGTGAAAGGAATGTGCAAACCAGTATGGGCTAGTAAAGCATATGACACAAAGTTTGGCTCTACTGAAGTCATAATTGGATGAGACTATGATCCACCCACAGAAATAACACAAATCCTTTAACAAGAGACTTAAGAACAGATAAGTAAAGCCAACATAGCAACAAACTTCCCCTGAAAACACACCTTATCTCAGGAAGTGAAAACTATTCACTGCCTAAATTTCAATTAACTTTGTCATGCTTTTCAGAACCAGAACAGTTCAAGCTTGATTCACGTTATGATGACAGATAATTGCTTTTACAGGTCTGATTTGGTGGAACTGTGGAAAATGGCTTGCCAGACTGTATTACATGAGTGAAAAACATTAAATAGACAGCTAACATGTCTCATCTCTTCCTCTACTCTTCTCTCTCTTTTTTTCCTATCTTTTGTAACCTCCCATAGAGGTTTATGTGTGTGTCTTTGTGTCTGTGTCAGTAAAAGCCCAAACATTAGATCACAAGTTCTTGTTTATATAAGCTTTAATTTACCCTTCAGGCAGAAATTTAGAGATTTCCAAACACACAGATGCTTGCCACTATCCAAATTCAATTTGAAATGCTCTGTACAACATCTCCTTTAACTTAGCTAACCTTGTATTGTTCAAATACTTCATAATGTGTTTTGATTGCCAAATATCATTACTAACTTTGCCATTGTTAACAAAGTTAATTGAAACACAAATAAATGGAATTCCATAAAATGTCAAATAATCTGAAAAAATTTGTATTCATTTTATTAGACACACAAATCTGATTTTACAAATAATTATTATGCAAAGTCATTATGGAAAAGCTATCAAAGAAAACAAAAGAAAATTTTGCTACCTGGTATGATCTAGGCCCTGGAAAAGACCCTAGAGGTGTTATAGGAATGAGCCATCATCTGCAAGAGTCTCGGGAACATAACTCATTCACACAGAGCAAAACCCAAGGAAGGGAAGCAGAAACCCATGGAGACAAAGCAAGGTTTACTTAGAGAATTGCCAAAGAATGCCTCAAGGGAAGATTTGGAAGTCTCTGGAAGACAGAGGGAGAAGGGCCAAACATAGCATGCTCTGGGGAATGTAAAGTTTTCAGAGCATGACATGCTGCAGTTTCTTTTGATGGGTACACTGTGGAGGCAGCAGTTCTGCAATCCAGAAATTAAAATAAGAGAGTTGGGAAGAGAGAACCAGGGTTGCTAACCCTCAGAAAAACTCATGCTGAAAATAACACAGAGGAGTCTTCAAGTTGTCACTCTTTATGAATAAATTGCAAGGGAATACACAAAGTAATACAGAAAGAAAATATAACTGAGTCACAGACATCATTAATCTCCATTCACCCCCCCCCCCCCCCCCCCCCCCCGAAGTTGCTGGAAAGTAATGCTGCTTTTAACTGTGGGGGTTTGTTTTTGTTTTTGTTTTTTTTTTTTGATACAAGATAGTTTAGAAAGTGATGCATATAACCCTCCTAAAAATCATGAAAATCCAACTCTGTAGCAATTAATTATCTGACAGATTCTGTGCTGAATCAGGAAGTGGTGTTCTGCATGGACATTCTTCTGCACGAGGTCCTCCTGTTCCTGCTTCTCCCTAGTCCTCCTGTGTCTCCCAGAATAGGGATGTGGTCCCCAGTCTGCAATTTCCACCTTACAGAATGGACATGCACAAACTCTCTGTAACAATTAGTTGATCCAATTTTACTGTTTATAATTTCTCTCCAATGTATTTGTTGCTGCAGAGTAAATTTGTGGGAAAAGTTACACCAGTCTGTGATTCTACTGTGTCCTCTACCAGAGATGATGTTGTTTACATCTCAATGAGAGACAGACAGGATGTGTTGTGTACATGTGCAAGATGCAGTAGGTGTGTGTATGTGTGCATGGGATGATATCACAAACAGCTGAAATGCAGCAAGTTTACTTCCTAATTTAGCCAATAACAACTTCCTCATCTACCTATATGCATCTAATATGTATTGAAGATATGTTGTTCATGCCCACAGGATATCCATATATTGTACTTTACTGGCACAATATAAATCTATTGCAGAAATTGTTGCATAGCTTGAAAAATGTAAGCACAATGAGTTCTCCAAGATTCGTGGCAACATATGTCTATGTATCTTGTTCAGAGTTGTGCCTGAAACATGTTAATGTGCATGTACAAGTAACAGAATGTAAAGGGGGTTTTGTTTTAGGCATGTTTTACCCCTGGATTTATATGGGCATGAGGTAACACCTACTTTTTTTTTTTTCTTCAAAGAGCTAATCCACATGCATAATTGAAACAAGTCCTTATTTTGCTCACTATAAATATGTACCATATGTATCTCTTATAAATGCTACATTTTGTAGCGTGGTGGGATTTGCTAGTACCTCTGAGTTATGTCAACCTTCATCCAAAAGGAAATAAAAATTAAGAACATTGTGTAGTAGCATATGATGTGCCCTAGACATAGTCACAGGCAAGTCTATAAGTACAGTAAACACCCACATTATCACCCTATTGATTTATTTTGTTTAATACGGTGGCTTGATTGCTGTAAACAGGAATCATGCCACTAAAACAACAAACAAAATTGATTGTACTGAAGCAAACACATTGTAATTTCCACTGGCTTTTAGGCTTGCTTTGGTATACACTCACAGGGGTGAGTCATGGGGTTATGATTAGCTGTTCTTTTTACAGGAGAATAAAGATGTGAAAATGTTATGAATGCACTGTGCATCCTTAAAAATTAACTATTGAGCTGTTCACAGTTTGAAGACATTTTAAAAGAACTAATCATGTGACAGTGCCTTGTTTTTAGCTAAATAAACACTCTGGAACTTCCTCCAGAACTCTTCTGATACAATACAAGTTAACTCTTTCAAAAAATACAGGCACACCACAGAAAAAGGTGGTACTACTTCGGGTATTATCTTATGTCTTTGAAAAATGCTCTTAAAGGATGTCAGATATTCACCAGGTCCAAGTGACCCAATAAAAAGCCTTTACGCCCGTGTTCACCAGCAGAAAATCCTGTATGTAGTCCAAGAGACATAAAACAAACTGGAGAAAAAGCAGAACACTGCTTCAAAGCTTTCTGAGATGTTTATCTTCTTATTTGTGCATCTGCTAAAAAGTCTCTGTTTTCACTTAATATATTAAAAAATACAACAAAAAAATAGAAAAGTGACTTGTGAACCAATTACTAACAAGTAAAAGTATAACAGATGCAAACAAAGAACTGCAGTATTTTTCACCATATGTTTCAAATCAATCTTATTCCTTCATCAGTTGGAAACAAAGCATAATGTGGTTCTAACGGTAACTAACCTTGATCTATCAAACCAAAGAAAAACTAGCAGTACTTTGACAAGCCACTTGTTCTATTTATCATAAATAGTTAATAGGATTAATTAAGATTCACTGTTTATTTAGAATTGCATTATCTAATTATTCCCATTTCAGCTCCTTTTCTAATTGCCCTCTGGTGTTCAAATTCCTTTATTGCTCATTTACTAATTTCTGCTCTATTCAGGTGGCATTATTGTTAACTGCCTCAAATCTGGAGTTTCAGGTACAGAGGTGTGGAGTCGAACAGGGCGGTGATGGGGAGAAGGACCTGGGAAAGGGGTGGTGCTGGACTGCAGCTGCCTCCACCTCACATGCTGCAGATGGTGTAGAGCACTGGGAAGTGCCAACACTGTGACTACAGTCCCTGATGTCCTTCTGGGAAATCTAACCGCACATGGAGGCACCTGCAGAACATGGCATTTTTACTGTCTTTAAAACAAGCCATTCATCTTTAGGTTAGTAGCAAAAAAGCTCCACACACTCCAGTCACAACAAGATTACCCATGAACATGCTCTTAAAACTAGAGGGCCTTTCCTGACTTCTTTCCTCCTCTCTCTCTTTAATTTTTTTCATTAAGGCATTTATTTGACCTTTGTACCATAGATCCCAAAATGTATTCCATATCTCTGAGTCTGTCAGCATGCAAGGGGCCTGGTAAGATAGTAAGAATGAGGCACTGGAGAGAACCCCGTAGTTTCAAACTTCATGTGGAAGGCACAACTGGATGACTACTAGAGAGGCCTTTCAACTACTTTTCTGTCATTTTCACCTGTCAGTTCCTTGTAAATGCACAGAGACACATGAGTAAGAACTGCAGATGCATTTTTCTCACCTGTCTCCAGTGTGTGCCACAGTGTCTAATATTGTGCAAAGGTGCTTTCAACATGGATGTTGGGGTCTCTTTTGCCACCTGTAAGCAATCAGCCACAGTGCCAGGATATTACATACTGTGCTAACAAACATCCTGCCAGCTTATTGAAGTGCAGCTCCCCAGGCATGCAGCAGTTTAGGCAGTGCTAGCAGGGGGATTTCCAATGTCACAGCATTTACAGGCACACTGTTACCAGGTTTCTGCTCCCTCCCAGCCTTCTGCTGTGTGCTCTGGTCAGGCTGGTGCTTGGGAGGGTAAATATAATCTCTCTTGCTTTGAGGATGTATGAACTACAGAAACTGAGTGTTGTAGGCCTGCCAGATTCACAGCTCTCTGAACCACCTTAGCTTGTGTTTGCCAAACTTTCACAATCATTGGCTTATATTCATGAACTCCGTGAACTTTGCACCCAAAACTAAGGTGAGAAAGCAGTGACTTTCAGTATAAGTGCTATGTTCAGACCTAAGCATGACTCTATGCGAGCGTCAAAACAGGACTTAAGCAATTCATTTGGGAGCTAGGAGCTTAGGTACAAAAGATAACACTGAAAATACTTGCCTAGCCCTGGAGACACCTTGGGTTAATAGGCAGTTGACTTTTTTCAGCTTAAATTTTCCTCCAAATTTGCTCAGTTTGTGACTACATTGACCCATCTTGGCATAGCTAATCAAGTTTAGTTCCCATACGAAATGATTCAGAGTCATACGTTCTCCCTTTGAGAGAAATGTCCTGCCACCAGATGAAACCAATTTGGGCAGATGTACACTCCACCGGTACTCCACTGCACTGTCAAGACTTCAAGGTTTATGAGGTCAAACATGATTCCGTAGTTTAAATGAATAAATGGCTTAGCTTGGTAGGAAAAGTTCTGAGTTCTGTTTTTTTCTCCCAGGACAGTGTCTGCATTTTAGATGATATATTTAAATTATAGGAACGACCATGGAAAAAAGCACCTGAGCTATGCCCCTCAGCTGTAAGCCTAATCACTAGGTTGTAGAGTCTGCTCTGCTTCTGTCAGTGAGTCAGTCTATATTGTGCACAGCAGCCACATTTTCCCAAGGGGGTGAGGAGTGTCCTCCTCTACCTTGCACATCACCCTATAAGGAATAGGTAACCTCCTGGTGATCTCCTTCTTCTGGAAAGTAGGAAAAGAGAGAGTAAAATATTTTGAGATGAGGAAAGAATTTAGTCTCTTTCCCATAAGAGCTCTTACTACTTTTGAAGCACATAGCAGAAGTTTTAACTACATTTTAAAAGAAACAAAGGAGCCCTGCCTACCTATTTAGAGACATATACCTTCCAGAGAGAGTCCTGGCTGTACATATCAAGTGCATAAAAGCAATTTTTTTGCAGCTCATAGTAAAGGGTAAGGTCTAAGGCACACAATATCCTTGGGGTTTCTTTTTTGTCTGTCTCCTGATGGCTGTATGCTGACTGATGTATGGTAGCTTCTAGCTTAGCTTGCTCTTAGGTTTTAGATTTATGCATTCTAAGATACCTAAATATGCATGGACAATTTATAGACAACTAATTTGGGGGTCTGGTTTTCATGCTGGAATACCAGACATTTGAAGGGTTTTAAAAACCCAGGCTGGGTATTTGAAATGGATCAAGTTTACAGGATGGGAGTACTAAAATTTCTCTTGTTTTTGAGTTTCTCCAGCCTTTCCTGCCCGTCCTGCCATGTGCCCATAATAGGAGTACATGGGCAAGGCCATGGCTCCAGAACGAGTCCCTTGATCTCTGCCCCATTACTTTTTCCTTCATTTTCGTGCTCATCTCCTCTGTTCCTCTTAGGTAGGGCAGCTGAGATCATGTCATCAGAAGAAAAATCCCCTTTCTCCTCTCCTCGTTTGTGTTTACCCTTCCCACTACTTAAAACACAATAGTGCCACAATGATGTCACCCAGAGCAGGTCTGCTCCAGCCTCACTGGGCGCTTGCATTGGCTGGTGCAGAGCCAGAGCCTTTGTTATATTTAAGATTCGCAGGAAGATGAATTTACTGTGTCTGCCCTTGCACACAGCAGCAGCGCCCACGGCCAGGTTCTCGTGGCCAGAGTCACCAGAAGAGCCCTTTGCTCCTTGACGGGCTGTGTAGTGAAGGTGTAGATAGACAGATGGACTTGGTGTCCTGTACGGAAATGAAATTGTTTGAAACACGCACGTGGAGAAATTGGATTACAACCTCCTTTTCTGTTTGCTGTCAAACCAGTATTAGTCCAGCAAGAGTGCCATAACTATTTAAATACTGATTATAAAATGGGATAATTCAGAGCACTTTCTGACTCTACCCATTTGAATAATACCCAAAGTGAGGCCCAACACACTATTTTACAAAAAACCAAACGAGTAGCAGTAGTGAAGACTCTATGCCTGGGGCTTTTTTCCCATGTAAACATAAAGGGGTTGGCATTACAATACTCCCACTGGTGACTGGACATTACTGCTTGCTCAGGCTGAAAATGGGGCACAGGATGGACATTTTCCCTCCTGCAGAGGAGCAGAAGAGAGGCCTTAACCCTGTGTTAGCCCTGTTCAGTGATAGCTAAAACACCTCTGTATTATCAATACTGTTTCCAGCACAAATGCAAAACACAGCCCCAAACCAGTTATTATGAAGAAAATTAACTCTACCCCAGCTAAGATCAGCACAAACAGCTCACAGGGTAGCACCTCTATCTTCGGATGTCTGGTCTGCCTTAGTTCTCTCACTGATTATTAATTGCAGACCGTAACATTGCATTTATGAACCAGACAGAGAGCTCCATAATCACAAAAAGGACAATGTCAGGTCCAAAAGGTTCTCCTTTTTTCCACATAAAGTGATCTTACGCACATAGAGGCTGCCCATCCTCACAGCACTTGAGTTTCTCTCTGATTCAATATTCCTACATATAGAACATGTATGAAAAAGAACTTGTGTCCTACAGTGTACTCAGAGGAAAAGCATTCCAGCTAAGTGATCTGCACACTGGACTGACAGTTTCTCACCCCATCCATGACTGGTGAAATGCTGCGCAGGACAAAGCTCAGGGTGGTGACTGCAGGCAAAGCTTTACATAGATGAAGCAGTCATTTTCAAAAATGGGTTTGGAGTCAAACTATTCTTATTTATTACCTTACCATAACATAGTAAAAGTCATGCTGTAGCTTTCATGGATGAAAAATGATGCAGAGGTAAGACTATAATTATTTTGTTGATTTTTGAATTCAAAGGGCATTGGAGGAACAAAACCATGCAGTATCCTAGACTAATGGATTTTGCATTTGGATCTTTCTAAATGCTGTCTAAAACTATAGGCAGACAGGCAATTTCACATTGAATCAGAAGATACCCTTTTGTGTTGTTGGTTCCTTGTAGCCATGTGGGATACACTGTACTCATTAAATATGCTGCTGACACTATACTGCCAGGAAGCCGTAGCTGTTGAGTAGGGGTAATGTCCACAAATATGTGATCAGAATATGCCTTCCATGCAGCAACACAGACATGGATGGTTTAAAGTAACATTATGTGAATGGTTTAAAGCAGAAATAGCAGTAATCAATGCATGGTTTCCCTGCTAGGACAGTGGTAGGAATTGATCTTTACAGTGTTGATCCCAAATATTGGTCACAGCCAGCATGGCTTCATGAGGGAGAACCTGATTTCCTTCTATGACTGGATAACCAACCTAGCTGATCTAGGAAAGCCAGTAGATGTTATTTTTTGGACTTCAGAGAAGCTTTTGATACTGTTTCTCACAGTATCCTTCAGGACAAAATGTCCAGCACACAGCTGGATAGCCATGTTACATGATGGGTGAGCAACTGACTCACAGGTCAGGCGCAAAGACTTATAATGAATGGGGTAATATCAGGCTTGTGCTCAGTCACTAGTGGGGTTTCCCAGGGCTCCATCCTCATCCCAGTTCTCTTCAATGTCTTCACAAACAACTTGGATGCAGGACTCATAGGAATACTAAGTAAATTTGCCGATGACACTAACTTGATAGGAGCTGTCAACTCCCTCAAGGGCAGAGAGGCCCTGCAGAAAGACTCCAACAAATCAGAGGGATGGACAATCACCAACCATATAAAGATTAACAAGGGCAAGTGCCAGATTCTGGGGCAACCCTGGTTGTGTGTGTAGCCAAGGAGCTGGAAAGCAGTGCCATAGAAAGGGACCTGGGGGTCCTGGTCGCTGGCACGTTGAATATGAGTCAGCAGTGCCCTGGCAGCCAGGAGGGCCAACCGGGTCCTGGGGGCACTAGGCAAAACATCACCAGCTGGCCAAGGGAGGGGATTGTCCCGCTCTGCTCTGCACTGGTGCAGCCTCACCTTGAAAATTGTGTGCAGTTTTGGGCACCACAATATAAAAAAGACATTATGCTATTGGAGAGTGTCCAAAGGAGGGCAACAAAGATGGTGAGGGGTCTGGAGGGGAAGCCTTATGAGGACCAGCTGAGGTCACTTGACCTGTTCATCCTGGAGAAGAGAAGACTGAGGGGAGACCTCACTGTGGTCTTAAACATCCCCATGAGGGAAGCAGAGGGGCAGGTACCAATCTCTTCACTCTCGTGAACCAGTGACAGGACTCGAAGGAACAGCAGGAAGGTGAGTTAGGGGAGGTTTAGTTTGGGTATTAAAAAAAGATTCTTCACCCAGAGGGTGGTCGGGTACTGCAACAAGCTCCCCAGGGAAGTGGTCACAGCACTAAGATGTTCTGAATTCAAGAAGTGTTTGGAAAACCCTCTCAGGCACACAGTTGGATTATTGGGGCATTCTGTGCAGGATCAGGAGTTGGACTCAATGATCCTGACGGGTCCTTTCCAACTCAGCATATTCTATGATTCTATGATAATAAAGTCATAACTATAAGGAAGAACATAGTACAAGCAATGTGAGCGCAGATGTTTCCACTGCAGGTGAGAAGATATCAATTCCTTTAAAATATAAATGTTTTTTGTTCACTGGGATTCCTCCAGGGTAAAAGTTTGTAGGTTTTGTATCCATTGGCCAAGAATCATGTTACTTAAAGATATTTGTGCCCCAACTCAGCAAATAGTAGATGCATACTGGAATTACTATTCTCATTGACAAACCCATTAATTTGAAAAATTGGGTAGGTTTAGGGTTTAAAAAAACCCCCCACGTAAGTTCATTTACTGGGCTTCCTTATAAGAAAAATCGATTTGTTCTTAACTATTTTGACTACCACAACACAAAAATCTTAGTGAAGACAAGGCAGATTATAGTTTTCACACAATTTTGCAGGACCCTCAGATAGGAGGAAAATATACGGCTATGGGTACATTTTCCAATCCACTTCACACTAGTAGCAGAAGCAAGGCTGTCTTCAGCAAGATTTTATTCTGTATTTACTCTGGTTCTTGGCAGATGAGCAAGTTACTGCAAGCATGGTGTAGGTACAGGGCTGCTTGTGTTAACTATCCTGGTGCCTACTCTTCAGGGAATTCACTCCTTAATGGCAGCAGAAATAAGTTAGTCTGTACTTACTAGAGAATATGGTGTGCAAAGGACAAACACAAAGCAGCCAAGTTAATGCATGGCTCTGTGGTGACAAGTTTATATGACAAAGTCCTGGCATAGGCAAGCTCGGGGAACTCAGATCCTTCCTAATGAAGACAAAAAAACTGTGTAAGTGTGCAACGGGTCTATCCACCTTCCAGGGGGATTTCCCTGTCACAGATCACTCCTGCAACTGAAGCACATGCTCATTAAGAAATCAGACACCACCTATTGCAAACAATATTATATCAGGGCCTGCTATATTGCTTATCGTCCCTTTAGCTGTTGAAACTGTAAAGTTTAAGAAGCTTTCCTTAGCCAGTGAAATCTTATTTTAGGAGATCCTTTACAGCTGTTAAGGGTGAAGAGAAGGTGGCAGCTCTACCTTTTCTGTTGTTGAGGTCTTCAGCGAAGAGTCCCAAGCCTTATCTGATTTACAGTAACTTGGGTATTCCCAATGGTAGGAATAAGTACTTGCAGATACCACTCAAAAACTGCAACTACTGCTAGCTAATAAAGTTAAGTATGTTCAAGCCTCTTCAGAAAATACCAAAAAACTTCCAAGGATACCTAGTAATTGTTATTTCGAATTGGGTTGTTACTGGAAAAAGCTATGCTTGAAATTAATATCTAAACTCTAAACTGACTCAGGTGGTGTTCTCAGTGTAATATATGTACGCAAAAGCAAGAAGGATATTAATGATATACTAATGACTCAGAAACTACTAAAAGTCCCACCTCAAGAATGTTGCTATTTCTATATTTCTGACCACTGTATGGCATTACAATATTTTAAATGGTTTGGTTCTTTCACTTCCAAACCCCCAAAACTCAGGAGTAGTAGCACTTGTCTACTGCAGGCAGGTGTTGTGAAGTTTTATAAATGTCCTGTACTGAGTAAATGTAAACCTATAACTTGTAGGAAGTCAGACTGTCAAACCAGAGAAAATCAAATTAAACCACCAGTTCTCTATTCAAGCATTTAGCAAAACCAAGAGCTAAAATAAACTAGTATGTTTGTATTAGCTTTTGGTGCACCTGAAGCTCATGTTGAAAAGTGAGGGACTTTGAAAGTTAAGGCTGTTAACTCAGGTGCTCATATATTGAATTACATTTTTGATATTCACAGAGACTTGAAAATGCAAAGCTTATATTCTCCCTTTTTATATAGATATGCATTACCATGCATAAATACTTAGATATATATGTGATAATTTGTGTATTCTGCTCCTCCATGTCTGTATTTCAGAAATTTTTGTGCTTCCAGGAACGACTTGCAGGTGGCTGCAGCCTGCTTCAGAGCACACAGTAACATTAATACAACCTGACTACATGTTTTTTAGTTTGAAGCTGGACTGTTGTCCACCACTGAAGCTCAGTGTTCTTTTGCCCTTCCATTGTGTCACTGCTTTTATAGGTTCCCTCCTCAGTCCCTTTCTAGGATTCTTTCCTGGTTTCAGTTTGGCATAATGAGCTTTTTTTACACAAGTTTACTCTACTGCGGATGGTATTTGTCCACAGCCAGAAACATTTCCGAAGAAACATTGTAGCTCAATAAAAAAGTTCAAAAAGCATCTTAGTGAAAATAAACAGTCTAATGAAATCCTGCTTGGATCAAAACAGAGATTAGCAAGTATCAATCACTACAAGCACCATAACTGATCCCTTTTCACCTCCCTCCTCTTAGTTTTAACACTCTGATCTAGTATGCAAGTATTGGAAGTAGAAATTTGATTTCATGATGATATACATATGATTTAATAAGTCTTAGTATTTCGATCTGCCAACACCTGTGCTGCATTAAAAACAGGATATTGTGTGTTTCTCTAAACTGTACCAGATAGAACTGTTCACCCATGGTGTAGTGTACTTTGAGTTGCAGGCGTAGGGTAACACATGCTTCTTACTAGGGGAAGTCCTGGCAGTGGCTTTTTTCCATGTAGGTGGAATTTCTTTGTGTGCATGCAATTAATATTATTATTTTGTCTTCGTCTTAATTTGCATGTAAAGAAGAAAGCAATGCAGGCATACTGTTGATACTTCATTATAAGCATAATTTCTATAAAAATAAGTCACACTACTAAAAGAAACAATGGTAGGAAACAAAATGAACTGCTTTGTCGTAGCTGAAAGACTTACTATGAAATGTTAATGGACACCATTTTCTTCATGAATGTGCCATATACCTGTTTCTCTTAGTGGCTTTTAAGAACAGGAATTCATCCCTTAGCATTGCAATCTTCATATAAAGATTTCACTCCTGCACTAGACACATTTAAGAGGAACAAAGTTGAGATACAACCATAATGAATAACATATTATCATCCCAAAAGAGAGGCTAACGTGTACTGCCACCAAATGGTCGATTAAATGAAAAGCACGTTTCTCCTATACCCCAGGCAAAATGACCACTATTTCCAGAAATTACTTATGTTATCTGTTAGAAAAACCTGCTTTTATTCATAAAATAATAAATTGGATACACTCCTTAGTAATTCATTAATAGAAAATAGAAAATTAGGTGCTTCAGATCCAAAGGGGAATTATTATTGTATTAAATAAAAATGCTTATCCTTTTGAAACCCCTTTCCTCTTCTTCATTCTTTCAGTTCCAGTCTTTATTCCACCATTTCATCGTTGAGATCTGACTGCTCCCTGTCTGAACTGGGATTTGTCCCTTAATTGCTGCATAAGGGAGCCTTTTTTCCCCCCTTTAATACTTTTCTTAATCAAGAAATCCAGGAATTGTTGAGGAAGAAGAGAACTGCCCACCAAGCACACCTTGCATTGCCATCATGTCATGCAAGAAAAACAGCCTTTCGTCTTACATGCAGCAAGCTTCAGCAGAAACTCTGTGACATCCAGAACAAGTGGTGGACCGATCTAGCTGCAAAAACTCAACTATGTGCAGATACAGGGGATCACAAAGGATTCTATGAGGCCCTGAAAACAGCATATGGGCCTACGTACCAAGTCCAAAGCCCACTACTCAGTGCAGATGGTCAAACGCTTCTGACAGATAAAACCTCCATTCTGAATAGATGGTCTGAACACTTTCAGACTCTTTTCAGTACCAACCGTGTAGTACAAGACTCAGCAATTCAATCCATCACACAACAACCGGTGAAATTCGAATTGGATACTGCCCCCACTTTAGGAGAAACCCTTAAGGCCATACAGCAGGTGAAAATCGGCAAGGCAGCTGGGGTTGATGGAATTCCACCCGAAGTCTGGAAACATGGGGGCCTTGCACTCCATGCTAAATTTCATGAGCTTGTGGTGCGCTGTTGGGAACTAGGCGAACTACCTTCAGACCTTCGTGATGCAGTCATCATCACCTTGTATAAGAAGAAAGGTACTAAATCAGACTGCTCAAATTACCGTGGTATTACTCTGCTCTCCATTGCTGGCAAAATCTTGGCAAGAATACTCCTGAACAGACTAATACCCGCTATAGCAGAAGGAATTCTACCTGAAAGTCAGTGTGGCTTCAGAGCCAACAGGAGCACCACAGACATGATATTTGTTCTCAGACAACTGCAAGAGAAGTGTAGGGAACAGAACAAAGGTCTCTATGTAACCTTTGTCGACCTCACCAAGGCTTTCGATACTGTGAGCAGAAAAGGTCTTTGGCAGATTTTGGAACGTTTAGGTTGTCCCCCCAAGTTCCTTAAAATGATCATCTCACTCCATGAGGATCAGCACGGCCAAGTCAGATATGGCAACACACTTTCTGAGCCCTTTCTAATAAAGAATGGTGTGAAACAAGGCTGCGTTCTCGCTCCTACCCTATTCACAGTCTTTTTCAGCATGATGCTCCAAAGGGCCACAGCAGACCTCGATGATCAGGACGGTATCTACATTCGATATCGTACTGATGGAAGCCTATTCAACCTAAGGCGACTGAAGGCCCACACTAAGACCCTAAACCATCTTGTCCGGGAGCTGCTTTATGCTGATGACGCTGCCCTTGTTCCCCACACAGAAGCAGCTCTGCAGCGTTGAACATCCTGCTTTGCAGAGGCTGCTGAGCTCTTTGGGCTGGAAGTCAGCTTAAAGAAGACAGAAGTTCTCCATCAACCTGCACCTCAGGAAGTCCTCCATCATCCCCACATCACCATCGGCCAGTCAGAACTCAAATCAGTCCAACAGTTTAATTACTTAGGCAGCCTCATCTCCTCAGATGGTAAGATTGACGGGGAGATAGACAACAGGTTAGCAAAGGCATATAGTGCCTTTGGAAAGCTCCATAAAAGAGTCTGGCGTAATAAACACTTGAAGAAAAGTACCAAGATCAGTGTTTACAGAGCCATAGTGCTGTCTACTCTTTTATATGGTTCTGAATCATGGGTCATCTACCGCCACCACCTGCGTCTCCTAGAACGCTTCCATCAACGCTGCCTCCGCACAATCCTAAACATCCACTGGTCAGACTATGTAACCAATACATCTGTTCTTGAACAGGCAGCAATCACAAGTATTGAGGCCATGCTACTGAGAACGCAACTGCGATGGGCAGGGCACGTCTCCAGGATGAAGGACCACCGCCTCCCTAAGATCCTGCTCTATGGTGAACTTGCCACTGGCTGTCGCAAGAGAGGAGCTCTGAAGAAAAGATACAAGGACTCCCTGAAGCAACAACTCAGCCTCGGGCATATTGATCACCATAACTGGTCTACTCTGGCCTCTAATCGGGAGGCCTGGAGACAGACCATTTATAACGCTGCTGATGCTTTTGAGAAAGCACGCAGGATCACCCTTGAGGAGAAAAGACAACGCAGAAAGAATCGAGCCTTGCAGAATATACCATCTAAGGAGTCTTTCTGCTGTGCCTTTTGCAACCAGACGTGTCTATCTCGTATTGGCCTTTTTAGCCACCAACGCGCTTGTAACAAACGTGGGTAGAGTCCTTCCCAAATCTTCGTTTGCGAAGCTAGCCATGAATACTTTTCTACAGCTTTTGCTCCCCAAGCCTATCCAGCATTACCTTGCCAGGGATTTTCTGTTCCCTCATTAGGGCGATAAAGAAAAAAACCTAACCAAGCCATATACCTCCCTCTCAGTCTCCATGGCTTTGTCTACTAAATTCATCTTATCAGCTTCAAGTTCTATTTCAGGATTCATTCATGGTGCGAAAAGACTGACACCAGCTAATGGCTGATGATAGAGCCACAGTGGGCCACTGACCAATGCTCTCCTACATCACAGAAGTCCCAGTGCATGACTTAGCACTGTTCTTTGGTGACCAGTGCCAGCCTACAGCAACTGGTCACCCTGATGCCCATCTCACCTTATTTACAATATTACATTTCCTTCCTAAATTAAATTTTAAGTTCTCCGGAGCAAAGCCTGTTTCTTCTTACATGTTTCTATGGTGTAAAGCACAGCAGGACCCTGATTTGGACATCTGGGTACTATTACAAAACAAAAAATGAATCATGCCAGTAATAATTAGGACTGGAAAAAAAAGCAGCAAAACTTAGGGTCAGATTTTGGTGTTTGCAGCATGGGAATGTAAGAAGGGCATCTCCTTTTTCATGGTCTCAGGCACAGACTGTCTTAATATTAGTACTTGGGCTAAAATAAAAAAAAGAAAAAAAAGAAGCCCCAAAGACTGACTTATTTGGGGTGAGGGCTACTCTTGTGCAGTATTTTTGTGCAGTACATTGTTCATGGGAACTCGGAGGGACTTTCAGACATCGTTCCAGTATGGAAGTGCTACCTCTGGCTCTCACACCCATGCAATGAGATAGAAAGGTCAAGCCTTACCCAAGACAGTCTTCTGCACCAGATGTAGAAGTGGGTGCTGAACCATGGGGAAGAGCAGCACAGCCCAGCCAGCAAAAAAGTTAAAGCCTTCAGCATGTGCAGTCCCTGGGCAGCACCGTGCCTCCCATATGCCTGAGGAGTGTTTATTTACCATCACTTACAGGTGCCCTAGAGCTGGAACAGAGGGAGAAAGCTTCCTTTGGCATGAATCTCTCCATCTCTGAGTTTGGAGGGGATGAGGACAAAAAGGGTAAGCAGAAGCTTTGAATTGAGGAAAGATGAAGGACAAGACAAAGTACTGAGACTGCTGGTGGTTAAGAAGGCATGGGACCAGCTTAGGATAATCTATTTTTTATTATCCAGCACTAGACTTCACAGAAGTAAAGCTGTCACTCTTGTCCATGTTTGTTGGCCTGGGGGACCCAACAGTGGGGGCAGACCAAGGCACAGTGGAGAAAAAGGTGCAGCTGAAATCTGAGGCAATGTGCAAAACCGCATTTTTTGAGATGAATGGGGCACCAAAGCTGTTACTGCAGGAAGGATAGAGGGAGATAACAATGCCAAAAAAGCAAATTTAGGTGCTCAACAGATGATTGAAATGGCAAGAATAGGAGAAGAAAGTATCTATAAATCCCTTTTGTCATTATGCACAGAATAATTTGTAAATACAAAGTTAATTTTTTTATGAAAGGAAATGCTGGAATACAAGTACCTACGGCCAAAAGACAGGTTCCAGTATGCCAAAACCAAGCTCTGGTATGCTCTTCTAGACAGTTCAGTCACAAAACTAGACTGGGCTAACACAAATGTTAATAATGCATGTATTTAGGCATCTGATCACACCTTATATTTTCTAGACTTATAAAGGAAAATTAATTCCATTCAATTAAAGATAGTTATGAAAAAAATATATCCTGGGGGGCAAGACATAACAAATACTGAGATCTTATCCTATGCTTGTCTGTGGCAGAAGCACAGAGCTAAGAAGGAAATCAAGGGGAGACTTAAAAAAACCACAGAAAAATTAGTCTCAGTTCACATATTCTCTGGAAAATGTGTCATTACGAGGGTTCAGGATTAATTAGCGTTCTGACACTGCTTTTAAGATAGAAAGCCAAGTATCAGCCACAATAAAACAATAAGCATTGTATATAATGTGATTACCTCAGATACTCACAACTACTGTAATGTCCTGAGAGGTCTTTTCCAGACTTTTCATGCCTATCCTACTACACATACAACCCTGCTGCAACTGTAGCTCATAACAGAGGCTTGAGCACCAGGACCTCCTCCATATTGATTTATGGGCCAAAGAATCGTTGCCTAAAAAGCTCGGGAAATAAAACCTCCCAGAGAGGACAATAGGTTTTCTTTACAAAACATATGTGCTGAATTTCCATGTTTTTACTCTTCTCTGTGGTTTTCAGTCAAGATGTGTTGCAAGTTAATCACTTTATCATTTTTCATATATGAATATCAAACATCCTGGAAAATAATCTCTTTTGGATTTCATGAAATAACAATGTGCTTTTGCCTTAATTGAAGGGGAAGAGGAAAAAAGAGGAGAATGAAAAAAGAAGCCTTAGTTGAAAATGAAAGACTTGTGCCAGACATTCTGGATCTGCATTTGCAATACCCTTGCTTCAGGGTATTTGGATGTATCCAGAATTTTGATTCAGACCATTAGAGAGACAGAACCCAACTGTAAAAGCCTGAGATCTGAGCAATGCTTAGAGTGTATTTGGATGTAGAGTTTTGGCTGACCTATTTAAAGGGTGATGTTTTGCAAGCGATTACTCCATAATCTAGGCAAGTGCCAAGACGTATTTAATAGAAAAAAAGTAGCCAAGACCTAAAAGTTTTCTCTCTTTTTTTTTTTTTAATAAAGACTGAAAAAAGAAAATAATTATATACCACGATGAAGAGTTTTGCAGATAACTTCCTACAGAATAAGTCACCATTTCTCCTAGAAAAAAAACAGTTTTCAAGTTAAAGGCAAGGGGGACAGGGGGACACACACAGTTTAGGCTTATTTCTGTAAAATAAGACAGATTTACTGGGGTTATGAAACAACTCTGATGGTTTCCTTCCCAGTAAGCTGGAAGAGCTTAGTTAGCTACTACCTAGTGATCTGTTAAGGCAGCTTCACATTACAGAAGTTCAAAACCATGCCCCCCAGTCCCAGAGTTGTGCTTTATCTCTATTTCAGTTCTTCTTGGCCTCTGTACAAAACCCAAGAGGGTTCAGCCGTTATTATTGTAGTTGTTATGTTCCTCTGAAACACTGGACCAAAATGCAAGTGCTCTAAGAAGAACTGTACTGCATCAGTGTGTGCTAAACAAGAGAGAAAATTACCAAGGAAAAGGCATCATCTAAATAACGGACAAGGAATCAGGATTTTAATCTGTCTTCTGCTAATGATTTCTTTGTGGCCTGGAGGAATATTGTGTATTCTGTCTGCCTTTTCTTCCACATGCTAGCTGCTCAGTAAGGGGATAATGATCTCAAAGCTTGCTGTAAGAATTAGTTAATGACAATAAGCGTGTTGATAAGGTCAACTAACAGTTTTGTGTAACAAGAAAGTGATCTTGAGCATGAATGAGTCTTTTCCTGATGAAAAGCTGGTGTAAAGAAAACAGATTTAATCAAGAAAAAAATGCCTTTTGGTCAAACCAGAGTGTTGAAAAGATAGAAGTCTATTACTGAAAAAAGCAGTTCCAGATTAGAAATGCAGACAGAGTATACACTGGTAAAAAGCAAGGTCCTGTTTGTAAATATTTGTAAATATTTACACCAAGCCCCAAATCTACTCAAATCTAGACAGGTCCTGTCTAGCCTCAGAAAAAAGGTCAAATTTATAAATGTAGTAGTTAACTACCACACACAGATCATCACTGCTAAAATACATTAGGTAGGCTGGCTGATGCTGAGATGCTTCTCTTTAGGGGATGACATATTCATTAAACTCCATCCATGTTTGCAACAGCTTGATGGTAAGGGACTCATTTTGGTTTCTCTTCTGAGAAAAACATCCCATCATTCCCATTCAACTCTCTAGTAAAGAGCATACCTGGAGACATAAAAAAATTTAAAAAAATACCAAAGGGGGAAAATAATCAACCAAATAACATGCATGTGCAAAACCCGTTAACTGTGGGTGAGTGTTGCACAGACAGTGGAGAGCTGGGAGGCTAGTGCTGGAGGAGGCTGTAAGTTCTCCCCCTGCTGCAGTGCCACAGTGCCTGCCTTCTATTAAATTCTCCTCCTGGTGGAGTGGGAATTCTTGTGTTCCTAAACCACTCATGGACAATTCATAAGTATAATGGAAATTTAATTCATTGAATAAAATATGTGCTGTAAGTTAGGCAATTGTCTCTAGCATGTTCTCTGAAAGCTTTGTGCATTCAATTTCAAATGATTCCAAAGTCCGATACAAGGATATAACTTTTGATTTCCTCTGGCCCTCAGGACTTTAGTGTCTGAGTACTTTACCATCTGTGGCATATTTATTCTCACAAGACCCCTGTGATGTAGAGAGGAACTATTAAATCCATTTTAAGAATGAGAAATGAGAGCCAGAACAATGTTGGGATCAAATAGGTGATCCAGGCTTCAGTAGGGTATGAATTGAAGCCTTCCTGATCATCAGTTAAAGCCTTAATTACTGCATGCTTCCCCCTCCCAGTATTATCTTTGCTGTGAAGTTTTTCAAGCTGGAGAATTCTGAAGAGTTGGCAAAAATTCTATGAAAAAGATTTATTTTCCTTTTTTATAGTCTGTAGGGAATTTTCCTGGAATGGAGAATTGGAATTGGAGTGAAATCTGAGATAAGCGGGATAGGTTTACAGCATGACTTGAAGGTAACTTCTGTGATATCAGTGAGATAGATATTCAAGTGAGGCCTCAAGGAGGGAGACAAAGGGAGAATTTCCTTATAGAAGTGGGAAAAAAAAATTCACAAGAGTGATGCTTTATGCATTTTAGAAGGGTATCAAACTTAAGAGCCCCATATGGCTATTACCCAGCACTGCTGACTCTCCTGTCAGAACTGCAGATAGGTTTAGTTTTTCAACCTGATTTGTAATCCAGCCTCTGCTGCCACTTACTGCCTTCTATGAGTGTCTAGCCCTGAAACATATTTTTTATTTAGGCACTAGATCATGTTACACGTACCTAAACTGCCATCCATTGTCACTAGCTTTCATTTTTCCTAATTTCCATTAGATATATAGATATATAGATTCTCTAGTTATATTAGGTTGCATTTTTTCATAATGAATCAGAGTATAATGCTTCCAACCCATATTCCTTACCTCTTAGTGTGGACTTCATTATTACTTCTGGCCTCCTTCACGTTTACTTCACTTTCCAAACCTAATTACTGTAGGTTTGCTATCCTTTTCCATTGAATCAGTATTGACATGCAATGAGACTAATCCCTGTAACACTGAATGGATAATTCATCACCAGCTTAACCTACTATCGTAACTGTTATAACTTTCCAGCCAACTTATAATAATTTTCTAAGTTTTCAAGAAGTATCAAACAAATTCTTCTCTCATATCTGGCTAGATTTCCTAGATGTATAGCATCACACTGATGCTGATTTACATGCTACAATAAGTATCAGAAAACAGGGGATGCTATGATCCCTCTATCTCTCCCTAACTGTCTTCATATGATCATTTCCATTTTTCAATAATTCTTTGCAGTAAGAATACATGACCAGGCTGCAGACTGTGCAGCACATCAATTGATCCTACTGATGGGGAGTACTGTTAGCCCACAACAAATAGACTTAATCTGCAAAGGAAAAAGTTAATTCTTTTCAATGATTTTCCAATTAATAAAGGCTGCAAAAAACACACAATTACCATGGATTGGATAACTTATGGCACTTTAATTGCATTTTAAATCAAGAGTGATAAATCTGTACTGTAAATGCTGATAGCTCACAGTTCCACTGGTTCTGATATTCCCAGTATCAGTGTACGCATATTGTATCATGAACCACTGAGAGCAAATATAACATCAGTCTTGCCACTGCCAGTATTGTATTGCACTGAATGGCACCCCAACTCAGATTCTGATGTGACAGGATTCTACCTGAACAAAATGCCTTTTTTGTTGAATTACACCAGATGGAAGACTTAGAGTTGTCCAGTATTTGGATCTTTGAGTAAATTTTTAAACAACTCTTAAATATATGTTGCTTTTTTTTCTTTTTTTCTGCTGCTTAAGGTGCTTAGGTCACAAGAACTTGTGGAAAATTAAGTATTTATGGATAACTGTATTTCTATTACTGATTCATGTATTTACAAGAAATCCTTTAAACACGTTGAGCAAATGCTAATGCTAGTAATTAAATCCAGCATCCCTAAATATTCCCATTATTGTTTCATATGAAGACATTTTTCTTAACTTCCCTTACTCAAAAAAGCTGTTATTCCTGGCATGGTACGGTTACCCTATTCTTCTCTAACTTCTCTAACTGCATTTCAGTGGTGGGTGAAGAATGATTTGTATATGTACAGTGTGTAAAACTCCTTGGGATCTGTCATGATGAAAGGTGCTCTGTGCACAGCACTTATTGTATTTCATCAGGTTATTCTATTTCACATCATGTCACTCTACAGAAAAAGCCTTTCCAAAAATAAAAGCTGTGCAATGTCACCAATTGAGAAAACAGACTTCTTCAAGAGGCTATGTAGCATGCAGATAGCATGTGTCCCCAGGAGCTCAGGCTGTCATTGCTGCAGTGTATAGGGATGTCTGCAGTTCCAATGTGTTAGGTGTAAGATATGGTGTTTTCTGATTCGAAGTAAGGGGACGATAAGAACAGAATTAGATTTTGAAGAATGCTTAATAAATCAACTTTTGAATTAATTCCTCTTCAGAACTACTGGAAATTATCATTTATATTTTATTAGTTTATGCAGTTGGATGTAATTTGGCAAATTATGAAACCATTTGTTTTTTTTGCAGTCCCAGCAAAAAACATCCAAGTTCTTAAATAGAAAACTTCTATTCAGTTATTCATTCCTTCAAGAGATAAAGTAAAGCCATTTGATATTTCCATTTATTTTACTGGAAAGTCAGTGCCTATTTCCTTTAATAATCCTCCTTTTTTCTCCCTCTAGTTATTTCTTTGTAATAATATAAATTGTATCATGTAGTTTTTGTAAAATTTATGGATTACTATTGCAGCTAAAGAACAAATACAATGAAGATCAAACTTAGGATTTGATGGTTTTTGATAAGACTTGTGACTGTGACTCCTAAAATCCTAATCACACTTAAGCAACTCATGGCTTTCTAGATGTTTCCTAGAACAGTTAATTTTAAAGAAGAAAACTAGACTCAGAACAATATCTAATGTATTTCTAAGTAAAAAAAAAAAAATCACATCAACACTTTATTACTTGTTTTGCAAATCTTTACAAAAACAAACAAGTATTACTGTGATTAATTTATTGTATTCCCAAGGCCTCATAAATCTACAGGCATTCTGTGACAATATAATAACAACTTTTGTTTTGAAGGTTGTAGCTAATACTCTAGCTAACAAACTTTCCTTAAGGCTGAACAGCAGATTTGTTCCAAGCCCTGAGCAAAAGGCAGCACAATGCTGCACTGCCACCAGCACAGACCAGGGCTGTGCTTGCAATTTCAGGAACCACCTTGTGCTTTGGCCACCTCAACGGGGTGAGGAGACAGCGATTGCATCAGGTCTCTGCCCCTTAAATGGTGTGTTTCATAGGCGACCAGCCAGCACAGCATGCCGTCCCCTCTTCACTTTGCAGTTCCACACTTCCAAGCTCTCAGATGGCTCTAAATTATTTTTCTTATTTTAACTGAAAGGAAAATAAAAACTGTCAGAGATGGATCAGATTCTCTGGTAAATCACACTGTTCTTTGCACAGGAGAGGTAAAAATGAACACAGGTGATTCTTCTCTTCACCTTCCTAATTCTGCTATAAGTCTGAAAGTGGTCTTTCCTTAGTACAAATTAAAACAATCCAAGTGTTGCTCAAAATTAGACTAGGTTGAAATAGATTCTCATAGGTTGCTTTCAGAGGATAGAACTAACTAGTAACTGCACCATGGCCATAATCTCTGTAGCCATGGGCTCATTGGCAGCTCATCACCTGCGTTGGAATATGAGTGGTACCTGGGTTGCAGTTGATGTTGTTGTGCGCCAAGAAGCAGCCTGCACTTTCTTCATAGTACTTCTTTAAAAGCATGATGATGCAGTACTAACACAGAAATAAAAACCTAGGTCAAAGTAGATAGTATAAGTTAAAACAAAAACTAAGGTTTCTGATTTCAGAAACAGAGGCAGCTATACCAGAATATTTTACCATAATTTTAGTAAAATCTCACAGGGTATTATTCTCAGCCCCCTGTGGCTGTAAGCACAATGGGTGGACTGAGCATTCGCTCTGCATATGCTGCTTGGCTTTAAGTCAGACTTAACAGTATCTCTGTGGCATTTTCCCCAGGCCAATTCCCTTTGTTGGTTTTTTCTTTTCTCTTTTTTTTTTTTTTCCTTTTAACAGGAAAAAATATATGTCAATGAAGAACCACATGAGAAACAGTCTTAAAACCCTGACATATCCTTCATCTCAATGGAAATGCCCCCAGTGTTTCATCTTAATGAAATTATTGTAGGGTTACATAAAAATGTAACTTATAAGTAAATCCAAGCAAAACAAGAAAAAATATGCTTGCTAACCTAGAGTGAAGTATATTAAACTCCACTGCTTCCCTTTTTTAGAGGGAACTGATGAAAGAGAAGAATATCAGCAATGTAAAGCATTAAGGAAGAAGTGAGGAGATGCCAGCAGAAGGGAGAAGGAAGTGCAGGGCAGAGGATGCCGAGCAGCTGCCTGCCCATAGGCCTTGTATGGAGTAAGCAAAGATGGGTTTCAGGTATCTGTCCATTCAAGACCAGGGAAAGACAAATCATGTGTGACATACTTTCTTTTCCAAAAAGTTGGGTTAAGTTAGCCCACCACAAGCTTTTGCAAATTGCACCAATTGGGATCTTTTTGGTAAAAATTTGGGTTCTACTACTCTACAAAAAAAGGCATAAATAAGTAACAGATATTCTAACTTTAAATCAAGTGAGTCTGCTAGTAACTAACGCTTACTAAATATAAATGGTTAACAAACACAGTGTATAATTGCAATAATTAAACAAATAAATTCCATCTATTTCATATATATTACATATAGAGATCATCTTTCAGACCTTGAATGTAGTCTTGGCTTAAGGCTTAATTACCCCACCTACTTCTTACAAAGTTCTAATCTTCCATGAATGGTAAAAGTTTACTTTTTGTTTATGACAATTACATCGTTTTTGTGGGTTAAACATGAGACCTTAGGAAAAATGCTGGGATAGAAGGGAGGGGGAAGCCCTTTGAATGTTGATGAAAACTTAATTCAGAACTCAGTTATTCCAGGCTTTTAACGATGTTTTTGTTCTGGAAAGACATTAGAGTTATTTAATTCATGTGACCTCTATGTCATTCAGTTTTTCTTTACTATGTTTTCTGGTTTATCTTTTTTATCTGCTACATTTAGAGGCCTTTGTTACTTATCAGATGTGATGTTTAAACTCTGCTGTAATTACTGGCTTTTCTTCTTTCTCACATTTAGTTTTTTAATGTTTTTACTTATATCAGATTGTTTAAATATTTTGAGAACTATTCAGGGATTGATAAAAGGCAATTAATATCAACTGTTGATACTGTCTTTTGTTTTTCCTGTGCTCCCAAGATCTTATCTTTAATCTAGATTAAAGGGATGGGAGAAGAAAAGGAATTCAAGTCATTTGGACCAGGATTTAGAATCTAAATGTCTTCAAAGTTGTGCTCAACTGTTTTGATTTAGCCTTCTGCAGTGACAGGGACCATCTGAGGACTTTGGATTTGGATCTAGGTTTGGATTCCTTGGAAATGAGAGAAAAATTAGAAAACCTCTAAGATAAAAACTGAAACACTATTGCTAGACCCCATTTGCCTGTCTTATACATGAAGTCAGGATATTAATTCCTTGCATTTAATGGATGAAGTAAAGTCTTCCAAAAAAACCCTGAAATTTAAAATGCTAAAAGATGCTGTGTGTCTCTAATGAGACAAAATGGCATGAAATGTGGGCTCAGCAGTGAAAAGGAGTAGAGTGGATCCATTGCAGTTATTCACACACACAAGTTTCAGTGCTATAGGAGTCCCAAAGCATTGCAGGACATGCTTTGCAGAAGATTGAAGTCTGTTCCTAAAAAAGCATGTGGGTATCAACTGATAAAGCTGACAGGAACTAGAGAAAGCTCTCTGACCCCAGAAGTGTGGGAGACTAGCAAGATGCAGCTGGTATTGACTAGTAGACAACTACTAAACATTAACGAAATGACAGCTAGATACATTATCCGGAAATATTTAATCAAGAGAGGAAAAAGAAATTTCTACAGAATCCAGTATATTTTAGTCAGCTTTGCATTTCTTCCTTCTTTTAAGCTTCTTCCTATTTCACCTTTTCCTGCACTTCCAAACTTGTTTGTCACTCCATGTTTAGGGGGCTGATTAAAATCCAAATCAGGATCTGCATCTCATGGATTGTTTTTGAGCTACTGCTGGGCTTCATTCTGTTACAGAGTGGAAGGGCTGAAGTTGAGAGTGATGTGCAAACCACTTATTTGCACCAAGGCAGACCTCACACAGTTCTAGACTCTGCCAGGATTTAGGGGTTCTACATTTCTCCCAAAAACCCAGATGCATATTCCTACAACTGAAGACTTTCTACCATTCCTTCATCTTCCTCTCTTCTTCTTCCTGTCTTTCACCTCCTCAGCTCAGGACCTCATTTTCTCCCTCCTCTGCCCAATGGTGTTCTGTCTCCGGAAACTATTCCATGCCTCTGTTCATCTATGATCTGTGGCTCCTGCATGTGGCCTGGTTTGGACCTCCACACAAGCCAAGTAGCTTGCTATTGTCAATTCCTCTACAAAAGAAAAATTATTGTGAGGTAGGAACCTCTCCACTGCTAATAAGGACAGTGTCATTGACATATGAAAATTGAAGGACAGGAGGACAGAAGAAAGGTTAAAGAAGTATGAGTGGCTCCTAGGAAAATTAAATTGCCTGTTTGGATTAGGGCTGGCCTTGTCAGCATTTGTATTCTGTTTGGTTCATCTCACCTAACTCCAGATAGTTAGCAAGGTACCTTAGTCAGGGATGTATTCATTGTTAGCTCCCTTTTGAAAGACAAGGGGAACCCTTTTACTCAGCTTAACCCTAACACTCCCCTGAAAAAGTCTCTTAACAAACTACTAAGATAGCCTAGTGCAAATACTATCCTAATTTCAGTCCCTCAGTTGAACTAGATGAATCAGATCTTTGCGTTCAGCTTGTGCCCCACAAACTTTGACTCTATATGCACAAAACTGAGGAAGAATGAGAGGGAGAAGTGTAGAGGCAAGAAAGTGATGCAGCTGAATCCTGTGTGACACTCGTATTCAGGCAGTAGCATGGCCCATGTCACTGCATGAGCTGGTGCCACATGTTTGCGTGTTGGGACATATGATATTTAGAGAAGGCTAAAGGCAAAAAAATGTGCCGATCTTCAGTTCTAACATCCCCAGAGACTCAGTCAGAAAGAAACAAATGTTGAGAGGTCTGAAAGAAAGCCACAAAACTGAGGCAAATAATGGAACCAGGTCTCCTACTATCCAAGGAAGATGCACAAGTAATGACATTTTCTGCAACTGAGCAGGGTTGAGGAAAAATCTGAACACAAAAAGTCCTGCGGGTTGAGTTAGTTCCATCTATGGATCAGCATTTGTGGTCCAAACCCAATACCTGACAGAAAGCAAAATCTAGACCATGCCTCAGCTGAAGCAAAACATGAACTCAGTGGGGTTTTTTTCCATTTTAGGGTGGGTTGCAAACTTTCAGTACGGCTGACTATGTGAAACTGCAGTCAGAACAGCAAGCACATGAAAGTATGTTGGCATCCAGGCTATTAAGAGAGAGTGACCTGGTTCTCATTTCAAGAATATATAGATCAGAGCTAACCCCATTCAAGAAACTGGCGTTAGGCTGCTATGGAGGTAGTTTTTGTGAAACGAAATTCACTTTCTATTATTGATAACCAAGATTATTCAGTTCTTAGCTAAGGTCCTAAGAAAAGTGCCCCATGTTTTAAATACCCATTTAATTTGTAAAAAACCTCACTTTCTCCTCCTCAGTCAGTTATTTTATTTTACTAGTTAGTAAAGGTCTAAGTTCAAGTATGTGGTCCTGACCACAGGGATCTGTTATCAACTGAGGTGTAAGAGTTGAAGAAATTAGCACTTTCTGTGGAAGTCCTCAAAGATAATAGACTAAGAAAAGAACTGACTCTAGAAGAGAGCATGGGACATCACCCAGTCCAAGCACCTGCTCAGGGCAAGACTGCTTGCAATGTCAGGTCAGGCTGCTTGGTGCCTTGCACAGATGAGTTTGAATACAGGCTCCATATCCCTTCTGGGTAACCTGTTCTATGGCCTGCCTAATGCCACTCTGAAAATATTTTCCTTAGCATCCTCAAGGAGTAATTCCCAGAATAACGGCAGGTATCCAATTATCTTGAACTAATTCAGAGGTCCAATGTTTGCTCCCTAAGTACAAAAAAACCTTTCCTAGAAGAGATAAAAAACCAGTATTTCTTTACGGAAACTTAAAAAATGGATGTTGTAGAATTATTCCACTTCATTTTTCCCCTCAAGAAAGTTGTTCTTGGAAGAATGGCCTCTTCAGAAATTGATGTAGCCGGAAACCCTAGAGATGCCAGAGCAAAATGAAAATAAAAGGGGTAGATAATGGAGGTACTAAGATTTTTATTTCCTTTGCAAAAATGTGTCACAGAGTAGCCTATACTTTCGTGTGTTACACTCAGTAGAATTAGAGCAACAAACACCAAAAGAGATGTCATTGCCATCTACAACTACTGGCAGTCCATTCTGTTTCAATGCTGAAAAAGTTCCAGTGTTTCAAAAACAGCAAGGGAAAAAAACGATTATTTTAATGGGCCCTGGCTGCAGAGCCCTGCAATGAGACCACTTCATTGTCAGGGTCAGTTTAAATCAATTCTGCCCTTGATTCCTGTCCCCCGACACTGTTAACAGCAACTTCTTTCCCCATGACTAAATGTAACACCGATGTAATGCCAGAAGCTAAAGGCAAGTGATATGAGAATTACCCAGTTGCAAATTTCACCAAGGAAAGGTACTGAATGTGAAATAATTGCAAAATTTATAATATGTATAATTGCATATTATCAACACCTAACATTTTTCTGTCATATACTCTGCAAATTTGTCTGTCCCACCAAAGAGATTCTAGTTGCCTAGGACGGCTCAGTGAAATAAAGCTGAAGAGCTCCATGGTCATGCAGGGGAGGCTAGTGAATTCCCAGAACATCAGTGACCAAGATGAGCAGCTTCCACCAAAGGAAAAATAGCAACAGAAGCACTAAGGAAAAGAATGATTACCTCGGGGTCACCAGAGGAGGCTGTGCAGCATTTGAGCCCCTATTAGGTTTGTTACAAATCACATTTATTTCCCAGGTTGGAGATCTGAGTACTGAGCCCAAAGGAAATTTCATATCAATTTCGACTTTGGAGAGTTTACTTTTACAGGGAAAGCTTTATTCCAGATTAGTTGAGTAATCCACAGGCCCTCACGTAACAGTAGGAGGTACCTTGATATTCTAGATATTTCTCATCATAACTTCAATACCACCTTTTTTAGTTCAACTAACCACTTGTGGGTGTTCAATTTGACAAAACAACCACAGGGTTTAGATTTATTCTCAAAATATAAGACAATTTTACTTCCCAGGAACCACCCCTAGGTCTGGCCACAATTATGGCCTGTATTTGTGATGCCAATATTTTGCCCCCAAAAAGGCACGAACAAAAAGAAACTGCTTAGAGACAGAGTTTGTAGCCTTTAAGCAGGAGGTACTTTATTACGACGTCGGAGAGCAGCCGGGTCACCCCGGATCAGAACTGCTCTGCTCTATCAACAAAAGAACAGGTTTATATATGATTTTTACAAGCGATTACAACACTTTTGCATGCATATGCATAGAATTGCAACATACATCATCAATATTCATAACAGGTGGAGTTTAGGCGGAGTTAGAGGTGTGGTCTTCAATTTGGGGAAAATCTGGGATGGGAGATCCGGCCTTCATCCATCGGAATACCCCTGCCCACTCTGCATACTCATCTTGAACTTTGTGAACTTTCTTACTTTGGCTGACTTCTTAGTGTATCTGGCAGAGGTTTCTGATGATTTTGCAAGGATACCCAGATCTTGGCCCATCTTCCTTCTTTATCAGGGAGTTCTTCTCTGTACATGAGTTTCTGTTCTGCTGTACCAGTATGTTCTGCATACTGCATACCTTAATGAATCATTGCCTCTAATATTTTCTAAGACTAAGCTTTTCTGCTCTTGCTTATACTTATATTATGAATTTAGCTTTTTACCTTTTATGATATTAGTTATATTTGCTTTCTGGGGCTTGTCTGGCTTCATTTGGAGCTACCAGCACCCCAATTCCAGGGCAGTTGGTGATGTGCATGGACAGCAGATGAAAGGCACTCAACTTCATTAACTTGCACCTTCATTTCTTTGACAGCAGCATGCCTATTTTTATGCACAAATCTGAACTGTTTCTTCTTTGAATTTAATATTGAGAGAACAATTACATTTGGGTATCAGACACCTAAAGTTCTTCTGAAATCTGGGTTCACTTTTCTGTTCTTAAATTTATGAATGACTAACAGAAGACTTAATCAGTAGTGAGTTTCTACTTACATATCATTGTTGTATTGGCAGCCCTTAGTTGGCAGACTCATGAGCAGTTTATTTTGGCTGAAATGCTGCTGAAATGATTCCACTTTCCCACTGCAAATTCCTACCCGTACCTTCTCTCCTGAGCTGGCATCAATGTCCGTGCAGCTGCATGGTGAACTGATACACTTTCTCTGCAAAGTTTTTTTTGGCTGAGGCTAGATGGTTTTCAGCAGTTACCACATTTGATGGTGAGGCTGGCTACACCAGCTGAAAGTGCTTATGGAATTAGAAATGCTACACATGTACCTACTATAACGACAAGTGCTTTTGTTGGCTTTTTAATGCAAGGCAGTAATCATTACTATCGGGTTGATTGAAGGGTATCCACTCATTATCAAAAAATGGCTAATCACTAGCTGTTCATCTGCAATCCTTTAAAGGTATTATGAATTTTGACAAGACTTGTAAGTGAAAATTCTTCAAAAGAGACCCTAAATGTCCTCACTGAAGAAAGCACATACAGCTGCATGAAACTCAAGCCTGCATATACAGTGCTGCATGTATTAAGAAGACAGGGTATGCTTCAAACTTTCAGCTATTTTTACTTCATGCTGTTTAGATGTATAGGCTTAAGAGTAAGTGACCAGACTATTCTTAGGATTAACTGTAAATTCTGGCCAGCCAACACAAACTGAATTTTGGTAGAAGTTTTACCAATGCATCTAAAATGGAAAGTCTGATTTAATACCTTTCTTCTCATACAAAGTGATGATGACTGCATCACGAAGGTCTGAAGGTAGTTTGCCTGGTTCCCAACAGCGTACCACAAACTCATGAAATTTAGCATGGAGTGCAAGGCCCCCATGTTTCCAGACTTCAGGTGGAATTCCATCAACCCCAGCTGCTTTGCCAATTTTCACCTGCTGTATGGCCTTGAGGGTTTCTCCTAAAGTGGGGGCAGTATCCAATTCGTATTTCACTGGTTGTTGTGTGATGGACTGAATTGCTGAGTCTTGGACTACACGGTTAGTACTGAAAAGAGTCTGAAAGTGTTAAGACCATTGATTCCTGAAGAAAAGTACAAAGAGCAGTGTTTACAGAGCCATAGTGCTGTCTACTCTCTTATACGGATCTGAATCTTGGGTCATCTACCACCACCACCTGCGTCTCCTAGAACGCTTCCATCAACACTGTCTCTGCACAATCCTAAACATCCACTGGTCAGATTATGTGACCAATACGTCTGTTTTAGAACAAGCAGCAGTCACAAATATTGAGGCCATGTTACTGAGAACACAGCTGCGTTGGGCAGGGCACGTCTCCAGGATGAAGGACCACCGCCTCCCTAAGATCTTGCTTTATGGTGAACTTGCCACCGGTTGCTGCAAGAGAGAAGCCCCGAAGAAAAGATACAAGGACTCCCTGAAACAACATCTCAGCCTTGGCTATATTGATCACCATAACTGGTCTACTCTGGCCTCCAATCGGGAGGCCTGGAGACACACCATCTATACCGCTGCTGATGCTTTTGAGAAAGCACGCAGGATCACCCTTGAGGAGAAAAGGCAACGCAGAAAGAATCGTGCCTTGCAGAATATACCATCTAAGGAGTCTTTCTGCTGTGCCTTTTGCAACCGGACATGCCTGTCTCGTATTGGCCTTTTTAGCCACCAACGCGCTTGTAACAAACGTGGGTAGAGCCCTTCCCAAATCTTCGTTCGCGAAGCCTAGCCATGATGATGATGATGATGATGACGATGATGATAAAATGGAAAGGCAAAGAGACATTCTTTTATTTTAATCAATATTCACTTTCCACTTGTATCACTCCTGCAGAATTTGACTGAGGGACATTAGCTCTCTATAAAACACCAGGTTTGCAGTTCCCAGATCCTATAAAGCTGCTGTACATCAGTAAGCTTCTCTCAAGCTTCTATGGGTAGCACTTTTGACACACTCTTGAAATATTCTGGAGCATATCTAGACTCATTGCAAAGGTGGGGAAAAAAGGGTTGCTGTCATCTCTGTTCAGAGCAAACACCAGCAAGAAGAAAGTATGTCCAGGTTCTGCTGCTGCCTGGAAAAAGAGATTGCAAGTCCTCTGCTGTTCATTAAATACTACTAAAAATAAAAATTTGAAGAGGTCAGGAGAAGTCCAGACTAAGGAAGGAGAGGCCAGAGGACTCTCTTGAGGCTGTGCTGGGAAAAAAAGTGGGACATTCCCTGAAACAAAACCAAAAAAACCACTAGCAGAGCAGCATAATTCTACTTGAATATCATTTATACCAGCAAATGGTTGCTTTAGCTGGAAGTTTGACAAAAATTGCCATAACTGCAGTTTGCTGTAGTATCTTTACCAATCATACTACTACCTGATTTCCACAGTGGAGATATCTGGTAAATCATCTGAGTTAATCCATGGAAAACATGTTAGTGCTTCTGCTCATGGAAGGACTACTCTTTTAGTAAGCAGATTGTTGGGTTTGCTTTTTTTACTGTTAATTGTAATTTTAATTGATATTAAAAATACATCACCAGAAAATCAGGAGCCTTTTAGGAGATTTTAGGCCTTGTATCATGGAACCTTCATGTTGTTAGGACATTTGGATTCAATTTTTCAAATGGTCCATTTGAATCAATTTACTCCTCTTTCTGTATTGAAGTGTGAAGGAAGAGGAACTCTTAATTACACAGAAAGATCCATGCTCTCACTGAATACTTATCAGCAAGAGAGATTTGTCAAGCAAAACACCACCCATGATCCCTGTTGTTAGTTCTAAATTTTTTCCAGAATCACCACTTCCCAGTACAAGGACTTCTGTGTATTCAAAGCCTCCACTCTTTGTTCACATGTGCATGACCATACATCTGGATTGCTCATCTATATCACTGCTTTCTCCTATCCCACACTGGTGGCATTATTTGTGTGTCACTTTTAGCACCTGGGTCTCCACATACCAAATATGAGACAGAGTTCAACTATTAAAAGTTTCTTATTTAGAATTATAACTATGTAGCAGGCAGTCCAGCTTGACTAACCTCTACAGCCTTTCCCTCATCCACAAGCAGGCTACCTTGCAAGAAAAGGAGATAAGGTTAGCCATCTAATGTCTAGATGTGGCACTTGGGGACATGGCTTAGTGGTGAAAATGTCACTATTAGGTTAACGGTTGGACTCGATGATTTGAGAGGTCTCTTGCAACCTTAACAATTCTATGATTCCATGCAGAAGAGATCCTTACTTAAATACAAGCTGCAAATGCACACCACTTAGAAATTGATGGGACTATTTCACTTTACTTTGGCTATATTAAAGTTATGTGCCTAATCTAGTCCCAGATGATCCTTCTACAGTCAGTGAAACTGTACAGCTGCCTCTAGACAGCAGACATCCTAACCAGGCTAAGTATCAAAGTTAGATTGGTGTAAAAGACATGAACCACTATCTGAAGATGTCTCTATCTCTTCATTAACTATAGGACACAGGTAGGCAACAAATTAAGGCTCATTAAATAACCCTTGGATAGCTAAAAGTGCATCAAATGACTGCCATCCCTTCTGACAGATCTCAACTCAGAATTTTCCTACAAAAATCACTGCTATTCTAGCCAGAGTTGCTACTGCTCTGTGCTACAGCTTTAGTTTATAGTATTTTATTTTTCATCCTTATGTTAGTTCTTGTACTTCCTGCAATGACTTTGAAAGCTTCTCTGAGTTGTCTGTACCACCTAGACTCAAGGGGCTGTGACTCACACACACCAAGAATCCAGCAGTGTTATCAGCTCTACAATTCCCCTCAGGTATGAACACTCTTATAGTGCTTAGGGTATTGACCCTCTCAGGGTTTTACTCAGCAACAAAGCTACATTTTCTGCTTTATTCCTATTGTCTCAGTGTGCATGCTGAAGTCTCAGGTTCTCTACTATGTATGCATCATTAGCTTTGTCATCTTCTCTAAGGATATGGAAATTTTATTTTCAGTAGCTTCACATCTTCTCAATTTTTTAGCATTTGTTCCAGTGCCCAAGTTACTTCTCATGTTACAGAACATGCTTCTGGCTATGTATATGTGTGCAATAAGGACTGAGAACAGAACTTAATACCTTTTCTGTTTTTAACAACCCAGTGGTTTTCTGCTTAGAGAAAAATTTCCTTGGCTTTCTCCACTCTAACAGACTATACTACACCATGAGATATCTAATCTTTAAAAAATGGTATTCTGTTTCTCTGTCAGCAGAGGAGCATATTCTTTAAGACTAAGATTAGCACCAAGAACCTGATTTCTCCAGTCCACCCCAACAGTCAACAGAGAAACAGACCTTGTCCACAGGACAGCAACAGAAGTTAATTTGGTTCCTCTGAATCATTCTTTGGAAAAGCCTATGGGTTTCCACTGCTTGGAGTCTAGGAAGACTAGCCTCACTGGACTAAAATGCTTTTGTCAATATACTTAGAAGCATTTTGGAAATTTCTGACAAGTTTTTCTTTCCTTCAAAATGCTATCCAGTTGGTTTCAAAGAAAGATCACCTTTACATCTCCTTAACGTTGTGCACAGTCACTTCTGTCAAATAACCCTGTAGTCTGCTCAGGTAGATGTAGATAATGTTGTTACATCCTCCTTACACGATTCAGTCTTCTGGTCCCTAAAGAAAACCTCAGGCCTTTGCAGTTTTGATTCCCTGACACTGTAGGAGCTGGGAGAGGAAATGAGGTTGTTTCTGTACTGTATGTTGGTCAATGTTCTTAATGTTCAGCAGAGAAAGGAAGTGGACAATCTTGGTCTGGAATCCTTAGCCTAACCCAGAGTCCAGTATCGATTACTCTTTGCTGTTTTATTTAAAGATTGTTTAACTTTTATTGTATGTAATAATAAAAATATTAAAAATAACCTGATTGTACGCTTGTCTAAAAATGGAATTGGTGTTGACTGTAAATATTTATGGGCTTAACAAACATGAGGCTAAAACCTTGAGATTTTTGTCCTCTTTTCAAAGCTAAGAAATAATAAAGTTCATCAATTTTAATGAATATTCCTTCAGAAGCCATTATATAGCCAGGTTAAAAATAATTTTTATTTTATTTCTTTTAAAAACTTAACGGCCCCACATCTCTATGTGACCAAAGTATATTTCAAGATTTCTGTTGCATGTAGAGTTTAGAGAGAGTGAAAATATTGCTGACCTAATCATTGAAAAAAACCCAAAGTTTGAGAACTGTAATATTTAACAGTTCAATCTTTACCTCTGTAAGGATGGAGTGACCATTGATTGACATGTTCATTTCAGAAGCAGATTACAAATTGGTCTGAGAATAAGATGTCAGCTGGTGCCCTCATGTGGATAAGTGTGCCATTATATATAACAGAAAATGAAACTTTTAGTCAAAAGAAAGTCAGAGAAACTTTAGCATCTCAGATTTGCACACAGAATTTGGACAGCTTATTTAAGCATCTTTCCTTATTCATTTGTAGTGTAGACAACACCATATTACTTAGGTGTAAGCACAATTTTCTACTTAGATGCCAGGTTATAGCATAGTTCTTAATGTAAATTAGAAGTACAAAATTGAATTCATCTGCACAACCACAATCTCTCTACTCCCAAAAAACCCTATGGATTCATATCAAACAGTAAAAGTTATCAAGTGACTTTCATAACTAATCACACAATCTTTTTCCAGGGTTTGGAAAAAATTCAACAGAACATAATCTTTCTTGACAAAATGCCTTTCTTATTTACAAAGAAAGTATTCCAGTTGTCAGCCAGCACAGAGAAGAGTTGAATATGCACAGGGCACACAGGCTGGTGGAAACAGTTCATTTTTGATCAGCTGCAATGGAAGACATCAGTCAAGATCTAGCCATGCTTTTCTGGAAGTGTGCAAAACAGGTGAATGAAAGGTCTACAACACTTTCAGTAAGAATACTAATTCAGTTTTATATACCAACTGCATGATGATGAACATCTGCAGACTGTCAGCAGGGATCCTACCTAGATGGCACGTAGGTAGGTATGAGAACAGAGGACGATGCAAGCTGCAGCCCACCCCCTGCCATGGTCAGTCCAGGTACACTTCTGCTGTCTCTTGTGTCACTGTACCTTGGGAGTGCTTATACACATGTATGCATTGTTGACTCTATTTCTCAAAAATGTTAAACTCTACGTGTAGAATTAATCAGGTTGCCCAGCACTCTACAGAATCAGCTATATAATATTTGCATCTTAAGTGTAAGGAGAAGATTGAAGGCAAACCCTCTAGAATACTTTAACAGATATCAAAAGAATAACCATGTCATATAACCAGAATCTAAACCTAAGATAGACTGCCATTTGCATAATATCCTGTCACGATTGTGCTGTGTGTGCCCCCAGGGGCAGGTAAAGATACTGACCTGAAATAAAGATACTGACCTAAAATAAAGATACTAATATGAAATAGTAGTCTGAAATAAGTAAAAACTTCAGGAAAACTTCCATTTTCAAGTTAAGCAATGCAGCTACAATGACTCCTGGTGGCCTAGTGGTTAGCATGCAGGACTCTCACTGCTGCAACCCGGGTTCGATTCCTCGGTCTCCTGGGCAGATGGAACCCGTTAGCCCTGTGAGGCCATCCATCTATGAGAAGGTCACTCTAAACAAACCTATGTCCTGAGGACCTCACTGCCATTGTCCAAGCTTGCTTGGCCCCGGCAGATGAACCTTAGGATTAAAGGGTGGGCTCAGTTCAGCGCAGGCTGTGTCTCACCTAAAAAAATCCATTGCGCAGGCTGGAAAGGTAAAAGACCTTTCCCCAGATCTTCGTTCGTGAAGACTGGCCATTATTATACAATGACTGCAAAGAACTGCAAGGCAAGGTAACTGCAATCTGTAATCTGGTATGACAAGTTCTGAACTCGTGGGTAGAGGTTGACTTCATTTTCATCAGCCACCCAGAGATCTGAGTAATTCTTCAAGAATTCCATTGGCTTCAGCAAATCAATATTGTGAAATGCTTCTTACTTTGTGCAGTGTTTATCATACTTACAGAGTATGATAATTAGAGTGCCAACAATTTAATCTGGGAATATAAACTAACACGAGCGTTTCATGTCTCCCTGTTCTAGGTGGCTTACAAAAGAAGACAGAAAAGCATACAAGCCAATTGAAATACTACAGATGAGAGACATTTTATCTTTCTAAACTTAATACCAGATACCTGACCTGTAGATTTGATAGCATTCAAAATTCCTTGCCCTTACAATCACTTGGTTACACAAATTCAGGACCTTTGCAGGAAGTAATGCATTTTTGAAAATACAATCTTTTTTCCATGACAGGTAACACATTCGATATTTTAAATATTTAGATAATCCAGATCAAATATTAGCCAGGCAGTTTAGCACAAGGCACTTTCAAATATGAGGTTCTGTGGGTTAAAACTTGCACTTTCCCTTTGCATCAAAGTTTGCAGATAGTTTTTACCTTAGCATCAATACTGAATGTCCTAGTGCCCTTTTCCCATCATTCTTCAGAGCATGTGTTATAATACTTAATAATCACCCAAAACTCCATCACTAACTTTATTTGAATGATGCTAGTGTGCATGCTAGTTTAATACAACATTTAGTTATCCTATTGGGAAAAGGACAGCATGAAAATGGAAGAGGTCATCTCTTTAGGAATACTGTAGTTGTCAACAGAAAAGAAAAACACTTTATAGAAACCCCGAAATGTATGGATTTTTAAAAATCTCATTTAAGAAGTTACATATTTAACTTACTGCTGTTGCTCAATGAAAATAAAAAGAAATTCTTGTAGAAAAGACTTGCCCAAAAATGAGACAGTTGAACAGAAAGAGTTGTGTGTCTATGAATTATAGTTCCGGACTGCTTATACTCTGCCTTAAAGCTGTGTATTCTTTCTCTGTACTTGTGCAATGCAATTATATTAGAAGGCCCTCTTAAAACTGGGTGATCTATTGGTTTAGGGAGCTAAAGATTAATTCCAGATGCAGTCATGCTCTTCTAGCCCTTCAAAAAGTAACTACTGCACCATCTGTTTTATAATAGACAATTTCAAAGAGTGCCAAGGGGAATGTTAAATACATTGGTCAAATGGCCACATATACCTCACACACAGGAATCCTAGAGGTCATAGTGCCTCAGACAGATTCATATTTTCACGTTTTTCTCTCCATTGCTCCACTATGGAAACTCAAGGAACAGTCCTCCTTCCTCCCAAAATAGGAAGGAGATATCTTCCAGATTATTACCAGTGTTGACGAGGCCAAATTCAGACCTGAATTCAGTGGAATGACTCGAATTCATATTGACTGAGCTATTTCATATACCTGCCTGAATCTTGGATCCTTGTAGATTATTCCAAACAGTTCTGGGTTTTGGGTTTTGTTTGGGTTTTTGTTTTGTGGTGTTTTTCTTTTTTCCAAATGAGGTCAGTAGCTGGAGGTTCCTGCTAAACTGATTTCAGATTTGGCTGGTTGCCCAAGACAAATGAAGGGTGCAACAGGTAATAAAGGCTTACTCCAGGTCATGAATGATAATTTTTATTTTTCCTGGGTATTTCAGGAAGCTTGAAATTAAGAAATTGTCTCTGTTTTTCTAAATCCAGCATTATGCATCAATATCTACACCTCATACGTATAACAAGATGCACTCAGGTTAGCATCAACATGACCTAAATTCTTTACATCAGCAAAACTGGAGTAAAAAACATTCTCTGAAGGTTTTCAAAGTATAAATCTGAACTTCAGAGCAGTAACTCATGATTTATACCAAACAGTCCTGAGAAAAGATCTAAAATGAAAACAAAAGGAAACAGAAAATCTGCTAGAAATTAGACAATCACAATCTTGTGCAGGAGAGACTTTTTTTTCCTACGGTGACATTAGGTAAATCATTGGTAAAAAGAATTAAAGATTAACAACATGTCTTCAGTTCATTCCTCTTTGTTTTTTTCAGTGCATCCAGTCATATTTTATATCAATTCTTGTAATAAGTCATTACAAAAGTAGTTTGGGACTAGCAGACTACTGCACCCCCTTCAGTTTTGCTGACTTTGCTGTGGTTCTCTCCATTCACCATCACAGGCAGAATCAGTGCCTTAGACTGTAAGCTTAGTGTGTGGGTATACTCCAACTACGCCTCAAAGTTCAAAGTCTGCTGCTGGTAAGTAAGAAAGAAATTAATAGGAATAACAGCTCCTTACCATTATCTAGTATTACTAGAACTGAACTTTTCTTAAGCAACTGCCAGTTTGGGTAGTGTAAGGGAACTCCACACATATAGTAAGATTTGCACTTTTTCAGTATTAAACATTATTATAACAAAGAAAAGTTGGAAAGTGGAATAGGACACTGTTTTGGACAACTTCATCACAGCTTTAGAAATTAAAGACATCTGAAAGGAATACACTCTGAGAGGCTAATAAACATATTGACATGGAAGGATACATACACACCTTACAGCTACAGCAAAGGCCCCATTGTTTAGGACAAGATTTAATTCAAAATAATAGACTCAATAATAATAATAAAACTCATTCATACAAATCAAGAAGTGTAGTTGTCCCACCTCTTGCTGAGCTGATGTTCCTGGAACACAAGACCTCCAGAATAAAGAGGTATTTAGGGAAAACTTTGTTTTAGACATTTTTTATTACACCTCAGCTTAATTCCTGTTTTTGCTTAAGAACTTTTAAATACTTCTTATCTGTTTTAAAACGTAGTTAATAGATTATAAGAGTCACAAACACTACTCTATTCCTGTGCTTTCTAGGCACAAGTTCTGCCTTTAACTAAGTCATACAACGCAGGGCTGAAGTCTGATCCATCTTTTGAAAAATACTCAAGAATTGGCTTAGTTGAGACATTTGGTGGGGCTCAAAGAGAGAAAATTCATAAATTAACTCTTCTCTCCTTATTCTATAGTTGTCCTAACTCTAAACTCAAGCCTAAATGTACAGATAAATACTTCAAAGCTCGCTGTTTTCTGGGCTGACAGGCTAATTTTCTGCAGCTGAGCCCAGCATTCCTCCACTTCACTGCAGACTCCTGTAGTACATCTTTTCCATGGGAAAAATGTGCCAGCCATTTGCTAGCTACTGGCTGGGTCATACATACCATGTCAAAGTGATCTATTTCATTTAAGATATATAGATCCAAAATTACACAGCTCAGAGAAAAAAGAAAGCAATTATTTTATTCACTTGATACATGCTGTCTTCAGGAAAGTTCAATTTGTAACAGTAGTTAATAATTCATAAAAGAATACAGTTTTAAAAAGTAACTTATTTGTTCAGCACAGCAGAGAATTAAGACACAACGTATGAACTGGTACAATATACATGCTCCACAGAAACAACTGTATTTCTATCACACATTTTTTGGAAAACGTTATCACTTTTACTTTCACTGTGTTTGTACCTCAGAGGCAAGAATTATTACACAGAAAGATCTGTTTCCTTTCTCAGCCATCTTCCGTAGTTATTTGAGGGCTTTTTTTTTTGTACTGTGTTGCATCCAGCAAGGATGGACGGTCATGTCCAGAGAAGGACAATGAAGCTGGTGAACGGACAGGAGCACAAGCCATATAGGGAGCAGTTGAGGGAGCTAGGGGTATTAAGCCTGGAGAAAAGGAGGCTCAGGGGTGATCTTATTGTTCTCTACAACTACCTGAAAGGAGGTTGTAGCCAGCCAGGTGGGGATTAGCCTGTTCTCCCAGCTAACAAGCAACAGGACAAGAGGAAATGGCCCCAAATTGTGCCACAGGAGATTTAGATTAGACATAAGGAAAAATTTCTTCACTAAAAGAGTGGTCAGGCATTGGAACAGTCTGTTCAGTGAAGTGATAGAATCATCGTCCCTGCAAGGGTTCAGAAAACGTGCGAATGTGGCACCCAGGAATACGGACCAGTGGTGAACAGAGTGGTGATGAGTTAACTGCTGGACTCTATGTAATCTTAGAGGTCTTTTCAAACCTTAACTATTCTATGATTCTGTGACCACCAGCCCAAATAACAATTACCAACCACAAACCCTGTGTCACTGATAACGACTGCAGAATTCCCCCTGACTGGATGAGCTCCTCCATTATCTTGTGAGGTTAGAGGTGTCATCAGACAAACATTAGAGAAACAACCCTGGCCACCTACTGGTGGACCAACTGCTGTGTGTCTCTCGGCAGCATGCCACTGTCCCTTACGGGTGAGAGCCAATATTCATCCAGCATCTGTCCTTCCACAGAACCACAAAATATTCGGAGATGAAAAGGACCCACAAGGAACCTTGAGTCCTACTCTTAAGACAATGGCACCTATGGGAATCGAATCTGCGACCTTGGTGTTATCAGCACCACGCTGTCACTGAAGGCAGAGGTGCAGCTGTGCCCCGGGACGCCCAGGGAATCGCCACACTGGAACAGGCCCTAACACTGAAATCTCGTGCCAGCACTATGACGGATCCATGGCTTTCACACGCGCTAAACACCTGTCATGTGCGTTTAGTGGGTGTTTAACACGTGCAAGGCCGTGGACGCGCAATATTTGCAATCAAATCGGAATCCCGATGCGCGCGGGGGGTCCGAGTCCACCCGAAAATCCGGCTCGTAAAGTGCTGTCCCCAAAACCGCAACCTGAATCCGGGGGCAAAGCCGCGACCTCTCACCACCCCCCGTCTCCCATCTCCGCCAGCCTCCCGCGCAGGCCAGGACCCGACCACGAAGCTGGGCCGAGAAGAGACAAGGCTGGCTGAAAGGAGCTGGGCCTTGGCACTCGCGGACAGGCCGCAGGGGGCGGGCCGGGCCCGGCGCAGGCGCCGCCGAAAGCTCGCAGCGGAGGGCGGCTGGGCCCGAGACGGCGGCTCCATGCGCTGCCAGGTAGGTGCAACTTGTTGGAGCCCCCGGGAAGCGGCGGCCTGGCAGGAGCCGGGAAGGGCGGCGGGGCTCCCGCGGCCCCTCGGCCCGGGGGGCAGCGGCGCCAGTTGGGCGAGGCCTGGGCGGAGGAGCGGGGCCCGGGTCCGCGGGCACTCGCCGCCCCGCGCATTCCCTTCCCCCTCGCCTGTCCCCGTTCCGCGGGCGGCCGGGGCAGGAGGTCGGCACCGAGAAGAGCCTGGGAAAGCGTTTCTCGGCGCTCTGGTTCCGGTCGTGTGTTGGTGGTTTTTCTTGGGGGCGGCCTCGCGCTCGGAGCCCTGTCTGTTCCCCGAGCAGGTCTCGGTGCTGTATTTCGCCCGGAGCGCGGAGCTGGCGGGGCTGCGCAGCGAGACCCTCTCGGTGCCACGGCAGATCACCTCTCTGCAACTCTGGGAGGAGATCGTCAAAGCCCACCCCAGGTACCCAGCAAGTTACCAATGAGGTGCACAAAACCCGTGGTTGGCTATCTTTTATTTTCTTTTTTTTTGGTAAATACAAATTCGGCGTTTAGAGTCTAGCTGAAATGTGTAGCAGTACTTCGACAGCACAAAACCACTGATGTCGATAACCTGCACCAAGCTTTTTGTGTTTTGCACAGTCGGAAAGGTTGTAGCTTTATGTATACACAAGGAAAGCCCAGGTCCCAAAAGTAGATGTACCCAGAAGTTGAGCCTGAGTGGTACACGTGGCCCATTGTCCAGAAGAGCTGTGGTGCGGTAGGCTGAAAACTGAATTATGTTATTAACCCTGTGGAGAAGGTGAGATGTCTCAAGGAGGGATCAAGCGCAGCCAGGACAATAAATAAGAAATAAATGGTAGTGTGCAGGTGTTTTCATTCACTTAGGTTGGACATTAGGAAGAAATTATTCACAAATGGGGCGATTAGATATTGGAGTGGGCCGCCATCCCTGGATGTGTTTAAGGAAAGACTGGACATGGTACTCAGTGCCATGGTGTAATTGACATGGTGGTGTTCGGTCAAAGGTTGGACTTGATGATCTCAGAGGTCTTTTCCAACCTAACTGATTCTGTAATTATCTTTAACTGTACAGTTTCCCATTGATCTGATCTTATGGCACACTCTGGAAGACAGATCGGGAAGGGAACTGAAGCCTGCACAGGCTTCTAGCCACTCAGCCCTGCTTGACACAGGAAGTAGATTCAGCCACTTTCAGCCTTCTCTGTTTTGAAAGATACTGCTGTTGGTTGCATTTCACAGGGAGTCTGGTCCTGAGAGAGCTCTGTGTTTGTGCTGTAGGAGTTTCTGCAACACTGGTGCTCCTTAGAGGTGTCAGCAGAAAAGTCGCCTCATGTTAGGGCTGAGGAAAGGTGCTCAGTTCTGACAAGAATGAGTTTGATAGACAAAGATGCAACACCATTTTGAAAGGGTAGAAGGGGTAAAAAAAAAGTAAGGTTTAACAGGTTGAGGTCCTCAGGATTTAGTGCTGAATGCACTGGAATTTCAGTAACTCTGGAATTAGGTGTCAAGGCACAACCCTTCTTTAGTCAATTACTCTCAAAGGCTGTGAAAACAATGAACTATTTAGCAAAGATATTTGTTTCCAGGTGAGAAGCTCTAACAAAATGCTAGACCAGGGGCCTTTTCCTCACAGAAAACTGAGGTTAAATGTGTTTTGGGGGAGGAGGCAGTGCAGAGCATGTGCGTATTTTACTTTGCAGCCTGTTCATCTGTGTCAGAGGTATCGGCAGCACCGTTGGTTGGTTTTCCATAGTTTGTCAACTTTGTCCTTTTATGAGTGATGACTTGGGGCAGTACATCTTGCATTTGCAGTTACTTCACAGCAGCCTTCTTGAAAAACACTTCTGTTCCTTGCTTTTATGGAAAAAATATAATTTTAGGGCATTGACCACAGACTTCTATTCACATTACTAACGGATATTCAAACTGCAGCTCTAGCATACTTGACAGTGCTCTTCTGTTCCACCCATTTTCCCCAATGAATTTGCTTACAAGTGACATTAATTAGAACCCATCCTTCTGATGGGCACTTCAATTTCATGGGTATGCCCAGTTCTTCAGTGACTTTCATGCAGTCTCTTCCTTCAGTTTGCCCTCTGAGTCAGAGCTACTGTGTTTTGCTTAGTCTGTGCCTTGCCTACTTTGGTCTATCTGGCTGGTAGGAAATAAGATGATTTTTACTTGTACTCTTTTGGTGTGCCTACTTGTTTCTATGCAGTACAGCTCTGCTGGCTGTGCCAGATTTTGTAGTCCAAGCAATAACAGTTATCATTCCTGCACCATATAACTTAAAATGCTGGCATTCTTTTTCTTGGTGTCTTACTGCCATTGCCCTCATGCTTGCTGTGTAATTGCACTTAGCCATGAAAGTGAATCCCTGTCTCATGATAACCAGAGCTGTGGACTCTCACAGCAACATCTCAAAGATGTGAAATCAAAAAATATTTAGAAGGTCTGCCAGAAGACACATCACATCTGCCCTCTTATTTCTGTGGCCACTCCTTACCAGTAGCAGATTTCAGACTTGTAAGTGCAAAAGACCCAAAGCTTCATGAACTCTGAGCACACACAACAAGAGCAACTCTTTGACCACTGAATCTTTATGAGATCTCACGAGCAGCATCCCAGAATGCTTCTTGGTGTGTAAGAAAATTGCTCCAGTCCTTCGAGACTGTATCAGGGCAATATTTACTTCTAATCCCGAATTGTATGGTTGCTACCTCTTGAGTTACTTCTTTATTATAAGCTGCTGTAGTGGGTCTGATATACGTTGGTTCATTCTGATACAGACCTATGACAAATCGAATTCCTGACTTTTGAAAATGATACTGAGTTTGTTTCTCCTTAGTCACTACAAGAAAACCAAAGAGTAGGAGATGGGTGTTTGTTTTACTTTTGACAGTGTCTTGGAAGAAAAGTCGCATAAGTGGTTTTTACCTCAGTTGCCCTAGACTGTGCACCAGTTGGTTGTTTAATGAAATCTCATGGTTAAATGCAAACACTCTATTTAGAAACCTATTTGTGCTCCCCCTCAGGCTTGCCGTCATCCAGGATCAAGTGGTTTTTGCTGTTCGGCAGGAATACGTGCTTCTTGGAGATCAGCTCCTGGTCCTTCAGCCTGGAGACGAGGTTGCCATCATCCCACCAATTAGTGGAGGCTGAACCTGCCCAGATTCTGTTGGGTAGGTATCTTGCTTAGTTGCTATATCCTGCGCTAGTATAATCTCCTGAATTCTGTATGATGTTCCAATAATCCTTTTTTGTTTAGGTCCACAGATGTGATTGACATTCTCTCCCTCCACCCCAGTACTGTTTTGAGAGAGCCTAATGTGTGTTTCCATCTGGAGAGTACAGTTGTGCTGACCAGAAACTATAAGCCAGTGCACCAGTAAATGATTAACACGTATTCAGTAAATGGAAGACAATTGCCAGAGAGGTCAGGCATTGTTTTGAATTTGAGTTTTAGGTCTTGTTACTCCTTCCTTGTTGTTTCTGGCTACCAGTAGATACTTTGCTTGCCTAAATAAGATGATAATGAACAACCTTCTGCCGCTTTTTAACAGAAAAGATAATACAGCAAAATAATTGCTGCTTAAAAATTTTGTTTATTTTTTGCTGTTAAAGGAGTAGGTGTGCTTAGAATAGCTTAACTTCTTTGCCTGCTTTCAAGTGCCAGTCCTTTTATTTACTGCAGCTTGTTCCATTGCTGCTCAAAATACTTCTCATTGTTCTCAGGTGATCTGATGACTGGTTTCTACTCAGAAAAGTTAAAAGCGTCTCTGTTGTGACTGAAACAGACAGATACTGTGAGGTCCTGAATGTCCTGGAGAGCATATTCAACTTTAGGATTAGAAATCTAATCTGTGTTTATCACAAATCTCAGTTTTAAACTGTTTGATTTCAGGATAAGAAAAGTAGGAGAGGCTGCAATATCACTGCACTACACAGTGGTCCATGCTGGTTGATTGTATTATTAAACCATGGCCTCAGACTAATTATAGTTTTGTCCCATTGTACCAGACTTTCCTGTCAGAAAGGAACATGTATACATTAAAAACCAGGTCATTGCTCGATATTTGCAGTTAATATTCTCTCTGTGAGACTGATGAGAAGTGAATTTGATGTGTAGACTGGTCTCTCAGGGAAATAGATGGTGCATGTTGTTTGCATAAATTAGATAAAAAGCAGTTGGCTGATGCTAGTATCTTCAGAAACAACTACAGAGTCTGTTTGGTTTCAACCTTTTTAGTGAGATATGGATGAAACTGAAGATGTGCCAAAAGATTTTATCAAGCTGAAGTCTGCAAAGCTCTCTGTAGATGAAGTGTCAGAGCTGGTCGTTTCACCATACTGTGGGGCAGTGTCTGTGTTCATTGGTAAGTTTAATCTTTGGGTGTATTAAGGGTCTAATGAATGGAATGTAGATTGTCCACATCCCAGACTTGTGCTTCTCAAATAAATCAATTCCTGATCTGAACCCAGGATGTTTAGAACATGTTCTGAATTATTAGAGCAAGACTATGGCAGCAATTAAACAGTTGCACTGGGATTAAGGGGTGAGAAGCTTTCATGTTGGTATGGCTATCCTAGGACTGAATGGAGCAACAGCTCTGAAGTACAGAACTGCTTGGGAGGTGTTCTCTCTATCCTCTTGGACACAGCTTGTTCAAGGTGGGAATAGAATACTGTGGCTATGCAAACACATGCCCACACCTGTATGTGAGGTCCCGCAACTGTCTTAGTTGAAAGTGAAGTACTGTTTTACCCATGAGCTGGTGAAGGTAAGGCTGATACTCTATCGTGTGCTTAATGTGCATGGCACACATCTGAAACCCCTTTGTCCTTAAACCTTAGTGCTACTGGGCTTCTAAATACTGAAGATTTAAAAATTGCATGGGCAAATGCAATAATAATAGCACCTTAGCAGTTACCACAGAAGATGTCCTAGCCTTGAGCATTATGGACTGTGGACTTGTATAATGGGTATACTAAATTATTCCTTTTATAGTAAAGATTTATCTTGTTCAAATAATCTCTTTTTGCAGCCATATTTAGGGGAGATTGTTTATATTTGCACAGTGCTGACCTTGACCATAGCAAGAGATCCTGGGTTTTACTCAGTATTAATACATTATATATTTTTATATAGTATATATTATTATATTTTTATATAGTATATATTATAAATACACAATATATATTTAGCAAATGCACAGAATTTATTTATCTATTATTTATTTATTATTTAAATGCACTTTATTTGGTTGATAAATCACTTTTATTTAGGTACCACAAGAAACAATTTTGAAGGGAAAAAAGTGATTCACTTAGAATATGAAGCATATACTTCAATGGCAGAGACTGAAATAAAGAGAATCTGCAGAGATGTAAGACAGAAATGGCCTTCAGTCAAACATATTGCAGTGCACCATAGACTTGGGTATGTACGTCCAGACCACATCCTTCTGTAAGTGGAATAATAATCCTTGTCTGGTGCATGACAGTGCTTACATAGTCGCAGGACCTGCAGGAGTATTTAGAAACTGTAATGCAGTGTGTATTGGTAGTGTTTGCTGGAGTCCCCATTTAGTCTTGCAGGATCCTTGATGCTGGTTTGATGTTTTGAAAGTGGGGAGAAGGGATTGCAATTTCACTCTGGAGAAATGGAGGCTCTTGGTTTGTTTTGTCTTTATTTCTAAATGATATGAAGTTGTCAGCACTTTCTTTTTATTCTGTCTTCTATGGAGATGCCGCAGAAGGTCCTTGTTGTCAGATTTAAGTCAATTTATGCCATAAAAAAATCTGCAAGCTTAGGCTATGGGGAGTGAAGAGGCACAGTAATTGCCAGACATGCTTGCAGGAGAACCTCTTGTTTTTGTGTCTTGGATAAGCATTTTCTCTTAGGTTCAAAACATGGAATGCTAGTATCTGACATTCTCTTGAGCCTTCCCTATTCATCAGGTTTCACATTGAAATTAGTAGGATTTGCAGAGTCTGAAGGAATGTTGGAGGTGATTGCAAAGAGTAAGATAATAGGTCTGAAGGGTAGTTTTCTTAGATTTCCTCTATAGCCAACAGAGAGAGTGGCTCTCTTGAGGGCAGCTCACAGCATTTAAGCTGAGATTTCTTCTTGTGAGCTGTTTGCTGGAGGAGTCCTACGATAGAGGGAGAGCTGAGAGGCAGCTTTTGGGAATACTTCTATTGTGAGGAGCAAAACAAAACCTTGTGCTTCTTCTGTTAAGTTTGGAAAACAACACATTGAATAGTAAACTTCAGAATTTAAAATCAGAGTTCACAAAAATTAAGTTTCATTGCAAAATCTGCATAATATGAGGCACTTAATTTCTTCTTTCACAAATTCTTGTGCAAATTGAGATGATTTCTTAGGTTTCCAGATAAGAACTAACTGTTCTAACTTGTTTATTATTTAGCCATCTTTCAGTGAGTTTCCTCTGTATTGTTGCACATTAACAATTTTCCCCTCTTAACTCCATAGGGTCAATTTAAAAAAAAGAAAGAATGGATGAAAAAAGCCTATGTCTGGTGGGTTTATTTATTCTCAAGTGTGGAATTTTAACATCTGGTACTGACTTTGGTTGTGGTTTTCTTTCTTTTAAAAAGTGTATAATCTTTTGGACGTGGTTTGACACTTGCTCAGTATGAATGAGTCAGGAGAGCATGTGGCCAGAACACTGACGTGACATGGCCACAACTTTTGGGTGCTCTTGATGTTAAGTGTTAGCTAAAACTGCTGTTGTTCCTCTTCTCTCGCTAGTGTGGTTCCAATAACTGAAGCAAGCGTAATTATTGCAGTCTCCTCTCCACACAGAGCAGAATCCCTTGAAGCTGTAATGTACTGCATCAATACCCTAAAAGCATCTGTACCAATATGGAAAAAGGTATGTTTGGGGTCAAAATTGAATTTAGACCTATGCTAGTCTTAGACATCTGGCCTATCTAAGAAGCGCTACAGGGGGTAGTTGCTCCTGGTGGCTTGTCAGTGTCTGCCAGCAGTGAGGTTCCTCTAATGCAGCCAAGCCCATATATGGCAGGTAGAACATCTGAAAGGCTGTCCTGTACCTCTACCATCCAGCTCCTTTTCCTTTAAAGCCAGCCTGGGGTCAAAGCGAAAGAGGCCCGAGTTCTCCTTTTTTGAAAAACTCAGTTCTTCACAGTATTGTGGAAGAACTTTGAATCAGCTTTGCAGTTCACAAGTAAAAGGAGCATGTCTTGTCTCTCTTTTTTCCCCTCATCCCTGTGGCCTTGAGAAAGCACAAAGCATCAAGCAATAGCACACAGTGAAGGGATGAACAGAGGTCCCAGAGTTGGTATGGGCACACAACACTGTGTGGAGAAATTAGCCCAGGTCCAGAAAGAGATTCATTGTATAACCACAGTGTTGCATGCAAGTAATGAGCATTACCTCTGCCTTCTCTCCCAGGCAGAACTTGCCATGTGGTTAACAGTGATGTTCTCTCAAATACTCTACTTTTCTGACACCTCTTTCAGGAGACAAGTAATCAGGGTGTAATCTCAGAGCCCTGATGAATTTTCTGTATAGGATTGGACTGCTGCTGGGTAGTCCAGTCTGTCCATCAGATCCAATACTACTGTAGTTGGTGTATTGATGTAATATATTTTTTTAATATTGACATTCTGTTACACGTAAATATTCTTCTTAAAATGATGATACAGTAGGTACCACATGAGTGCTGTGTATTCTACAGCTTTTACATCATATCTTCTAGATTTCTTTGTTGAACTTCAGTATAGATGGGCCCTTTTAAATTTAATGAGTATCAGCCCAAGGTTCAGCTTAGTTAGTATATTCTAAGGGTGCTGCCCTCTTTTCTGCTTGCCAGCTAAGTGCTGTGTAGTCCTGTTGTGATCAGTAAATAATTGCGGGATGGCTGTTGAGTTACTTGGCCTGGCTTGTGGCTGTATGTAGCAGAGTCTCACAATATTGCCCATTCTTTGTTTATATTTGCAGGAGATTTATGAGGATGAATATTCTTGGAAAGAAAACAAGGAATGCTTTTGGGCAAATTCAGAAAAATAACTGTACTCTTTTAAAAATAAAGTGTTACTCTTCCAAATGAACATATTTACCTTTGAATTGTTTTTACAGAGAATTTATGTGTTTCTAAACAGTTATAATAGATGTTTCAATCTGAATAATTTAATTTGGACTGCGTGATATGAATGAGTATTAATTAGGATTTTAAAGTGTTCTTGACTATCCTTTGAAAGCACCCTTTTGCACATTCTAACATGGAGGCAGTTTTTAAAACAATCTTCCCTAAATTCTTGGTAGCAAGGTATTTAGACTGCTCTGTGATATATAATGCTCTAATGTTTTTACGTTGGTAGTCTGTGTTCTCCATCTGCATGGGAGGTCACCGCAGGACAATCGCATTTTTTTTAATCTTAAAAAAAGTCCAGACAGGTTTAATTTTATGACTGTAGAATCAGTTTGCAAGCTTTATGCTATTTTGACATTCTTGTAACATGAAAGCTACTTGAAGTAGATGAAATATTTTGGTACAGATGAAGAAAATACAAACTATGCCCCAGAGTGATTAACTTTTTAGTAATGGTTATGTTCCAGTGGCTCTGTCTCACAGAAACATTTTTACTGTGCAGCTGATACTACAAGTCTATTGCATTAAAAAACGTATGGACAGACTTTGATTCAAAGTTAGATCTAATACTCTACCAGCAACAAATTTGCATTAGCAATAATGTGCCAACCTGTAACTACTTAATGATGTCTAGACATAATTAATTTTGAAGGTGATACTTGGCTGTGTAGTTGTATGGTGCTGCAAGGAAAAAACCCCACCTATTATTACAAATAGACAACTATAGTGTAATTAGTTTTAGTAATTGGAGTTTATAGGTGTTAAGATTAGAAGTCATTAAAATGGAGTAGTTTTTCAAAGAACAGTGAGTCTATTGAACTTACTGCAGTCCATATATGCATTTATATTATGATTTAATTTTAATTCATTTTTTTCTCTTATTACTGTTTGGAAACCTGTTTAAACCAACTGACATAATATGCCTCTGCTTCCACTTGAAACAATGGTCTGCCTATCTGAGTAAGGTAATTTTATTTATGTTATTGTACTGTGCTGTAGTAGTATTGAGATGCTAAGTGTTCAAGATCCCATTGTGTATGGCCTTTTTTACTAATGCTGAGAGGCAGTTTTATCTAGTCATCATTATCGATGTAGACAAGATAGATACAAGGGAAGTAAAGGTAAAGTAAAATTATTTGCTCAGTTTGCTCATGTATCATATATAATAGTTATATATCCTCCAGGTGCAAGGTCACGCTCCTGAGTCAGGGCGATCCCAAGCACAAGTATAGGCTGGGTGGAGAATGCATCAGGATTAACCCTGGGGAAAAAGACTTGGGGATGTTTCTAAATAAAAAGCTCAATATGACCCGGCACCATGCGCTTGCAGCCTAGAAAGCCAACTGTGTCCTGGGCTGCATCCAAAGCAGGGTGGTCAGCAGGTCACAGGAGTTATTCTGCCCCTCTACTCTGCTCTGATGAGATACGACATGGAGTACTGCATCCATCTCTGGAACTCCCAACAAAAGAAGGATGTGGACCTGTTAGAATGCATCCAGAGGAGGGCCACTAAGTTGATTAGAGGATTGGAGCACCTCTCCTACAAAGACTGGCTGAGAACTGGGGTTGTTCAGTTTGGAGAAGACTCCAGGGAGACCTTACAGCACCTTCCAGTATCAAAAGGGGGCTTAAAAGAAGGTTGGAGTGGGACTTTTCACAAGGGCATGTGACAAGGGGCCCTAAGGTGAAGTGAGGGTAACTTTAGATTAGATATAAGGAAGAAATTCTTTACTGTGAACCTAAGGCAGAGAAGTTGTGGATGCCCCATGGCTGGAAGTGTTCAAAGCCAGGTCAGATGGGGCTCTGAATAACCTGGTCTAGTGGAAGATGTCTCTGCCCATGGCAGAAGGGTTGGAACTGGATGATCTGTAAGGTTGCCTTCCAACCCAAAGCATTCTATGACCATTATATCACAGACTTCTAAGCCTCAGCTCTCTATAATCCATTCCATTGTGTCTGCAGTAAAAATCTACAGCACCTGCTAGTTGCACAAAGTAAAATGAGGAAAGCAGGTGATGATCTTTTTTTCCTCGGGGATTTCAATCAGTTTTAATACTTAGTTACTATATCTAAATTAAGTAAACCATAATGAAACATACAGCTTCAGGCAGAACTGTGATTAAACTGTGCTTATTAACTTACTGATGCACTTTCCTCAGTGGAAGTGAGTCCATCCTCTGCAGGACACCAGCTACTCCTTGCATGCTTACATATACACACCCTACAAACCACGTGGGCCTATAACCTAGGCAGAGCTAAGCAAGTTCAAGATTGAGTTTTCCTTTGTTTTGGAGGTTGGAGAGCTCTCTGCTGTTTGAATGTCGTTTTTACTGGCAATTGTACAGAATCTTGAGCACAGATCACTTCCTCTGTCAAATAATTCTTTTTGTCTTTAGAAGAGAAAGAAATACATGACCTTTTCCATTTTCGGTGTTCATTTTTCCACGTTCATGTTTGCCATTACCATGCAACTAATTAGTGTGTTAATTTCACAAAAATAAATGTTTAGCTTGTCTTTTAGTGGATGCTTTATGAATGAAGTAAAACCTATGTAGTGCTTGCATACTGGTGCTGTGCTCAGATAAAGAGAAATTGTTAAGTTCTACTTAGGACCCCACGATCAGGGGCAATTCTTGTGTTGCCCTAGTGCCTCTCTAGTGCTGCAGTGTCCTGGAAGATTTCTCCAGGGTGACCTTAAGTGCACCTTCCCCCATCAGCAATGCAGCTGTGAAGGAGGGTGCAGAAAAAAAGAGAGAATAATTGTGTACTTCCCCACAGTGACCAGGAACAATGAATGGAAGAGATGTTGTACTGAGTCACAGCTGAGTGTTACAATGTGTGTATGCTGCCTTGGTAAAAACAATGAAATGTCATTTTGTGTCCCTAGCTGTGCATGAGGCAAGTACTGCTTTGTTCTGGAACAATGATGTATTGATCTTGTGTAACTTTGGGTTCTTCAGCTGGCATCTCAAAGCGAAATGGAAATGCCTCTAGGAGGGATGTTGTGCATAATTAGAGGTAAAATGTATCTTGCTGAAATTTAAGTCCATACTCCAAACTCTGTGTTCTGTCTCCCTCTGTAGGGCTACCCTTTCTGCTAGGGCAGATCATTGTATTCTAAGGTAGCTGCCTAAGGCTATATCTGGAGCGACCCAGAAGTGTTTCCAAATTTCCAGGCCAGGGGATGAATCCCAGCTGTGTCACAGTGTGTTTTAGGAAAGATGTGGCTCTGCACATGTCCCAGTATCCATACATGCAGGACTACACTGCTGGGTGAAGGCTACTTTGTCTTCTGGGGAGGTCCACTGAGTGGGATGATAGGCAGCTGCAGATAAATATACAAGGAAATACACAGCTTTCTGAAACGAGTCCAGGTGTTTATCTGCCTTATCTGTAGGGGAGGGTAATCCCACCCCTCTGTGGCTCTACTAGGTGTGTCACATTGGTGGCTCTGGTGCAGAGAGATGTTCCCAGGGGCAAATACTGCAGACCAGAGGGTCATCATGTGATTCTTGTAGAAATCTGCCAGATGAGGGCTGTCTGTGGAAGGGAAGTGTGTGTCTTCAGAGCATGAATTTCTCCTCAGAAGATGCCTTAGTCTTGGCTGGCAACATTTGAATATACTGATCCATCGCTTTGTCTGGCCGAACATCCATATACCAGCATTCCTTAATTTTAAGAATTTCCTTTCCTGATTTTGATCATTCTACTCTGTTCTCAGGAGAAGCTTGGCCTCATGAATAAGATGAAAACAGTAAGCAATGGATTACCATGAAATAGCTGGGTGGGGGAAGGGAGCTGTGTTATAAGGTGCCTACCCAGGAGATGGCAGCCGAGAGATGGCTGAGTGGGCGGAGCGGCTCCTGGCCTGCACAGGTGCTGGCTGTGCTGGGAAGTACAGGCCCTTGCTTTGGCTGTCATTCATGAAAGTGCCATTGTTGCACTCAGGAATGAAGCCTTTAGATTGTTCAGCTTTAAACTAGATTTTTTTGTCCTTTCAGCTCACTTTTCCCACAGCTGTTAAAGTAATTTGTAGCTTCACAGACTAGCACATTCATTTGCTCCTTCAAAAACATTAAAAGAACTGCTAAACCTAATTATTAACAAATTGTCTGTGAAAGCAGACAGTGCTGCCCTTTGCTCCCTAAAATGCTCTGAAAAACTCAGTCTTGAGCCCTTCCATTAAGTGTCCTGTGGAAGTGATGGAAGAGTTCAGAATAGGCTGATGACTATTCTGATGACCAATTTCTTTGATTACCCTAGGCCTGTTTTCTGAAAAACAAATAATAAAATTGATCTTATCAAGTGTTACAAAAATTAGTATCCTGATGTATCCTTATAGCAGTTCTCTTTTAAATCTTCCATTTCAACTATTTTAAGTGGCCAATACATTTTAAAAACTGCTAGCATACCAAAGCCTGTGATCACATACAAATAATTCACCATAAATGAGAACAGAAAGGTGTCTTTAAAGATAGGACCCAAGTTTTCTGAGGCAATGAAAATGTACACCTAATTACCTTTAAAGGCAATTAAACATTGAGGCAGTTAGCTATAGATTTCGAGATGCATTTTCATCCCTTCATTTTCTTTAGTCTGTAACTTGCAAGCTTTTGTTGTAACCCAGTTTTGGATGTAAAGTGTAAAATACCCTGTGCTTTACCCCCAGTCAGCAACCCAACCCCACCCAGCCACTCGCTTACTCTGCCCCTCGTGGGATGGGGCAGAGAATAGAAAGAGTAGAAGAGAAATCTTGTGGGTTGAGATAAAGTCAGTTTAATAGGGAAAGTAAAAACCACTCATGCAAGTAAAGCAAAACAAGGAATTGATTCACCACTTCCTATTGGTGGGCAAGTTCAGCCATCCCCATGAAAGCAGAGCTCTATCATGTGTAACCATGGCTTGGGAAGACAAATGCCATCATTCTGAACACCCCCCCTTCCTTCTCCTTCCCCTAGCTTTATATGCTGAGCATGACACCATATGGAATGGGATGGGATATCCCCGTGTCCCCTCTCAACTTCTTTTGCAGCCCCAGCCTCCTTGTGGGTGGGGTGGGGAGCAGAATAGGCCTTGGCCCTTTGTCAGCACTGCTCAGTGATAGCTAAAACATCTCTGTGTTATCAGTACTGTTTCCAGCACAAATGCAAAACACAGCCTCATACCAGCTACTGCCAAGAAAACTAATTCTACCTCAGTCAAAACCAGCACATACATAAGCCAGTATTTAAGGAATCTGGCTTTTAATTCTGCAAAATACCGAAACTTGGTGAAATACAGAGTTTTGTGCCTTAAGATCAGGTTTGTCTGGTATTGTGTTATGGAAGTGTCAAAGTTGGTAGCCTACCTGAATGTCTATGTACTGTTGTTATAAGTACAGAGGAGTTGAAAGTGGAAATAAAAAGCTCTGTGAAAGAGGGTAGTTTTCAGGTGGTACTTACTGACAGTACTGTCTTCTGTCTTCCTTCTATTAATAGCCAAGTTCCTCCCTCTCTTCCTTTGCCACATTGTGTCTGCTGAAATGTTGCATTCAGCTCTTCCAATGTATGGTAGGGAGTGGCCAGAGCCAGGCATGACATGCTATTGCTGACCAGTTCTGTAAATAGCAAAAAGTGCAAAGCCTACCAGTATGTGATACAATTTTAGATGCCAGTGATGATAACCCCCTGTTTATAGGAAGGCATGTCTGTGGTAATGTTTTAACACCATCTGTTCAACTAGAGCTTTTCAAATATTTTACACTAATTTGAGCTGACTTACACTACAGTATAGTTTACTGATAGTGTTATACTCCTGACTATGATCTACAAGACTTCAAGTGCAGCTTCTCTGTATACCTAGCAGAGTCATGCCCTTTAGGATTCTCACTGTGTGCTGCTGGAACACACTCCGCTCCATTTTATGCAGTGCTTTTTTGAGTAGCATTGCTTTGCTTTAGGGTGCTATTTAAAAATAAATGAGCCTGTGTTCAGCAGCAGTCTTGGTTTTATTGGAGTAACGCTGTTAGGCCCTCAGAGAGGCACCATAGTGATACAGTCCCTGCTCCCATAGAGCTTACATGCTAGCTTTTAGAAGTCAACATTATTATAAACTCTCTTGTATATCTCAGATTTATACATAGGCTCATATGAAACCAGTTCTGATTTTGGACTTGATTCTAGTACTTCAAGAAATCAGCAGCTAGATTTCAAGACCAGAATCAGATGTAACTTGAGTTTGCTGAATGTATCACTGACTTTTCTTGTTGCAAGCACATGCTGAAGCTGTTTTAAAAAAGTAAACTTAAAAAAAAAACCCCTTGCACACACAATACAAGATATACATAATATTTCCAGTATTATTTGCAGCTGTGCCAACTGGTACAACAGACCATTACAAAAACTGAATTAGCCACTGAAGTATTAATTATAAAAGGAAAATAAACTAGTAACTTGAAGTGGTTAGGATACAAAAACCTTACCCATTGCTATGCCTCCCCTTTTTTTTTTGAAAAAATCTATTGTGTCCAGGCTGGGGGGAAAATCCTGTTGTCCGGGTCAAAATAAAACCCAGTGAATTGAATCATTGCCAGCCGGTTGATAAACTGTTAAATCCCCAAAGTTGCATGTCGGATATTGACCTGTACCTCCTTCCAAAGGCAGAAGAGGGAAATCTGACTGAATGCCTGAATTTCCCTTGCAGGCAGCACCAGAAATGAAACATGCTGCCATCTGGTGCATTGTGAAATTCCCCCTCTGCTCTGAAGTGCCTGACCCTGATTATGTAGGAACTTCCCACATGTACGGGTGTAGAGTTTGTTTTCTTCTGCACAAGTTTACACAAGAACTGAGACAGACAAATTTTTATCTTTACTTTCTGAGCATTTGCCCTCAAGGTTTATAATTATAAGTCAGGAGCATATTCTTTAGATTTATGTAATTGCAATTTTTTTTTTTTTCTTTTTAAATAATTGTTTTGGTCACAGATTCAGCTGATGGCAAGAATCTTGTTTGACAATTGAGATCAGAATCTGGATAGTTTTTCAGAATGTTAAAAAAAACCCCCACAAAATGTAACATTTCATAGATACAAAATAAGCCCAAAACACATATAAAACTACACTGAGCACAATCCAGCTGTGGCTGCAAATGAAGCTGTCGTTTGCCAAAGAGATGGTTGGCTTCTGACTGATCACTGATTAAAAAAGACCGAGTAAAACTTTCAGATGTGCTCAAGCCTAGTCCCTCAGAAAATAACTGAAAGGTGCCTAAGCATAATTACAATCCATCTTTAGGGAGAAGAAAACATGACTTTGGGTCAAGTCAGGCACATTTGAATGTTTTACTCTTGTTCAAGTAAATCATCTTGAGTTGGAAACACATCTCAGTTGCATGGCAGCATACACAAGGAAAACAAATCTTCTCTCACAATCAAGTGTAAGTGTAACTTCCAGCCATGAGAGAGGAAGACAGCCAAAAGGCCAATTCCCCTGACTGTTTCCAGTCTTACAGCATGGGCCTTTCTAAGACAGACTGAGCTTTCATTATAACCAGGCAGCATAACAGCATGTGATAAACTTGAGGTGTGTAACCAACACAGTCACCCAAGTATTGTGCTTAGAGCTCCTACCAGAGCACTACAGTATTTCACTGTATAAAACATAAGTTAACTTCAGCAAGACATGAACAGGTGGGACCAAATGTGACAGGTAAGGAGGTTGTACTGAACTTTGGTCTCCTGGAGGGCACTGAGATGCTAAAGAAGTTAAGTGCAGTAAACATTTTACAGACCTTAGATCTTCATTATCCCCTTTTGTAACATGCATAATTCCTCACTCATCTATCCCCTTTAGTTAACTTTTTGCTCTTAGTCTTGCAAAATCTTTCAGTACAGAATTAAAGGCAAAATCTTGACTGTCTTCCTTATTTCTGTCAAAAGCCAAACTGGTGTCAGAAGGACTGAGAGCGTAAAGCCCAGCCTATTAGAAGTGGTAGTGCTTCTCAAGATGAAATCTGAAAACCAGTAATAACATTGCAAAGAACATGCTGTAAATGATTATGAAATTCATATTTTCTTCTCAGACAGAAAGTATGCAGAAGGCAGTTATACGTACCATTTGGCAGTATTTCCCCAAAACAATATCCTTCAGTAATTTAGTTGTGACCTTAGTGCAAGAAATATGGTGAACTTTTGGAACACTTTGCCCAACCAGTTGATCTGTAGCACCCAGACAGACATATTCATACACAGTTACCAGTTTCTAGATTAGTTAAGACAAAGGTTTGCTGGTGGAAATTATTTTTCTAAAACAATAAGGATGGAGCTAGTCAATGAAAAAATAAGTTTTCTTCTCCCAGTCTGGAAGCAGTATTCACCGCACATTCATCATCAACTTAACAGAAAATGTCCTTTACACATATGGTACTTGTCAACTGAATTATGAACTGATGCTGTTCCACAATAATCTGAAATAAATTGTTCTGTTTCACTCTGCAGTGGATCAAGGGAAGGGCTGCTGGCACAGTATGTTACTGTATACTCCGGACCTGCCAGTTCTAAGGGCTGAGTTTGTTTGAAAGGCAACAATTTACTAGAAAAGGCACTATAAATCATTTTTGAAAAAAACAAACTGTCCTGCAGTTACTCTTATAATAGAGTAGAATCTGTAAAATATTTTCATCTATAAAGACACTTTCATTAAAAATGTTTAAATGTTACTAAGCTTTAAGGCACTCCAGCTGAAGAACCGACTGGATCACAACTACTGTTGGTGGCTCAGATCTCCTCTTTATCCACATAACTCATCTTCTTCAGTCTTTGTCCTTTGTGAGTTCTGCAATTTCATCGACATCTTCTATATCCTGTGTCATTTTCTCATACTGTCTCTTGAAGAAGCCAAGCTGTGAGAAGTATTAAAATAAGAGCACACTGCAGTCAATTGTTGATAGTTCATTTCTTAGCTAAGTTAAATACTGTGATGGTAGAAGTGCACATGTGTGCATGCACAAACTACTGAGTTTGATTTGTAGAAAATTCTTGCCTCTAAAATGAAAGATCTGGGCCCTAAACTCCTGCCCGGTGCAACTAAATACCAGAACAGCAGTGCTGATTAGCTGTTTGTCTCCCTGATAAGATACAGACATCTCCATGCTGCCTTGGTGTGTCAAGGAGCCCTTCAAACACCAATGCACACAGAACTCCCCTTTATCTAGGTATTCTTTGTAAATGACTTTTTGCCCTTGCTCTTTCTCTGTTCTTTCGTCTGTTTAGATACATCCTCTCCCTCCTGGCTTCTAATCCCCAGCCTTGTCCACTGGGAATATCATGGGCATTCAGAGCTCAGCTAGGGTATTACGGAAGGAGGCAGACAGTGTCAAAAGGAAAAAAGTAAATACCACAGCCGTTGTTTTGAACAATTGGCAACTCATTTATCATCTTCATGTTGCCAGTTTCTATAAGAACTCATTTCACAAACCATTCTAAAATACATCAAGGGTGTAATGCCAATGCAGTATTACTCATGCCACCAAACTGCATAAGCAGTTTTGTTCCACACCAGAGAAGAGAGATTCCAGAGAAAATAGCCCAATGTATTTATCCCTTTCTGTTTTTAAGAATATAAACTTACTTTCCACAAAACGGCAACCAATACCAATAGCAAGAGGAGTCCTGCCAATATACTGCCAATCACAACACCTACTGGTATCTCAGCTTTCTCATCTGGCTTCATTATTGTAACTGGGATCTGAAAGCAGAGAGATTGTATATTAAGGATTAATGTTAACTGCATATGAAGTGGGATTTGTAAACCAAAGATCAAGAATGGCTGGACTCATACATTCCAGGGTCAATGACTAGAACACATCAAGCAATTGCAGCCAGTTCACTAGTGTCTGTGGGTGCCTGGTTGCGCCACCATGGCAGTGCCAGGTAAGGATTAGGGGCCCTCATCATTCCTAGTGATACATAACAGGCAGAGAACAATGTCCTCCCGCCAGCTTTCTGCCTCTCTATTAACAGGAGGCCTTTCAGAGTTGTCCCCATAGTGCACAGACACAGCATCACTGCATAAACCAGACATACCTACATGAAAGTGGGGAGTAGCCTGGTGTACAGCACTATCTGCTCAAAAACAGACCTCTGTTGTGTCAGCTGGAGAAGAACTACTTTTACCAAGCATTGCCAGAGCCTGTTATCTGTGGTGGGTATCTGTAGGAGGCAGTACTAATCACTGAGGCCGGACACCATCATGCACTCGCTACATCTGCTGAAATTTCAACCCTCCTGCTGGGCAGCTACCTCCTTTCCCTGTTCTTCCCACCTCCTGTGAAACCACTAACAACTTGGTAGATCTCATGTTAATCTGTGTTCTTCTGAGTCAACTGAATGAATCTACTGTAAGATGGGTTGAACAGGAGCACTTGTAGCACACCTACACTGGACAACAAGCAATACCAGAGAGGTCCCAGAAGAGCATACGGTGTCTGGAAGTTAGTTTTGAGGTGATACCCTATCTAGCTGGATTAGGTATAACCAAATATATAATTACATATAACACAGTTGCTCGGGGAGACATTGCTGTAATATTTATGAACTGTCAAATCTTTGGATTTAATCTTGGACTGACATGCATTTAGCTGAAGGTTTTTTTCCTTCCTGAAACGTGATAAAATAAGTCACACTGGTTTACTTTCTCTGGGTTGCTTGTCCGGTGCATTTGTCTGGTGTAATTTAATCTTAAGCTTTCTGGGAAACTTGCACTGGAATGACATCTCAGTGATTTAAGCAATTTCTGCTGGAAGGCTCCAGTGTTGTGCTAGGTGTGGCTATGTGTATTCACTTCACTGAGGCTGGCTTTGTGTATTTGCTAGCCAAATGTGCGTAATGATGATTCTAGCAGGTTCATGTCCAACTGGCAGTTCTTTCCAACTTGGAAAAAATCTGAAAGCTTTTATGCAAAAATACCTAAGCAGCTTCCCCATATAGCATCACAAGGCAACATTCATTCATTTGGCTAAACAACAACCCAGCTCATCCAATCTAAAAAGCCAATTTCATATGTATGTGCAGTTTGCCTAGTAATGCTTTCTCCAGTAGATTAACAGTGCAGTGGCACTGTTGGAAAGGAAAATTGATGCCTAAGAAAAAATTACCTTGCCTGAAATTAAACTGTGGTCAATAAGACACCATGACTGGGATTTACCTCATCTACTATTATGCCTACAGTATGGTTACTTGACTTCTAAAGGAGGATAGGCTCTCTTAGGGCCTAATTCACTCTACTTATTTTCAGGATCATCTATAAGATGAGATGAATTTCATTTCAGAAATTTCATTTCTATGGATTTGGGTTTATAGAATGGCTAACTCTAATGTGGATGACTAATGTAGATATTAAGTTAGATGAATTCTAGCATGCCCATCTAAATTAACAAGGTCAGTAGGGAAATAAGATTCCTTCTGCACTGTGTTGTTCCCAAGGCAGTGTGAAGGGCAGACTGGGTACCTCTGTTGGCCTGACAAGAAGTATATACAGTGCTGGGTAGTGACTCCATGATTGAAGTGTCAAACTGTGTGCCCTAGAGAGAACGTACCTCCACAGTCTTGGCACATTTATCAAGACTTCTCACAGAGCAAGAGGCTTTTGAGTAAGGATCAGGCTGTAAGCCTTGTCAAAAGTCATGGTGTTTCTTAGGAACCTGTGGATAACTTTCAGGGCCTGTTCAGCCACTGGCTCAAAGTTGTAAAAGTCCCAGCTGCATATGTATCAATGGCTGGCTGATGAATTAACTTTTATTTGTCAACTGTCATTCAAATAATTAAATTCTTGTTCTCCTGAAATGGCCAACAGAACTGCTGGTAACGTAAATTTGATAGTATCATGCTCCAGGTGTGGAAAAATAATTAGTAATACATGGTTTATGAGGTACCTAAAAAGCCTGTGCAATTACCTGGAATATTTGCATTATGTATGAATGAGTTTCATCTCCTAAAAGAAATAACACCATGCCACAAAGCCGAAGCACTCAGAACACTTACAATACTGGTATGTAATTTTTCTGCAAAAACAGGGCATTATTTACAGAACATATTTCCATACATATTTCCTTTGCTCTTCAGGCACTGGAGGTTTTCCTGATCACAAGTTTATTTAGAGGTTCTTCACAAGATATGGTGTGATCTATGAGAAACCAATGACTAGAAATGGTACTGGATTATGGTCTTATCACCACAGTGAGACAGATCAATCATTAACTGCCTTTTGACATATTTAATTGAATCCTCCCTTGTCTTTGAATGGTCTATGCTACACATTCTCACAGAGAGTTGACTCATTTACTAATTTGTACTTTGGTCTTTGATGGCCTTGATTATCTTTATGGATAAAACAGGCTACTAAATCCTGTAAAAAGATATCTTAACATAGTACTGCAAATGGAAAGGTGTTCCTCTCAAGACAGACCAAGAGAATTAGGTATCCTTTTTTATTACAACAGTACCACAGTGCTACTGTATTCTTTAAGTGTTTTCTATGTTTGTATATAGCACATGGAAAACCCAAGAGAAGAATTCTGTACTAATAAAGCAGTGGCTTGGAGACTTCTCTTGAGATTAGCTGTGTCCACATTGTCCATATGACAGCCATTCCAAATGCTAAAAATATTCTACACTGTTTTACTAATGAAATTACGTATATTTTCTGGAGACCTGTGCCAAACATTTGTCTAGAAACATCAAACCATATATGCTTACAGAACTAAGTAACACTACAAATCACATTTGCAAACGTGTTTTCCAGAGCTCATTTATCTACAACAATTAAGTCCATTGCAGAAAGAAGTCCAAATTTTGATCCTTTCATAAATAGGAAGCTATATGGATTTCAGAAATTTCTAACTGACTTTTTCTGATAGCTCTACAATCTATTTGAGACCTGCAGGTTTTAACTAGGTCTGGTTTATATAGCAATTGGCTGAAATGAAAACATTTTAGTAACTTAAGGGAGGTTTTATATAGTCAGAAATATACATTAGTTCTACACAATCAAATTGCTGTGTACTCCTAAAAGACACTGAAAATTAAAATTATCACTTTAATACAGTAAAAGAGAAGTTGAAAACATATACTTATCTGTCACTTACAGTTAGGGTATTCTCTCCAGTTATAAATAACTCAGGGTTATGTGTATCAATTTTTGCTTCTACAGAGAGTTGTAACGTTTGGAAAGTTAACTGAAAGAAAAGATTAAAACAACTGTAAAGCTCTGTTATAAGGCAAATCATTTAGAATGTAGACATCCTAAGATGATTCTCTTGTTTTGAAATGAAGACTTCAGAACCAGAAAAAAAATCGTAGTAATAAGAATATTAAAATGCTCTTTTTATTTGTCCCTAGCTAACACATATATCAAAGTAATAATATATCAGTAATCCACACTTAGCAATGACACTGGGGAACTGGTTTTTTTTCTTTCTTTAACATACAGTTCAAGAAAAACAGAAGGAATTGTTTATATAACCCTTTTTATAGTTATTTCAAAGCTGTCACTGCTGCTAGCAGGGAAGAGATGAGGAAAAATAACAGTGAGAAAGGGAGACAGCAACAAAAGACAGATGGGAATAAATCTCTGGCCTTTGAAAGAAATGGAAACTGGATGTTCTTTTACTTCCCCCCCTCACCTCTATCCAATGCTCCTGTTTTTCCCCATTTATTTTTTTCCTATCACTGTGTGTTTCTCTTCACTTCTCAAATCCTGACATGGCTCTCTCAGCTTAAACAGAGAAGATGACAAAAATCTTAAGCCAGTTCCCATTTGAAAAGGGACCTTGTGCCAGACCCCACTTCCCTTCGTGGATGTACTGGGAGGAAAGGAGACACTGACAGCTCACTGCTGCTCTTCTCCTATAGCACCAGGAATGGCCTCAGGTTCGTGGGAGCACAGGTACACTTGCCTCCTCAGCCATTCCTCTGTGGCACGGGCAGGTACCACGGGCTTGACACAGGAAACACGGGCAATTGTGGGTCTGCAGCAGCTCACACACACTGAATGGACCGTCCCTGCCCCATAAGTTATTGAACCTCTGCACTGTGGCCATCTGCCCAGATGGTCTGTTCTGCACACCTAAAAGTTTAGAAACCCACCTTAGTGTTACTCAAGGAACCTCAATTCCTAAACACATCTTTTCTTTGCTTAGCAGGTACTGGCAAGTTCACTATGCCCTTCTTGGACAATGGCTCATTGCCACTAAATAAAAAGCCTAATGATGTGCATTACTGAGTGAGTGCTTTCAAGATTATATGAAGTGAACTTTGACAACCAAACAGAAAATTAAAAATGGGAAATGCAAGGAAAACTGTGGCATAAGTTTTTTCCTTCCCATCAGCCAGTAGTAAACAAATAATTTCCACTCACTGTCTTGTGAGGGTAGCAACCTTTTGTTCAGGTCTCCCCCCTCTCTGTACCTGACAGCACTAACAAATGGTCTTGACCCAGATGATTTGAAAAATACAAACTTTAAAGACAGACAGACTCTTTTTGTTGCACACTTGCACAATGCACTTTACAATATCAACCTGACCTTTTCCTTTCAAGAGCTGAATGCTGACAACAGCCCTGCTGTTAAATGTCAATACCTGCCACAGGACTTGCCAGACAAACTAAGGAGACTGCGTCATGTTCCTGATGCTTTAGGCAAACCCAGGTCTCCAAGACTGTTTGGTTGGTTGCCTAGCTAAGAAACAAACATGGCCTAACTTCAAAAGTCTGTTAACTCAGAATGAGTTATATCCTAAAGGACACAATGGTGATTTAAAATGGGAAAGCCAAGATATTATTGATAGATATTTTTAAGCATCCTGTAGGTCTCTTGGACTGTTTCTTTGTCATCTGCTCTAATAAAAAGAAAAAAAATCAATTAAAAAGTTTTCCACAATTTCTATAACAAATAAAACTGGCAGCACTAACAATGAATTTTGATATGACTTTAAATGATCACTATGTAGGCTATGATGTTCAAAAGCTCAAAGCACCATTTCTTGACAGGCTATGATGATATTGTACTCTTCTCTCCTATGATGAGTTTTGTGGAAACTGCAGTTACCCCTGAATGAATTTAACAGATGTAGGAAATGTTTTTTTCAGCTATTAAGGTTGCATTATCACAGCACTTTCTTAGACTGTGTGCTGGACTGAAGTTTTATCAGCTCCATTATGCAGCCTCACTACTTTACTTTTAGATTCCAGTTTTCAATCTGGAAAAACACCTAGAGCAATGGAAAGTAAAGAAAGGTCATTCTAGATTGTAGGGTCTCTTTACTGAACTTTTAATATTATTAGGAGTTCAGAAATACTTTGAATATTGCATCCCTCATAAAGATGCAGCTGATACTCACAGTAGCAAAGGTTCCATTCCAGATTTGGGTGGACACGTTCACAAAGTACTCTCCCTTCAGCATGATGTCTTCCAGTTTGCATGTGATGGCACTGCACTTCACATTCTTACAGTTCTTCCAGGGGAAAAAGCAAGAAGAGGCAAGAACATGCATTAAAACACATTTTAAAAAATATTCTTTTAACATCCAGACTTTTTTTCCCTTTGCCATTCTGTGCCTACAAATTAAGTGCTTGCAGGCTGTGAAGAATGTGCACTTTTACTTCTATCTAAAGCAGATGTAGTATGTGTGAAAACATCCATAGGCTGAACTCCTGCACTGTAAATGTGGAATGCCACCCCATCACAGCTTTCCTCACAAGTACAGCAATGGACTCATGAGGATCAGCTCTGCGTCCCTGTCCTGCTTCCTGCAGGCCAGAGTCTTACTCACCAGTTCTCTGGAAGTTCTGAAGTTCTCTTTTGTGAAAGATGGAGAATAAGGTCTTTTCCCTATTTGCAGTGGATTTATCTGAGCTTCACAAGTAACACCTCTGGCCTAGGAAAGATGGCAGAAATGAGACTGGATAACATCATACTCAGGACTTTATAGTCATCTTAACAATATACACTTCTGGGATGAGATGGCAGCTGTGAAAGGCTTGAACTGAATTATGTAACACTGAATTCTTTAGGAAACTTAAGAGTGACTGTATGTAGTTCTGGTCAGAATTAAATGGCTTTTAAGGTGATTTTTGTTTTCCTTTAGATGGACCTGAAGGGTTCATCCTGATCTAAAAATTCCATTTTTAGGATAACTTTTTCAGGAACTTGTAGAAAGACCAAACTGAAAAGATCCAGAATCACTCAAAAACTCAGCTGGGGATGTAACCACCTCTGCCAAGTAACAGGCTAGTATACTGATCACATCATGGTCCTCCTCTATGAGGAAGGGACAAGGAGAAAGGGCATGGATTCTGTGAAGGGAGATAATAATGTTTATAGTACTGGTTAGCCCCCAAAACACAGTTCGGTTCTACACCTGATCTGTGGTGACCGTAGTTAGGTACATCAGTGGGTTGTCTTTACTGGTCAGTTCTGGAAGATAGATTTTTACGGATGCAATCTTTACTGGAATACTTCCTGTTGTTACCTGCAAAGCAAATAACTCAGAGTTAATTCAGGTAGCTATGCTTACATATGCATAAATTATTTCATATAGCAAGAAAATCAGAAGTCACGGATGAGTATGGAAGAACTGGACTCCTTTTGCATCAATATTTTTTGTACTAAGACTCTACAATAGTAGTTAAATTATGTGACTAGTAAAGCAGAAAGTGTACAGTATAGCTTCAGGTTCCTGTTTCCTTAGCAAAGCTCATATTAACTGCATGGAATATGTTTTGAAAAGCAAATATTCTACCACAGCCAATAGGCCTATTTAGTCCTTTGGAGCAGCAGTTACAGGAATGTAAATGGAACATAATTTAAGTTTCTTCCACGTTGCATACTTGGATCTAAGTTTTTTCTGAGTTATGTAATAAGTGCTGTGATTTGGCTAGTTCTTGCAACTGGTTTGAGTACTTAACCCTCGCCAGACTTCAAGTTTCAAAGTTCCAGCCTGCAAAGACTTGTTTTCCTATATCAAGTTGGCAGAAGACTGTGAAAAAACAGTCTAAGTTGGCCTAAAGTTAAGCATTAACCATCTTCTAAGTATGTAAACTTAGACCAATCCCCCCCCCATTCTACTTGTGCAGTAATTGCAAATGTCATCCTTAACCTTATGAAGACTCCAAGCATTTATTCCCCATCTATTTACAATCTTTTTTCTTATTTGACCTATTCAAAAGCCTCAAAATCAGGAGTGTTTTTTCAACTAGGTTTTGGGAGCAGGCTACAGAGGGAGCTAAGGCAACTTCTCGAACCAGAACCAAATACATTTACTAACCTTAACTGAGAAGTTGAATGTGGGGCCAATATCTTCAAAATTATTCACAGTGGAAGGAATGTTATGACCAGAGTATACTTCATAAAAGTTGATGTTGGCAAACCTAGTTAACAACCAAAAAACAATACATTTCAATTTGGCAGCTGCTTTGAAAAGTATGTTACTGGATATGCCTTTGTGAAACAGGTCAGAAGTACAGTCAGAGGAAAAATCGGTCACTTGTACTGCTGTTTGAATTTTACAAAGTTGGTGAAGAAAATACACAGTGCGCTGAAGCCCAGAGCGGGAGCAAGCATGTAAAGGTAAGACAGGAGAGCTGCGGGGGGCACAGGCTCTGCTCAGGCTTCTGGACCCTGTAGTGTTTCAGTGCAATACTGCAAAGCTCCTTTCCTGGACACAAACTGCAACTTTCAGCCTTGCAGTTGCCTCCTTCCTCAGAAAGGGCTCCCTTAATGGTCCCTGGATACACTTATAATGGCAAATACTAACAGACTCTGAGGGAGATCCTGGACCTTAATGTCATAGACCACAGGCAAGCTTGTTTTCACACTGCTTGTGTGTGTAAACACATATCACCTTGCTTGTGTACATTATACATATCGCAAAGCCCTCAGTCCTCTCTGGGTCACTTTCTTTAGTACTTACGACACTTAAAATCCAAAATTTGCAAAGTAACATGAGGGTGGTTTCAGCCCATCAAAGCATGGAATTACATGTGTGCAACAGAAGGACACGGTGCGAGGGCCTGTGGGTGCTCAGGGAGCTCAGCCAGTTGGAACCATGCTCAAAGACAATGAAAGCATCCCCCCCTGTGCAATACATCACATCCACATGCCTGCTACCTGTGAGCAGCTCCTCTGCTGAATCATTCCAGAACTGCATCTGCTCTTCATTATTAGCTTTTCTTAGGAGGCAGTCAAAAAGCAAGCTGGCAGGTGAGTTAACATGAATTAGGGGCTAACAAAACTCTTACATCAACTCTTCCTGTAACACAAGCTGCAAATCCCTCCTCTTTATCAGTGCTGCTCTCCATGTTTAATCTGGGTAACATCTGCACCTACAGTCCCAAATTAACACGTGTGCAGTCTCAATGAGGTGCTTCCTGATCAGTTATGGTCCTCCATGTGACACTGTGGATCCTTTTTGATTCTCCATACTTCCTCCCACAGGCTCTTAACTTGAAGGACCTCCTCACAGGGACTCCAAGGAAAACCCACAACACATTTTCTGCTTCCTTGTTACTGAAGACACCAGTCTTTCTAAGATGCACAGTGTCAACGTCTTTGTCCTTGCAGGAGTCAGTGATAAGACTTATTCCTACATCTTCTCCTAGAAACTCTGGAGATTATCCGTAAAAAGGCTTCACTTCAGCAAAACAATTTTTTCTCAACCTTTGTATTTTAAGGTATTGCTCCTCAGCTATAATATCTGCCTTTAATTAGTTCCAGGTAAATACTTCCTAAGCCAAAGAGTGTAAATTATACTAGGGCTTAATATGTATTTCATTTAGTTCTTTTAGATTGATTATCTCCAAAATAACTAATCCTTTTCTAGCAGTAGGGATTCCTTCATGCCTTTATTTGCACATGAAATTGCATTTTCTCATACTCAGGAGATGCACCTGAATTCAACCCCCTGTTTTTTCCTTTTATAGACTTCATTCCTTGCCTCTTCGGAAGCACTGCATTTTAGTTCATATTTCTCAGCTAATTAAACTTGCTTCGGAAGCACTGCATTTTAGTTCATATTTCTCAGCTAATTAAACTTGCTTATTCAAGTTTACACCATCTGAATTTCCTAAGAAGCTGCCTAAGTTGCTATGTTAGTCCCTAGATGATCCTGCTGTCTCTGTGCCTCTGCTACCTTTATTAACAAACATTCTGCTTCTGATATGGTCTCATGCAACTTTCTCAGGGAGTTGAAATAACTTGCACTGCTGACTCAAATGCTTTTCTGCAATTGAAATAATCTCAAAAATTCTGCATGACTCTAGAACTGGTGCACCAAGTCAGCTAGCCTCCAATATTCCGAAACTGCTTCTGCAAACCAAGTTATAACACTTATCTTCTATGCTGTAGTTCCTATTCCAGCTCAGGTCATCCTACACAGCAGCCAACAGTTCTCATAGCTATGGTGATCTTTGAATATTAGTTTCCTGAATCCATTGTTGCTGTGCATTTTTAAGCAGTTTTCTCTTTGTCAAATTTCTGTCATTCTTTGAATAACTATTCTTTATTTTCTATCAGTTTGCATTTACTAGTTTTGGAATGCTTTGGGATGAAAAAGCATTTTTCCACCAAAAATTGGTGACCAATTGCATCAAATATAACTGCATGTAGTTTATCCTAGAAATTCAGTACTTGGGAAAGATAAATAAGTATTTTCTGTGATGAAAAGTAACTATCCTACTTTGATACGAGAGTCAAACCAGTGTATTTTTGTTTCAGTTCTAATGTAAGTTAGACTGTAACTGAAATGATTCTTTTTTGGAACAGACTAATTATTGCTTGAGTGCATCCCCAGTCACGAGGGCTTTCCAAGGCCCAAGATAAGAGGTTTCAAGGGCACAATATAAAGATCAGTCTTAGGGGGATTTCTGTTGGTCTCTCTCCCCCTGCCCACTCAGCTGCCTCTCCTTAAACATCACCCTTCCCAGGGTGAATGATCCCTCTTGCAACAGCCCCAACTTGCCTTCTGCAGGGAGGGGAAAGGGCTGGCACCGGGCAGGGAAGGAGTATGTGTGAGCCGGAGTCGGGTAAGGTGCATGGGAAAACAAGGTGTATGGCTCCTGATGCCAGTGCAGCTGTAGCAAGGGAGAATCTGCCATATACACTTCAGATTTGAGTTCAAATCGTTATCTCAAACTGCTAAAAAGTTTATATTTTTGGCCTTGGTTCAGCAGAGTTGTCCATAGGTTTTTTCTTTTTTTCTTCCTCTCCTTTGCTGAGAGTTTGGGTTGGAGCATATTTTTCCTTTTGCTGTTGTTCTTCTGTTTAGTTTTGATCACTTTAACTCCTGGTTTGATCCAATGTCATTACATTTGAGCCCAGAGGCCCAATCTTATTATACAGTAAATACTTTTTATATTATTTATATTATCAAAACCAGAAGCACTGTTTGGCTTTTATACCAATTCCATTCATGAGAGCATCTGTAACAATTATCCAGAGGTAAACATGGATCCACAACTTCCATAATTTTTTACATGTTGTTGGAAGGACATACAGATCTGCTACTACTGATGAAGTCGGAATTTCTTATGACTTCCAAAACAAAACCCCAAAATTTTCAGTATATTTTCAGTGGCTTTGCAAGACTGTTACTGTATTCAAGTACCTTGAAAATATGACAGTTACTCTTTACGTTATTCAGCATACCTTGTGAAGTGAATTTCTGCATCATATCGCAAAGGAATTGATAAGATGACCTGGTTGTCCAATTCTTGCTGTTCCTTACTTTCGCTGTTCATCAAAAGACATTTAAGTGTTATAATACTGTTTTATACAAATAGAGTATTAATACCTAACTTGCTTTCATATGATTATATACTTTACCTCAATGCACAAAAGCTTATGTCTGCCACATTCTGAAGACTTTTAAGGTTAAAATCAAAGCTAATATCAAAAGATACCTATGGAAGAGACAAGGAACACATACTGAGTTGATGGTGCAACATCCAAAGGCCTTCCCAATAGCGCCATAATTATTCACATGTGCAACAATCTAGAACTCTCTCTGTATCTGAATTCTCTGTAATATTTCAGTAATGTCTTACTACTCCAGAGTTGATTTGTTCTTGTGTTCCCCTACAAGTTGGCATCTTACATAAACATGACTATTTGCATTTTAAAATTGTGTACAACTCGCTACAATCTGCAACAAAAAGTGTTCAGGATTCCTTCAATTACACGCTTTTAAACTCTAGCACTGACACAAGCTTGTGTTCACTCTTTTCTTCCATTTGTTCCAGCAGGTCCACTTTGACCAATTCCATTAAAAATTCAGAACAAACTTAACTTTTTATATGCAATTTTTTAATATAATTCTGCATTCCCTACCACAGAATATCATGTTTCTATTCTTTCTAGCAAGTTTCTTGTTGCTCCAGTTGATTGTGTTAGAGGCTAGAACCCTGTTTCTCTTCTGCCCTTGAGTAATAAGAGATTCCATAAAACCACGAGTTTCATAAAACCATGGAGGTTTATGGTATATATGAAAAAAAGATATACGATCTATCCTAGGGCTGTGTGGGCCATCCATCTCTCAGAGCAATACTGCTTTCTTGGAGAGATGAGATTCACAGAGCAGGTGAGGGAGTTACCCCAGGTTCAAGCTGTAGGAGGGATTTGATGGGAACTGTGCTCAGTTCTCAGGAGCCTGCACATGATGCTCTATGCTTCGCTGCCCCCAGCCTTCACCGTCCAAAAGTTACCTTGCTGCAGCAGCATTTGAAAGCTGTGGCTTGTAACAAATGTGCTTTGAGAGCCTTTTTCTCCTTTCATCTGACAGGGAGTCACAAAAGTTTAACCCTTAGTTTGCTTCTTCTAATGCCCCTGTTGTCAAATCTAAGAAATCTTCATCAGCAGTAAATGCAGATTTAGGAGAAAACAACAATTAAAAAGGTTTTGGATATCATTCAAGGTTATGTAAACATGCTAGCTATACCTGTTGTCCTGTTCTGAAAACAGGATAGCTTGTTTGGCAAACGACTGTACTTTGTGCTGTTCCTGTTTGACACGAGACTTCAGTCCCATCACTCTGCAGAGAAAACAGGCACAAACATCATCATAATATCAGGTTTGGATAAAGCAGAGAGGCAGTTCCTAGTCTGTATCTTCAACAGCACAGTTACTATACTAAAGAGTAATGAAAATAGGTGTTATGGCAGTAATTCCTCGAGATGCAGCAAATGAGTGGGGCATAGGCAGAGCCAGGAAAAAAGGCAGGAGAAAGGCGGGACAAGGACCAGTCCCATGCAATTCCTTGTGAGCTGTAATGATCTTGTTAGAAGTTTGTGCTGGGCTTTGAAGAAGGAATACAGGCTAGAGTGTACAGGTCACCTCCAGCATTAACCTCTACAGCACTTTTTTGCAGAATTTTTACTGAACTTTTACAGACATATTTACACAACCCTAGAGCTAGTTAAGTACCTTCAGTGTAGAAGTTAGTGTGCAAAGGGCAATTCTATCATACTTGCTGTTGGAAAATCTACAATACTTAAGAGTTTGTTTACTACTTTGCAGAATATCTAGCATGTCATCATTCTTATATAAAACTCATAGACCATAGCCAGTTATCAACCCTTTAAAAAGAATTCATTAAAATGTACATTAAGTCTTCTGTAAAAAAGCATTTCTAGCAGACATTTACCATTCATGAATTGTGCTACAAAAAACCCCCTCAAAACAAAACCCAAAACAAGACCCATACATGCTCAGCTTATGCTTTTCTTCCTGCTTTGAAGCAGACACATTTTTGGTCAAAGCTTCACTTGCAGGCTGAAGTACTTCTAAGCAAATGGGCTTTTAAAGCAAAAGAAAATCCTAGCTCCAGTGTGGTCTTTTGGCAGGAGTGGCATGAGCAATTTTGCTGCGCAACAGGATGGGGAGGTAGAGGAGCACCCTCAGTGCTGTGTGTAGTATTTCTGCCAGTTCATTGTTCAGAATAATGCTGCTCTTGGGCAGTGATGAATGCTATCCTTCCTCTCCCATCAGTATAGGGATTGCTCTGGATTTCACCCCACCTCTCCAGTAGCAGCCTGAGCACATAAGCCAAGCACTGAAGTCTGCATTTCATCCTTCACGAATTGTTTGGGAGAAACAATTGTGATTACAGATATACTCCTTTCCCCAAAATAGTATGTATAATTCCTCTCTTTCCCCTTTTCTGAGGCAAAATTGTTAGAAAAAGAGCTTCTGGTTTAGCAATCATATCAGTCTGATTAACTGTCTAGCTGGAACACATGGCCTTGGCAGTAACACTATTTCTAAATCCAAAGTCTGTGCTTTTAAGGAAGCATCATAAGGATGATGCATGACTGATTTATCAAATACAAATTCCCTGTGGCACAGCAACTGCATCAGGCATGTTGCTGAGAGTTACACAGAAGATGTGGGTGCCAAGGCCTAAAGTGAGGAAAAGATGACTGAAATATTGAGGTGAGGTCAAACTCAACAAATTGCCAACTTTTATGCTGAGTTGGCAGTATTTCTCCTTGACCTAAAGAAACTGATATGCTGAGGGAATAATTTTGGTATCCAAGAAAATAAATTTGGGAGAGAGGTTTGCACACACACTTTTTCCTGGCATAGGCACTACTAGAAAGAAAATAAAAAATTTCTTTGAGAACCTCAAAAATCAGGGGCAATAAGGGAAACAGTGAGGTTGGGTATCACGCACCGGTAAAGACGATGAAGCAAAAAACAAGTTGTCTGAAAATGTAGCCTGGATTCTGGTGTTATATGCATTTTCTTTTTTATTTCTCAATTTCACGTTGAACGTTAGTCTTCTGTTTTTGCTGCTAACAACAAACTGTTTGCTGTTGGAAAATAAAGTCCACTGTTGTAAACAGAGATACTAGAACAGCTGTGGATGAGGAATATGTGTTGCCTGTAGTCAACAACAAATAACAAGCATAGCAAGACATTTCCTACACGCTATGCAGTTAGATGCTCTCCTTTCTAAACCCACTGGCATAAGAAATTCTGTATTGCTGTTCCCTATAACCAAATGAAGATAGTGTCTTCTTAAAGTGCAAGACCTTGACTTTGTATGGTCAAAGTCACTTTGCTGAATTTTCAAGGGCTCTACCCTGGTGGGAAGGTGGGCAAAGTGGGCAGCAGACATGGACAGCAGCTCCAGGAAGAGGTAACCCTGTCTCTGTGTACTGTACATATGGACTTGGAATATGTGCTGTCCTGCATAGCCCACTGCAGGATCCTCGCTGCTCTCCCATCGTGCTCCCTTTCCCAAAAGCAGCCAGTTGGACGCAATTCTTCTGAATACTCACTGCATCCTCATCTCTAAGGTACCAATACTTGGGCTGGTCTAAGCTGACAAGAGTCCTAGTTCTATATTTGTGTTCCTATCTTACTTCTTTTTCCTTGTTTAGATTTAGATAAAAATGCCATTTTTATCCCCGCTATTTCTAAGTAGATATTGAACTAGAAAGGCGCTTTCATCTAGAAATTGATCCAAAGCCTACAGACAAACTGACTGGTGAAAACCTAATACTGCACCCTAGCAATTCCACTGATTCAGCTCTTACCCATCCTCTGCCTTCCGCTGAACATTCAGATCAAGATCACAGATACAAAGTTCATCTTCACCACAGTCTTTAACAAAAGGAATCTAGGAAAAGCAAAAGCATTTCCTTAATGACAGGGCTCAACTTTTAACATTATCTGCAGACACTAGAGGGCAAACACCTTCGAAGTAAAGCATATTCTTGGTGTGCAAATAAGAAAATAGCTCTGAAGGACATTAAAAATTCTTGACACATGAACAAGTTAACACTGAGCAATGTTATGCTACATGTCAACAGATCCAGAAGAATAGTTACAGACAGGTTATTGTTAACCCACAACGAAGGTGATGTAATCAAATTAGTCCCAACTCTCTGTTTTGTACTCTTTTATTGTAGGATAAACTGACTTAAAAGAATGAATCTGCCATTAACTAAAAGTTTACATCAACAGTGACACGGCTGAACCAACATGCACGTTATGCAAAGGTGGCTGATGTCTGTGTGTGCGATCAAGCTCGTGTAATGCAGGCAAAGGTATAAAAGGAATCAGAGGACACCTCCAAATGTGACTTAACTAGAATAAAAGTTTTCACTTGCATGTACCTCTTTTTGGTGTTTCATGGATATATATAGTCATGCATTTCTCAACAGTAAGTCTGCATACTTACACTATAGGCCACAGATGAAGGAGAAGATATATCAAGGACAGGGCTGGAGGCAGGATTTGCAACGCCAATGTCAACGCGCAAACTAAGTGAATTCACTGCATCCGAAGGTTCCTGTAAAACACATGGTTCAGATGATAGCTGTCACCACAGAAAACAGGGTAAAACTGGCAATTCTATTGTAAATTGAGAATGTGTAGTAAAATCATACTTCCTCTAAACAAGAAGAAACAACAGTTTAAAGCTTTATTTCTTGATGAAAATAATTTTACGAAATTGCCCAGTGTGGGCTCCTCTATTCCAACAGTTTTCAGTGCCATTTCCATGACTCCATACATCAAAGTCACTTCTGGGGCTAAAGAACATGCATATTATCTGCGGCTGTAGGAGCTGGTCCTCAAAAGCCATCATTCATTCTCATGTGGCTGCAGAAGTCAAATTCCTACTCCACTCTGCCTTACCATCACAGAGAGCAGCTGGGCCTAAGTGACACTAAAACACCATATACTGCATGTTTCCTCTTTTTCTTACTACTGGACGAATAATCTTCTAGCCCTGTGGCTCATGGTTTCACAGGGCACTAAATGTGATCAACAAGTCAAAGGTACTTGTAAAGCAAAGCAGGAATTGAAGTCCCCCACCTGACCTAGCATCACGCAGTGAGGCTTATGCAACTCTCAGGACTGTGTTTGATCTTTGGTTCTAGAAAAAGATGGAGACCTGCTTATTTTTGTTTTATTCCTTGTGTATACCTTGGGCTAAAATGCACTAGAAGTCTTCCTGAAATATTGTTGAAATTATGGACTATGGGCTGTGTGTTACGCCAGAGGTGAATAAGAGTTCTTAATCTATCCTAAAAATCTGTACTGAATTTGACAGTTATTAGTTTTTACAAAATCATAATCTTACTAAGTATTTTTCAGTTGGGACAATTTGGGAAACATAAATAACTGTGTACACCATGCATGAAATTCACCTTGCAGACAAAAAATTAATCAATGTCTTCCTCTGATCACTTTTGTTATGCAAGACTGCTTGCAATTGCACTTACCTGTACACTGAAGACTTCATGAACACAATTCTCTTCATGACGTACCACAAGATCCCTCTGCATGTACCTTTCATTATTTTCTTTGAAAAACCCTCTAGAAGTCACTCTGGAGGACTGGAGATCTGCATCCAATGTTACATTGTACTTTATAGCTACAAGAAGAATAACAGTACATTTTTTGCTGAGTACAATTGCCTGTGATCTCATTACTATGCTGAATATTATAATGACCAGGCTTTTTAAACCACTTTAAATATTTCACTTTTTTCATAGCTTGCTAAACGCAGACCAGTCTCAAAATGAAAACACTTTCTCTTGTGTTTTCCAAAGCAGTCAAACAGGTTTAGATCCTGATATAAGTTCTGATCCACAGAGAGCACATTAAATGGCAATCAATCCAGTCGCCACTACAGATGTCTGAGCCTACAGCTCAGGCAAGAAGCCAGTCAGCAGGGCCAGGATTACTCTAGATAAAGGGGCCTTGCAACAATATCGCTGAACTTTGAGAAGACTATAAAGAATCTGCATTTTCTCCTCAATCACATAATAATTTCTGCCATCTTCTCTCCATGTTATGACTAATATGCTGCTGGAAGTTCATCGTTATTTTATAGTTCACAATCCTGAGTTCCTAAAGGCACTATACATAGCACTGAAGCAGTCCAACTGGTGCTATCTGTGAGGTTTAATTTAATAGCTTCATGAGAGGCCACTGCTGGTCTTAAGAAATATTCCCTGTCCTCTGAAAACAAGAGCTTCCCCGCACTGACAACTGCACTGAGTTATGGAAAACATTTTTTTTTCTGAATAGAGTAGAAAAGTCTGCAGTTTGCTGTTGAAACCAGCAGACTGAAAAAACCCTGCTTCTCACTTATGACATTTTCTGGGGATTGCTGAACAGCAAAGATACAGCTCTCCTTTATATTGTTAATTCCCCACTCTTGAAAGATTATGGAGCCAGTCATGAAAGTAGGTCTTCAAAACACTTGCTCAGGCACTTAAGTTTTATACTGATTTTGCCATTCCTGACATTCAATCTAATATATCTTTAGACTTTCCACTTCTCATTTGAATAATGGACTTCTGAGGAAATTAATATAAGACAAGTCACTGAAATACTCTTACCCACTTGATTATTTCTCTTAGCAGGTCTAAATGTAGCCTGAAAACATATTTTGACAGTTACTTCTGTATTCTTGTTCAGCAGACTGATTTTCTCAGGTTTAAATGAGGCAATTATGGACACATTTGCAATGCTTCTTGACCTGAAAAATATTTTTAAGGGTTACATGGGGTTTTCAAGAGTACTGTCTATTACTATCTGTAAATGCCAGCATTGATTTTTTTGTTCCCAATGTAAACTTCCTTTAATGGCACTGGTAAAACTAATTTTCTTTGCATATACTTGAATTTTTTTATAGAGTAGCTTTCAGTAATGATAATAAATAATTTACCATGTCAAATTAAGGGATAATCAATGTCTTTATCTTAATGCTCTATTCAATCCCTTATGGTATCAGAGAATGAAGCCCTTGTCCTGTTTTCCAAATAAGTAACATTTTGTTCCTTTAGGGAAGTTACTGAGCTCCTCTGAGAAAGTGAGAAAGGATAATTCTTCGATTTATTTAATAACCTTAGTTTTCAAAAAAACTTTTATTTAATTAATCAAGATTTTGAAAAGCAGTTTCAAAGGAACCCTGCATGTAAAAATAAACACTTTAATCAAAAGTGAAACTCATGAATCAGCCCAAATGCCAGAGTGACAGAAGAATGAGCATTCTCATTAATCAAATCTAAATAAATGCTGGTACTCCAAGGACCATAACTTTCTTCGATGAAATTCCCAGCAGCAGTAGCAGTGGACAAAGGTCTAAACTGACCATTCATTTTTAATTATCTTATTTCATTATGAAAGAAGTAGCAATTCAGTGATGGCTTTCTTACAATGGGGAGCCTCAGGCGAGAAGACAGGCAGCAGACAGGAACAGAAACTCCATTTGAATTTAGCTTCTCAGTACTTAGGGAGGCAGACGATTTGGGTTTTGTGAAACCTTTCTATTTTATTTTGTGAAAGTACTCAGATTGCTGTGGCAAAGGCCATGTGCCCATAAAAATGAGTTTCTCACAGAAATAAGGGTCAACTCTCTATTACTGCTCTCTGTCCTTACCCTGAAAGACAACTGTTTCCCCCATATCAGCCTACCAGTCAGTAAAGGTCATACAGGTTGTGTGGGAGGTGGTTTTACCTGTCTCAGGCTCAACTATCAAAATTATACTGCTGAAGTACACAACCTGCTGTTACCATTACTCGCAAGCAAGCCCTATTCCCTCTTGCTGCCCCTTCCCTCTGGACCAGTGTCTGCACAGGAGCAGTGGGCAGGGATGTGTCCTGGCTCTCCCATTCCTGGTCAGGTCCCCACAGCAGGCTCTACCACCTGGCTTCCTCCCATATGCCCTGAGTCTGCCCCCTGTGCTGCCTTTGCTTTTGATGCTTTGATGACAAATGCTTAAAAGAGATTTAGTCTAATGCTCTTTTTTGAGCTAGGTAAGATAGCAGAGATGAGGCAGTAAGTGCATTAGTTCTGCAGACATGGGATGAAAGAGCTTTTTCATTTGCTTATTTTCCTGTTCAATTAACTAAATGTTCAACTTGTATCTGAATCATTAATCATTTCCTTTCTAAAAAGAGTTTACCAACCATAGCAGAACCACATTTCCATCAGCACCAACTGATACATCACTTATGTCATCGTCATCTAAGTCTCTATGGCCATCTACTGATCTTCCAAAGAATTGGAGCTGTTGTCCAAAAGCAGAATCCGATCCTAAAATTTTCTAGGAAAGAGAGTTTGGTTACCAAGTTTGCCAAAGCATGCTTAAGTCAGTAGATAGCAGCCTAAGCAATAGATTTTCACTGATACTCCCTGTATATACAATGTATTGTTTAAACAAAATGCATTGTGGATGTTTCCTCAGATGCTTTTTAGCACTTCTTCCTCCTCTGTTGGAGCAGACAATGGACTAGATTTTTCTATCTTGGGAGTAGTATGCTGACTGCTGTATGCCAGACAGTACTTACTGGAAACTTCTTCCATCTACACTGAGCAACTCTTAAGAACGTGAAGCTTAAGAGGACTTCTAAAAAATACTTCCTGCAACCAGAAAGTCTGCATGGAAAGTGATAGTGCTATTACCATTATAGCAGACACAAAGATCATTGAAAGACTTCCCCTGGGAGCTGGGATCTATCTAATCTTCATAGCTATATATCAACCCTAAAAATGTGAATAATGGGTATCAAAAACAAATAGGAAATCAGCTGACTTCAGTCTCAGATATCAAAAATGGTAAGAGGTTTAGACAGAGTATCTTGCAAATGCTTTTTCTCTGTATGGTTCAGTTGTAAGCATGACAACATCAACATGGGTATGATGATAGCTGAAGGAAGGAGAGGCACAAAACTTGAAATAAGCCATGAGAATAACAGTACTCCTTTAAGAGGATGAAACACTACCCAATTAAACCATAGAAAAATCTTCCTTTTTCCTCTAGCAGATCTAAAGGCACTGATTATTATGCAAAATTATTTACCTGAGAATATTTGGTACGTATAGTCTTTTGAAATCCATTGTAAATATAAATTGCTCCAGAGTTTTGGTTTTCCAGTGGAGCACCTATTACAACATCATTAAAGCCATCCAAATCAATGTCTGCAAGCACTGCAATCGCTGATCCAAAGCGTGCATTTTCTGACCCCTGTGGACCTTTCAAGAGTTCTTGTTGATCCAAAATTCTCTTTAAAAGTTGAAAAAGAAGAAAAAAGGAAAAACACAGCTATCATTGCACCAGATTAGACGTAGGAGCAGTATCTATGTGCATTGTTTTTTTATGTCTGTTTTCCAGTACATTTCCCTTGGACAGCTCAACACTGAATTCCTTCCCCATTGTATTGCCCATTCAGTTTGCATTATGTCTCAAAGTCCTGGCAAGAATTACACAGCAAAATCAAAGCATGCTATGCAAAGTACTAGCAGCAAATATAACCATATGTATGAAGCTTAAATGCTCTCGCTGTCCTCATCTGACTGTTCTGAAAGTTTCACAATACATTGAAAAATACAGTTTCCAGTTTTGGATTACCAGTTTTTATGCAGAGGGAATGGAAATTATGTAACTGGACATCATTCTTTGAAACAGAAATGGAATTTCCTTACTAAACTAATGCAAAAAACATGTGTCCAAATGGTAAACTCCTGACCTCTCCAATGCCAATGAAGAAAGAAAGATTGGAGATCTTTATAGTTAAATAATCCCATTTATACTAGATTAAATGCAACTCTGGCAACAGTGTTTTCACCTTTAACCTCAGTTATTTCACTGTGCTTAAAATTTTAGAAATATCAACCAAGTTATTTATTAAACATGACTAGAAAAGTATTACTTGCGCAACACGGACAACTTGCAAAAACCCATTATTCAAAAAAAATTTTAAAAAATCCTTCATTATTCTTAACTTCCAAATAATTTTAAACTGAACATTTGACAACAACTAAAAGTTGTAAAATAGTCTTCCAATTTATTTGGCTTTCAAAAGACAAGGAAAAAAAACCTTTCATTTTTCTTTTCTTCCATATTTCATGTCTGATACCACAGTCACAAAGACCAATGTCAGCTACCAGCAGTACCACCTTCAGCTCCTGCATCGACCTTGAAATTGCCCTAGTGTAGTTTCCTGTTGCTTCAGGATGGTCTGACTGTGAGATGCTGCTGAAGAGGATGGTCCTCCCTCTCTATCTGATTGAAATCTACCTAGTAAAGAGGCTATGGTCTGTTTTCTCTGATGGATGGCAAATATTAATTTACTTTGCATATCCAGATATCCAGTGATTGAAAGACTGTTCAAAAGTGGCAGAGGGCTCAGGATGTTTAATATAGATATTCTGAAAACACCTACTACAGGTCTGAATAAAAAGCACTGTCAGTCAGGCATGAGACAAATAACACAGCTTCACTGAACAGAGGAGACAACAAGAGTAATAATAACCATCCAATATCAGAGTCTATGAAACAATGCAGAAAACTGGTAGAAGAGCATTTCTTAGAACTGCTTTGGGAATACTGTCAGGTGTTGAACACATTTACCAAAATCAAATGGCAAATTAATTAGCAAAAGCCTTGAGCTGGGTTTTTTTGAGATATGGCCAACCCCATGCTCTATTAGTGTAAAGCGCCTATCACAATGCCTGACACCAGGACCAGGGAGACACTGAAAGCAGGCCCCTGATCATTAACAGTGCTAGCTACTGCCTTGCTTATTGGCTCCACTTCGATCTGTTCCATCAGGCTAATTCCCAGATTACATGCACAAGCAGTTCTGGGGAAAGCCTGCAGCTGCTACTGAAAAGCACAACAGGTGAGGTGGCACTGGGAAGGCCTCCACCCATGGTCTTCTAAAGAGTTAGGCTTTGAACCATTCACCCCTGCCCTTATGCGACATCCCAGGAAAAGCACATGCTCTGTGTCATCTTAGAAAAAATATCACTTGAAATATTTCTAACACTTTGAAAGGATTCACTGAAAGTGACTTAGAGATACTGAAGAGTCCAATGGCCTCTTAGCATGCATGTGGCAGTCTGCCTTGAAAGAAGTTAGCCCTAGGCAATGCCAGCTTGAGCCATTGTTACCTTTGTGACAGAAAACATGTACACTCTTCCTTCTTCTTTCTTCAGGTCATTCATAAACATTGGTGCACCCACAAGCAGCACATCTGTCACAGAATCCCTGTTGATGTCCACTGAACACACCACACTGCCAAAGTAGGAGCCAATCTGAAATCAGTAATAAATGGGTCATGACTGTATGTGACCCATCTGACTCAGAAAATTTACATCCAATAGTATTCCAATATGACTGAATGAAACTACTATGTAACTATATTAATTGATGAATGAAATTACTATATAACATAGTCCAGTGTTTGAAGAATCTTATCTTTACCATGTGTTCACTGTTTCTATCCAGTAGCTGCTGCTATGGCTTTACCACTAGGCAATACAAATGCCAACAGAGAGTAAGCTATGGGAAGTATATTTTTTATATCTGTGCACATGAACCTACCCAAGCTTTGATCTACTTTCACACTTGTCTTACAGATGAAACCAAACTCACTGCTCTTCTCCAAACAGACAAAAAGAGATTGAGTTTTCAGATCTCTCTTTTGATGTTGTCTACTTCACAACTTCTCAGGCAGAGTGGAGTTCACTGAGTATCTATATCCCAATTAGAATTGTTGACAGAATGATACATTATTTAGCTTTGTACATTATCTTTTAACACTAACTGATTGACTTCCTAAAATACTCTTTAGGAGTTACAGTTGACCTTGTTGAAATAGTATAGTGGCAGAGAAAAATGGATTCTAAATGCTTTGCAAGAAAGTGGAATTTTCAAAACGAATTACAATTTACTGCTGGGTCAATAAAAAGAGATGCCTAAAAGTCTGCATTCATGACCAAAATATACTTGCCTGCTCGCCTCTTTGTGACTGCACAATTGCAATGTTACCATCACTGTCAACATCATAAACCACCACTCTGCCAGTGTAGTTGGATCTTGGTGCTCCAGCAACAAAATAGACGGAGCTCATAGTTGAGAGAACAGCAACAGAATAACCTGAGGTGGAAGCCAACATTTAACATGTGTGAGAGACCATTAATTACAATTCATCAGTTGGTTATCCATAAAGGGCAGAAGATGAATCAGTCTGTTATGTTAATCACAGAGAATGATGCTTTCAAGATGGGAAGTTACACAGTCATATACGCATAAAATTTGCAATATACTTCTGGACAGAACAACGACACACAGATCAAGCTGAAACAGGTTTGCAGAATAGAGTGTTTTAGCCTATTCAGTAAAACACAAACCACAGAAATGTCATGCTAGTGAAGTGGATAGGAAAAAAAAGCACAAAGAGTATCTTTGGAAAAAAAGAAGTAAAAAGAAACAGCCAGCCTTCAAACTAGGGAGGAACACCTAGCTTCTGCAAAGCTTGCAGTGCATTTTCCCACAGCTTACCAAACCACAGCCCAGTGCTTTAGCTGAACAGAACAGGCAATATTAATAAGCTTGTCAGCTGAAGGGTTGATTGAACTTCTTTTAACATTTTAATCCTCATTACCATTATTCTAACATTATTTGCTTTCAGGAAACATCATTTAATACCTGAAAATATTTTAAACATGTACTAGCACTATAAATCTAGCATTAGTACATACCTCACATTTCTGTGGTTTAATTAGAGCAAATTTGTTTTTAACAGTAGAAAACCAAATCATTCTGTATAAAGTCCATAGTCAAACTGAATAACAAAATGCCAGTGATTGTACAGAAAATGCAGATCTTTAGCAAGCTGCAGGACAATATGAGGAACACAATCTAAAAGGATTATGCCTTGATCTTTACGTATATCAGTCTACTTCATATTTTCGTTCAGACACTGTTTTTCTAGGGTGAGAACACCCTTTGTGACTAGAAGTTCAATGAGCAACAACAAAACAAGATTTTATTCTGCAATTTAAGGACACACGTTCCCAACTAATATAGCATGCAACCATTTGAAGTGAGAGTGCAGTGCAGAACAGGGACCAATCTAGCAAGCTGTCATGTGGTAGCAGCTCTTAAACTTGTGCTCCCCCAAGCTGGTGAGAGAGCTGGTATGGAGAGCTCCTAGTGGGGGACAGAAGGCGGAAGGGAAATGAAGAGACAGAAAAGGCAACAACATTGTTTTCTCCAAAAAAGACTGAAGTAAATACTCTAAAACTGCCATGTGGAGAAAGGAAGTGACCTGACCTTTTAAAAACTATTATACAAAGGAAGTAAGAGAAAGTCTGAAGAGGTCACACATGAAAGAAAGCTACTCCTCGTTAGGTTGGATTTAGATTTATTCATTGTTTTGGAGTCAAGTAATGCTGCATCATAGGGAAAAAAAGAGTATGTTAGTTGCAAAAATAGCATCTTATTAAATAACTTTTGGGAAGTCACAGGTGTTTAATGTAGTAGCATATTCAGGGATAAATCATCAGAGCAGGCATGTTGAAGGTTTGCAGAAAACATTTTAGTGAACTGAGAATACAAACTGACTGGCTTTATTGGGTCACAAAAATGTGTCAAAGAATACATATGGGGATTATAAATAAGACCTCTATTAAATGGTAGCAATATTTCTAAAACTATAAACTGAACTGGAAAAGGCCAAGAAAACAGCAAGCACACATGAAACAACAGCAAGTCAATCAGCTTCTCATCCACATGGAACTGGGGAAGAACACACAAATGTAACAGAAGGGACCCATAATGATTCACTAGGCAGTTTTTTCAAATCCCATGATTTCTTATGCCTCTGTGACTGTGGTGGTTTTGGCTGGGATATAGTTAATTTTTTTCACAGCAGCTGGTATGTGGCTGTGTTTTGGATATATGCTGGAAACAATGTTGACAACAGAGGGATGTTTTAGCTGAGCAGTGCTCACGCAAGGTCAGAGGTTTTTCTGCTCCTCACCCCACCCCACCAGTGAGGAGGCTGGAGGGCACAAGAAGTTGAGAGGGGACACCACCAGGACAGCTGACCCCAGCTCACCCAAGGGATATCCTATCCCATATAGCATCAAGCTCAGCATATAAAGCTGGGGGAAGGAGGAGAAAGGGGGTATGTTCAGAGTGTTGGCGTTTGTCTTCCCAAGTCACTGTTACGTCTCTATCTCAACCCACAAGTTCACTCACTTTTACTGTTCTGACTCTATCCCCCATTCCACCAAGGGGAGTGAGTGAGTGGCTGTGTGGTGCTTAGCTGCTGACTGGGGTTAAACCACACCGGTGACACAGTCTGATTTTTTTTCAGTTTACCACATTGGTATGAGTAGAATTTAATAACACAACAAAGACCTCATTCAATGAACTGTTGTCCAGTAAATTAAATACTTTTCAACTGAAAATTCTTTTCATATTCTCAAATCAGTTCATAACAGGGATTTGGCTAGAAGAGAATTTTCCAAGTACTCTTCTATTTTAATTAAGCTTCGATAAATTTCCAAATTTGTATTTCAGCCCCTTACCTAGATATGAGCTATGATTTCTGTCCTGTAGAATCTTCTCAAACACATGGCTTGGAAAGGTGGTGACTCTGTCTGAAGATTCCTGTACTACTGTTCCACTCCAGTCATAGGCCCCAACAGCACCCAGCAGCAGAACATCCTTTAAAAAAAAAAGTCAACATTTTAGAACTACATGATTTAGAAAAAGTGTGAGCAAAGCTCAAGTTATCACAGATAATTTTCTATATCACTGTGTTTAAAGCAGTGATGTACAATCCAAAGACTGCAGGCAGTTGACTGGAGCTGCTTACAGTTACCACTTTGATGCAGGACTTCACTGCCCTATTAAGAGGGATTATCACCCATCTCCTGCAAGAGGATAAGTGACCACTTTAGTTCCCACGGCATTGCAACTCAAGATAAAATGGGTTTATTTAAACACAATTTCCTAAGTCTGTCCACCCTGGGGTTGGGCTTGCTAAGGCAATGCTTTTATGCACTCATGATCCTCAGAAGATTGAGGATCATGCAAACAAAGCTGTAAGAAAAAGCTAAAGCCCCCTTTTTGACAACAAAAGTGCCAATGACAGCACACAAAAGCTGATAGATACAGGATAGCTACAAGAAACATACAGAATTTCATTCTTTATGTGAGGAGATGTTCTTGAGAGAACAGTTAAACCTAAACTCCAAATTAACATAGCTTATTATACAGAATACTTCATACAGAAATACTTAGTCTTAGACTTGTACACAGAAAACAAACACAGTTTAGTTTATTCAAATTATTAAAATTCTTCACTGAACTGAGATACTGTTACAGAAAACTACAATAAAACTGGATGTGTAATTTTCCTGAAGGAATGTCCAAATGTTTATTTCCTAGCATCAAGTGCTTCATAATTTAAAACTTTAAATTGTGCAAATACGAACAACTTGTAAAAATTATTTAATTCATCTTTAAGGGCTATAAAAAAGAAACAACCTTCTCGTATTTTCACTTGAAAGCTTATTGAACCACACTTGAGTTTTACAAAGAGGACCTATTTGGTCAAGACAATCTTAAAATTTATTAGGGTTAAATATATCCAATTTTTGTTCTTCCTAATTTCTAAATGAAATATGATTTAAAGAAATATTATTAATTTTATAATTAATAAATTATTTTCAGACTCGATTTATTTATATTTTGGTGACTTCCCAGAAATATACCAGCCTCACAATATAGTTTCAATTCTTCTGAGTTATTCAACTCCAAGATACAAACATGGAACAATTGATTTTTTTCCTGCTACATGAACTCAGAAATCATGGAAATCATTGTATTAACACATCTCAAAATCATTAAATGAAAGAAACTGTTATTCAGTGTCACATATTAATATATATTTTTTCATTTTAGAGATATACACCATCTATTAGTGGCATTCAAGTACAGGAAAAATGAAAAGAATAATTTGACATTAACCTCCTTGTAAAAAAGATCTTAAAATTGGACAATGTGCTTTATTACTCTTGTTTTGTTGCACTCATGTCTACATAATTACATCTACTCGTATCATTAAATAGTTATATTCACATACCTTTTTTTGTGAGTAATATGCACTGAAGCCCACCTGTGACATTTCCATTTGGAAAGTATCACCTTGATCTGTACCTGGTAAAACAGATGTCCACATGTGGTTAGCCCTTTACAGCCACACAAGACCCAATCTTACTGCCTCTGAGTTTAGCTATATAGGGACTGTACATATCCACCAATTCTGCTAAAGCATTTACAAACAATGGAAATCAGAGCTGATAAACTATAGAAAATTTGGAGGATTTAACTGGAAATTGATAAAATGGAACCATAATGCTATAAATCTCTTCCCAAAAAAGGCAGAAGATGATGATAAAGATAGTCTGGATCGGCTTGCACAGTCTTGTCACTGTGGCTAATCTCTTTTTGTGTTTCCTAGGAAGCATTAATAATACACAGAAATTAGCAGCTTAAATGACTGTGTAGTCACAAGTTTCAAACAGAATATGAATGTTTATTGTCATATAGGACTTATGAAAACTGTTGTAATTGTCTTGAAAAATACTGTGACATCTGGGAATATTTCCTAATCTGGGAATTCAATTCACGTACTCAGGAAAAAGCAAGATAAGGAGCTCAACCTATCCTCTTGCTTTGACTAGCAGCATGGGACCAGTAAAGAATAGATGGGGTGACAGAGAAAGGAAGTTCCATCCTGAGTACAGGAAGGCTGCAGCTCATTAAGGAAGGCTAGGGCAGATTACTCGACTTCAAAGCAAGGTCTGAATTTAAATTAAAATTTAAAAGCTGGCTTTGGGGGTGACAAAGTGTCTTCGAGTCACCTCTGCAACACTTCCTCCAAACAGTACACAAAAGCATGGGGGATGTTAGGGATGAAGCCTGGTAGGCATCACACAGATTGTACTACTGTAGCTTTTCAGTTCCTAAATCAGTAAGCAAGTCTTCTGATTTGTTTTTTAAATTTACAGTTGCTTAGCATTCACAGAGGTGCAGCTGACAAGCATAAAGATGATGGTAATAGTTCCAAATACATTTGGACACATACAGACAAACCCCCATGCCTGAAGCCCATGATGAATTGATAGAAATTTTCATCAACTGGGAAATGTTTTCCACAAACTGCAAAAACTAACTTGAAGCTTGGGCTTATTAGGGGTGAAGTAGCTGGGAGAACACCTGTGCAAACCAGAGCCTTCCTGGTGAGCAGGGAGTAGCCTGCAGCTCTAGCTGCCTCTCATTTTCACAATCCTACTCTAAGCTGAAGCTAAATAAAATTCTCAGCTTGTCAGCTGGGAGAATCTGATCTAATTTTTCAGAGACATTGAGTATTTTACCTTCTATACTAAAAATGCGCTCTCCAAGTGTTCCTGCTTCTTCCAGCAGTGCAGCCTCAGATGATACATTGAAGAAATACTTGTCTGTTGGATGACTAGCAATTCCCTTGATTTCTTTAATTAAGTTTTTAGTATCAAGTTCATGCCTGATTAAGTATCCCAAAACCTTGGGTAAAACAAACAAACAAACAAACAGCAAAATGAGAAGAGTGAAAAAAATCATAGTGTCACCCCATTTACTTCTGTATTATTTGAGCAAATATTCTACATATTAAAAAAAAAGAATCACCTTCATTCATATTACTGAATTGCTTATCAGACTGTATTCCTATGCAAGGGAGCATTCAGAAAGGAATAATACATAAAACATGGCAAAAGAGAAAACAATTTAAGTTGCTCAGGAAACACTAGTCTTGCTCTTTCAGCCAGTAAAGAAGACTAGTATTTCACTAGTTTATAAGGATTAATCTGATTGCATTTCAATCTCACCAGTGCAACAATGCATGCATTATATAGTGCTTATGCACAGAACATGCACTTTCATACATGCACAACAAAACAATTTTTAAAAATTGCAATATTATATAATTTTAGTATTACTTACAGCAATGCCAAATCTGGTTATATTGTCTTCATTGCATTTACCTATCACTGTTTTCAAGTTGGAGCCATCATGTGATTCACCGTCTGTCACAACAACCATTACTTTTGTGGCTGCTGGACGTCCTCCCGATTCAGGTGAGAAGGCATATTGTCTGTTATAAAACATACATGTCAGGCTATAACGGATGGAATTCAGTACATATACTGTAATGAATATGTCCATCACTGGCTTAGAACAAGGTGCTTCTGTAGTGGATTTTTCTTTGTGAATTAACAATCTGCAGTAAGAATTTTCAGTTATGCTCCTGATAACTTCTTCACAAACCACTGCTCAAAGAGCCCTAAGAAATGTACAAAGGATTAGAAGATAAAAAAAGTAGGACTGGAAGAACTCGATAGTATTTCTGACAGAAATCTAAATTCCCTGAAAACCAATTTTTTTTTTATACAAATATTTCTAAACGAAAAGAGGGTTTTGTTAGAACTACTTAAGTTTTATGACACCAGAAACTGGCATCACCAAGTTCAGAAAAAAGTGGAGGAGAATTAATTATAGGCTCCTCAATACTACTGCAAATATTTACTCTGTTGATGGCTGAATCTGCTCTTAAACAAAATTTTCAAGGCCATTTGATTCAGCATGCATTTTGGTCTAGAGTTCTGTCCTTGACTGAGCTTAAAAACAGCATCTTCCTGTTGAGAAACAGACTTGGTTTGTATACGTATTCAGAGTCACAGAATATTGTTTTAAGCTTTTCCTACTTTTCATGCTGCTGGTGCTGCAGGGACAAACTGACAACAGAGAAGAAGTTTTATTTTCTCTGCAATCAACCAAAGCCTGACCAACAAACACAAATCTCACAGGCCCAACTGAAACCCTGGATAAACTTTTACTTTTTTCAATGGTTTTGTATCTTTCCTAAAACCTTGTCCACTGTGTTTGATGCACTGTCATGTTTAAACATGTGCAACAGAAAAAGCAACTCTGTTGGGTACCAGAATTACGTTAGTGTAATGTTTAACCCAATGTTTAACAACATGCTTTTCAGCAAGTCCAGTTTACATATTCCTGTACCATTCTGCAATGTACCTGGGGGATTCTGCCTGCCACTGGGAACCTACTCAGAGGCCCTGAGCAAATTGTCTCCTGGTGGGAGTGAAATTCAGGATGTTCTCCTTGCTGTTTAAGGTAAGTTACAACAGTTGCACAATAATCATCAATGCGTCCCACCTTGCATTGTCGATGGCTTTGAAAGTATTAGTGAGATCTCCTCCCTTCTGAGATGTTCTCTCCATTGCTTTAACAACCTCATCCTTTGTTTGATATGTATTCAAGTTGAAGACTACACGGGGATCATTAGCATACTGAATTAAACCCACCTATGCAATAAAAAAATTATGTTAGATTATAATGAATTACAATTAGTTACATAGAACCATGATGCTTACTTATTTATCAGGCTGGAATTAAAGCCCTGCAGATGCACGAGGTTATCATTTTCTTTCAACACCAATTAATATTAACACGTGGAAAACAGAAAACTAAAATGCTCTTGCACCTTATATCATTTATTACGGACTACAATATCCTAATGCAAAAATATGAAACAGCAGACATTAAATGTTTGCTTGGTTACTTCTGAAAGAGCTTATGGATAGTAACAATATAAGAAGCTCTGGGAAAAATAAGAAAATAACAAAAATTCTACAAGCTGACAGCACCTCACTCTGATCTCTTCTAAGGAAGTCCTAAAGATTGGTAACTTTGCAGCATTGCAAACCCTATTTATTTTTAATATAGGGTTTAAAAAAAAAAGAGAGGGTGCTAAAGGTGAGATTCATAAAGAAGGAAGCCTAGCTTTTAAGCACCTCATTTCCAAAGTAGCCCAAGGAAGAAGGCAGCCTTTGGGAGAGAGATTTCCAGTGCCCCAGTCTTTATTTCCAGAGCTGTTTATGGAAAATGGACAACTGTAAAGACAGAAGGCAATAAAATTTTCCTTACCATCACCAAATTAAAGGAAAACAGAACTCAAAGATCAGTTAGTAACCCAGAAGGAAAAACTCCTTTTTTAAAGATGCAGCAGTTGGAAAGTAAGAGCTGTATGAAAGCCCATTAAAAACCTGTTCTACTTTAACCACATCTCAACAGACTATATTTTAACTACTTTTACACCAAATGCATGAAAGAGATCTGATTCACCTACGCATAACCTAGATTTCTATTTCAGTTGGTTTATATTTCAAATTAAATTACTAATCCCTTTTGAAATAGGCTAGCTGTGAGATAAAATCCCCAACACTGAATAGGATAACTGCATAATCTGTGCCTTTGGGGGAGGTACTGTAGTTACACTAAATCACATTTGGTTCCTTTTACAATTGGTTGGTTTTGTTTTGTTTTTGGTTTTTTGGTGTTTTTCTTTTTTTTTTTTGGTCTTTCTCAAATATGTCTTTGACTTACCTGGGTCTTGTTAAGGCCTATGTCTAAGCCTTGTACAAATTTTTTCAAAAATGCCCTCACTGCATCCCAGGGATAAATGCTGTTTGACTCATCACAAACCACGACAACATCTATAACAGAGGAACACCCTAAAACAAAAACAAAAAGTGGACATTAAATGCATTACTCTTCAGCTAAATCCAAAGGTTTATTTCTTTATTTAGGTCTCACACAGGCAACACTTCAGATCAGAAGGCTTTGCCATAATGAGGACTTAGAAGAAGCGTATGCAGGTTTGCAGCCTGGACTGGTGCAATGCCTCTGAATACAGAGGAGCAAGACCATATTCATATCCACATTGGGTCATGACTTTTCAGTCCTTATATATCTATCACAGGACTTTGCTTTTGGCACATATGTTTTTTAAGAAATCAAAATCAACCGTCCCCAACACAATGTAGCTTGACTTAATTTGATATGGGTTTTTGGTTGGGGTTTTTTTGGTTGGTTTCTTGGTGGTTTTTTTGTTTGTTTGTTTTCTTTTTGTTTGTTTGTTTTTGTTTTAATTGATTCCGTTTTGCACACATTTCCTTACTTTGAACAGCAGGAGAAAAGCTTCTTAGGATCTGGAAACTTGGACTGATTTCAGAACAAACTCCTGTTGCATAGTATTGTCTTCCACACTGCTGTGCCCACAAGGGACCACAAGTCTTAAAAATAACAACAACAACAAAAAAAAGAAACTATAAAAATAACAAAGTACTTGTCTCACCATATCTACATAGAAACCCACAACAAGCAGGACTACAGGCATATAGGTACAAACCCACAACAAGGAGAACTAGAAGCATATAGGATTACGGGAGCCCTCTTGGGTTACCAGGCCAAACTCCTTCAGTCATTGTAGCCGCTTTCACAGGCTTTTTCACGGGGAGGATTTCCTTCACGGGATGATCCCAGTCCCGCAGGCTGGGCGAAGTTTTTCCCTCTCCCTCGCTGCAGCCCGGGCCCTCCCGCCGACCAGGCCGCGCTGCAGCGCCGCCCGTGGCCGCCAGGTGGCGGCAGCGCCCCGGGCACAGGGTTGGTGGTGACACCGAGAGCGCGGCCGAGGGCTGCGCCTTCGGGGAGCCGCGTTCCTGAGGGAAACTCGGGAGTGCAGCCTCACGGTGAGCACTGCCCCCTCTTCTGCCACACTAAAAGGAGTAGTTTGACCCTGGCCTCACACGCCCCTTGGCTACATGTTTCATTGCCTCTCGTGGGAAATAATCCCGCTTTCCTGATGAAAACCATCTCTGTAACAACTGAGCTGGCTGCATGAAAACCACAGCTCTGATATCAGAAGAGTAGGTACGAAAGCACCTGGACAAAAAAAATATTAAGACAGTATTTTGTCATGAGGATGGGGGGGCAGCTGTATATGGGTATGGGGGGGGTATATTTCCTTTTAAAAGAAAATAATATTAGGAACCTAGGAAAAAAAAAACACACACAAAACCAAACACCTCTACATAACCTCTGTCCAACAGTTCTGTAAGAAATGATAGCTTCTTTACATATACTCTCTGGTTGCCCTAGTCAGGAGAGTCTGGCAAACACAGGATGTACCACCTCTATTTAGGAAGAGAAGAGAGGGATAACAGCAGCATCACCCTTTTCTCGAGAATATTGCGGGGGGGAGGGGGGGAGTGGGAGTGGAAGGTAAGGTAATTAAGGTCAAAAGTAAATGGAAAATATAGTCACACTACACTATCCTATGTATGACTAACCTGTCACACATCCCACTATCCTAAGATATTTGACCAGATAGGAGATTTTCTAGACAAGAGAAAGGAAGTGTATCTACATTATCAGATCTTGAGTTAAGTGCTCTTTTTAGCTGCCACATGAGGCATGATTAGTTTTTACTGGGAAAGACAGATTTTTGAGAGGTAAAAGGTACAAAATAAATCATCTATATTGGTAACTACAAAGCTGCAGGAGAGCTACTGGCCTTTAAATTTCTTTTGAGATCAATCTCATTTGCACATTTTCTAATTTTCTTCTGCATTGGTGGTAAGTCAGAACTGTGACGTCACTATTGGAAGAAAAAGCAGAAATGTTCTAATAATCTTTCCTGATCTACACTTAAAAAAATGGGAAAAACTCTAATGTTCTAGCATTGTTACAGTCAGAAATTTAAGATGTATCATTAATGCAGGGGAAAACTGGAAGATCGCATATCAAGGAGTGATGAACTTGAAAGGTGGAATATTAGAAAGGGGCACAGACTTGCCCTTCAGGACTTACGTTAAGAAATATAGACATAAACTGGAAGGTCATTGAATGGAAGAGAGAGAAGCAGACTGGCTGATTTGCAGGGTGACTATATGCACAGAGCCAGCATGCAAAGCAAATATGGCTTAATGATGTGTGACAAAAAGCACTTGCTGTTGAGCTGGGGAAATATCAAATACACTGTATAGTGCCCTGAAAAGACTCATGTGGAATACAGAATAGATCTGGTCACTCCTGTTTGAGAGAAGTTTATTTTAAAAAGTACATTTCAACCAAAAAACTCTGTGTTTGTTTAGCAAAGCAAAGGAAAAAGGAGAGCAATTGTGAGGTGTCAAATACAGAAGGGAGATTTTACATGCAAGTAGATGGGAGCTGTTTCTTTCAACTAAAGGTGCAGGAACTGCCCCAAAAACAAACTGATAGAAACTTAAATGAGAAATCCAAAAAAACGTTGTTAACCGTCAGTGAAATTCTTAAGCATGTCTCCAACAGGACCAAGCATGTCTCAGAAAAATGTAGTAAGCGTGTGGGAAATGACTGCCCTGTACTTAGGATACCTGTGGGAAGCATTCACATGGCATCAAACCAGCAGGACTCATGAGCTACGGCACAGACTCTACAGGCTGCGTCATGCCCCAGGCAAGCAGCCTAGGGCCTGGGCAAGCAGCAAGTGGATGGAGGTTGAAAGAGGAGCAGCCACAGGAGGAAGGAGAACAGTGAGCTGGGAGGAGGAAGCCCTAAGCACAACCCAAAGAGCCCACCACAAAGGCCAGTTGCCACAGACAGAGTCCTCTGGCAAAGTCCTGGCTGGCAGCAGCGTGCAAGTATGAGCAGGCATTCTACCCATGTAGCCCAGTACTTGCCACAATTGTGGGCTTCTGATACATGTTGAGTCTGAGTCACAGATAAGCACCTTTCCCCAGTATCCCATTCTCCATATGTCAAAAAGAACTCCTGTTGCCAAAGACATGGCTGTTCATGTCTTACCAGTCAATCTTTTTTTTCATTTTTCCTTCGTGCAATTTAAGGACGGTCAATCAGTAACATATAGATCAGGAAATTCTTTTTGACTGAGAAAAGTTCAAATATTATTAGAAAATAGAACCTTTCCTGCGTGAGACATTTTAAAACTTTGCAGTTACTGATACTGATTAAAAGTGGGTATTCATGGGACATCATTAACAGTAATTAAAAGTACTATTCAAGACACAGAATAAGATTTTTTTTAATCAGTACCTTCTCAAACCAAAAATCAAGAAAAGCACTCTTGCTGTATTTTGAAGTTATGAATAACTTTACTAACTGCACGGGCATTGGAATTAGGCCTACTTTTAAGTACTTCAGTGAACTGGACTATGTGTTAATGAATATAATAAATATTTGAATACTTTTGTGATTGCTAGGAAGATACAACTGAAAAATACAAAGCTTAAAAAGAGCCTCAAAGCTCTTTTACCTGTAATTTATTGTTCCACTTATTTACTGCACATGGCTACAATGTACACATCAAACTGAAATAAACCTATACAGCAACAGTTCTCATGCTTATGATTAGGATTATAAAAAAAGCATATTAAACAAGCATTCACTTCCTTTCAATTAAGAAATCTGTTTCACAGGCTCCAAGGATAATTGTTTGCAGCATATACACACAGAAAATGCATCCTCCTCCAGCTCACTAACCAAATGAAACACTTCTTAAATTCATGGGACTAGAAATTATAACACCTCAGGAGGATACTCCCTGTGCAAGTGCACATTGTGGAGGAGAGATCACATACAGTCTTTTGAAACACAATCAGAACTATAAAAGATTCCCTTACAGAATATAATGATGGAAATATTCCTGCCTATATTGTCCAATTTAAATTACTGAGTCTTTAATTATAAGCCCTTCAACAGGATGTTTAGATAAATGACAAAGGAGAGATTTCACAATTTTCCTGATTTTGGATCCTAGGTAATGACAGCAGGATGGAACTTTTTAAAATATGCAAAAGATGTACTAATCTATGCTACATAATGAAATATATTTAGCTTGGACTTATAAAAAACGTAGAGAACTCTGGTTTCTTCATTCACCTCAGGCATTTCTGTGTATACTGAATACAATCTTGATACATACCAAAAATCTGCCTGTTTTTGAGTTCTGTATCAGAGTCAAGCCCAGGTTCATGTCTTCCTTTATTTCAGTCACGTTTGGAATATTTATTAAAGCTGAAATAAAATGAGATTACGTAATGACAGAATAATAAATAAGATGTAGAAGCAATTTAGTAAGTTAGAACTCCTTTGCAAAAACTTGATTTCTCAGAATCGAAGATGCCTTTTCCATGTGGCTGCATACAATTCTGAGACAAAAGAAACAAAACCCAATCTTTGTAAAAAAATTGCTAGCCATTAACTATAGAGATGAATCAAGTATGGCTATTTAAGAGGATCTGCCCTAAAGGAAACTGAAGGCAAAAGAGAGAAAGAAACGCACTATCTATTGCCTATTTTTGGCTGGCTGAGTAGCTGCAGCTGAGCAGCTACTGTTACATTCCTCAGGACATTCTGGTCCAGTTATCAGGCTTTAGACAAAAACTTGGAAGGGGGGTGGAGGGCAAAAATGCTCTGCATCACAAAGAAACATAAAGTAGGCACCTCAGCACGCTCTGCTGTCCCGTATTTTCACTGTATCCAAACGTGAACCCCATTTTATACTTAGTTTGCAGACACACATCCCCACACCTAGTTTGGGGAAGACAGAGACACTCATCCTCCCATCAGCACACCCCAGGATGCCAGCAAGGAGCCCCTTCAATGAGCCCTAGTTCACTGGCTTAGGGACCTACAGCATTCCTGCTCCATGTCTGGAGGTTCAAGACCCCAGTGGGTGACACTTAGACCCCAGTGCCTCCAGCAGCTGGCACCACAGGCCAGATACCCACACCCTGGCCTGACTCAAGTTGCAGGCACCAATTTTTCCTCAGACAGACACTGGTATTAGCAGCTGCTGGCACTGTGCGCTTGCAGCACACACACACATACACACCCCACAGAGACTGAGATTATGCAGAGAGCTAGTTAAGAAAAGTTTTAATAAGGTAGAGTGTCATCATACAAAAATAACTGAAAACTGAAAAATTGCAGCAAGACATTACTGTTTACAACTTACCTTGTAAATTCAATTTTTTACATGTGGTTTTGGACGTACCAACAGGACATGCATAAATATCTCCAGTTCTGTTAGCAGGATAGCCACTCCAGGGTGAACCAACCAACAACCTAAAGTAACAGAATCATAGAATCATAGAATCAGCTGGGTTGGAAAGGACCTCTGAGATCATCAAGTCCAACCCTTGATCCAACACCACTGTGGTTACTAGACCATGGCACTAAGTGCCACATTGAGTTTCATCTTAAAAACCTCCAGAGACGGAGAATCCACCACTTTCCTGGGCAGCCCATTCCAATGCCTGATTACCCTCTCTGTAAAGAATTTCTTCCTAACATCCAACCTAAACCTCCCCTGGCAGAGCTTAAGACCATGCCCTCTTGTCTTACTGATAGTTACCTGGGAGAAGAGACCAACCCCCACCTGGCTACAACCTCCTTTCACAGAGCTGTAGAGAGTGATGAGGTCTCTCCTGAGCCTCCTCTTCTCCAGGCTAAACAACCCCAGCTCCCTCAGCCTCTCCTCACAGGACCTGTGCTCGAGTCCCTTCACCAGCCTCATTGCTCTTCTCTGGACCTGCTCCAGCACCTCAATATCCTTCCTGAACTGAGGGGCCCAGAACTGGACACAGTACTCAAGGTGTGGCCTCCCCAGCACTGAGTACAGGGCAAGAATCACTTCCCTGCTCCTGCTGGCCACACTGTTCCTGATCCAGGCCAGGATGCCATTGGCCTTCTTGGCCACCTGGGCACACTGCTGGCTCATGTTCCGCTTCCTGTCAATCCAAACTCCCAGGTCCCTTTCTGCCTGGCTGCTCCCCAGCCACTCTGTCCCCAGCCTGTAGCGCTGCATGGGGTTGTTGTGGCCAAAGTGCAGGACCCGGCACTTGGCCTTGTTGAACCTCATCCCATTGGAATCAGCCCAACTCTCCAGTCTGCCCAGGTCCCTCTGCAGAGCCCTCCTGCCTTCCAGTTGATTGACACTCCCCCCCAACCTGGTGTCATCTGCAAATTTGCTAATGGTACACTCGATCCCCTCATCCAGATCATCAATAAAGATATTCAACAGAACTGGGCCCAACACTGATCCCTGGGGGACACCACTAGTGACCGGCTGCCAACTGGATGCAGCACCGTTCACCACCACTCTCTAGGCCCAGTCCTCCAGCCAGTTCCTAACCCAGCACAGAGTGCCCCTGTCCAAGCCATGGGCTGCCAGCTTTTTCAGGAGTATGCTGTGGGAGACGGTGTCAAAGGCTTTGCTGAAGTCCAGGTAGACCACATCCACAGCCTTCCCCTCATCCACCAGGTGGGTCACCTGATCATAAAAGGAGATCAGGTTGGTCAGACAGGACCTGTCCTTCCTAAACTGGGTTTGGTTTGATCCCTCGTCCATCCTGCAGGCTCTGTGTAATTGCACTTAGGATGATCTGCTCCATAACCTTGCCAGGTACTGAGGTCAACTTCATTAGGTCCTTAATGATACTGGAAAATTCAGCAGCATCACTGCACGGCACACCACAGATAAGAATAAAGATGCTTTCACAACACACAGTACCTAGAGCATTCAGAAGTAGGAGTCTTCTCCAGAACTGTGCAAAAGCTTTACTTGCATGTCAATACACTGGATTCACCAAGGGCAGCTTTGGTGGAGAAGAAGGGGAGAGAGCCTTTGGGGATCCACCTGCCTCAAACGTGTACTGTTTTTTAATGTGACAATATGTCATAGGTCAGAAGAAATACAGCAAAGATACTAATATGTATAGATGTATACAAATTTTAAAATATATATGTTGAGGATTGAGAGACAAATTACTTATTGTTCTATCAGTTAATCATTAACTGATTCCTTTTAAGTTATTCTTTTAACTGATAAGAAACAGTTAAAAATTTTCTACAGGATCTGCTCAGCAACAGTCAAACACTACCACACCTTGATAACACTGAATCATAAAGAAAATACTGCAGGTAGTAACCATCTGCTGCATGAAGTCTGTAATTCTGAACAAGAACTTAAAGACTTTTGATAATTTGTGCCCACAACACAAAGTGATTCATGTTCTCTGACTCATTTCTTCATCTGCCATAAGGTTTCCTCTCCATATCTGCTCCTCCGACTCCTCTATTTTTTATGTGAAATCCTTCACAAAACTGTTATTTTACCTCCTGGCAATACTGCTTAAGAACACTTATTTTTCAACACAACTGTCTGAAAGACTGAAGATGATCTCAAGGGATATAAAAAAATGAAACAGATGACTGAAAAGCAGGGACTGGTTGTTTGCTTCAGCAACAATATGATTTTGCTTTTCAAACAGAACAATCCATGTTAGTAATTAATCCATTTTGGGGACAGCAAAAGGACAAGCAATGTCCTCACAGAATATGGAGTTTCATCAGAATATGGAGTTTCATTAGAAATCATCTTTTTCAGTTGGTCAACATGTTGCTTAAAGCAAAATTGTTGTACTCTAAAATTTTATAGGTAGTTAATTCAAATACACCTTGCACTATAAAAACCCCCCAAATTTTCTGAAATTATTATATTTCAAAGCTATTGCTATATATCATATTACCTTTCCAGGGATCATCTGATTTTACTGCTGCAATTTTATAACTAGTTTGAATAAAATGGCTATGACAAAAATATATCATTTTAGATGCACAAGAAAGAGTTTGAGACATTTTTAGCTTTCTCAAAGAAAACACTGCTAACTGCATTTCCTTTTTTTTTTTTTTTACTTTATTTCACCATTATTAAACACAAACTTTAGAGCACACATAACATTATTCTGTTTTCCAGTTCAGGTGGGGGTTCGATTTCAGATTCTATGTCTTGTGTGTCTGAATATTTTAAAAATGCCTCAATTACCTTGTTCAAAAATGGTGATTTATGCAGGCTGCAGGAACAAGATTTTGTGTACTTTTAGCATCTCTAAACATGCAACTCAGGTTCATATAAATACCTTTTTATATAAAAACAAGGTACGTTACATTAGCTGCAAGAAGCCTCTGATCTTCTTGTTATTTTCTGAGTCTGTCTGAGCATTTCTGCACAGTGGAAACCAGAAACATCACAGCTCCGGACCAAATAACCAGAGTTCATGAGAAACTACTCCACTGGTCATGTTCCAACCAAAAATATAACCTGAAAACACCTGCAGTGACACAGAGGGCTGGAGATGTCTATAGTGATTGACAGGAGGAAGACATGGTGTTGTGCTCTCCTGCCTTGTTAGGTACTACAGAGTTAGATACCATTATAAAATAGGAGAAAGGGAGGGCTAGGAGTTTTCATGGAAACAGGAAACAGGTTTAAATGGATAGCAATGCTGCATGTAGAACATCTGAAACTAGATGAGCTTTTCAGCATTAACTGTCCAGCTGGATGTTGCACTGTGTACATTTATAAAAACTTGCATGTTCTTCCTAAGTTTCCCAAAAGGCAAACATATTTCAGAGTCCTTGCAGGATAACAGCTACTGTTCAAAGAATGACTTTATGTCTTGGAAATAGCTCCTGCAACCACCACATCTGGTCATGAAACTCACTGTAAATCTCTGCACTGTGCGGGCATTGCTCTGCAGCTACAGGTTATCCTGAGAGCCCAAAGAATGTAGTTTCACTCATAAACAGAGAGAGTACCAGAGGAGAAGAGGAAGAGAAGCATGCTAGACCACTGTTTGTCCCAAATCCAAGCTTAACTCCAGGTCTAACTCCAAACCCTACTCCAACCCTCACACTTGGTATTGGCATAAACTAGAGACAATCATCATCCAAAGTTTGCTAAAAGCAGTTCTCTCCCTTTCAGCATGCACACTTGTGCTCATCCCATGAGCTTTATTTGGCTCCCATTTTCCCCAACCTCATCATTAACTTCAACTTAGACTTCTGTTTACACCAAGGAACCATCCCTCTTTATACCAATCCCCTTCTAGAACTTAATATTCATATGAGAATTTTACTTTTGCTAGCCCTGAAATTAACCTTGTAGTTGTTCCATGGTACAAACAGGAAAATGTAAGACAAACAAGATGAACTTTTATAATTTTAAACCCAAATTTAAATCTATGCCAACTGTGCCCAAAGCAGACCTAATTTTGTCTTTAATTTAGCTTGTACTCCTCATAGTTCACTGTGAGTTATTTCATTAACTTATTTTGCTGTATTTCTTGTAGATTTGCAGGGTTTGTGAATCTCAATGTCCACTTATGTTGTAATGCCACTCCATACACAGGATGCAACACTTAGAACTGACTATTACTATTTTCAGAAACAAACAGAGCTATTAAACCCCTTCCACTATTTGACTTAACTAGTCTAACCTGTCACCAATACACACCTGAGAAAAAGTTATTAACTGACTTACGCCAAGCTTAGCCTTCTACTTTTAAATGCCAACATTAAAAGTCCTAGGAAATAATTATTATTTCTCTCATATACTGTGCCTTACTTAAGCTTAATACTAGCCTTAATCTACATTAGAAATCAAGAAGTCCCACTTGCCTTTGAAAATGAACATAAATCATTACCGTAGAGAGTTACGCTTCTGCTCTGGGAAAATGCATGTGTATCTTTCTGAAACATCAGAAGCGAAGACGGTATGTGGCTAGCATCCTGCTAACTACAAAAATATTTTTTACTGTGATAAAACAGGATGCACATAAGACAAAGTGAAACAGAATTTATTAGGAAAGAATGCAAGAAATGAGTACTAAAAAACTTAAAAATGCTTGTTTCCAAATAAACTGTATCATGTATAATGTATTAATTAAGGGTCTTTTTTATGAGTTAAATATTTATTTTTACAAAACTTCCTTATATGTCCTTGCAGACTGTCTTTACAGAATACTATAGTGAATATAATGTAATATTGCCACTGATTTTATTATTCACTCCTTAATCAGTCTCCAACACTGTATACAAAACAATGGAACTACATGAAGTCAAATAAAGTTCAGCAGCTATGCCCTACCACACAAGCTGCAGGAGTGGCAGATCAAAGTGCAACAGGAATTATTTCTGGGAAATTACACCACGACAAAGCTAGTAATCAGCAATGTGTGATGTAGCAGAAAGCAAAATCAGAATTCATGGTGAAGGGCTGAATTCCCAGCTGTTGTCAGAGTATGTGTTATATTTTCCCGTTTTCTTTTTTACTTTTCATGCATTTGCTCTTCATTGCATTTTTTTTCCCCTAAACACAGAGATGGCCAATAGGAAAAAAAGGTAGAAAGGATCTCTTAAATCATCTTGCCCTCTTTCCTACAATTACAGGAAGCAATGAGTAGATATGAAGAACAGAAAATTCTTCTCTCTAATAGATGCTTTTCTCCCTAATACATTTCTCACTGTCTAAAACTTTTGATCCTTTGAACAAGACTCAAAACTTCAAAACTTACAGCGAGCTGTGACAAGAAAGTCTGACTAATAAACTTGAAAGTCTAGAAAACAGCAGCCAGAGCTTCTCCAAGCAGGAAAAGGGCAAACTGCAGTGTATGCAGCTGGGGAAAGCAGAAGCTAGGTAAAGAACTCAGCATTAGAAGTGGTGCTGGCACAGATAAATTGGAGCTGTAACAATGGCAACTTCCTGTTAAAAAAAAAAAATTACCCTCCTCAAAAGAAGTGGCCCTCATTATTAAAATCAGAAAGCTTTGAAAATGTACTGATTTCAAAAGAAGTTGCTACAGAAACATGTCTTCTTGGCAAAACATTTTATTGGTCTGAGGACGCAACACAGCATCTCAAGCATTGGCTGCTGTATTTGATAACCAGTGAGCAGTATGCAATGATTTTTAAAACTGTGTTGTAGTGTAATAATTATGTGATACATCAGTAAGTGCACTGCACATTAAGGTGTCATTACTGACATATGGGATGAAACAAAATATTTTAAAACAGAAAAATTCCATAACATAAATTCAAAAACAAAATTAAAAAAGATAAATTGCAAATTCTAAGCACACAGGCACAGCTGAGCATATGTCTGAAGACACATATGGCTAGGAAAAAGCATTTTAACAGCTATATACAGCTATTCAGTCTTCCTCACCTGAGACAGACATATATCCAACTCTCAGCATGGAGTAAGTACTGTTATCTTTTAAGAATGTACTGTCAGCTTCTGCTCAGGGCATGCACATTCAAGAGGAACTGACGGGGTATAATCTGGCTTTCTAAAAAATTTATGTTTTAAAATAACAGAGATTTTGGTCTCAATTTAAGATTCAAATACAGATGACCTCACAACAGGGACAACCAGAGCATAAACTGAATGATATTTCTGTTATGGTTAATTACTTGTGTGGTGGACTGCTTAAACTTTTCTAATTGATGAGTTTCTTTGGTACTCACAATTTTCCCTCAGTTCATTATAGAGCTCCTGTTTTGAAATTCCCACCAGACACTGTGAAAAGCTTGAGCTGCGCTTGACTTGCAAGTCTGTCCTTATTTTATGAGCATCACATGCCATCAATGCCCATCAGTGCACAGCAGACTGGTGCCCAATCATCCTGGATCATCTGACTCTACAAAAAAAGGCTCCCTTGTTGGTTTGTGTCACAGCATCCCAACGTGTACCAGCCCCTTCAACAGTCTTGTGCTTCTGTTTGGACTGTCTGCCTTCTTGTCTCTGAAGTTATCTCCAAGCAAAAGTGAAAACATACTGCTGCATGCAGTTCTGCAAAAATTCTTCTCTTTTTCATTTTCTATAGCTTTTACTGCCTCGGGAGATATACCTCCCAAAAATACAGCTGAATAATATAACTAGCATCTGCTGTATATCTTTATCTCTCTTTTCTACTCTTTGAGAGAGTACAGGAGGATTTTTAAAGCTGTATTTTTACACAGCACCCTGTGCAGAGATGGTACCCCAGCAGCATTTGATATGATGAGGAGCCCTACTTACTGTGCCTGGACAGAGTTTTCAAGTATTTCACATTCTTGCTGCACAATGATGATTTCTTCAGAAAAGCATATGATGATAATGCTTCCCTTTGACAGAGAGTATCACCAGGATCTTATGCAAGCTTAGAGTGTTTATCTTGCTCCCAGTTCAGCCATGTCAACAAGCACTCTGTGCATGGACTGCAGCCTCTGCATTGCTTATAGGAGAAAACAAACAGTTTTCTGTTTGGCTTGGGGTTTTTTTGGTTAGTTGGTGGTTGTTTGTGTCGTGGGTTTTTTTAAACAATGCACACAGGAGAGAATGTAGTGTCACAACCAAAAGAAAATAGCCTAGAAATTAAGAGAACAAGAGAGTAAAATATGACTCACTTGTCTAATGACTGAGAGAGAGAGAGACTGAAAAGAGCTTTTCTTCACTGAAGAGTCTCTAACAAGTCCTAGTTACTTCACCATGAGCTGATAAAATCTCCCTGACTTTTGAAGCTGGGTCAGACACCATGCAGTAAAAATAACTAATGATAATGTGCCTATATACACAAAAGTTTACCAGATTCAAAATATTCATACACTTAAGAGAAGACTGGTTGAACTCAATGATCATAAAGGTCTTTTCCAACCTAAATGATTCTATGATTCTGTAAGATAGGAAAAGTTAAACTGAAGTTACTTTTTTTACCCAAACTCCAGCACACATTATCCAAGAAAGTGGTAGTGCAGTAGGTTTTATATCTGAAATAAAAATAAAAGAGGGAAATCTAAAACATAAATAGCTTAGGTGAGTCAGGCACTTATTACTTCTGCCACAAGCTTGTAGAAAAACTCACAAGAAGAATAAAACACAAGACAATTTCTCCATGTATGAGGCAAAAGCATTCAATTCACTTTAGGCAGGCATTTTTGTTCTCCTTCAACGCCTTTACACAGAAGTTGTTTTGTTTTGTTTTTTTTCGAAAAAGAGATCTCTGATCTATGGGTGACTAAACGTAATTAAAGCAGGCAGAAACACAGTGAGAAGCCACCACAGCATCAGATGGGGGTGGGGGTAGGCTGGAAGGCTACCCAACAGAGGGAGAGGAAAAGCCAAGCTTTTAATTCAGAGGATACAGCTCTGCTCTCCTCTTACTTTATCTCCTGGTCAGTAGCAGTAAACATAGCAACACCACTGAGATGTAGGTTGTTGGACACATTTGCATGTGCAGCCAACTGAACTGCACAGTGCCCCTGAGCAGTGCTATGCACAAATGTCTCAGATGGCTCAGTATGGGCTTTTCCAAACTTCAAGTGTAAAATACATTTTCATGTGCATTGCCATGGATTTCAGATTTTGACATCTTAATTTCTTTTTACTGAATAAAGTTCAGTTACTGGGTATCCATCTACTGTCACTTAAGGAAAGGTGCCAGTTTGTGGCTATTTGGGTTCTGACACAGTTTCAGTCTATGAAGGATGACATGTTTAAAAGGTCTCAGCTTATGACAGTATATATTATCTTGTGTGGCTTTCTACCGTAGACTTAAAACCACGTATACACAGCTAACCACATAAGAGTTCAGTGGTTCTGAACTACTTTTATAGACATATAGTCCTTACTATGACAGACACCCTAAGCTTTGCAGCTGCTGAGACTGCAGAAGAGGAAACAATGTGTCTTCCACTAAATATGCTTACTCCGTGCTAATATGTTAAAGTTCTTTTTGAAACCAACATCGCTAGAAAAATATTTTACTAAATGCTCATTTAGCCCAATGTTGTGGCAAAAGTGGATTTCAGGTCAAATTTTATGGCTGAAGAGATGTAGCAGACACAAGGCCTTTGCTAGGATTGTGTTATTACATAAGTCCAACTATACCATCCCTTGACAAGCAAACAGTTAATACTGTATCAGACACAAAATTATATAGATTTAAGTTATTTTAATTTTAATATTAATAATTAACTCCCCAGCCCTAATAATTTGTTTTAACCTCAACAATATTAAAGTGGAAAAAATATCCAATATAGATGTAAAATGTAATAAAGATTCTATTGGTACAGGAAAGAATGAAATGAGAGTTAAAATTCTACAGAAATTGTAAACTTGAGAAAACAGGTGTATTGGAGATCAAAGCAAAAGATTAACAGAAAGAAAACCTCAGATTGCATAGTGTTGAGGAAAAAAGCCTGAATCATCACACACATACGTCTCTAGAATATCTCAACTTTTGTTTTAATAACATTAAGTGGTTTTTTGTAAAAAGATTAATATAAAGAGGAATTAGCTGGAGTTATAGAAGAAATGTTAAGAGTTGCAATGTTTTTTCCTTAACCTTTCAGCTGGACGTAAAACAAGCTGTTCAAACTGCTTACCATTTGCCTTGTTCATTTATAAACTGTTGAACTGCATATCCAAACTGCTCTCTTGGTGGACCAGAAAATATTTTTGCTTCCAGGAGCCCAACATTGTAGGCTTCACAGCAGTTATGAAGAATGCCTGTTAATAGAAAGGTTAAGATTATTACAGAAACAATTAAAGAGGAATTTTGATCCCAGTGAAAAAGGCTCTTCATCTGTGCCAGCTCCCCCAACAGAAGAAAATAAATATAGCCTTTGACACATGCTTGAAAAAATTGCCTTTTCGTTCCAGTACCCTGCCCATGAATAATGCCTGTCTAGCACTCTTTACATGTGTTATAATACCCTGGGCAAGGAATGACTCATTCACTGTTTGCCTTAACAAAAGTTGCAGCATTACTAATGGGAATGTTTTAGCTGAGGGGGCCAAGATGTATGATTCAGAGGTCTGTTATCCTCGTTTCCCTTAAGGTATAAGTTAAGCTTGTGGCACAGCAAACACATCGATGGCCTGTTGACGTACATTAGAATCATAGTCTCGTAGGTTGGACAAACCCTTAAGATCATCAAGTTCAGCCCTTAACCTAGAAGTGCAAAGTCCACCACTAACACATGTCCCCAAGTGCCAAATCTACACATCTTTTAAATACCTCCAGGGATCTTGATTCCACCACTTCCCTGGGTAGCATATTCCAACGTTTGACAACCTTTTTCAGGAAGGAATTTTCCTAATATCCACCTAAACGTTCCCTTGCACAATTTGAGGCCATTTCCTCTCATCCTATTACTTGTTACTTGGGAGAAGAGACCGACCCCCAAGGGGCCTCACCCTCCTTTCAGGTAGTTGTACAGAGTGATAAGGCCACCCCTGAGACTCCTCCAGGCTAAACACCCCAGCTCTCTCAGCTGCTCCTCATCAGACTTGTGCTCCAGAACCTTCACCAGCTTTACTGCCCTTCTATGGACTCGCTCAAGAACCTCAATGTCCTCCCGATAGTGAGGGGCCCAAAACTGAACACAGGATTTGAGGTGTGGCCTCACCAGTGCCCAGTACAGGGGACACATTATTGCCACTGGCCTTCCTGGCCATCGGGGCACACGCTGGCTCATGTTCAGCCACTGTCAACCAGCACCCCCAAGTCCTTTTCCACTGGGTAGCTTTCCAGCTGATCTTCCCCAGCCTGTAGCGCTGCCTGGGGTTGTTATAATCCAGGTGCAGGACCCAGCACTTGGCCTTGTTGAACCTCATACCCATGGCACCATTTCATTGATTCAGCCTGTCCAGATCCCTCTGCAGAGGCTTCTTGCCCTCCAGCAGATCAACACTCCTGCCCAAACTGGTGTCATTTGCAAACTGACTGTGGGTGCACTTGATTCCCTTGTCCAGGTTGTTGATGGAGATACTAAGCAGAACTGGTCCCCAAAGTGTTCTGAGCCCTGGGGAACACAACTTGTGACTTCCACTAGGTGGATGTAACTCCATTTACCTCAGTTCTCCAGGCTCAGAAAAAATGCCCAGACTGTAACAGCTAATACTATTTGTATTCAAGTTTGCAGCACTGGAACAAAAATGAGATTATCTGCTGCATCAGAAAACTTACATTTTTGAGTCATTTCATTATCATGCCAGAAGCCTTTGTTTTCAGTCCAAACAGTCTGAACAGTTGTCCAAACAGGAAAACTTAGAAATACAAACATACAACGTAGAACAGCATTAATAAATCATGACACAATGCTGCAACTCTACTTCACTGTGGTCATGCTTTTCCTTGGGCACTTGTGTGCCTAGGAATAAGGGTATGGTATTCCATGCCATTCTGGAGAGAACCAGCAATGTGGGCTGGGGACTAAGTCCTAAATGTCACAATTTTGTAGGACATGGGGGCCCACTCCTCATTCATACAGGACTTGATTTCTTTCTGGTAAAGAACTGTAGATTAATATCTAGGGGAATGTCCACTTTAGAAGCTGCAGGAGAAAGGTCAGAGTCCCCTGAGGGACGCTGCTGTGAGTAGATAACTCCTTCCCCAGCTTGGAGGTAGAAGGACTGAGACAACAGCGGGATCCCAGGAACAAGTTACAGCCCAGCCAAGGAACACCTTTGGGCTCCTGACAACCCTCCAAACACAGCAATGATGGAAGAAATCATGACCTGTGGTTACACTGTGCAGTTACTCTCCAAAGTTCCCACTTAAGGCAGGTTCACAGAGTTGCTCACGGGTTAAACAACATCCTCATTTTTCAACTCCCTTCCTGTGTGCCCAAGCAGAATGAGTTTTATCTGCTCTGCACACAAATATGCCTCACCATAGTTATTGAGTCATTGTGTAGTAAAGATAATCCCTTATAACAGGGACCCTTTAGGGAGAAATGGCATCTTAAAAATATAAGATCAAATTCCAACTGTTTTTCTAGTTTTGATGGGCAGAGAGCTCACTGTTGGTATCACTCTCTTCCAGGTCCAAGAAGCAGTTTTGGAAGGGAGGATTATATCAGCATAAAACAGCCCACTACAGTAGCTTAGCTGTAACTGTAGTAATGATAATAACATCACAGTGAAAACACTAAAATCACAACCACAGGTTTACAAGCAAAGTTCATGACCTGTAAAAAATGTCAATGTATTTTGTACTGTTGCCCATAGAATAGAAAACACAAACGTCACTAGCAGAAGACTAAATACAACTCACATTGCCACACTTTTTTACCACAAACTCAAAAAAGGAAATCATATATTAGTTATCTGAAACAACCACCATCTGCAGCCAGCCTCTGAAAACAAAGAAATCACCCTTTGCTAAAAGTATAGGTCCTTGAAGCATCCTTAGAGATAAATATATTTCCTGAGTCATGCTATTTAAGATTGCGGAAGAGAATGTGTACAGACTTATCATTCTGCATTTTGCAAGCCTCTTGACGCTAAACACAACCTCACATAATCATAATTTATTTCTGGGTTTCAGGGAGAGGGAAAGGATGAGTTGAGACAGAAATTGGCTACTGACAGTTATTCTTTTTTGATCTAATAATATACTATTATCAAAATATTTTGCTCATGTTATATGTTAGAGTTTTTTTTTTGTCTGTTGTTAAATTATACTATCCTCAGTCAGCAATCAAGCACAATTTAGCAGTACCCAATTCTCAAGAGGCCACAGGAGACTATACTGCAGTGCCATCCCGCCATATAAGTACAGAAGAACTCTTCACATGGTCCATATGGTCCATACGGTGGACATTGAAATAAACTCTGGCTTTTGAATGAGCCAGAAGTATCCTAGAATGATAAACAGTTCCAGTTTCATCTGAAATCCAATGACATCTAGAGAAAAACTCTTGACTGTCTGGATTCTGTTACAGTTATTAGCAAATGACACCAGTAGCTAAATGGTAACACTGCTGAATGTCTGCTGTCCAAGTGCATTGCCCAATTTTAGTGCAAATACATGGAAAACGTTTCTGATTATGTCCAAGGTGAGAGTTTTGTTAAATGCTACAGCCAGGGCAAAAGTTTCCTCCAGAACTGGATAAAATTACAGGGACTGACTGTCACAGCCAATAGCCTGAAGGAAAGCCCCATGCTAGTTCAAATTCCCCTAGGGTGCTGTGGCAAGTCAGATGCAGTCAGCACATGTGCTGGGTTACGTGTTGCCCGTTTATTTCCCACCCTGTACTTGCACAGGCGCTGCAGCATCCATCCCTGGACCTCCCAGGGTCACTCCGGTCATCCTGCTTTCTCCAGGATTGGGGCTGCTTCCAAGAAGCAAGGACATCACCTGTCCCAAGCTCCTTGTGGTTCCTCTGGGCTTCATCACAGCTTAAAGAATGTTCTTCTTCTCTTCCCATCCTCCCATTCCTACTACTTTTGAGACATTTTACTCATCCTTCCTATTTACTACTGGGGCTTGATTTTATTCTTTTTAATCATTTGTACTACTGTAGTATCAGAACACTTTGAGAGCAAGAATGTCCACCAGGAATAATGGAAAAGTGTCTGCCAGATCACAGGTCTCTTCAGAACTGCCTCTATCATGTTCACTTTCTGGACAGGCAGTCAGTCAAGAGCAGTGAAAACAAAAGAGAAAGAAAAGAAATCAGAAAACCTAGCCTCTGAAGACACACTGTTGTCTGCGATATTCTTATGGATCAGCTTTGCCTCTCATTCATGACTTCTTTGCAAAAATCATAGTAGAAATGCTGGCAAATACACTCTGACTCAGCATGAACATTTATCGAGTGAGCCACAGTTTCAGCATATTTCAATCACATTGTAAATTCCACATTTTTATAAACATCAGCAGTTTTCATAGATCTACTCCACACAAGGACTCCCTGAAACATCATCTCAGCCTCGGCCATATTGATCATCATAAGTGATCTACTCTGGCCTCAAATCAGGAGGTCTGGAGACACATCATCTATAATGCAGCTGTCTCCTTTAAAAACGCACACAGGATCACTCTCGAGGAGAAAAGACAACGCAGAAAGAACCGTGTCTTGCAGAATATACAACCTAAGGAGTCTTTCTGCTGTGCCTTTCGCAATCGGTTATGTCTATCTCGTATTGGCCTCATTAGCCACCAGCGTGTTTGTAACAAACGTGGATAGAGCCTTCCTAAATCTTCGTTCGCAAAGCCTAGCCATGAGTGACTCCACACTAACCTTACCTGGTTTGGGCCTAGCAAGTATATACTGGCACTAATATACTAGGCATTTTCCTGCCATTTTCCTCTGTCTGACATAGTGCTTACACTGTAAGAACATTTTTTATCCATTTTGTACAAGTATCTAAATACAGTATCCAGAAAAAGAAATTCAAGGATTTGCAGGGAAAAAAAGAAAAAAAAAAGCTGTTTCCTTTAACTCTATTTTAAGCCTGTGCAAAATAAGAGGGTCTCTTATGCAATAAAAGGGTGCCAATCATTGAAGCATCTAGGTTCTAAGTACTGTATATTCTAGGCTGGAATTATTCCGTACCTGTTGCTGCCTTCAGGCAATGAATTTTGATAATTTAAGAATCTTAAAATAAAGAAAACTAATTCACTATCTCGATTTTAATAGCTTTTGGTGACAGAGTACTACTTCGTGACCTAGTGATCATGATGAGAGATTAGTTGGGCAAGTAAAAATTCACTTCCTAACTTCTGTCTGTAAATGGCACTTTATTTACAGTCAAGTAAACAGACCGTGTGGAACAAAGGAAGCCAGATACAAGCCTAAAGCTTATGAAAGCCCCCCTGAAGACTTCAAAAGCAGCAGTTCCTCTCCAGTGACTGGGAAGGGGGCTTGGGCACTTTGATTTAAAGAGGACACCTTCATCCAGCAGAGTAGCTCCCAACATCAAACTTCAGATAGGAAAAGTAAGAAAAAAATCCTAATGGGCTAAAAAAACCTGTAAGCTTTCTAATAAACTCCACTATCTCTTGGCATAGCATTTTTTCCCTGGGAGTTCCCGTATTCAGCAAATGCATTATTGCAGTGCAAGCCATAGCAGCTGCAGTGTAGCATTATTGCTGGTTTTATACTTCTGCAGCAGGACGTTCTTGCTCCTAGCAGGATGAAAAGTAATACATGTTATGACTGGGCACCTTTAAACCTCAGCGTGTGGGAATTCTTCTGTAACTATAAATGACATGTCTAATGATAACTCTAATGCCTTCTGTTTGCTTTATTCTGTTTGTAGTACAAGCTGAAGCAAGTTTTATTGAAGTAAAAGCTCATATTAGGTACACCCAGTTCATAATTGTTTTGATTTTGTAAGGAAAGCTCACAGCTTAAAGTGACCAAGCAGAAAACATATGTCTGGTAAACAATTGCTTAATGTCATCATTATAATACCTCTAGGATTGAAATCCCTTATTCAGATTAACCAAAATATTAAAAAAAAAGATTTTCAGCTGGGTGAGAAAATATGAAATCAGATTTTTAGGTGTTTGATTATTTGGTTAGTGAAATAAGTTTATAAAATTCTAGTAAAATATACTGAACATATTATTAGCCTGTATTTTGTATCATAAGTGTCATAACAAATGTGCCATTTTGTTTTTAGCCTAAATCACTTTTTACTACCTTGCAAAGGTAGTTTGCAATTCCGATTTAAGATGGCAATATATCAGAACACCATAATCATACAGACTCAGTTACTCGGTTATGCCAAATCTCACCTCTCATTAAAACATCCAGTCAAACAGAGGCTTTCACCGCTGTTGTTATTTACAGCTTGCATCAAACAGGTCTAGCAATCACAGTATCAAGAAAAAAGAAGAGACAATGGACTTCGACTGTTGAGTCTATAAGGATTCACCACACACTAAGTATTAGCTATAAATTTATCTAGTATTAACCTTGTCAGTTGGAAACTTCATTACCTTTTTTTCGTTAAACAGTATGGTATTCACTTCTTTAAACAACTATTAGCTATAACACAGAAAAAAGTTTGTTACATAACCCTGCAAAGTGATAATTTGTCTTTTTGCATGACGGTTCATGCCAGTAATGATGTCATGAGAGCATTGTAGCCACAGCTACAACCACTGGCCCTTGTGCCACCTCCAACAGGACAGCAGACCCTAAGAAACCCAAACTCAAAAGTCATAGGCATGCTGAAGGATTTAGGGTTGGAAGGGGATAAGCATGTAGTCAATGAAGAAAAGCAAGGACATGACCTAGCATTATGTTGAAACCATGACAGTAGTACACGCATTTTTGCATGGGTTTTTTAATCCATGAAAAATAAAAAGTCAAGAAAACCCCACTGTTTCCTGAAGTAGTTTCTTAGACTGGCAGCCAGTAAGATGTGTACAGACAACATTGACTTAATTGTTCAGTCTAGCACTTTTTAAAGTATCTATTCATTCCAGAAGGCTTTACTTTGCCCCTTACGTTATGCTGCTCTAAGAGAGCCACTACAAATTCCACTAGGAAAATTTTCCCCTTAGTCTCAAAGATTTCTACCTCCAAAGAACACACATCAGCAGGGCCCTGAAGCCTGTCAGACCCTGCTGAGGGCAGAGAAAAGAAAGGGGTGGGAGGGATGACAGAACTCGTAGTTCTTGTTTTCCACCGACTTCCTCTCACAATGGATGCACACGATTTTTCCATGACTGAAATATTTCTAAGGGCTCTCTTTGGGGTAGATTTTCTGGTATTTGCTTTTGTGCAAAGTCACACTGGATCTCCTTAGTTGTCAGGGAACTTTTAAAAGCACTTTTGCCTCACTCTGATGCCCAGCTGGTTATTTTTTTCATCCCTTTGCAAAAGTTAGCTGAAATTGGCTCACAGGTTCCAAAGTTAGTAAGGCAGTATAGGCACCTACAGATACCCTTCACATTATAATGACCTACTGTCCTTGAAATATTAGTCAGAAGGTGGAATGAAGGTAGAAAGGGAAAGTACTGAAGTTATGAAAAAGGGCAGTCAAGTAGTATTTGCTTCATATTAAAGATATTTAGTCTTACTTTGCTGTTTTTTATTAAATGGCAACAACATTTTGGAGTAAGAGTGAAGTTAGTCCCTTACTATTCAGAACCTATGTTATCAGAGCAATAATCCAACCAGAATTAGTCAAGTATTCTTACAGAAAGACCTATCCATAATTTGAACAGCATTCATAATACACTGTGTTTTGAATGCTTTATTAACAAGACTGTGAATACATAAAGAACAAAACAAGCAGCATGCAGTTACTTTAATCTATTCAATTGCAATGAGGATGTTCTTCATTGTGGCTTTCAGAAGCCACTGAACAATTTTCACTGCAATGAGTAAAATCTGCACAAAAAAAGAAACAACTCATTTTTTCCTTTGTTACTGTAGTAGTCTTCAGTGTAATCTGCTTTGCTGTATTGGGATGCAAATTGTGTGCATGCACAGATAAGGACATCAAGTTCTCATGTAAAACAAGCAATTCTATATTGGTTGCATTGTTTAGGACTTTTCTGCAAATGAACATAAACATAAACCATCTTTTTCATCTATGTTTAGTATACTCAGTCATGGCTAGGTGGAATCCAACTCAACAGGGAAAATAAAGGACTATTTATAATTCAATCTGGAAAGGTGTATTAACCTTTACCCAGTATAGACAATGTAACAAAATATTTTCTCATTAGTTTTCTCCTTTATATTTACTTCTCTATTTTTTGTAATAATTTTTTCCTTCAGTATGCATAACCATATCAGTAGATACTCACAATGGCACCTAGATACCTTCAGCTGGTGTATTAAAACAGCAGTTTTATAATCACAGTTAATCTGTTTTTATTTAAAACTGAACAGATTTCTTATTGAGAACAACCTTCTAAATACAGACAATGTGAACCTCTGACAGGAATCAAAAGGAGCAAAGAGTATGACTGGCAAGACACTGTACTTTTTGTACTGAAAGTCCAAGTACTTTATAATCCTCACTTCAATTTCATTGTTGTTATTTCATTATTGTGAACTACTATAGAAGCCTGAAAAAAACAAGTCTTCATTTTACTACTTCATTTATTTGTTTTAGAGACCAACTTTTTCTTCACAACAGCTTCAATATCTCAAATTACTTAATAATTAACAGAAATTATAGCATTTAGAGTAGAAATAAATAAAAAAACCCCAAAACCCACAAGCAAAAAAAAAAACCCAGTACAAAGACGACAGGAAAAACAATGCCTCATTTAGGAACAAATCCTCCCTCCTATTCCTCTTCCTCCCTTCCTTTCCAGCAAGTGTTCTTGGCTTAGTTGGCTGACTGCTTCTTCCTGGAAGTAGGTCAGCTTCCAACCTGAAAGCTCTGTGTGTGTAAAAGCCTGAGTCACTGCCTTTCAATTACAACAGTTCATAATGCAAAAAGCTGCACTGAGGAGTTATCAATAACCTGCTATAAGAGCAACACAAACACGATACAACACATAAATTGTGACTGAAAAGTTGGAAAGACTGGGATAACACAACTCGATGCTGTCCATTTTATTCTTCTGATACTGCTGCAGAGTAAGATACCTAATTAAATCTACCCATAACTTCGTTAGTTACTCTGCAAGACTTCTCTTTCGCCTGATAGCTCCCTATTTGTGGCCCAGATATTGCCCTTCTTGGCTTTGTGAGCAGAGATATAAACTCCTCTTTGCCTAGATTTAAGAAATCTAGGCAACCTACTACACAAGGACTGATTCCAAGTAAAAGTTTAGGAGCAGTTCCTGCAGGACTGACGACTTCCTATGAGTTTTTAATAAAGACAGCAAGTGTTCAAAATTTATTATTGTACTCAAATTTATTATCCTGGCATGTTTCTGCTCACGTTATCAATGGGAAAAACTTTATTTTACAGAAAATTCACCTGCACCTTTTAAACAGGACATGCAGTTTTCCTTTTATCATGGTATAAACAGGATTGTTCAGCTCTGTCCTTAAGAGTACCACAATTTGTTCTCAACAATACCACAAAGAGATTAAAAGTATGTGAGGCTAGCAAGCTGTCCACACATGCATATTATATACGCAGTTAATTCAATGGCTTCACATGTAATGATGATAAACACAAAAAACTTTGCATGCTTCCCTGTGATAAAAAAATTACTTCTCAAGTGGCATTTCACTCCAGAAAATTCTCTTCCCTCATATTTACATTAACAGTGGTTGTGCCGTCTCTTTTTTAAACCAGGAATATTTCCAAATATAGTCAGAGAAGAATGAGCCACATTACAACTGTAAGAGAGGAAATGCATGTCATCACAGAGAAAACAATGTGTCTTCTATCTGTATACCCTATTTGCCACATTTGCTATGAAAACATGTTTGCATACAGATAAAAAGGATGTTTTCACACAACTATCAAAAAGATGGGAAAGCAACCACAGGCGTCATGTATTTCCCTCCCCGTATCACACTCTACGCTGTATGAAAATTTCAGTGTATTGTAATATATTATATTCTGTATTATTTCATGTCATATCACTGTTAAACACGACCTGAAAGGCTAAATTAGAAAAAAGCGAAGGGACTCGTCATCACCATTGATCCCTCTGTCACTCCAGTGTGGCAGCCTACAGTGTGAGGACTGCAGCAGTTTCAGAGTGAGCCTTGACCCTGCCATCACGCCATTTTTAGGACACCATGTTTAACACTCCATTTCTCTCTCACAGCTTCTGAAAATAGTTGGGAACTCAGTTTTCTGCACTGTACACAGAGAGCTGCAGAAATAAGAACAGCCTCAGCTGTAAAATGTTTGCCACATCAGCTTCCTGCAACAAGAAAACCTCCAAATCACCACAGGATAAATAATACAATACTTGGAAGAGCTATAATTATCAGAACATTTGTTCTCCTGTATCAGAATTAATGACAGCTTCTCTCCTCTGATTGTAATGGGAGCTCATGGCTGGGCATCCTGAATGTTAGGCAGGTCCTGGTGCCAATCGCTCACCTGAAATTCTACCTTAATGCACACTGAAATGATCAGGTGTAGCAGCATATGTCTAGACAGAATATGGGTTCATTAAAATCAGGAAAACAATCCAGGAAGTCCACACTTCAGGAGCTGCCTAGGCCAGAATGAACTTAAAATTACCTGTCACATAGGTTTCATAGCACAAAGTTGCACAAAGGTTTAGAATATGAATCAGAAATAGAAGCAGCCCTCTCCCAGAGCAAGATATCCTACCCTACTGTTAACCCATTCTGATATAATGGCAAAAGGCAATGAATGCTTCTCAATTTAATTATTTCTACTTGAAACAACTAAATTATTTAACTAAATAGCTAAGTAATTTCTTTTTATGCACTACCAATTTACCAAATGTGAATTAAATGGGCAGTCAGTCCAAAAGAGCCAACTCAGCACTCCTCCCAGCTAGGTGCCTGAGACATTAGGCCACAGGCAAGATGTGTCTTTGCCTGTCTGCCTGAAAACATGGATATGCTTCCCGGGATGAGCTGAGACCTAGTTTCAGTATCAGAAGGCTGCTTGTCAGACTGCTTTATTGCTTGGTAGCAAAGACACTTCTGGAAAACTTTGAGAGGTGAATCTACATCACCATGATGTGAACGACAGAGATGTCTCATGACATAACTAAGCCCACACTTCCCAGGTGACTATTACCATTACTTCTCAAGCAGCTACTTCTTGGAAAAAAAGCTAAACTGGACATCTCTCTCCCAAAATTCTTCCCCATCCATGACCTCAGGGAAAGGAGGCACCTCAGACAGGTCCTTGAGAAGGATGGAGTTTGAACACCCTTTATTCACTGCTTAACTGCAGGAGCCTTCCTGATTTGCAAGCAAACACTTTTTGTGCACTTTAAAGGCACCTAGATGTCCCTGCCGAGCCCAAGGCACCTAACTCTGCACTCTGGGACCATGTTTCAGGTGAAGTGGGGTTGCAGCATCCAATTCCCTGCCCTCGGCCTGCACACCACACTCTGGCCTATCCAGATGCCAGTGGTCAGGTTGGTAACAGGCTACCTCTAGCCAGAGTAAGTTCAGACAGAAGCTATCTTCTTTTTTTTTTTATAAAATGCAGCCATTGTACATTTTGGGGCCAGAGAGAAGGACCCACGTACATTCAAGAAGACTTTTCTGGAGATAATACTTTCTTCCACAAAAGCAGAACAGTTACTTTTTGTCTTCACAGAGCCTAAGGCTATTGTAGCTGTCAGCTTCTCAGAAAGACAGCTCCAGAGACTCAAGTACTTTTTAACTGTTCAATATGAGGAACTGGCTTTGGGCAGTTTGGATAAGAAAACAAAACGAACAAAAAGAGAGACAGTGAAACAAAAGGATATTTGGCTAGAGTTAAATGGATAACTATTATTAGCAGAGCTACTGAAGGATTCCTAAGCAAGTAGGGTTGCTGGATTTTTTCTCTGTTTATTGTTTTGCCCATCTTAATAAAAGAGTTCATTCTCAGTCATTTCTGCTATTCTATATTTGACCTATATGTATTCCGGGCATGTTTAAACAGAAGTCTATCTGGTCAGCATAGTTAGATGAAGTGTCAGATCACTTATATTTTTTCCACTTTGGAAAGGTCAGCTAAATTCTCATTTAAGGAATTTCAGCTAAATCTGAATTAATATCTATAAACCCATTTGGTTCTATGTGCATCTAAAGTACTGCATATAAAGACAACTGAATTTTATACTACACAGTAGCAATACCAGATTAAATTGTTCTCACGTTCATTATTAGAGTAGTGCTCTCATTGTCTTATTAGAATTTACAATTAAGAAAGTAGAATTACTGAAAAGCTATTTAATAAAATATTGTGCCATTTTTTCAGTTAGCAATTAACATTTGCCTCAAACAGAAAATGCAAATAAGGATACAGGTACAGGGACATTTGAGTCACACACCCTCCTCTGCAGTGATATTTGGTGACTATCTAGGATGCACTCGTTGCCCCAGGACAAAATGCTCCACTTGCTTCTGCTTTGGACAGGTGCCTCAAGGGGATTCTTCCATGTTTTACTCTCCTTATTGTAACATGTTGCTGTTAAGAAACCAGGACACAAACTCGTGACATGGTTTCCCTTGACTTCAACAGCTATGTAGACATTTACCTAACTAAGAGAACAGGACCAGCCAAGAATAAATTTAGGCGTGAAATTAAGTAATTTACTGTTTTGTTCTTTTAGCAAATATGTAATGAAGCAGAATTTCTTATCTAGTGTGCTTTCACAGCTGAAGGGAAACTCAAAAGCAACAGTCAAAGAAACTGAGAAGTTATGAGAAGTGACTTCTGTGCACGTGGAAAAGTTAGACACACTGACAGCTAATCCAGCCAGTTTACCTGTGGGCAGCATAGAGTACAACACAGGCATATCCCCAAAAGGGCTGGGTTGACAACTTCTCATAATAGCATCCATAGCTGCACTAAACTCGTGAGCCTAGCACAGGTCAGCTATCCCTCAATCAGGTAAAAAGACTGATCTGGCAGTCAGCTGAGGTCATTATTTATTGGGTAATCCAGTGGGTCAAGCAGCCTGGTCATCCACAGCCTTATCATTATATACAGCTTTGTGCTGCAGTCTTAACACAGCATCAATGACAGCAAGCTCTCTGGCTTAAGGATCACTTATGTTTGAGACAGATAGCCAGCCAGGCAGATAGATTAACTGTCAGATTGACAAAAGGCAAAAACCTAATTCAATCTTTCACCACCCCCCACCCCCACATCCTCCAAACTCCATTATTTCCTTAGATATTTCTACTTCGGATACACTCCATCTCAGAAGTGTGCTGTTCACAGTAATTTTCCTCCAGATTTATTTACTGTCTGTTCTTTATTAATAACCAACCATATTATCCAAGGAGATCCATGTGATCAAAAAAAAAGGAAAAAGGTAAACTGTATGAAACAAGGGAAGAATGATAAACTTGGAAGCAGGTTGCAAAGGGCAAAATAAATCAGGAATAAGCCAAGAGTTCCATTAGGGCTGTGCACAACTTCCAAGCCCTTCACCCTGTCTAACAGCAATTTGAAAGGGACAAAAGAATCCGTGACATTTATCATGTGTGACATTCAAGCATGCAGATGCCATTCAGCTGCACACAAAATGTCTTTGCTCATCCTGCATTTAAAGAGTCTGTGTTGATCTTACTTCTTCGCCTGTATAATTCCTCTTTTAAGTCCTGAATAATATGCAAGTCTTATTATATTTTTAAAGCATACAAATCTCCAGGAGAAAATAAAATTTAGTGCTTTGAAACTCCTGAAATGCTAATAAGGGACTAATTCAAAGTTCAAATTGTTCAAATAACAATTACTAGCACTCAGAATACTGAGTTTATTTCATAATTCAGAAATTACAGGCTGATTTGGAAGTGATGTAAATGCTTATGCTGACTCCACTAGATGCCTTCAGTGTTCTCCATCTCCAGAAAATGAGAGCAGCATGAGCAGGAAGAACATTATTGCATATTGCTTCACAAGAATACATACACTCAGCTAATACAGACAGAAGGTCTCATTTATCCTGTGTAATTCACATTCACTTACTTTTATTATCCTTTTATCAGTGCCTTGACAAGGGTTATGTCCCTAAAACTATTTGGAACAGATATGTGTCAGTCTTTCACATAAAGGTTTGTAATAGAAATGAAAACTAAGGCTCAGACAGTTCTCTGATATCCTTGACTAATTTCAATTGGAACAGTACTGTCAAATTATTTACACAAAAATTAAGCTTATCAACTCTCTCATTGCACAGGGTCTGAAATCCTAACACTGTGTAGTATCAGAGTGTAGGGCCAGTGATCACCATGCAAAAAAGAAGCCCTAAACATTAAAACTGCTAATGGAAATGTTCTAAGCCAAGCAGATAACGTGTTGGTATGCAAGTGCATGGCTACGCCTATGAGAATCCAGTCTGTGTCCTGTCTGCATTTCAGCGTGGTCACCATGGAAATGGGAACTGGCCTGCACAGAGCCTAACAAAGGAAACCTTTCAATGAAAATAACAACACTGGATACAGACTGACCAAGATTTCTGCTGGTGAAAATGACTTGCTTTACTTGTCAGAAGATGTAGAAACTCCCCTTCTACCTGCATTAATCCTAAAGGAAAGTACTTTTTTCACACTTAGCTGTTTAGACATTAAGTCATTACACTGTCAGTTCCAGTTATTATCCCTCATGAAAATACATCGCATGAAGTAAACGCAAAACCCACTTTCATTCACTCAAAATTAACAATACTGAAGAAAGACCACAACGAAAAATATTTATATAGTGGTTAGGAAGCACAATAAAAACAAAGAGTAGCAGTACTTCTTAAATGAAAGTTCTGTGTCACTGAATCAAAAAAGCAAAGAACAATTTATAAATTGTTCCAGAGTGAGGCAGCACACAGTTAAAACTTGTTGGTAGGGCCTGGTGTTGACTTTGCCCAAATTATGCATAAATAAATATTAACTGTTAATGTGTTTAGGTGTGTGATGGTAATACACCGTATGCTTTCTAAAATAAACATAATTTGTACAAAATTCAAGTCCTGTAATGCAATATGAATGAAGCCTTGCTCCACTGTGCAATGCTGTGAAAGGCAAAGTTCCAAAAATAATATATAGTAATGCTCCTACTACTTGCTACCTACTACCTCCCAAAGAAAGACAAACTAGAGGTGGTTTTATTTTAAGAAGAGTTCACATTTGGGTACTACTTTCAAACCACCTCCAGATTACAGAATGATTTTTAACATTAACATTACTCACAAATTTGATAATAAAACAGCAAGGTATCAAAAGATGATCACAAAGAGGGAGAAAGGCAGAAATCAAGATAGGTTGTAAAGCTTTAAGTTGGTGTGCATGCATTTTCACCCCAAATTCTAGCTTCATTTATTGCACCAAATGTGCAATTTTTGTTTGCTATTCAGTTATCAGTTTGGTCCATGCTGCTCTGTACATTGCCATGGACTTTTTATATATACAATTTAACCTACTGAATTTGCAGCTTCCTTATGGATTATCTCCCCATATCTTGACTATAAGCATTGAAATATTTGCAGGTGACAGAAAATTTATATTCCAACACCCAAGTGAAATGAGAGATCATCTTTAGCCCCATTTGAAAAAAAAAAAAAGTACTAAGCACTTTTGGATATCTAGTGATACAGCTAAAACCTATTTTTTTTCAGAATAATTAGCACATTCAAAATACAATTTCCATTTACTTCAGTCACAGCTGTGAATACACAGCAGTTTTGCACATCAAGACCCACTTCCACAACCAGCTCAAGCCAGTGGACGTGACAGCTATCAGTGAAATGGACTTTTTCAGCTTTCCTCCCTCCTCTGGCCAGGAGTTCTGACTGTTCCCTATGCCAGCACTAACAAAGAAATTGTTCAAGGGAGCAGGATCAGTTTAGCTCATCTCCAAAACTGACCTGGCTCAAAAAGGGGAAAAAATTATTCAGGCAAATGGGTGCCTGACCTCTTCCCCAGACCAAGCCACAGTGATAGCGCAGAGAAACTGGTGGGAACATGCAATCAGGAGTGGATGAAATGACCTTGCAGCGTCAGCTCCACATTCAGGTCAGCTTAACCAGATCATGAAAATGCAGCTTCAGTTTTGAGAACCCCTGGCTGAGCAAAGAGAAAGAGAGGAACACAAAAGCTCCAACCACATGTCAAAGATTTGATTTAAATGACTCGTCTGAAATTGTATTCAGCTTCTGTGGAAAAAAAAAAAAGGAGAGAAAGAATCCATTTTTGCAAAAAAACCCAATTTATTTCTCTTCATCCTACCTTTCATTCTCATTCATTAGGCAACTGTCTAATTTCAAAACCAAGCAAGGCTGGAGTTCCAGCTCCTTCTCTGCTCATACTATCTTCCTCTGTCCATAGGCAGTGACAGCATGATGCATGGATATGTGGAAGACAAATACAGGTGGCTAACTTACTTCGGGCACTTCCTAACTTTTGCATATTAAATATCATTATCACAACTTTCATCCCAGTTTAAACAAAAATGAACTGAAGAAAAAGAGTTTGCTAGTAGGATTTTCTATCCCTCTATACAGCTTTACAGCCCATTGCTAAAAAGGTCCCATCACTGGAAATTCTCTATTCTATCCAAACTTTCCAGAGAAATACACATACACACTCCCCCAGTTTCAGATAGGGCTGTTTTCTCCTTCAGGCTGCCTGCATCCTACAGAGGGAACTCATAGCCCTCAAGTGGTACACCAGTGGTCCAAAAGGCATAACCCTTATTCAGCTGCAATTTTTCACTTCAGAATTAGAGTTCAAGGGTGTGGAAATGTTAAGAATGTGTTACAGTTGTATCACTGATGTCCTGGGTTGCTGGAGAAAGGTGCATGATAGGCTTCAATGTGAAGGCCTGCTGAGATAGCACAGGTGAGGCCACCTTAAATTTTACTTTCTCCACTAGGTATGGTCCTCCAACACTATCACTTGATAACTGACACTGAAGTGCATTATTTTCATAAAAAGGAAAACAAGCTGTTTCATCCAAAGCCCAGGAAACAGTTAAGATCATACAGTATAGACAATTAGCGGATCCATAAGCAAACTGGAAAGCAGAGTGACTCAAACAACAATGGAGATTGCTGTAAAAATAACAAATAACATGAAAAGATGAGAGAAAGTTATTGTGTTTGCAGGTGTATACCTAGGACCTCACACAGAAACATCTGACCAAGGTGCATAACAAGCATTCTAACATAATTTTTGTTAGAATCAAGTTGATAAACATACATTTCTTTCGAGAAAAATGCAGTTTCCCAAAGACTTGTTGCTTGGCCAAATTTAGGTAGACAATGCAAATACCATCCTCCTGCCAAATTTCAAATATCTCCTCTGAAGCATGAGGGCACTAGAGCCTTCCAAAGAAAATGTTACCAGAATTGAGCCCAAGAAAGCTACTGTATTTTCCACTGGCTTCACTCTTGGAGAGAGCTGGGCTGTTTTGGCTCTGACTTTCAAAAACAGGATAAGGAAAAAAGCTGCATGCTTAAAATGTAAATTTAAAAAACTAAACCTGGCAAACCTACAAGCAGTGTGTAACAACAGAAAGCTTCAGGCTTTGTTACATAGGTCATCCTATTAAATTCCTTTCAACATAATCTACTTCTGTATGGTATACGTCTTCTGATCAACAATTAATATGGTTAGTAGCAAAGTCATATCATCAAAACAGTAGTTCTATTGCATATCTCTTCTTCTTCTAGCACTTAAAAAGTCTTAATGACTTTATAGACACAAAAGTATACATCAACAAAGAGCAACCCACTACTTTATTAACCGTCACCTTAATTTTACTTGAATTTGGAGACACAACAAAGCACCTCATGTGATCCAATTAATATAACTGATTCAATCAATTTGAAAATTATTATGGGGTATCTGCAACAGTACCACCATAGCAGGACTCCAAAAACACTCTGGGAAAATGTTCCCACCCTAAAACTTTCTTTTCCTTACTACTTCTACAAGATCAAAAAGGGCTGAGTAAGTATTAACTCAGTAATTGTATTCACTAACATCAAATGTCATGACACACCTGAAATCAAAACTATGACAGCTTTCAGATGTATAAATCAAGATAAATCATGGATAGGGCCTGAAGAAAGTAGACCTATCCCATCTCTGTCAGTCTCAATGCCAGGAAAATCCTCCTCTTACAATCAGTCCTTACCTTCTCCTTTCAGCACAACTCTACAAACCTTTGCAAGTCCTACGACCCCATTTTTACATTACAGGGAATGTTAATAGTCCTGGTGTGCAGTGGCCATAATCAGGAGAATAAAGAATAGATGAGGTAAAAGTGCAGAGTGAATTTTGCCAATTGGTACTTTTCAGAATTTTTCTTTTTAAAAAAAATTACCACATTGTTTGTGCATTGTATATCTCACCACAGGTTAATATTTTTGTTTGTTATTTCACACCCACATTCCACTGCAGAGGTTGCTATAGCTACTGAAAGAACAAGTTTGAACACCTCATCAGTGAAAACTCATTTTCATGCTGCCTCTTGGGTGACTTGCTAATTAAGGGTTTCTGAGAGTATATAGCAATATTAAAACTCTGAAAGTGCCTGGAAATTTGCTAATGGCAAGTGATTATGATGACTTATAGTTCCCAGGAAAATATATGTAATGGTAATTAAGTTAGCCAAGAGAAGGAGATGGTTCAAGTTTCCCTGCCCTTTTCCAAGGAGCGACATCTATCCGACAGAGGTGGTAACAGACCTAGAGGACTCTTGCGAATTAGGAATAGCATTCACAACGAGAACATCATCTTCGCGTTTAAAAATGTATAATCACCATATACCGTAAATTCAAAAATCAAACTGCTCCCGTTCCCTCCACCACACACACACTCCAGCGCACACACACTCCATTTACGGGAAGGTGAATTCCATGCCACTCCGGGAGTTTAACCTGCTTTAAAAACGACGCCAGTGCATCGCACTCACACACAGCCACAACCACACACGGCCTTCGCCCAGGAACCGCAAGGGCGCTCGCAGCCAGGCGCCCCCAGCCCGTCCCTCCCCGGCCCCGCCACACTCTGAGGGGCGGCGGCCGCAGCCGGAGGCCGCCCCCCGCTCCGTGCCGGGCGCGGCTGGCGCCTCTCGCCCGCGGGGAGACTTTCCGTCCTGCCTGCCTGCCTTCCTTCTTTCCGTCCTTCCTTCCCAGAGCGGGGAGACATACAGGCAGACCTACCCAGCGCGAGGAGCAGCAGCGGCACCGCCGCCCTCGCAGAGCCCATGTCGCGGTGCAGTGCGAGGTCGGGCCAGTGCCACTCCCGAGCTGGCCCCTTCCCAGCACGACACTGAGCGCCACCTGCTCCGAGCCGCCCCGAAATACTCCTCCTCCTGCTTTTGCTCCTCCTTCTCCTCCTCCACGCGCCCTGCGCTTCGCAGGCGAGGAGGGGCCGGAGGCTGCTCCCTCCATCCCCTGCGCATTCGCCCCGCACCCACTGCGCTGGCCAGAGGTGTCTTGCGGATTCTGCAGACGAGTTGCTTCCCTCGGTACTCCCCCAGTTTCATTCCCTAGAAGGGACCTCCGCCGTCGCCCCGCCTGACCGTGCCCCAGGCTACCTGCTCTTTCCTCTGCGCTGCTCTGGAAGGAGGGCTCCGGGACCGGGACACCCCCCGCTCCGACCCTGGGTACCCTGAGACGACAGCGCTTTGGAGCGGTGGGGATCCCTGTTTTGAGATTGGGAGTCAGACACGTGTAGAATAGTCGTAAAACTTGTATTTATTTAACAGCGTAGAGTGACTGTCTTCCTCAAGTATTACATTGCACATTTAATGACACTGGCTCTGTATCTTCTCCTTCAGATGAAATTCCTGCAGCATATTTCGCCAGGAGAGCAACAGGATCCAGGAGCCTTGCCACACAAATCATCTGAAGTTGGCAGTGATGGTGATGATGCAAAATAGCTGCCTACGTTGGCTTAGGTGCCAGGCCAATATCCAGGGAGACAACGTGAATCAAAGCCAGTAAAAATAGGGAGGTGAGGATTTTGACTTGCTAAGAATCAGACAGAAATGCAAAGTGCTGTGCAGCTCTCAGCCTACTTAACCTTGTCATCACTGTTTGAATACTGTATATTCAGAGTATTTGAGAAACATTCATTTTGTCCATCCCACAGTTCTGGTAAATATCAAAATCTATGGCACTACCTTTTCGTATGGGATGTATTCTATTGTGCGATGAATTCTGAATAATTTGAACTTCTTGGCATTAATACTGTGTAATGAAAAAGGCAGTTTGCTTGGAATACTGAAATAGAAATGCTTCCTTTCTTTACCCTTTTCAGCATCTAGGTCATGGTCCTTTAGGTGTGACACGCACTGTAGCTATTGTTTCAGGAGCACATGTGCTCTCTCAGCTTCTTATTTCTTTTTAAAATTCTGAAACTGAGCTCTAAGTTAAAATGAGGAAGCCTGTCAACATTTTATATGGACATCATGTGGTTAAAGGAAACTCCACCAGGATATTAAAATCCACTTGATAGTATTGCATCAGAGACCTGTCTTTTTATAACTTACACTGATTTTTTTCATGAATTTACTTTTGAGGACACACAGGTGTGTTACCCATCCTAATGTGTAACCCTGTACAAGGACTCACTGTGTGCAATTCCCAAGACACTGTCTTTTCTGAACTCTGGAGCCTTTGGTCAGTCATTGCCAGGAATGACTCATGAGTTTCTCAGAACAGTCCCTGTGCCTCCTTTGTGTGGTGTCACAGAAGCCCCGAAGGCACCTCAAGGTGCAGCTATTGAAAGCAGAAACATCAGCTTTAGTACCAAGTGTGATCTAGTGACCAGTAGGCAAATAGCAATAGGAAGAGCAGCCCTACGTGCTTCTCTTCCCATCTGTAGTGAGTGTATGCTTGTGTGTGCCACTCGAGGACAAGGAAAAAAATCTATACTTCCACAAGGAAGAAGAAGAATACTAATTAATGGGTGCTAATGAAAGGACAATAAAAGCAAACAAACAAACAAAAATCCACAGGATAGAGAAAAATTCTTTCTTAATAATGAAATAAAGCTAGAATCCCCCTCTGCCCCACCCTAAAATAACCTCCACGGACTAATAGGTCTCAGTCTCATAAAAAACAATGTCTTTGATTCAGTTACATCATTCTAATTATAAATATACCCTAAGGATATAAAAGTTTTTTTCTTGTCCAGACACAATGTTGAAGAGTAATTTCTGACACGCAAAGGCTGTCTCTTAGGGTGTTGTTTCTCAGACCAATATTTTTTGTATTTACAAAGAATAGGTCTTGGGAGAATAAGTACTGTGACAATTATTGTATTCTTTAACAATATTACCTTAGATGAATACTTTTGTTTTAAATTATTATAAAACATTGGATAACAATCCTCTCATATAATCCTGAACTCTACTTTGTGTGTTATAGAAAACAAGAGTTTCTTGTGCAATATTTCACCTTTTTCACTCACTTTACAAATATTATATGTATATTGCACAAAACTCATTCTTTATTATTGTTCACCTAAAATGATAATGAAATTACTCAGAGAATAGTTTGGTTAGTGCTCTTTATCTCTGCACTATAAAATGGGTTCGGATATACACCCTTTGCTCTACCATTGTCTGTAGTTTAATGATGTTTTATAGCACCCCATTGTGTTTGCTTGTCAGTGATCACAGGGACACTTGCCAAAACCACCATATCTGCCTGAGCTGGTTTGCAAAGTTTCAGGCTTGCTTCTATGCAAATACGGATTACTTGCACATTAGAACAAACCATTTTGTTGGCAAGAGCCAAACAAACTTTCTTATTCGGAGTAAGGACTGTGAGAAGCAAGTTGCTTGATCAGTTCCACTATGTAAAGATCACCATAGTTTTTAAATTTTCAAGAAAAAATAATAATTATAAAGTGAAGATACTGAACAAGTACTTATTCTTAAAAGATATTCTGGTGAACACATAGTTAATAATAAACTTTACTTTGGACTTTTACAATATATGAGTGCTATCCTAGCTTTCTAAGGTGACGAAAAATTGCACAATCGATGCCAACGTTCTCAGAAAAACATTCAGGTATTTCCACATCTGTCATTTGCAAGGGCTGACCACAGAATCAGAGTTACTGTGGTATGCAAAACTTAGGAGTTCTCTGTTAATGTATTTCTGGGAGGGACTCTTGAATGGGGACATCATTTACACAAGAAGGCCAAGGTGTATGACACCAGATCACTCTTTGGTGTAATTTGTCTGAAGATGTTAGGGGGAAGGACTACTGAGTATCAGTTATTATTTTTGGCAGACACATGATGTCTGTAACAAAAATATTACATTAAGGGCTGCACTGAAAGGAAAAAGAGTAAGCTACTAAAAATAAATCAAATCTAAAAAGGAAATGTTAAAATTAGCTGTAAAGATGTAGGTTAGACATTAGTAATAAGTCAGTTTTGAAATTATAATGGAAAAGACGAAAAATACATAAATGACATTTTAAGAATCATATAAGCAAAAAGTAGAGGACAAAACAGTACTTTGCTATGCGACTGTCCAAACCAAAAATTTTTAATTCTTTGTGCAGCTTTGGTTCAATCATCTCCAAAAGCTACAGAAAAACCAGAAAAGTTGAGATGAAGAAAAGAAGATGGGGAAAGGCTTCAATACTAAGGCTAATTAAGTAAAGTAGTAGGATCAGTGTGGCTGAAAATTCACCCACCCAGAAGCAGACACAAAGGAAGTTGCAAATGGGTTGCAAATACAGAAAAAAGGCAGGTTGATTTAAAATACATGGTGTTCCCTCCTTACCTCCCTGCACATCTCAAACTCTCCAAGAATTATTCAAATCCACTTTGGGAAGCTGATTTTCTTACATGGTAATAAAGAGTAAGCCATCCCAGAGTTCAAAATGTAAACCAAGTAACCTGCTTTACACAAAAATTGTTTAAAATTAATGGAATAGGGCTAATAGACATGACAAAGACTCAACACAGACCATGGTAAAATGTTTGAAAGTCCTGTGGGGTCAGCATGCATTTGGTCCCTTAACAAGGAATATGAACTTTGGAATGACTAAACAGGATTAAAGAAGTCAAAATTGTAGGGAGAAAACCCAGCAGCCATAGGTAGCTCAATGCTCCTTTTCACTATAGGAAAAAAACAAGTACGCCAGTATTCTGATCTGAAGAGCAGTCCAGCAGAAATAATATTCATGTTCTTTAATGTGAGACTGTCATCTGAGAAATAAATATGAAATTGATTTTCAAGACAGGATTCTTGTATAGTGCAGGCATCATATCCTCAGCAGGAATTTTGTTACTCTCAAGTCTTGCTCTTGATGCACAGCACCACTTCCTACTCTGGATATAGTGGCACACATTTACCTATTTCTTGCTGTTTTGACTGAAGTGTGTCCTACCTAGCACAGAATATATACACATATTTTTACCAGTAATTTTTTTAGGTGAGGAAAGCTTATGCCTATAATGGCAAAATTATATTAATGGGATGTAATGAAGCCAGTGATGAAGTGTTCCATTCACCTGTGATCCTCAAAAATGAGGCCATATAGGGGAGCTTGCTAATTCAGCCTGTGTAATTTCAGGGCCTCTAAAGCAGCTGATGTGCTAACCCAGGGAGCTTGGGTTGTTTAGCCTGGAGGAGGCTCAGGGGAGACCTTATTACTCTCTACAGCTACCTGAAAGGTGGGGGTTAGTGTCTTTTCCCAAGTAACAAGCAACAGGACAAGAGGATATAGCCTCAAGCTTCACCAGGGGAGATTCATGTTAGTCATTAGGAAGTATTTTTTCGCAGAAAGGTTGGTTAAGCATTGGAATTGGCAGCCCAGGGAAGTGGTGGAGTCACCGTTCCTGGGGGTGTTCAAGAAGTGACTGGACGTGGCTCTCAGGGCTATGGTTTAGTTGATATGGTGGTGTTCTGTCAAAGGTTGGACTCAATGATTGTGGAGGTCTTTTCCAACCTTAATGATTTTATGATTCTATGAAACATGTTGTAGCAGTATCCTATAAGGCATATATTGCTCTCGAATATTCTTGCTGAGAGCTATAGGCAATTTTCCAAATACTGGAAATCCGTGACATAAAGGAGCCAGAGACTCCGAGTTGATTTTGGCAGATCCCTCATATAAACAGCAAAAAGCAATTCAGTTGTTTCCAAAGTTCCTGAGTGTCTCAAAACCTTCAACACCAATACCACCAGAATAAATTTTTTTTTCAAACTAAGAGGGTCATGGGAAATTTTAGCTGAACCCTAGAAGTTTTGAGATGCAATAGCATCTGTTTTGGCACAGTGTAAGATGGTGGAGGCCAGAGTAATAGGCTCTTGTCAGTGAGATTTTAAGAGCTGGAAAACAAGAAAGTGTGCTGTGAATGGCTATTAATTTGGGCCATGAGACGAAAATACTCAGGAAGGTTTCTCTGTGTATGTGTGTGTGTGTGTGTGCTCCCTCGAAGGAAAGAAAATAATTTCATTTTCTCAGAGTATGTCTACTGTCACAGAATCGCAAAACTACAAATGCTTTTCAGGGAAAACTGAGGAGATCCTCTGTTTTTCATCTTATGATAAGGTGTAAAGATGTTGTAATGGAAAATGATATGAAGAAGCTTTCACTACAGAAAGTTTCCCCAGAAGGGAGAATAATGACCTTTACCCCAGGAGGAAAAACGATGACACCTGTCATATGAACAAACCTTAAGGACCATATGTAATACTGAACCAGATATATGAAGCTTTGTAATAAATATTAACTTCCAGTACCAAATCAAGCTGAACCACAACTGAGAAGTGTGATATCACCACTGCTGAAAGTGAACAATGAGTGTTTGAAGGGGATGAACAAAGTCTGCCAAGACAACTGACCTGCTAGATCTAAAAGTGCAATTCACTTTCAATACTTCTGCTCCCTCCCCCGTTTCTGTGAAAATCCCCAGGAGATGCAACATTCAGTGAGCCCTTGAGGAATGTCTGTCGTTTCTGAGAATACTCAGAAACTGAGAAAAGAAGAAGGGCAGAAAGATAAGTGCACAAAGAGAGGAAAGGCAGTAAAGTATCTCCATGCCCCACTGTGGTGGGTTCACCTTGGCTGAACACCAGGTGCCCACCCAGCCACTCTATCCCTCCCCTTCCCAGCCAGACAGGGGAGAGAGTAAGGTGGGAAAAGAAAACAACACAAATCGTGGGTTGCGATAAGGCAGTTTATATTTATGCAAAAAAAAGAAAGCAAAAGCAGCGTGCACGTGCACAAAGCAGGAGCCAGCAGTTAATCTCTGTCCCATAAGCAGCGATGGACGGCCACTTCTCCGAGAAGCAGGGCTCCAGCACACGTAACGGTTGTCAGCAGGCAGCCATCAGAGACGACGAGTGCCTCCAGTCCTGCTCCTTGCCTCAGCTTTTATATCTGGGTTGATGTCATATGGTCTGGAATATCCCCTTGGTCAGTGTGGGTCAGCTGGCCTACTTGTGTCACCTTCCAGGATCTTACCTGCGATTGAATGTTACAGTGCCATGCTCAGCAGTAGCCAAAACATGTGTGTGTTATCAACACTCCTCTAGCTACCAATGCAGACCACAGCACTGTGAGAGCTACTATGGGGAAATTAAATTCCAGCTCAGCCAGACCCACCACACCCACTGTGCTAGTCAGAAGAAAAATCTGCCTGAAGGTCTTTTACTCACCTTTTTTTTTTTTAGTGAATAGATAAAGTCCAATATCTCTGGGGTGTCAGGCCTCAGTCTTTGGAACTAAAATGTGATTTCTTTAAGGATAGCTCATTTTATCATCCACTTATTTAAACAGAATCCATGTATGCTGTCTAAACTGTGGTATCACCCAGTTATTACTAAAACTTCATGAGAGCTTTAATCTTTATGACCCTTCATTCTTACAGGGCTCAAGCCACACCGATGGCATGACATGCTATTATCTCTGAACTGTGAAGTATTAAGGGCTGCTTCTGATAAATGCAATGAATTATAATCCAGTTCTGTACAAATCACACATAATATTACACTTCTTGCTCTGAGAAAGTGATGCTAGTTATTCATTAATGTCATTGAAAAGCAATTTAAAACAAACAAATAAAAATAGAAGTGTTTTTTTCCCCTGATTTTCATTAAAATGCTCCCATGAAAAATGTCCATCAAACTCTTAATGATCAGATGTATACAGAATAGGATATTTGGTAAGCACTCCCCCATGACTAGACAGGATGTTGCTATTAGAAAACTGTGATTCACCATCAAAGTAGTCTCTGATAATAGTTATGACACGTTTTGTAATATATTCTAAGCGTTAACTGTAATATAAAAAGTGTAATCTTTGTCTTCTAGGAAGTTTTGATACAAATGTTTACTAGGTTTAAGGAAATTAATGTGAATCATTTACAATTATGCAAGACCACAGACTATTTGGGTCACAGAAATAAGCTGTTGAGAAGAATTGTTGGACAGGAAGAATGCTTAGAAGAATGAAAGTGTCTTCAGCTTTTATTTAGTGTCATGGAAACAACTCTGTGTCAAGAAGTCATATAATCCTCTAAAAAGCTTTCAAAGATGGGTACAAACTCTATACATCTAATGACAATGTATTTCTGACAGCTTGACCACATTCAAGCTTTCCTTGATGTTATGCTGTACAAGAATGCTTGTTTCTACAATGCCTTTCTATTGACAGGTAGATGAATTTGTTTTTAGATATGGAGATGCCTTCACGTTATTCTTATATCAATGGAAAGCAAGCAAACTACACAGGAGACTTGTTAGACTCTTTAATTTTTTTAATGAATAAAGCACATGGAGTAATTTTACAGGAAAAAGAAAATGCTGTGCAGAATATTGTGATTTTCTTTAAAAGTATGCAAATCCCCTTTTATTCCTTTTAAGTGGTACAGTTAACAGCAGTACATTCTGATTATCTTCTCTGCTTTTATTTTTCAATGGTTCATCATCTATGCCATAGGTCAATTCAAGAATTTAACCAATTAGACTATGTGGAATTCATTAGATGAGTATGACCCTAACTCCAGGCTCTCGGTGCCAGGTGAGATGAAATCCCTTGGCTTCAGTTTAAGGTGGATTCCCCTGACTCAAGCTCTGAAGAAGAGGAACATCATGCTCAAAATGACTCAGCACAGGATATGTACTCAAGGGCTCAGGTAAAGGGTGAGGTTAGGAAGATTGTGTCTGGAGTAATGGCTCATAATAATGACCTAGAGTGAAACCAGACAAGCAAAGGAACATAAGCAGCTCCCCAGGTAGATTGCTCTACTGCAGATGCTGTTTCCTAAGTCTTCTAAAATTACACATGGGATCAGCAACCTCTAGAACAACCTGAAATTGAAGCAGGAGTGACCATTTAAAGCCCTTGCTCCTTTCAAGGGAAGTTCTGTAGTACAGAAAAGCAGCTTGTCCATTTCCACTAAGTTACCCACTTCAGTGCTGAAGTTAGGAACTGAGCTGGTAATCTCTGGTCACACACAATTTATTACTATTTTTTTTACAGGCTTTTATTTCAATGGAAAATATTTAGCTTATTAGTTATTGGAATCACATTGCAACCTAATACATCTATTTTTTGGAACAAAACAGATTACATGCTGTTCTGATACTGTTTGTGCCTGCCAAATTTCAGTGAGATGTTCCTGATGTTTGCAATATTGTTTTTAGTAGGTTTTTCTATTGTGTATCATGAAAAGCAGTAAAATACTGCTCTTATAGCACTGTGTGGCTATTATGGATAAAAATAGCGATTTTACTAATCGCTTAGAATTGTGTAAGACTAATGTGCTATAGTGCTATCCCCTTTACATACTTATATGTATGTATGTATACTTATATCTTAAATAGATATTATAATTGAAAATATGATAATAGGACAAATGTGAAAAGGGAGAAAGCATCACAAAGAGGAAAGCAGTGTGGTTACATGAAGCTTATTACTGTTTTTACAGTGCAAAGTAGGTCTAAGATGAACAGAACACTGATCCTAAACATACTCTGCATTGATAAAATACTACTGGTTTATTTTTGCATAGACTTTATCTAGGGAAGAGGAATGGTTTTTGGCTTATATGTTTTTCAGTTAGGCTTATGCTTTAAAATTAGACATAAAATGTCATAAGAAAAATGAAAAGCGTTGGTTAACAGCTTATCATAACTAAACAGTGAAACACTTAAAAATATGCTGCATAAGAATTAGCTGTGTCTTGCACAACTTTTGAATAATTTTATGAAGCCAGGAAAAATAACCTCATGATCAACAACCTGGATGCATAATAATAAATACAAGTATTTCCTCTGCTACCATAGACTTTCTAAGTGTGCATAAGTGAGTCAAAATTCCTTTATAATTCTGTTCCTTTACAAAACCATAATAGGCTAACAGTACTGCTATGCTTTTACAGAGAGAGTGTAAGAAAAAAATTACAATTCTGAGGCATTCAAATGCAATGGTGACAGGTGCCATTTAAATATTTCAAAACAGATGGGCAAAATCATACATTTTCTTACAATAAAACCTGCATCTTGCTTGGGACTGAAAACACAGCTGTGAGTATTAATTTATCTTTACAATGCAATAAATAGATTTTTGTCATCCTTCACAATGAATGAAGCAGGTGTTCTATCCACAGCTCCTCTATGTTATTTTTTTGCTTTCATTCATGTCTTCCTTCTGTGTTCAGAACCAGGGCAGCTGACACACCCTCTCAGACAGGGTGCATTTTCAGCTGTGCACAAGAGCACAGCAAGTAAGTCCACTGGCTCAGTGGCTCTCCCAGGCTCTGCAAAGCACAGCCACCCAGTGTTCCCACAGAGGGCTTTGCCCTGTCCTCTGAGTCATACTGCTACCTTCAGCAGACTGCTGCTATGAAAAAAACCAGCTTTCCCCCAGACACAAGAAGAAATTGCAAATACTTTCAGACTTAATCCTACTTGCGGCATTCACATAAGTCTTAGCCTGTCCCAATAACTACTCTCTCTAATTTAGGAACTAAATAGAAGTGACTGAAGGGTTACAGCATCTTTCAAGTGATGAAACACCTTCTGGCACACTTTCAGAGTTGTACTTGCATGCATCTTCAACCAGATCTATGCTCTCTTCTTAAAAAAAAAAAAACTTTGTAAAATTTATTATTCCTTTTTAAGCTATTGCTATAAAGATATTGATAAGCAAAAACATTTGGGAAAAGTGCAATGATTTTTTTTTTCATTTTAGTGACATTTGTCCCAAGAGGAGGAACAAATTTTCCTGGCTTCCCTGGCAAGGCAAAGCTTTTCTGCAAAAAAGTACGTTTTATAGAACTTAGTAAGTCTCCTCAACATTTTCTGATATATTGGCAACCAGTACTGAGCCCCCTCATGCTGAGGCAGCATCACACTTTGCCAGCATGCCTCCTTTTTTTTTGTTAATTTTGTGTGACTGCAAGTAATATAGGAAGCTCTCAAGGACAAGGCACAGCAAAGAGCCCCAGGGAGACAAGCACACAAAAGAAAGGAGAAAACTAAATGATCTAAATAGAAAGAAAAAATTTCTTAAAGAAACATTTTGCTATCTACATTTCAGTGTATTCTCATATAAACTTTTAATCTTTCACAAAAATAAACATAATTTTTAAGTGCTTTTAGTATGCAAATTCTGCATCAATTTTTAAACTCATAAGTAATAACAATGAGGTGTGACTTATAATACTAGAAGAAGCTTGCCAGTGCTGAATTTTCTATCTGTGCTCTTTTATTAACTATCATTTTGTACACTTTAAACTCATTGGATTAAATAGCTACACAATAAATTTACAGTGACAGTTTATGAAGCACCCTCCTGGCTACTCCAAGATATACAGCAAGAGTCAAACTTTCAGGGTGCTTCTAAACATCTTCTGCATAAATATGGGTATTTCTACTTGCAGATACAATTGTGCTCCTGCTTATTTGAATACAGTGTGCAATCAGATGGGCTTGAATGTTTGTGCATACATTTTTAGGCCTGCCAAAAATCTGTTTCAAGTTCAAACAGTTATCAAATTTAATGGATCAATCCTTAATGGTCCACTTGACCATAAATATCTCTTCCTCGGAGTATCCTGGGTTCAGCTGGACATGCTACAGTAGGCAGAAGGAGAAATCCAAGAAATCCAATTTCAGTAATTTTCACACAAAATTCTGGAGGTGCTTCTGTCTTCTGAATTGTCATTGCATCAGCTATCATACATAGCTTTGGTGCATTCAAAGTTTGCATGTTTGCCTTGTGAACTGACAGTCTGCTTTCACAGAACTGAGATAAGAAAAAAATTCTGAAAATGATGCTTTTTCCTTTTCAAAATTGTAAGGTGATAAAAAGGACTGGGATTGCTACACACAAGCTGAATTCTTGTGTAATTTGGAATAATAAGTGATTCCACATACATAGGTATATAAAAATATGATGACACATTTTCCGTATTAAAAAATGTTAGAATCTTTGAATTCAGTTACTCTCCAAAAATGAGTAGCACTTGAAAGTATATTCTTGAGTATCACAAAATGCCATAAGGTTGTTTATTCTTTCCTTGCATTATTCCTTTGCACGTGTGCTTGATTTGCTTCTTGTTTTTCTACTTCTAGGGTTTTTTTAATGCACCAGAGTTTAGAAAACATTGTAATCACTGCACCTAAGTTTATAATTTTACAGTAACATTTTGGAGGCAGACCTGAGCAAAAATTTCTGTGCTTTGTGGTTTTTCTTTTCATTTCTCCATTTTCTTCTTTAGAGGCCTTTTGAAAAATCCGGCCTGCAGAAAAGAAAGAAGTGACTAAGAACTGTTCAAAACATACAACCCATATTGGTCACATTCATGTGCTGGTTCTTACTACTATTTTAATACTTCCAGCACAGTAGAAGTTATTTAATAACTTTTCATTGAACTACAACATTGTTTTTGTTGGAAAGGAAAAACTAAAGAGATACATCATGAATGCAGACAAAAGAGTACAGTTAATATATAGTAGAGCAATTGCTGAATCATTATTATCCTCACACAAAGGTTAAAATGCTTAATAATAATATTTGGTTCTCAGTTGAATAAATAATATCTTATTCTATAATTTCAAAATTTTCAAGAGATTATGCATGTTTAAATTTATAAACTGTAACCTTCTAGCACAATTATGAACTAAGTATTTAGCCTGGAGAAGAGTGCCCACTTGTGGCAAGACATACCACAGACCCAGCATCTCTCGCATGTAGAGAAAACCTGATTATCAAAGGCCACAGCCAAAGCTAATAGAAAAATCCCTTAGTAAATCCTCGCTCATACTAAAGTATCTTCTTCTTTTCCTTTTCATAACGTAATGGCAATACAGGTTTCAACTGTATAGCACTGCATATTACACATCAAAAAATTGTAGTATTTATTAGTTATTTTGTTATTTCCACAAGATTTTATGCTACTTATTAGATAATAGTATTGCCTGTGAGGTTGTCGTTATAAGAAGGAAACCACAGAGAATTTAAGCCTATAGGTTTATTTTCATGAAGACAAGGATGTGCAGCTTACCTTCCACAAAGCAAATATAAGCAGTGCAAGAATCAGGAGTCCAGCAAAGATACTCAGGAGGATAACCCATAAGGGGACTGTACCCGGTGGGAGTTCTTTGGAAATCTTAATCATGGTCTGCAAAAGTGTTCAGAACATAAGCAATAAATAGCTTGTGCTTCTAAAGTATCAAAAGAGCAGCAGTGATCAGTATGCAGTGATTTTCAGAGTACTACTTCAGGAACTTGTAGAAAAAAATTAAGAAAATAATGTCCAACATGAAAGCCTGTATTACATAATATCTTGCACTTTCTAACTGCATTCATGTCATGAGGGTGGCCCTACTACAAGTCAGTGGTCATTGTTATAAAGTATACAGGACCAAAACCATGAGTAGTGGAAGCATATATTAGGGAATTTCTTTAGTATACTCTTCCTCACTCAGTGCCTGCCTCCCTGAGAGATGGAGCGAAGCATGAGTGTAAAAGACTAATTTGATTTTAAACAAGACATATCTTGTGTAATCTAAACAGAAATAAGTAATATTCACATTTAAATATATGTGACCATGTAGGAGCTTGAATTAACTTAAGAATTTATTAGAGACCAAAAATGTCTATAGTTCAAAAAAGCATTCCTATGAAAAAAATTATTATGTTCTTACCTCCAGTTTTTGATGGTCATTTCTCAAAATCAACGATGAGTTCTCACTCCTAAGTAACGCTTTCACAATAAGGGTTAAGCTGTGAATAGTGGCCTGGAAGAATGGATTAATTACTATGGTTTGTACTTAAATATTTTGAAATAGAAAGCTTTGTAGCAATGAGAAGAGTGAGAGAAAAACTTAATGCTTTGGGAGATACTGAAAAATGTGAAAGTCAGTGAAACTGCTCATGTATGTCACCTTCAGCACGTTACTGTTTGCAGAGAGCAATACTGCTTTGAAGGGGTAGGTTGCAGAGATTTTGAAGAAATATTAATTAATCCTTGGAAACTATTATGGCTACAGAGACAGTTTTGGGCTTTCTAAAATTCTGCTGTATCTCTCCTCCTGCCCTGTTATTTTCCAGAGGAAAAACAAAGATACAAAACAGGAACTCAGTATCAGAAGTTTATCAGCTGAGCAAAATAGACCACAGCCAGGTCATTGTAACCATCAGAAAATACTGAGGTGTGCTCTGAAGTGGACTGTCTCTCCTCTGCTCTTTTGATAATAAAAACAATCCTTTTTATACCTGAGAAATCTTTCCATATTAAAAACCTACTTAAAAAAATATGTTTTTCTGTGTACCCTTCCTTACATACGCTGAATTAGAATTTGTGAATGCATAAGTAGCTATTAAAAAGGATCATCTATACAGAATAAGAAAGGGGTGTCTTCCTACCATGGTTTGACATTCCTGCTACATTACAAAAACTTACTTTAGGATGAGAAAGTACATGTGACATAGTTTTAAGGAAATTTTAAAATAGCAAAGGAAACTATTTCAAATACTAGAGGGGACACTTAAGAAAATGAAAGATACAATTTTAATAGACATTAGAAACATTGGCTTAAGTTTCTCAAGCCTAAATGTATTCTGAACACAAACAGGATTTACTTACTTTTATGATGGTAGGTTTCCATACTCTTAGTGAAACATTCACTTGATATATGTCAGATGGAACCAAGGCACAATTAATAGAGGCACAGCTATATGTATCACAGGCCTGTTTTAAAGGCACCAGAATGAATTAATAGCAACAAACTTCTCACATTATTAAAATAAAAATATATAAACTACTGTATATACAGATCACTTGCTATGACACCAATACTAAACTGATATTCATTACTGTAGCTTTTTATGTAAAAGTGACACTGCAGTATATAAACCAAGTTGAGACATTCATGCTGTGGTAGAATAGACTCACTTTTTGCAGGCTGGCAAGGCCTGAGGAATCTCTGTTGCTGCAGCTACACAGCAAAAGGCATCACAGAGCTCTTAAAGGAGGCACATCCTGTAACAGCAAGTGTTTTTCTACCAACACAGCTATGGCTTTTCTGCAGTGTTTTTCAAATCATGGACACCTGAATCTTTAAAGTAGGGGAGGATGTGTGTGTGAAGATTTAAGTTATCTTTATTTCCCAGTATCACTTGCTAGCAGAATTATGTTGTAACAAGTTGGAAATACTTGCTTAGTATTAAATCACTTCTGTGAAGGAATATGATAAGCATGGCAAAACACTCTTCCCATTACATGGTTTCATTTGCACCAGAAAGTCTGCTTGTACCTCTATGCTGAGGATACTTTGCCTCTGACATGCCAACATAACTATGGCAGCAAAATTAATTTGCAACTCTTTTGTCTAAAAGTGAGAGGCTAATCCTTTCCAAAGGGGATTATCATTTATAGTTGCATGGAAAATCTGCCAGATCAGAGTGCTAGCATTTGAACATCTGTTGAATTAGATGTCTAAAAAAGCTGATTGGGTGATCAGAAGCATTTAAAATATTACTATTCATTTATTACAATGGTAACATAGATGATGAAGATTTATTCAGCTGTAAAATGTGCTACTGTTATTTACATATTTTTTAAATTAAAAAACTCCAAATCATCTAAATTCAATTCCACATACAGTTTTATAGCCAAATAGTTAGTCTACATAAAAAAGACTTTTTAGGCTATTAAGACAAAATGAGTTTCCAAGGGATACAGTTTGAGAGCAGCTTTTATACATGTATTGCAGAAGTATTCAGCTCCAAGATCCAGTTTAATATCTGGGATGAATATATATCCTATAATTAGACTTACCATAATTGTATCCTTCGTAGGTTCTTTTATTTTTGACAACACAAATGGTTTCCCATTGCTGATCTTTAAGGGATCTACAGGGTAACTACTTTGGCAGATGGCATTCTGTTAGCAGAAATACAAATAATTATTGTCTACATATGCAGTCTATTATAAAAAATGCTTTGGGAACAAGCCAAAATTAATAATATTTAATATTTAATGACAGTGATAATGTTTACTAACCACTAAATGCATATTGCAAGAGTGCAGAATAAGGAATTCAGATAGTGTAGGTATTGAAGTATTCAAACAGCAAATGAAATTTTTATGAGATAAATTAACATAAATTCTATGCAGCTACTTAAACATCTGTAGAAGCAAACAAGAGCTTCCTGCAAGATGACCACTATAAGAACCAGCAAGAGTTGATTATTAAAAGAGCTAAATAGCTTTAGCATGGGAATCCAAAGAGGTTCTGCCGTGGCAAGCAAACAGTCAGGTTAAGTGCAGGATGCAGAATCCTCTGCTGCAATGTCCAGAGAGGGGGAGCGGATGCTGGAGCACTGCTAGATCTCTGTGACTCCTTCACAGGCAGCTGGGAAACTCTCTGGTGTTTTCAGTGTGGCGGAATTAATTTTTTTTCAGCCAGGTCATTGACTTTCACATTGCTAGCATGAAAAGGTTTACAAATCCCCTGCAGTGCACTTGGCACACTACTGTCACTAGGGCGTAGCTAGCAGGAGATGAATTATGCCCATAGAAAAAAACAAATTTGTGTCAAATGCTGTGATTGCCTAGGAGTGAAAATAATGGAGGACAGAAAACAAGAAAAGATACAATTTTTTTTGTATTCTAAATATTATTTGTTTGCTTGTTTGTTTTTGTTTTGTTTTAAAGTAAACCTTGAACTTTCGTTTCTATATTTTAGGTTTTTTTTTAAGTTGGACAGCATCTCAAAACAAAGTAAAATATTTGGAGGGAGGTGCACTTTGTGTGTCTCTGAGAAGAAAAAAAAAAAAAAGGAGGTTTTAGGTCACCACTTGGTGATATTTGGGTTCTTCAGCTATCCAGTTACTGATAAAGCTCTAGTTTTAAGATCTACAGATCTAGAGTCATGGAATTTACTGGAACACGATCTCCAGCTGCACTGGAGGAGTGACACTGAAAAATTCAAATGAGAGCTGCAGTGAAGAGCATTTGAAAGATATGACCTACCATCCCCTTCAAGATGTGTCAGTGCCCCAGAGAAGGAAGAAGCCAGAGGACTGCTAGTGCTAGAGAGCAGACATGCAGGAAGGTTAATTTCAGTAACAGAAAGAAGAGAACTGAACAGAATGTTGAGGTCTGGATGTACAGCAGGATTAGAGAATTTGCAATTCGCGCTGCTGACAATGGAGACAACCATATGGAGGCTCACATCTCAGTCAGGACATATCAGCACTTGGCAATATAACAAATTAGCCTTGTTATAGTCCAGTTATTGTTCAATACAATTTTAAATCTGCATATTTTCTTTTAAGAAAATTTGTCCCTCTGTCTTATGCACATCTGTACATACACTTAAAACACCAGCATCTTGTTATTTAGACTGACAGCAATATATCTACCTTGACGTAAGACATAATCTCAAATGTTTATTACATTTTGCAGTTTCTTACAGCATAAATTTCAAATTTAAATGTATCATAAAAGTACGAATTCCTAGCTTACTTGGGTATGTGACAATGCAGTAAGGTAGAGAAGAGTGTTTTTGGCTGCTGTTACGTTGGGATAAAAGATCTGCAGTGTGAGGTTTGGCATTGGAAAATGTTCACCTTTTTCAATCTATAAAAAAAGAAAATTTTTTTGATTAGTTCTTTCCTTATTTTGTTAGTTTTTGATTGTGAGTTTTTTCCTTTCCTGTATTTTTATTTTTATTTTTATTTTTACATTTCCACAGTCAGTTACTTCTCCAAGAACAGCTTCTTGTGAATTAGCAGACACATTCTTCTGTGGTCTTTGGTAATACAATGCTCTGTTGAAGAAAATCAAATTACCAGGATGAAAGAGGCCATTTTGACATAAATTCCTTCTTGTTATCTTGCTTACTGTATCCTCTTATCATCTGGGAAGATCATCAAATGTCATTTCATTTCAATATATAATAAACACCCAAATACTTTAACATAGGAGAGAAGCCACTGTATCAGTGGTGGCTTCTACTGGTTCCTCCTCAGATATGCTTAGGTAACTGCCCTTCCAATCACCTGCTCCTCTCTCCTCTTTTCTCTGAGACTCTTTCTGGAAAGGCTTGCTGCGGTTGAGGATGGAGAAATACCTAGGTGGAATTGCTGGCAGGGGAATTAGTGATCTTGTCTCTGAAGTGGACAAACTTAATAAATGCTCAAGAAGCTTTTACCATTTTTTCTTCTGGCTACTCATTAGCCCATTTGTCCACAAAAGCTTTGACATTACTGGATTTAAGCTTTTAGACTTAAAAAAAGGTAGCTGAGTAAAAGACTGTAGGTGGGCTAAAAAATAAGAAAAAACCCCTTTGCCTTGCTATTTAGTGAGAGCAAGAATTTTCCAATGGCTCATTTTTTACAGATAGAAGTTGATTCCTAGATTTTTATGATTTTTATATGGGACCCTTGCTCAGTTTTGGATTTTGACACTGGTAAACAAGGATGCTCTCAAGATAAGTAAATTCAGTCCTGCAGCAAATTTAGGCTGCACTTTTAGTCACCAATTCATCAAATCATGGACTGGTTTAGGTTAGAAGAGATCTTAAAGATCATCTAGTTCCAACCCCCCTTGCTATGGGCAGGGACACCTTCCTTCCACTAGAACAGGTTGCTCAAAGCCCTGTCCAACCTGGCCTTGAACACTTCCAGGGATGGGGCATCCACAATTTCTCCAGTGCCTCACCACCAGATATCTTCCTGATATCCAATCTAAACCTGCTCTCTTTCAGTTTAGCCGTTCCCCCTTTCCTATCACTACATGCCCTCATGAAAAGTCCCTCTCTGGCTTTCTTGTAGGCCCCCTTTAGGTACTGGAAAGCCACAATGAGATCTCTCTGTAGCCTTCTTCAGGTTGAACAGCCCCAACTGCTCTAGACTGTCCTTGTAGGAGTGGTGGTGCAGCCCTCTGATCATCTTTATGGCCCTCCTCTGGACCCCTCTGAGCAGATCCATGTCCTTCGTATTTTGGGAGTCTGGATGTAGCAGTCCAGCAGGGATCTCACAAGAGCAGAGTCCATTAAATATCTTTTCCATGTGATTTTACTTTGCAGCATTCATTCCATTAGGAAGACCACATTCTTGGAGCATGGCATTTGCCTTTTACAAATTTGACTTGATTTTGGACATAGTCGTTCTGAACTGCAATGGGCATAGGCCAAGTTCTCATTTATCAGGACATGCTCTCTTTCCCCAGCTAAGGACAGCAGCTCTAAAACCCACCAGAACTACTCTGCAGGAGATGGACCACTCTCAGACTCTCTGACTCACATTATTCCAAAGGAAGGGAAAAAAAAAGTGTAAAACACAAAATATGAATGGTTTAACAGTTTGCATACCTGCTATTTTAGTAATAGGGTATCACATTAAGCAATTCAAGACAAAAATAAAAAAAAAGAATATTAGGCTACATTTTTAATTGTTTCTTACCCTATAATGTAGAGTAACTTCATCCCCAATCTGCTCTGTTGTGTTAATAGCGGTAGGGATGGTATCATTTGCCCCAATTATAACATGGTGCTCTTTGAAAACGCTGTGGGTTAAAAAACACACAAAAACCCCAGTAAGCACAAAAATTCGTAAAAATCTATCAGTTAATAACATAAGCCTTTTCATTATTTAATGAATTTCAGGACTAGTCTTGCAATTAAGAGTGCACTGCTACTTCCACTGAAGTTCAACTGTTCTGTTTTCTGAGTAGGCCTCACTTTGTATTACATACATTTAGAATGTTTTGTTCATATAAAACTAAAATGAGCATATTAAAAAATGAGCAAATATTATTCCGAAAAATAATCCATCAGAATCTGATTTTGCTTTTCTTATTCTAGTCATGCCGTCCCTTATCCTGGGTATTGCCATGTGAGACAGGCAGCCTCCTATAAAAGACAGAATCAAGCAAAACCAGACCAAAACCAGCATGTTCTAAATCCAACCTTATTCCCTGTGGGACAAACAAAAGCTGGATTTGAACCATGAAATGCATCCAAAATGAATTTGGCTTAATTATTTACACCTGCAAACCATGCAATGTAGTTTACCAATAGTATTCAGAAAGCTTTTCAGATATGGAATTTAACTGCATTTTAGCTATTTCTGAAAATAAAGTGTACTACAAGACCTGCACTAAAGTTTAGATCTGAACTTATAAAAACAAACCCCAAGAACCTAAAATTAAGGCTAATTTTTGAAGATGGAAATCTAACACCACACCACAAAATATTATAGTGATATAAAGCCATGGCCATCAGGAAGCTGGAAGTATTTGCTTTCATATGTACCTGAAACACTTTGAATTAATATGGCAAAGTACAGGAACGAAACCTGCTGTTTTACTTACAAACTGCAGACCAAATTTAAATAGATAAAACATAATTACAGCCAAATATGGATAGTAACTGCTCCAATATTTCATGTAACTTTTCTTTTCACTAAAGCCCATGCTTCCTTTTTATGAGCCTTGAAGCTGTTGTCAGTAAATACTGAGCACAGTTCAACAGCTAAACAACACTATATTCTCTTTCAACAGCTGCTGTTTGCTGTGCTAGAAAATAAAGTACAGAGAAGCATGAATACCTTACAAAGATTAATCCTACTTCATATTTTACTGGAATTGTAACATATCCTCTGTTATCACTCAACGTCTCAGGTGGTTCTTCACTGTCACTAGAACAAAACAACACATGTCACTCAGATCAGACTCTTGCAGACACAGTACAACTGCTGGGTGGAAAAGGATCTTAAGAAACTGAAATAGCTACAGCTCTGGTACAAAAGCATACTACTCATTCCCAGTTAATTCCTGTCTCCTAAAAATAAATTCAAAATACTACTTCCAATAACTGATAAGTTCTGCACCAGCTCCAGCTCATAAAAGCATCTTTGTTAAAATTACAGACTGCAGCTGACTGAATGAAAATGGGAAAATTAAGGGCCACACCATCCCTGGGTTTTTCAGGGACAATAAACACTAGGGCAAGTGCATTCCTTTATTTTATCAGATATGCAATGCTCTTACTCTTTGAAGGCCAGAGCTTTTTGTTAACTGTGATTCATGCTAAAGTATGCAGTAATTTTGTAGGAGAATAAACCTTTGCTGAAGGTAAAAGTACCAGAAATTATGACTCATTTGTGACTCCCAGGTTGTAGAGGCTAACAGCTATTTATTTAGTCCACTCAATCCACTGCTGAACTGAATACATCTGTAAGGGTGCCAGCTCTATAGACAGCTTATCACTTCTGAGTTCAGAAGTCATCTGTGTTTTACTACAAAACACAAAACTGTAGAGCTTTCTAAGAAAAAAAAGATCAGAAGGCAAAGACTGCAACTAACCTTGTTGCATATACATGAATAGTAGCATTTTCCAGGAGATACGATGCGTTGAATTGAAATGATATTTTGAAGGAAATCTGTGTAGAGAAATATATTACATATTTTAAAAGGAAAAGAAAAAACCCAACACACTAACAGGGCTTGATATGATGAAAATTGTACAAATTTTTGCTACTTTTACCCATGGAATCCTTAGTCATGTTTTATCAGTTTTCTATGAATAAATCCACTATTTTGAATTTGTCCCAACCAAGAAGGAAATATAACAGTTATCACTTAATAAAGAGAAGACTGTTTTCAATTTTCAAAACTGAGAAACCTCGGGGAAATAAAACAGAAAGCTGTCTTAGAAAGCTTCTTTATATTTAAAAAAAAAGAAGCTTTAAAAAGGAATGGATTAGGAATGCTTAATAGTGAATCAGAGATTAATTGATTTTTGATGCAAAGTAGAGGGTGAAATTTCTAAATTTAGGGCTCTGCAGCTACAGGCAAACTAAGAATTGAAGCATGAAAGAAAAATATGAAAAATCACATAAAGCTGGGAATGGAACATCGTGGGCACAGGCATTGGATAGTATGCTTATTTGGCTGCAAGAAGGTAACAGATGACTTAATCTCTACAAGTCCAAGACACAAACTGGAATGCATATGTGGGGGAGGCAATGTAAGAAGACATATGTCATGATTCTCCCTCTGCATGACAGAGGAACAAAGAAGAAACAGGAAAAAACAGTCTTATTTGCATGCAAATTGACTTTTACCAATTCAATATCAGAACTAATTAAGTATGGTTTTTCAAAGGCTTAGTTTAGCTAAAGCTCCCTTTCTATTCCAACAGGAGATACAGACATCACTGGTGGTGTTCAAGGTGGAGCTTGATTTTGAGTAGACTACTTGCTGGAAAGGCCTCTCATTCCTCGCTGAGCAGATGTGAAGTCTTGATGTCTGACTTTGGCAGATCCAGGTTAGTATTTCCATATACAAACTTATTGTCTCTTCAACAGACTAAATTTTATATACAAAATAACTAAAGTTATAGGTTCCAGGCTGCAGAGAGCCTATGTGTCATATCAGTATATCCTAACAAATACTCTATACCTCTAGACACAGACACTTCTGGCCAGGTGTGTCACTTGTTTTCTGACAGTGTCAAGGATGGCAATACACATCTATTACCTCCTTACATACCACAGCTGACTGCCCAGGTACTGAATATCTGATGTTTTCCCATTTGGCTCAGTGCAGTTACCATCAAGGATAGTTTGAGAAACATGAAAGGACAGTTTTTGGGATGTACACAAAAGAAAAGAAATTCAGAGGTGTTAGGGACTGCCTTGGCTTTAGAACAATATGGGGCAAGGAGAATTTGCATGCAGGGGGACTTTTTACCTCTTCTGCAGGTTTTAGAAATGGATATCCCACTTTACAGGTGATGTTGTGATTAGATTCACAGCTATCTTTCTGTATATCCTAAAGGGAAAAAGAAAGTGAAGAAAACTTTAAATTTTGACTAAGCATCAAGGACCTGCTGCACATATATATACCACTGCCGCTTTTCATTGTCAAAATATTGTAAGAGTCAAAGACTTAATTGAACTAGAAGAAAAATAGGGAGATACAAATTCTGCAAAATAATTGCCACCTATGGACATCTACATCAATTACTAGCCATTATTCCTTTCCAGTGATAGTGTTTGGAACACTTGGAATTACACACCTACTGAACATCATGGAAATCAGTTAAGGGGTCTAGCACATCAACATATCTATAATTGCACAGTTTTAACATGCAATTTTTTAAATATGTTCCTAACATAAAAGTGACTTTCATACTCCATTAATTATTGCCACAAGGTCAGCAATAGTGCAGTGGATCCCTGACTTCTCCTAATATGCAGCATCAGGACTGCTGACTATTGATTAGGACTTCTACTAATATTTCCCACCTGAACTGAGGTGAATTTGTAGCATATCTGCTGAGGCAGGCAGAAAAACAGCCCCTTCAGAAATGCTGTGTGATATAGAGACGACACAGGCACAGATCTATTCTGTCCAATGAAGATATTGCTTTTCCTATACACATGCAAAAGGAGAATTCTAGGGAGTCAGGGGTTCTATTACAAATAACAAAGCATTTCTGGCTCTTTAGATGTACAAATGATTAATGGTGCTGATGTTCCTCTAAGAGGCAGGCACATTGTCCAAGTGTCTGTAGTTAATGGATGAAGCTAGGCAAAAGCCTACTCAGGTCAAAATAAATACACTCTTTTAGAGGGATAAGCCAGGACAGCAGCCCTTTAAACCAACTGAGGATGCCAGAGCAGTCAAATTCAGGTTTAATAAAAAAGCTTCCTCAGATCTCTCTAGAAATATAGGTTGTGATAAATTTCATAATGTGAAAAAAATCTTACCTCAATGCCAGCAAAAATAATATTTGGAGAATATTGAACCAAAACTCTGGTATTATAGGCACTGTCTTTTTTGTTCTTCACAGAGAGCCGAATCGTGAACTTATCATTGCGTGACTTTACAATGAATGGAGAAGAGCTGTAAAATAAAGTAAGAATGTTGGACATCTTAACTATTGAATCTGTGTTTAACATAAAGAGGAACTTCTTCCAGTGTCCAGACTATCTTGTTTCTGACTTGGAAAGCATGCCACAGCATTATCTTACTAGACCACAGAATTTATAATTGACATAGAAACTTTATACAGATATCAAGTGATAGTTACCTGTCTCCTGCTATGCTTGCTTTTACATTCAGAACAAGATCTGAAATGCATTTATTCTTGGCTCCACAATCTTTTGTGAAAGGAATCTGCAAAAATAGTATGTTTACTCTTAATTTTATTGCAATTCTTGTAAAATACTTGCATTTTAATGCATTATCTAATTTTATATAAGGTCTTCTGTTTGATAATCAGAAAAGTCTGCCCTAATAATAATCAGTTAAACATGCCAGTATCCTGTAAAATGTGGTGAAACATAAGCTTTCTAATCATTCACTTCTAAGAGATTTACCTAGATTCTGAAAAGAGGCATTAGTAGAAGTATGAATTATGCCAAACACCACCAAAATAAATGGCTAACATTCCCATGCTCTCTTCTATCTTCAATTAACTATGGACAGCTTTAAAACCCCAGCCTGGTTCGCAAGCACATTGAATCATGCTTTTTATTCCTGAATACTCATTTAGCGGAAACATATCCTAAACAGGCTCAATGACCCACCCTCTTTAGCCAATTTGTGGACAAGAGTTTCAGCTCTTGTGTGGGCTACAGTTTCTACCTTAAATACTTTGGTTATTGATACAGAATCTTACTAACTTACGTATTCGGATATTGAATTTGGCAGGTTGCTATCAAGAACAGGTCCACTCTCTGGATCAGAAAAATTGAACTCCAGCAAAACCTTTACGGAGTCCTGAAAGTCAGGCTTATCCTAGAACATAAAGAAAACAAAACTGCTCTTATGGACATTCAGTTTAGTATCTAAGGAGGTTAAAAAAAACCCCCTAACAATGCTGAGGTAATATATTTCTCAGTCATGTTGTTGCCATTCTTGCTAGAGAAGCATCTGCGTGCTTGCAATTGATAAACATCTATCGTGCCAATCCTTAAAAACATCTACTAATGTTTTGTGTGTCTTATTATAATAAATGTCATATAGCCTGAGCATGTCCAACACAGTTTTATTTAAGAATATCTCAGAACTGCCAACTCATAGACTTTCCTCTTTAGTGTGCTCAAGGGATCTGTAAGATGAGCAGCCGCAGTATTACCTTGTGCAAAGTCAAACTTAGGCCTGGTATTGGGAGAAGAAAATTCTGGGCATCATTTATCATTAGTATTGAATTATGATACAACTGTGAAGCCACTAAACATTTTAAATGTGGGTAGTTTATAATAGGCAACTCCATTCACTCTGCGCCTTAGGTACAATCTGGGCAATTTCATACTCACTGTTTTGCAGTGAATAAGTATTCTCTATGCCCAAACCTAATTTGCAAGTTTTTTTCTATGTTTTACTAGGAGGAAATGCACCAATATGCAAACTCAAAGCCTAGCTCCCATGCACCTGCTGAGTTTTGAGTGCACCTAAACTACTAACCATGACAGCTGCTTGGTTCCGCCAACTGTGGTATGTTCTTTCTTAAGACAGACACAAATAGAGCCATAGGTAAAGAGACTGTGCATATAAGTAAATAATTTATACATGTATAAATAAATAAATCTAAGTGTTAAACAAATTTTATAACACTTTTTAAGATTAATTCTGTACACTGATTTTGGTGTCCAATTTACAGTTAATGGAATGCATATTTGGGTTATGGTGTCGACATGAGAAAAATACTTTAAATGATTTACTTGCCAACATGTAGAAGTTATGTTTAGTACATTCTGACCCTTTGATAGTTATATTTTTTTGCATTTTCCTCTCATGGCTTTCTGTGAACAAGCTTCGAGATATTTGTCTTTGTGAGTCAAGAGTAATCCAATACTGCATACCTGCAAAGGAAGTTGAGATCAATATTAGGAACCACTTTGCCTCTACACATTCTTTTTTCTCAAAATATCTTAGACGCATTTTGAATAGTGAATTTAGAAAAGTTACATTCCATTTTTTAATTAATAAATGCATTCAAGCATAGCAGTTTTATAATTTAAATATTCCATAGCTTAGCGCTTATCTACTTACTGGATTCAAATATATCTTCTTTTGACTTTAGTCTGGTCTTAAAACAAATTGTGGCATTTATACATATTGTTTTTCTTTTATTTATCTGACAATTTTGTTGTTGGATATTGATACTTTTAGGTGTGAATTGCATGGAAACATTTACTTCAGCCACATCACGAGACCTTAAAAAAACACAAAGAAAGTCCTTGGAAATAACAGCAGCAACTTTTTTAAACTTAAAAATCAACTCACAAAGTGTGCAAATTTCAATCTTCAACATTCAAATACAGGTATAGAATTGCAGAATCATGGAATTGTTTAAGTTGGAAAAGACTTTTAAGATCATCGAGTTCAACTGTCAAAACACCTCTAGCTAAAAGGAAAAAAACCCCTTAACATTCTTTGGAAAATAACAGAATTGCAAAATCCACAACTGAAATGGGATTCCTGTGGCACATGGTGGTGGTACCATGCTGCAGTGCAGTTGCAGGCACAGCACTGGCCATGTTGTGTCAGTTAAGGGGCCATGTATTATTTCATGTCTTCTGTCCTGGCTGTGTGATGCTGTGAAAGCAATTGGTAGTCGCAATGCACTTCTCTGGCCATTTTCATTTATGCAGACTATTACACACCTGTGAACTACCATTACAGAGAGAACTCATCATACAGAAACAAAAAAGTGAGGCACACAAAGAGGAGGGAAAGAAATATCCTCAGCAGCCAAAACCTATAAAGCTGTAGAGCACTTTTAAAAGCTCAACTTTTAAAATCAATCAGGAGGGAAAACCCCTGAAGAACTGGGAACAAGAGCAATGTAAGTCTAGAGAAATGGGTCTAGAGAAGTAAGTAACTATATATTCTATACATAATACCAGTGAAAAAGAAATTACAGAGGGAACAGTCACAGGGTTTCTCCACATTGCTGTACTTGTTTCAGAACAGATACCAGGTGAAATATTTCCAAAAGCATTTAAGCAGTTCTATAGAGCCAGTCCCATTTTATGAGACTGAAGGCCCAGGTTCATCGTCAAGAGTATCCACAGATGAACATAATATTATACATAAGCTGGAGGGCAGTGTGCCATCTCTTAGGTTCTGAGTAGATAAACAGGCTGAGATTCACCCCTAATTTGCTTCACTTTAACTCTCCTTCACCCCTTCAATGCATTCCTGTCTCATCTTTTGCTCTGATTCAGTTCCCTTTTGGCCATGAGATGCATTATGTCAGTGTACTAAACCAGCAAAAAATTTAGCTGGCAAAATAACTTTCTTCAGATTTGTAATCTAAATAATGCAGTGAAAGGGCATGACACTTTGTTCACATATGGAGCTTTTAGAAAGAAACTACCAGGTGAAGGTGAGGAGCTGGGAGCTTGAGGATGGTAGCAAGCCTTGACAAACTTGATCACCTAGCAGGTCAGTCAGGTGAAACAGCCGGACAGGGAAGGCAAGGATTAGCAGTGGGTTAGCAAGTTCCATACCAGGGACAGAAATAGTTTTAGTTGTGCTTTAGAAATGAGGGGTTTCATATCATATTGTTTATTTCTCTTATCTCTCAAAAATTGTATTGCTCACTATGACATCTGAATCATACTCTTATATAAAGAAAATGAATTCACTGTTAACCAGAAAACGTAGTTAAATTTTTCAGATTTTCTGTGGGAAGTCAAACAGGAGTTTTCACATTAGGAAATAAAATCAGTTTTCTAAGTGACCCCTTTACATTTGAACCTGTTCTTGATACTGTTAATAAGATAATATTCAATATACTGTGAAAAAAAGAACAATTAGGGGTTGTTCCTGTTTTACATAGTGCCACAATTAGAATCAGTTTCTATTTTGAAGATAGTCTAGGAGGATAAGTTCTTCATACTAGGCTAACAAGGTTTCTATAACATTCCTATATTTAGAGCTGTATACATTGTTTTATGCTCGTTCCTCCAGAGAGACATGAAAAGATGAAGATTCACAGTCAGTGTCAAAGCATGAGACGAAACCAGTATCCTGACGAAACCAGTCACACATGCAAGTTACATTGGTACCACAAGCAAAAGTTTATGTCCTGACAGTTGCTGTGAGTCTCCGTACCAGAAGAGGGCAGCCCCACCAAGGCCTCCAACGGTAACATCAATCAGCCCGTCATCGTTTAAATCCATTTCTCCATGCACAGACTGGCCAAAAAATTTCACTTTTTCCCCATCTCCACCTGATGCAATACGCTGTGAAATGCGTAAAAAGGTTAATGCAGTGCACATTGGAGGGTTTTATAAGAGCAGTCAAGATGCATTTGATGGCAGTGAGATGGGGTTTAGACTCTTTTAAGTATATTAAATTTTCATTACGATACTCCTAAAACAGTGACCATGGTGATGAAAACACTATAAATTTTCAGATTGCAAAACATCTGCTTTTTTGGCTGTACAGATCATGTTAGAATGTTTCCAATAAAAACAAGCAAATATATTTTCTAACAACATTAAGAGCCACATTCAATTAAGTCAGTATGAGTTCAAAAGTATAGAGCAATTTTAAAAAAGCAGCTGTTACAACTGGTCAAGTCACAGTTTGATACTACGTTGGGAAGACAGGGTTATATACATTATATACATTAGAGAGGCTGGCAATCTCCAAAGTTTTATTTCATACCTGTGAATATTTTTTACTGATTGCTTTGCCACGGCCATGATAAATATAAACAGCTCCCCGATGGTCATCCTCTAAGGGAGAACCTATTACAATGTCATTATATCCGTCAAGATTGAGATCCTTCACTGCAGCAATTGCAGTCCCGAAGCGGGCACCACAAGGCTCATTCTTAAGAACCTTGCAGGTGTCCTGTTTTAACGGTGAACAGCATGTCTGCTTTATAGGCTCGAGACTCATCTGATATTCAAAATTTGTCTGTGAAAGAACAGATTTGCAGTTTGTGAATTTCCATTATTGTTTTAGTAATGCAGACTTTTAAGAGCTCCTGTCCAGAAGACAAACAGATGAATTAAACAAAACAATTACATTCTATTCCTAGTGATTGATTGCACTGTAGAAATTGCGATTCTATAATTCAAATGCTCTTTATGAGCAGCGTGTGGGAAAGACATTCTTGCTTCCCCTCTTTCTGTATCTAGATGCTTCTGCATACTTTTTTGAAGTTAGAGTTTCACAGGAAAGCATAGTATCATAACAACTTTTGCATGTTATTGTAAGTAAACCACTTCATTCTTGAGATAGTGTAAAGAGTTTTTCTAAAGGCATTCTCTTAATCTGAGAAGTTAGCCAAGTTTCTGATGAAACACAGATGGCAATACTGTTATTCCAGAATAAAAGATAGCATTTCTTCTACTTAGACTGAATTTTGCCCTCAGTACACACATTTACCATGATGTGATCCAGAGTGCATCCTAGACCAAAAACACACAGGCACTATGGTATTTAACCAGTCTTTCCAAGAGGTTGGTCCCATGGGTTCCATGTTAGAGATTAGCAGTGGCAAGCAGTTACTGTATTTCCTTTCTTTGGAGAAAATAAAAGGAAGCACAGGAAAGACAAATTTCAAACCCCAAATTGCTGGAGGACATGGAATTTTTGTTTTCTCACCAACTCTATTCGCCAGCAATCTGTTGTTAGTGACATAAATGTAGAAACTGGAAGAATTACTTGTCAAATACATCCAGTATCTCCAGGTCCCTTTCTTGAAATAGTATTTTAGGAGACCATCATTGCTAAGACATATTTTGATAATTGTTATAACAATACACAATGGTGCTGGACTAAAAGAAGAAAAAAAAAGAAGAAAAAGTATGCATAGGCATTGGAAGGAGAAACTTATCAAATTAGGAAGCTGAGGTGTAGCTGCTATAATCCTCAATCTAGTTGGACATGTTTAAAATGTTGAATGTATGGTGTTTAGCTCTAGGTTGCTAAGCAAGTCGCAAGGAGACTGGAGATCACGCTTTTAGGATGGATGAGCCTTAACTGTTTCCTAATCTAGGAAAGCAAAAAGAAAATGTGATAGAAAATTAATCCTATAAATTTGCATGTATGCCATATTGCAGCTTGTAGGATATATGCTTATCTACATAATACAGTCTGTTAAAGAGTTTGAGAATAAAGTTTTAAAATTAGTTGCATTATAAACTTAATTGTCAAAATTGTGTTTCTCTATTTTCAACAGGTCATCTTCCCCAGTTCAAATTATCATCTTTCTTTAAAATAAGGATATGAAGACAGTAAAGAGCATGCTCTATTCCTGATCAATAAACATCGTTCTTACCTTGTTCAGACTGTAAACATATACCTTCCCTTGCTCCTCTTTCTCAGTTCCCATATACATAGGAGCTCCAACAAGAAGAATGTCTGTGAATGAGTCCCTATCGATGTCGACTGTGGTAATAACACCCCCAAAGTATGACCCAATCTGTAGGAAAACATATACATCAGAGACAGCAAAGTCATGCAACATTGCTTTTTCAGAGACCTATTATGGCTTGTTTACAACAATGCCAAATGTTAAACATTAGGCAGAAATGCTCTTTGCTACCTAGGAGATTTTCTTGGTTGGTTTGCCTTTGAAGCTTGTGTTCAGTTTTAGTGTTTGCTGTCTGATAATCAAGAAATCCAGGAATTGTTGAGGAAGAAGAGAACCGCCCACCAAGCACACCTTGCACTGCCATCCTGTCACGCTAGAAAAACAGCCTTTCGTCTTGCTTGCAGCAAGCTCCAACAGAAACTCCGTGACATCCAGAACAAATGGTGGACCGATCTAGCTGCAAAAACTCAACTATGTGCAGATACAGGGGATCACAAAGGATTCTATGAGGCCCTGAAAACAGCATACGGGCCTACGTACCAAGTCCAAAGCCCACTACTCAGTGCAGATGGTCAAACGCTTCTGACAGATCAAACCTCCATTCTGAATAGATGGTCTGAACACTTTCAGACTCTTTTCAGTACCAACCGTGCAGTACAAGACTCAGCAATTCAGTCCATCACACAACAACCAGTGAAATACGAATTGGATACTGCCCCCACTCTAGGAGAAACCCTCAAGGCCATACAGCAGGTGAAAATCGGCAAGGCAGCTGGGGTTGATGGAATTCCACCTGAAGTCTGGAAACATGGGGGCCTTGCACTCCATGCTAAATTTCATGAGCTTGTGGTGCGCTGTTGGGAACTAGGCGAACTACCTTCAGACCTTCGTGATGCAGTCATCATCACCTTGTATAAGAAGAAAGGTACTAAATCAGACTGTTCAAATTACCGTGGTATTACTCTGCTCTCCATTGCTGGCAAAATCTTGGCAAGAATACTCCTGAACAGACTAATACCCGCTATAGCAGAAGAAATTCTACCTGAAAGTCAGTGTGGCTTCAGAGCCAACAGGAGCACCACAGACATGATATTTGTTCTCAGACAACTGCAAGAGAAGTGTAGGGAACAGAACAAAGGTCTCTATGTAACCTTTGTCGACCTCACCAAGGCTTTCGATACTGTGAGCAGAAAAGGTCTTTGGCAGATTTTGGAACGTTTAGGTTGTCCCCCCAAGTTCCTTAAAATGATCATCTCACTTCATGAGGATCAGCACGGCCAAGTCAGATATGGCAACACACTTTCTGAGCCCTTTCTAATAAAGAATGGTGTGAAACAAGGCTGCGTTCTCGCTCCTACCCTATTCACAGTCTTTTTCAGTATGATGCTTCAAAGGGCCTCGGCAGACCTCGATGATCAGGACGGTATCTACATTCGATATCGTACTGATGGAAGCCTATTCAACCTAAGGCGACTGAAGGCCCATACTAAGACCCTAAACCATCTTGTCCGGGAGCTGCTCTATGCTGATGACGCCGCCCTTGTTGCCCACACAGAAGCAGCTCTGCAGCGTTTAACATCCTGCTTTGCAGAGGCTGCTGAGCTCTTTGGGCTGGAAGTCAGCTTAAAGAAGACAGAAGTTCTCCATCAGCCTGCACCTCAGGAAGTCCCCCACCGTCCCCACATCACCATCGGCCAGTCAGAACTCAATTCAGTCCAACAGTTTAATTACCTAGGCAGCCTCATCTCCTCAGATGGTAAGATTGATGGGGAGATAGACAATAGGTTAGCGAAGGCATACAGTGCTTTTGGAAAACTCCATAAACGAGTTTGGCGTAATAAACACTTGAAGAAAAGCACCAAGATCAGTGTTTACAGAGCCATAGTGCTGTCTACTCTTTTATATGGTTCCGAATCATGGGTCATCTACCGCCACCACCTGCGTCTCCTAGAACGCTTCCATCAACGCTGCCTCCGTACAATCCTTAACATCCATTGGTCAGACTATGTGACCAATACATCTGTTCTCGAACAGGCAGCAATCACAAGTATTGAGGCCATGCTACTGAGAACGCAACTGCGTTGGGCAGGGCACATCTCTAGGATGAAGGACCACCGCCTCCCTAAGATCCTGCTCTATGGTGAACTTGCCACTGGCTGCCGCAAGAGAGGAGCTCCAAAGAAAAGATACAAGGACTCCCTGAAGCAACAACTCAGCCTCGGGCATATTGATCACCATAACTGGTCCACTCTGGCCTCTAATCGGGAGGCCTGGAGACAGACCATTTATAACGCTGCTGATGCTTTTGAGAAGGCACGCAGGATCACTCTTGAGGAGAAAAGACAACGCAGAAAGAATCGAACCTTGCAGAATATACCATCTAAGGAGTCTTTCTGCTGTGTCTTTTGCAACCGGACTTGCCTTTCTCGTATTGGCCTTTTTAGCCACCAACGCGCTTGCATGAAAAATGGGTAGAGCCCTTCCCAAATCTTCGTTCGCGAAGCCTAGCCATGAATGGTCCATTCAACTTGCAACTCTTTTGAGTTTGAAACTTGCTTTGGGGAGTAGGGTGTCTTAAGACAGCATTTGAATAAAAGTGTCTTAGGGAAGCTAATTTTCTCTTCAAAAAAGAAGCAAAAAGGCTGCAATGGAAGCTCTGAGACAACTCAGTGCAAACAGCATTCAAAATTGTCAAGTTGCCAGTAAATGCAGAGGTAAAAAGTCTACACAAAGAGCTGGATAAGTTCATAGACTTGGTACAAGCTGTAGGATTTATCTGATTACATTCACTTCACAGCTAAGCTAGACACCCTGCATTTCCTTTACACTTAACATAGTCTCTTCTAGTGCAAGATACATCTCATCTCACAGAGATGCTTCAAGTAGTCCAGATCCATCAAACCTTAAAAATCACAGATTCACAGAAAGGGTCAGGTTGGAAGGAATGACAGTGGGTCATCTAGTCCAACCTTCCTGCTCAAGCAGGGCCACCCCAGAGTACAGTTCTTGAATATCTCCACTGAGGGAGACTCCACACCCTCTCTGGGCAAACTGTTGCAGTGTGTGGTCACCTGCACAGTAAAGAAGTTCTTCCTCATGTTCAGATGGAACTTTCTGTGCATCATTTTCTGCCCATTGCCTCTTGTCCTATTGCTCAGCACCAGTGAGAAGACTTGGCTCAATCCTCTTGGCTTCCACCCTTCAGATACTTACACAAATTGATGAGGTCCCCTTTCAGTCATCTCTTCTTGAGGCTGAACAGGTCCAGTTTCCTAGTACCTATTTTAGTTCATTAACATCTTTATCAATGATTTAGATGAGGGGATTGAGTCCATCATCAGCAAATTTGCAGATGACACCAAGTTGGGAGGGAGTGTCGACCTGCCGGAAGGCAGGAGGGCTCTGCAGAGGGATCTGGATAGACTGGAGAGATGGGCAAACTCCAATGAAATGAAGTTCAACAAGGCCAAGTGCCGGGTCCTGCACTTTGGCCACAACAACCCCCTGCAGCGCTACAGGCTGGGCACAGAGTGGCTGGAGAGCAGCCAGGCAGAAAGGGACTTGGGGGTGCTGATCGACAGGAGGCTGAACATGAGCCAGCAGTGTGCTCAGGTAGCCAAGAAGGCCAATGGCATCCTGGCCTGCATCAGGAACAGTGTGGCCAGCAGGAGCAGGGAAGTGATCCTTCCCCTGTACTCTGCATTGGTGAGGCCACACCTTGAGTATTGTGTTCAGCTCTGGGCCCCTCAGTTCAGGAAGGACATTGAGGTGCTGGAGCGGGTCCAGAAAAGAGCAACGAGGCTGGTGAAGAGACTTGAGCACAAGTCCTATGAGGAGAGGCTGAGGGAGCTGGGGTTGTTTAGTCTGGAGAAGAGAAGGCTTAGAGGCGACCTCATCACTCTCTTCAACTACCTGAAGGGAGGTTATAGCCAGGCGGGGGTTGGTCTCTTCTCCCAGGCAACCAACAATAGGACAAGGGGACATGGGCTCAAGCTCTGCCAGGGGAGGTTTAGGTTGGATGTTAGGAAGAAATTCTTTACAGAGAGGGTTATCAGGCATTGGAACGGCCTACCCAGAGAGGTGGTGGATTCACCATCCCTGGAGGTTTTTAAAAAGAGATTAGACGTGGCCCTTAGTGCCATGATATAGTAATTGGAGTTGGATCAGGGGTTGGACTTGATGATCTTGGAGGTCTCTTCCAACCCTACCTATTCTATGATTCTATGATTCTATGATTCTATGATTGATTGATTAGCTGAGTTGCAGACATCAGCTATAGGTGAAAATTGGGTAATTTGAATGCTTCTGAGAGAAGCTAGTACTTCAGCCTGGGGACACCTGAGTAGGCAGGTCTTTCAATCCTCATAAGCATAATATTTTCATAATAGTACCATATTTAATTATCCAATTACATGTTGTTTCTTCTTCCTGCAGAAACAGCTCTCAGTGAGCTCCTACTCAATATAACAATCAACTGTTCAATATTTCATTCTATTCCAGCTGATGCTCTTGCACAGAACCCTGCTTGTCACAACTTGTTTCCTGCCAGTGACATGCCCTTCTACTCATCAGACAGAGAAAATTGCATGTACAGAGATGGTAACAAGCACTTTGACACTGGTGTGAGTTTAACCCTCAAAGAGAAAACTACCAAGAATCTGAGTCCTGTAGAGTCCACTTTCCATTGCAAATTATACCAGAGGATCTGCCTAACTTTTTCTTCTGATCTTGCTTACAAATCCCAGTTTCATGAGCTCTTCTAATGAGGACTTCCCATTTGAAATGCTTATTTTTATTTCTCCTGCCTTATTCCTCTTGTATGTTAATCACAAATGCATACTTACTTGTTCTCCATTTAATCTCTGAATTACTTGCACCTCTTTTCCTTCCATCTTATAAATGATAACTTGGCCAGTGTGATTGTATCGTGGCTGTCCTGCTATGTACAGTACACCTCCAGGTGTCAGTGCTGAATTCACAGTATATCCTAGGAAGCAGAAAGAAGTCAAGATGCTGTACACACAGAATGCATCAGAAATACATGCTGTGATTCAGAGCATTTTTAAGACTTATTCTACAACTAGATGTTTAGCCCTACTTATGCTAGAGAAAAATAGCAGAGTTAATTAAAAGGGCTCGATGTGTATTTGCTTACAGTCTCAGAATCATAAGCACCACTGTGTTACCAAACCTGTTCACAGGCTGGTGAGCCATGTTCACTTGGCCATTCTCACACAGTGTAACTACATGATGGTAGTGATGAAATGAATAGCTGTTTGAAAAGCTACTTTCAAAGAACTGTTGTCACCAGCTCACTGTCAAACTAATAGAGTGTTCCAAAAGTGATTCTGGTGGCATTTTGAACCTAGCTCTGTTTAATATTAACAACAATTTAACAACTTTGGTGAAGGAAGACTTAAAAAATGTGCAGATAAAACTGTGGAAGAGTTGCAAGTGTTATGGAGGATAGGATCTAAATTAAAAATGACTTTACCAAATTTGAGTTATAAAAAGGCATTCTGCAAAGAAGACAGTGTACCTTGGGAAAAAACCATTAAATTATTCTCCTGTTGATTCTTCATCAATGAAAGTGTGGCTTAAATGAGGTAACAGAGCAAACAGAACAATGAGGTGTAGAAAGTAAGACCAAGAAGAGAGAGCAAGGCCACTGAAGCTTTTTGGTAGAAAAGGATGAGAGGATAATAGTAGCTTGCCAATATGCAAAACATTATTATAAAAAAAGATGTTGGTCTTTTGGTCTTGTCCACTGAGTGACAGAAAACAGCTTCATTTTAAGTAAATATTTAGACTGAGTATTGTATAAGACTTTTTAACTATCAAGGCATAGAAAAACTTGAAAAGAATACTAGAGGAATCTGTGAAATCTTCTCTGAACAGATTAAACGTCTCTTTTGGGAAAGTCTAGATACACTTAAGTCTATGTTTGGATTAGTTTTGTGATTGTAGAAGTAGAGATTTATTTTTTCAAAAGGACAAGAAAATCATACAGGAGACTCATTCCCAGGCTCCTAGAATATATGATAATATTCTATAAGATACTCTTTCTGAATGAACTTTGAGACAGGTCTTGTAGCATTTGTTGAAAAGTGTTGTAAGATGAGCTATTTCTCTTACCTAGATAGGCTGCAAGTGGTTCATTTCTCTCTGAAGTCCTGTCACGAAAGGTGTCATTAGTTGGCATTGAAATACCACTGTCCTTCACCATTAGCACTGTGCCATTCCAGTCATATGCTCCAACTGCTCCAAGCATGATCCAATCCTTAAGCAGAGAAAAACAAAAAGCCTGTTGTCTGTGTGAATCATCTTTAGATATTCATGGTTCAGGATGCTCACATTTGAGTAATGCTTCCTGTATACTTATGTATTTAGCCTTGCTTTTCCTATTATAGTATGGCCCCTATCATAGAATCATAGAAAGGCTTGCGTTGGAAATGACCTAAAGATCATCTAGTTCCAAACCCCCTTGCCATGGGCAGGGATGCCACCCACTAGATCAGGTTGTTCAGGGCCCCATTCAACCTGGCCTTGAACACTTCCAGGGACAGGGCTTCCACAGATTCTCTGGGCAGCCTGTTCCAGTGCCTTACGTCCCTCTATTTAAAGAATTTCTTCCTAACATCTAATTTAAACCTCTCCTCTTTTAGTTTAAAACCATTCCCCCTTGTCCTATCACTATCTGCCTGTGTAAAAAGTCACTCTCCCTCTTTTTTATAAGCCCCCTTTAGGTACTAGAAGGCTGCTCTAAGTTCTCTCTGGAGCCTTCTCTTCTCCAAGCTAAATAACCCCATCTCTCTCAGCCTGAATTCATAGCAGAAATGCTCCAGCCATCTAGTCATCTTTACAGCCCTGCTCTGGAACCATCTTTCAATTGAAAACGCTGTCCTTTGTCCTGGTAAAAAGTCTTTCTCCATCTTTCTTAATATATTTTAGGCTATTCCTCTTATAGAAAGTGCTATGGGACCATTAGATTTAGAGTTCATGTGAAGTATATACTTACTCTTTTCAGCTTTCATTGTTCATAACTGTTCTTTACATATTTACAACAAACATAACTGGATTATAGGACACTCCAAAACTTCCAACAGCAAACAGGACTATACGAGGAATTCTGAAACACTTACTTCAAATTCACAGAATCATCAGCAAATATCTACTTTATAAAATAACTTTTATTTTCGAACAGTTTGTTTACCTGAGAGTAATGAGCACTAAAACCAGCTTGAGACATTTCCATTTCAAATGAGGAGGCCTGTTGGTCTGTTGTGGCTATTAAACAGAAAAAATTGAGTTTCAAAAATAAATTAGTTTCAGTCTGAAAAAGCAATTGAAGAGTGTAATGAAAATGCTCACATGATAGTAAAGGATAGCATAAACTAACTAAACTATTGGTTGAATATAGTGTGCCACAGATTTTTATAATAAACACAGAAATAAAGAGCTATGTTAAATGCTACTATTAAGTTTGAGAGTTTCCATTTAAGGAACTTGTCCAACAAAGTTTCTGGAATAAAACTGACCAAATTTGAACTCAGGCTGATGGTAAGTATGTTTGGAATGTTTGATTAATATGGTTAAGCCATTTTCCACTTGAGCTAAGTGAACAATAAAACACCAGCCATGTAACCCTGGCCTTGTATTCAAGCAACTAAAAATTTGTAGGCAGCTGGAGGAACTTTAAATGAAAAACATTTGATGTTTGTATGAACTTCTGCAAAAACAACATAGGAAAATCTCTGCTGTCCAAGATTCATAAGCCTTAGTGAAGGGCTTGGGAATGATAATCCTGCTCAGAAAATTACATGAAGATGTTACTGATTCTCATAAGTGATTTTATAAAAAAAGGTATCAGGTGATTTTGTACTAGCTTAAGTATCTTGTCAGGTAGTCATATGCTAGTTATTAAACTCTGATGCGCTGCTTTGCTTCCAGGTAAACTTGAAATATCACCAGGGAAGAAAAAGTTCTGCCTTTTCCTCTACTTAAAAGGAAGATATGTAGTCCTTACCAGTCAAAGACTTCTGCCACTTTAAGTGACCAAGTAAGGGAACTATATTCTGCCTATTGATTCTTCCTTGAAGGGAGCTATGAAATCTGCTCTGATGTTGTCCAGGAACAGTTCACAGTTTGCTACCAGCTGAGTGCTGAAGCGAACCCTCAATTGTGTAATGAAACTAAGCCATAGCAAGCCATGGTTGCATGAATTTCAGGCATCTGGATTATAAAATAATACTGAACTTTTGATACTCAGCAACTAAACCACAGAGGTTGCTCCCTGGGACATGATGTCTTTGCTAATTGTGGGGATTTACAGCCAGTCATAGGAAGGAGACATGAACTCAAACACAAAGTACTTGACACAAACACAGATCATCATGTTTCACAAGATGTAGCTGCTTTGCTAAGTCTGAAAAAGTAATTTTTAGGCATAAAACTCTTAAGCTGCACATCTGCTTATAAAAAGTATTTTCATTAAGTAAAGGATGCTCCCTAATGAGCTGAGAAAGACAGGACTCGAGTAGCCTGAGACAGAGGACAATGCTGGTACTGTTGGTGTGTGCCGCTCTGAATGGTGCTTAGATAATGGCCCACAGTCTAACTTTCCATTCAGTTTCAAACTGCCAAGCATCTTACAAAGGATATTTTGTGAAAAAACATTTGTGCCTGCCTATGGGTTGGATAAAACATGAAATTGCCATGAGACACAGAGGCATATGAGAAAGATTATGTGTAAAAATCCACTGGCTGTCAAGGATGGGTTTTTGTTGGATTTGATTTTTCAACTCTCTCTCAATTTTCCTTTGAATTTTTTTAAAGACAAAAACCAAAAAGAAAAGAAGAAATCCAAGAAAAAAATCAAATGTACTACTGTACTAACAAGAGGCAATTTAGATTGAGAATTTAAACAGATGCAGGTACTGATTTTTCAACAATCAAGCCATCTGTGATGCATGAAAGCTACAATGTATGGAGTCAATCTTCTCCAATTACACACATTCAATACACTGGATTCTCACAAGAAAGCTGCATGGGACAGAATTAATATGCTTTTCTCCACCACCAGAAAAATACATGCCTGGACACACTTGTGAATTTAGAATAGCAGCTGAAAGGCTTTGGGATAAGACAAGAAATTACGCCTGAAGGATCAGCAGAAATTGATTTATTCAGCATCATCTAGCTCCAGCCCACTGGAGCAGCTCAACCTTGCTATGTTTTGACAAAAAGCTAAAATCCCACTTTGAGTTTCTATTCTGATTCTCTTGCATCCAGATAACATGATTTCTGGGACTTTTGCAGAGGAGGCAACATTTCTTGTCTCATATTGCTGGTGTCTTATGTAGAAACCTTAGGGCATCTCTGAGTTCCTACAGAAAATCTGGAAATCAAGAAGCATTTTGGCAATGATGAAATTAACTAGCTTGTCTTTTACGATCTGGATGAATATTCCACATTTTTAATTTCAAATATATATTTTTGTAATACAGTCATGTCAATATAAAATAAAAATTGTAAATAAGGCAAATACACCAAGCAATATATCAAATATCTCAATATCCTAACACTTTAAAATAAGTATATGTTAAATAAAAAGTAACAATATCTAAGAAATACATATTTGTGACTGCATCACTTGCAGAAAATTGAAACTGAATTCAAGGAGTACTGCAGAACTTGTTGATAGTTAAAAAAGCTACGATATGCTCTATGTACCAAAGCACTGAAGTACATGATGTTGAGGATTAGTCATCCCAAGAGCCGACAATCATATAAACACATAAAATTTATACAATGTAATCAAACAGTTAGTTTCATCACCATCAACATAACTAGATTTGTTTGGATATTTTATTAAGCTACAGAACTTGTTTGATGTTCAAATGTTTTGTAATTTTTTTCTTATAATTAGAGGAATGAATTACTGAAGTCAGTGGAAGGGTTAGAGCTCACTACGTAGAGCATTCTCCACCAGCACGGAGTTCAAGCCAGCACAAGTTACTCTGCTATTTTGAGGCTGGGGTTTCATGTGACAGGCTGGCACTACCTAATGGCTACTGACTGATAAAAGGGACAAGGTGGAGTGTGACAAACTGAGACCATCCCTTCCAGTGGTATCTAGTTGTCCAAAGGATCAAGCTATGGCATGAAACCTCAACTTTGAGCACGACAATTTCCAGAAACTCTACCATGTTAGGTCCTTCATGTGTTGTCATGACTAGCAGCTAATTAACTTTTTATTCTATATTAATTATAGCTAATAGATGTAACTAACATTTTATTCTGATGATGAAATACAAATATTTTTCTCACTTTTATAGAAGTATCAAGCACAAATTGAGGGACAAGTTTTCAATTTGTGTTTGAACAACTATTTTTCCACTTAAAGTATATTCTTCCTAGTAAACAGGAACTTAAGAAAAGAGCACCCTATTCAATGAATTTTGAAGTACTCAATGAGCCTAAGTAGGCTAAACTTTGGGCTTTAGAGAGGTTAGATTCTCTTCAAATTAATTTGTTCCAAAGCTGAGGGAACTAAATCTTCAAGAAAGTAAAAAAAGAAGAACATACAAACTATGTTTTAATAAACTATGCTCATTAGTAAAAATATTTAGTAATAGCTGAAAATGGTAATATTTGATTAAATTAAATGATAACTAAAAAAAAAAACCAACCCAAACTGAATATGTCTGAGAAATACAGCTCCAATGAAAAAACTTGAAAATGCTCTCTCAGATTTGTACTATTTCTTGACATTCAAGTCAACATCATCTATTTTTACAGCTGTAAACTACACTATTGCAGCTATTTGGAAAGTTGAAATGTTGAAAAAATAGGCCAAGTAAATAGATGTTTTCTTTGTATGACATGAATCCCTTCAGAGTTGACCAGTATAAATTATAACTAATAAACTCCATCTCCTGTTACCAGTATTGTACTTGAGTTTGGACAGTGTTGCCTCATTTGGATGGAGAATGTAAGCAGACATTATGAGAGACTGACTTTTCTGTGCTAAAATCTTTGTGAATCTTTCCAAAGGAAAAATATACCGTGTTAACTCTATACACCAAATCCATGATAACTTGTATAGCAAAGTAATACACAAAAATTATTAACTAAAAAAGAAGAGAACCTAAAGGTTCAGACAGAAAAACACATGATCCTGGGATAATCGGGGTACGATCCAGCAATGTTTTTTACCTAAAACAAGGCACATTCTTATTTACCCCAGTTAAAACAGTAATGTTACTTAACCCTTTAGGCTGTTGTCTCCATAGGTTCTAACTCCTCTGAATATATTCACATTGCTACCTATGATTTTGATGTCTATTGTAAAATATTTTTATAATCAGCATGAAAAAAAATCTCTATAATAAATGTTATGCAGCACAATGCATTGCAAAGGAAGATAAAAGCAGATGTTCTTCTATTTGCTTCAGTTGTAATTCAGGCATGAAGTAAAATTTGAAATTACATCATACCTTCCAGGGCAAATATTCTTTCTCCAAGTGCTTCAACAATAGTTACAAGAGCTAATTCATCTGAGACATTGAAAAAATGCTTTTCAGTAGGCTTACTGGCAATTGATTTTATTTCCTCTACAAATTTCTCAGTACTTAAATTTCCTCTGCTATAGCTGCCAAGAATCTAAAGAGAATTAAAAAAAAAACAAAACAACAAAGTCAAGGATACATTTCATAACCTGTTTTAAAAGATACAGTTGAGGCAGGTTGTCAGAGAATATTGGCATGTTCTAGCATCTCTGCACATTGGAGCAATTCAAATTTGGTTCTAGATGGGGATTTCATTGCTAAAAATTATTACAGCTTCAAGGACAAGCTTTCTCCAGTGATCTCTAGGTTTATGAAGGAAACCACTGAAAATCTGTGTGCTGCTGGATTCAACTTTTGTTTTATGTCTTTATTTAAATTAAATATAACATCTTTCCTGAAGTCTTATGGTTTCATACACCTCATTGTACCAAAACAAAGAAAGAGAGCAATGGTGCGACAACAATCCAATGTACCTTCAAAATTAATGACAGAAAACAGATTATTTGAGTATAGAATACACAAATATAGTGGAGTTTCAACACAAATCTACCATTATTGCTTTCATATTTCTCAATACAGGTTAACTTCTGTCATGCTTATCTTCTCATTCTACTACTAAGTTTGCTCAACATGAAAATGACAGCTTTAGAATGCAGCACACAGCACAGCCACAATAAACTTGCGTTTTGCTGATGGGTTACATTTGCCTCTTTTTTTTTTTTTTAATTAGGTACACATGTCTATAGAAATTGCTTAGAATATTAAATTTGCCCACTCTCCTCAATATTGCTTTTAACAAAAGGATTTGATTTTAAACTATCCCTCAAACTCTTCCTCACACACCTGTCATCACCAGGAAGACAGAGAGATTGCTTTTCTTATGTGCTATAAAATCAGAAAGTAAATTTTTAATGTTTTTTTCAGTTTATTCCTTTTTTCCTCTCTGAAATAATTATGTTTCCAGAAAGATCCTGTGAAATAAACTTCTATAACAGAAATTACATTTAGAAGATGAAACATCCTTTTAAGATTCTGAATTTTCCCATTAAATTTCACTTACAGCAATAGCAAATCTCTGAATGTTTTCATCTTCACAATCATCAATCACTTCTTGTAATCTGTAGTTGTCATGTGATTCCCCATCAGTCACAATAACCATTACTTTCTGTACTCCTCTTCGTGCACCATGAGCCTCTGTAAAAGCTTCTTTCCTGAAGGGAGCATAAAGCATTTTGGAGAAAGGCAATGTCAGCATTTCTCACATGCATCATATTTGCATAGGCAACCATAAACTAAAAGACTTTATATTAACTAAGAAGCGGGAAACAGAGATTAATATTAGCCATGAACAAATACAAACAACTGCAATTGGAACTTACATGGTGGTTCACAGCCAAAGTTTCACATGCATTCATCCATTATTCACTCACTTGTGAGCAATAGCAGAAAACAAAGTGCTGGATAGTGAAAAATTCTTCCCCTCTACAACTAAAGTTCTGGCACCTTAAAACAGCTTTTGGCATCTTAAAAAGGATCCAACCAACACCCCCCCATTCCAAAAACCCATGTAGAAAAACCTCACCCAAACTCTGGACCTGACAAGACAAGGCTGGATTACAGTTCCGGAGAAGAAGGAAGAAAGTAGGGCCTCCTCTTTTTAGAAAAATACCACAAAAGTCTAAGACTGGCCATATGAGTGAAAGCTGAGATCTGCCACTGAAGATGGCCAAAAGTGGGTGGATAGGAAGATTGCAAGAACAGATTTGCTGACAGTTTCTCTATATACAAGCCTGCAGCTGTTTGTGGTGCACAGGGGCTTTCTGAACTAGATGTGGTTTCTGAGTACTTGGCAATTCTCAATTTGTTCTGCTTTCATGAACTTGTTCAGACTCCCTCAAGCTTACACTTATATCTAAGGAAAACATTACTGGTGAATATATAAGAATTTTATTGGATATAAGATATCATACCAACAAAACTTTGGTCTGATAATCAAGCAGGTCATCAGAAGCATGCTGCACATTTCACTAAATGGTTGTTTGGAAAGACTGAATGCAATCTTTTGCAATAAAGTCATGCTTTCTTGATGGAAAAAAAAACAGAAACAAAAAAGATAACAGGACAACATTGTACAATTTGAAATTTTCTGAGAGATTTTGCATTTACTGTCTGTTCTATGAAAGTCAGATTTCATTTTTCTCATAAAGGAAGCATTTCTAAATATTGCTATTCCTACAACAGATCTTTAATCTCCCAATGATCCAGAAGCTGCAAAGACTTAGGATATAAAATTTCTAGGCTTTTTGACAAGTGTGGCCTCAAACATTGCAATAATCAACTTCAATGAAAACAAATTAGCATTAAAAAGTTCAATTTTTTAAATTTTTCCTCTGAAAGACCTAATTTCCTTCATCCCTCTACATACACAGTTCCTACCTGCTCTGTGGGGACATCAAATATTGTCAGCCCTTTCCTTAGGACTAAAACCTTGCTCCATGTGTATTCCTAACTCCTCCATTCAGGAGACAGTGGCCTTTCAAAGGTGCCATATACAATTGCTCTAAATGCTGGACAGAGTCTGTTTATCCAGCCGCCTCCTAAATGATGTTTGCTTAGTTAAAATGAAGTCAGATGCCAGCTACATCATATTTTTAATACATAAAATGAGAATTGTCATGATATCTGTATGTTTGCTCGTCCCACATCCAGGACAATATCCTGTGAATGTACCTTGCCGTATCTATTCCCAGGGCTGTCATAGTTTGCGTGCCACCTCGCTGGCGTATCCTTGTGGCTGCAGCCATAACATCTTCTGTTGTCAAGTATGTATTCAGGTAAAATTCATGGACTACAGTCTGTCCGTACTGAACAATTCCAACCTGAAACACACAGTTCATGTTAAAGATCAACTACAGTTAAAGGAAACATCTCTGACTCCTGAAGTGGGGTAAATGTCTGTCTGTACCAGTCAGGAAGAGAATTGAATTCTGTGTGTTTTCCTTGGTATGAACCACCTATGTGTTTGAGTAAGAGTGGCCAGATGAACAGTCTCATGAAACATTTCAGAGTTTTCTAAATTGCTTTTATTAAAAATTGGAATAAAGCCCAAAGCAGGCTCAACTCCTTGGTCTTCCTGGCTTGCTATTATCTGTACGGAAACTCTGCTCTCCTCTAGGCAAAGGCAGACCAACGCTCCACCCACCGATCAGAACTTCTCAAAATTGCTTTCCTTATAGCATGCAAGGTCATGGCTCAGTCACAACTCTCTTCATTCCATTAAAATGTAATATTCCTACATCTGATAGTTTATTTACCCTAAACCTAGCCTAGAAACAGGAAGACCCAATTACCCTTATCTTGATGAAGACAGCGGGGATGTCCATGACATGGACGTTCTCCCAGCAGGAGGTAAGTCTAAGTATCACCTGGCAAGTACCAGAGGGGAAAACATGGACAAAATGGAATTTTGTGCCTTCTGGAAAGGGGGAGGGTAATGTAAAGACTCTAGATGATCTTAGCAGGACAAGACTTTTTGTGCAAAAATCAACACACGGGACTGGAACCTAACAACAAAATGCCTAAGGGAACCTGCTGCAAAACCAAGTGTGAAATAAAAAGAGGAGCAATATTCTTAAATATTAATTAATTTCTCTCATTCATCTCTGTCAGTTTTAATATTTTGGCAAGTTTCTGACAGCTTTTACTGGGAAGAATCTACACAATGTTCCATTAGCATATTTCAATTTTATGTTACACTTGGCAATTTATAGGTGTTATTTAGGATAATGCAGCATGACGTGGCATTTATGTCTCACTCATCTATTATTAATAGCACTCTAGCATTTAGGTTCAGTAGATCAATAAGACCTCTGGGACGTTTTTGCCATCATCTTATTTTAGAAAGGGTTTAGAATGTACTTTGCAATTGCTTTACAGTTGTGGGATTTTTTTCAGGTACTTTCATAGACTCAGATTCTTCACAATTTGTTTTTGCTCGTAGTAGAAGAGTTAGAGTTCGAGAAATACTTTGCACTGAACACCAATATCATTATGAAATGCTAGTTACATGTGATTATGGGACTATAATTATAGCGGAGTGTGGTAGCAAAATCCCACTGAATTTCTGTATTCTTTAGAAAATACAGCCAAATCTAGAAGAACTGATGTAAGTTCAAAGTTATGACAAGTTGCTCCCTTTAAGATATTTAAATTGTTTCTTGGAGGTATGCCCTCTTCCACCTGCAGCTGAGAGAATGCAGAATGTTCTTCTGAGCAGCAGACCATTAACTCTGCACAATGTTTACAGAACTGGCCAGGGCACACTCTGTATTACCACTCAGAGCAGTCACGTGGCATAGACTAACCTCAAGATGAAGATGAAAATTTTAACCTGTTCCCTCCAACACAACTATTTTGTAGCGTGCATTTAAAGGGATATACAGCATTATCTGAATAGGATGCTGTTAGTCTTGCAAAAAGACTGCAGTTAACTGGCAAGAGGCTTTCATCATATTTGGTCTTTTAGAGCAGGAGGAGTGGCTTAAGAATTCCAGTATCATGCACCAAGTGTAGACAGAGACTATTGTATGCTAGGGAGCCTGTCAGTGTGGATTCACTGGCTCCTTATCTGCAGCTCTGAGGATTTATTGGTATCAAAAATTAAATCATACATTGACTGCTGCCAGTGTGAAAAGTATCTGCCAGTCAGTCTTCCATGATACTAGAGACCCATATTGGTTTTGTCGTTTTCCTAAAATGATTGCAGGCTGACACTGAGTTGTATCATTTCCTATTTGAAAGGAAACATCTATGATCACAGCAAGTAAACATTTTGAGAACTTCCTTCTCAGGAAGTGAATGGGAAGAACATCTGAGTCTGAAAATTGAACTGTGTTGCATAGCTTGTAAATCAGGAAGGAAAGGGGGTTATCTTATGGGATACAACTGTTATGTGGGACCCTTCCTTAGCACTAGCTTTGAAAACACTGATCATCATGTTCTACGTATTCCATGGCATCAAAGATGAGCCATTCCTCAATAAAAGGTAATAAAAAGCCCACCAGAACTGACAAAATGCTACAAGACTTCATGTTCCAGTCCCCTACAGGATCACCTTGTAAAATTAGAACTATATTCTATTAGATAGCAATGAAGGTTTGAGCTTTTGCAGCCTTTTAATCTTATGGAAAACTACAAGTGACACATCTACATGATGCAAATGTGCCTATGTGGGACTTCAGCAAGCCCCTGAGAATGATGCTTACAGGCATCGTATGTTCTGATTTTCTTGTTTAATTTAAATCTGGAAAATGCAAGAGTACTGCACAGAAGGGTGTAATTCTGTTCTCTAGAGAACCTATTATTTTCCCAGCATTACTGACCATAATCTGTTGAACATCTTTGTAATTCTTAACTTTGTGTTCCCTTCCCTAGCATTCCATGGCTTTTACATTACACAAGGGAATAATTCTTTAATTGTCCCCAGTTCCTGTGAAAAGTGTTGTACAAGAGAACAGGCAAGTGAAAGACTGTTCTACTTTGGGACAAAACAGTTGTAAGGGCAACAATTTATTGTTTATAAGTGAATACAGCCCCTTACTTGGAAAGCACATTCTGGCTTTCCTTATAAATTATTAAGCTAATTTATTTGGCAAAAAAATAACAACAACAGAAATAACAAAATGAAAGAAAAACCATTTAGTACATGAAATCATAAGTTAAGATTTTCAACACTGGGATGTGGAGGAAAATCAGAAATATTTTTGGACGTATTTATATTTAACATAAAAGAAAAACAGATATGCCTTCGGAAGGACTAATGGCTAATAGGTTTTATCATAAGAATATCTTTGTAAAGATATCTGAACTGCAAAAAGAAATTAATTCATTCTCCCACATTTAGTTTACTTCAAGACAGAGGTTACTTATAAACTATTGCAAAGATCTTTCTTTATCCTGAGTCTTTATAACACCTCTCAAATATACTTCAGTTCTTCTGAAGACAAAACTGATTGTAAGATATGACACGGCATGACTTATTAATCTGCTGATACAGTCCCTTTGGAGACATAATAAGGTACAGGCCAAACATCTATAACTGCCTATGTCATATATTAATGAAAAATAAAACCTGTCTGAAAATTTCAAGGCCATTTCAACATTGCTTAAAGCTGGAATTGAACTTATCAAAGTATTCTGCTTTCTCTACTGAGAGAAATCCACAGAAGGTTACTCATATATAAAGGATTAAAAAAACCCCTACACCCTCATATTAAAAAGACAATTATCTCCACAAAAGTTAAAAAAGAGGAAAAAAACATGTCTTGTATTGCAGTTAGTGGAGAAAGGACAGGTGAAATATTTTTATTTTCTTCCCATTTGTACCATTCTTTCTTTCCTAATTTCTCCTTTCTTGTTCCACTTTTCTATCATCACTTTCCCTTTACTTTTTTTATCCCAAGGCCCAAGATATACAGCTTAACCATCAGTATGATGTTGTAGATTATCTGGAGAAGGTAAAGAAGAAGAGAAGGAAATACTTTGGAAAAAAAAATGCCATAAAATTTGGCTTTTTCATCTGAAACTTTGGGCTTTCACTTTCAAATCTGCCAAACATGGAACACTGAACAATTTCTCTCCTAACTTGTCTCAAATCTAATGACCATTGTTCATGAAGGGGATAAGTAAAAAAAAAAAAAAACAAACCAAAACCAAACATCTCACAAGCCTCTAATCAAAACAAGGTTTTGAACAAGGCACACCCAAAGCTGCTACGGAGTCATTCTGTAATCACCTCTTTCCTCTCCTGTGCAAAACAATCTTAAGTCCAAGATTGTGACTTGGACTTAAGAGAGTGAAAGTCCACTGGTTTCTACATGCTGAGCAATAAAAAATGAAAATGGAAAAATCAATTTAAACAGACAGAAAGTAAACTATTGTTCCTGTGCTTCTATTCTGTGTTCTCAGAGAAGAGATGATAAATAAGCCTGCTCTGTTGTTTCTCTTCTTCCCCACTGTATAGTCATTTAAACACTTTTTCTGAGAAAGAAGATGTGTAGGTGTGGGAGAGAGTATAAACCTATTACTTACTTTGGATATGCCTGGATTCCAAGCCGGAGGCTCAGAGGAGAGGAGAGAGATGAGATATGTTCTGGGGAAGGAGGAAGGTAAGAGGGACTGAGAAAATTCCACTCAGCCTTTGCCTTCCATTTCCAGTTTTTCAGTGTCTCTCCTCCTTATCCTATTCTTATCTCCCTCTTAAATGTTTCTGCTCTGTAGCAACCAAATGCCAAAGCTGATGTTCTCAAGTGAATAAGTGTACATGTGAGAAGAGGGGTAGCTATGCCAAACTGTGGGTACAATGGATTTTGTAGGTGGAGATGTCAGGCTGCTGGAGTGCAGGCCAGCAAAGCACCTTTTGTCCACAAGCTGAGCCACACAGATGAGGCAGTATTCCAAAACCAAACATAACAGAGGTGTGGCTATGTAAAAATTTAGAAATTGTTGGGTGAGGAAGAGGGCTGAGGGTGCAGTAGAGTTGATTTCCCTCTGTACCACTCCCATGAAGGCCTTCAGGCAGAAGACAGTAATGATTTCCATGCAGCCCTGGCCCCGTACTGGGAAGTTCAGATTTAAGTATTTTAAGATGGCACGTTTGAGTGATCTTCAGTTTAAGGACCAGGAGGAATTTCTCTTTTCTTTCTGTTAAATTTTACTAAGTGTTTTTCCTTCTTCCTTACAATATCTGGAAGAAAAGTGTGTTTAAAATAACAGGACATGATTGTAAAGTTGACAGTTCATAAGTTACTTTATCAGCCAGTATTCAGCACAGCCAACAGAGGTGCAACTTGAAAACCTCAATTAACATGGAAAATGGCAGGGATACTCTCTGCAGACAGAGATATTCTTTACGCCTTCTCACAGTCTCCTTTGTGAAGGCAGGAGCTGAGTGTTAGGAGCTAATCTGAAGTTGCAAAAATGCAACATTGGCCTGCAGCATATCAAATGTTATACAGGGGGCTGGAAAATCCTTGATTTTGAGAGGTGGAAAATAGAGAAAGAAAGGGAAGAAACAGTGTCTTCTCTTGCTGTTAGTAAAAGTTTCGTGCTAAAATGTATCCCAGAGTCCATGTTTCTCCCTTCCCAGAGTTCTCCTAGAACATATATTTATATACTCTGTTTAGCAGTGAGACATATGCCAGATCCTCAGAGGGGTAATTGGTCGTAGCTCCATTAATTCTGATGGAACTGCACTGATTTATAGCAGCTGGGAATTTGGCCCTCTCCACTTATTATATAAATGCAGCTTCTGCCATTAATAACATGCAGCTTAACAGCCACTCATTAATTATGATTTCAAGGTTTAAAAGCTGTATGCCCAATGTTCCACAGAGAACGCTGCTCCAAAAAACTTACAATCAAAGGCTGTCCAAACTACGCATGTGTGCCTTGGAAGAGCAGAAATAACCTTTGTGATATGAAGTACAAAAGAAGACAAGAAATGGCTGTGGAGAGGAAGGAAGTGGGAAAGAACAATGTTCAAACAGCCTCACTTAACGCACTTAACTTTTGTCTCTACATTACAAAACCGGCTTCTCCAGACTGCCTGAGCCATGAGGGGAGGGACAGTCTTCCTGACATTGCTACTCAATGACTGAGTACTGACTTAGTTGTGGTTTCAGCTATTTTACTTTAGTATTCTATTGCTGTAAATTCTTGGAATTGAAGAGGTCCATAGATGACTCTTATACTATGTCCTGTAAATCTTTTTTTGACTCTCAAATTATAAAAAAACCATAAAATAACTACTATGTTACCTGTGTTTGCTGAGGGCCTATATCCATGTTGTTCAGGAGGCTGTTTAGAAAGGCTGTGACACTCTCCCACGGATAAATGCTGTTAGACCCATCGAGGACTATGATGATGTCCAACTGGGTTTTACACTCTGCAACACAGATTGCCACATAAAAATTGACACTAACAAGGATCAGATGTATCAAACAGTACTAATTACTTTTGTAATTAGTAACAAATGTATATCTTTCTGCAGTGGGGCTGAACTGGTGTATGTGATGCCAAGTATCATTTCTCAACTTTTGCATTGTATTTCATGTGGTTTTGTTTCCTTTATCAGAAAGGGGTTTTCTTGTAAGCAGAAATTTAAGACTGGGAGCAGAAGATCACATAACTGGAGCATTCAACAGTGACCCCCTACCTTCTTTAATGTCAATCTGTTTCTCTACAATTTTTCCAAAGGACTGGGTCTTTTAACATTTTTGTGTATATTACTGAAGTTGGTTTGTATTAGGTCTCAACATGCTGTCATTATTTAAAAAGAGTCTTTTGGCCATAAGTTAAAAACATAAGCAACTATTTTTAGCAATTGTGTTTGGATGTTACATAGCACTGTAATGATTGTGTATACTGAGATAAATTCCAAAAGTAGGAAGAATTTAGGTTATATACAGACAATGAAAACATTTACTTAACTTGGTAATGCTGGTAGCTAAGTTAAGCAGTTCGTTTTTTTATATATGCATATGTGTATACATTTTTCTTGTTTGGCACTTTTTATTTTCAGACATACATGAGAATTCCTGTGGCATGCATACCTTGCACAGATGGAGCAATGGCTTCAATGGTTTCAAAAGTGGAGCTGACATTAGAGCAAACCCCAGTTGTGTAATGCAAACGTCCACATTTGTAGGCATAAAGTGGTCCACATGCCTTTAAAAAACAAGAAAGGGTGAAATGTTTTTGTTATTATACCCGAGGAGAAAACAGATTTTTAAAATTGGCAAAAAGTCCTTTCTTACCAGAAACCCTCCTTTTGGGTTAGTCACTAAGGTTGTTCCAAGAGTCATGTTTTCTTTTACTTCCACGACATTAGGAACTGAAGTAGCAACTATAAATAGATTAAAATGTTAAGTATTTGGGAACATGAAAATAAAATGCTTAAGTATATATCCCCTAGTATGGAGCTTCCAGCTTCTAAATTAAAACCCAGACTGACACTGGTTTCATCAAATATTTTAGCACCCTTCCTCCTCCTTCTTCAATTGCAACAATCAAGAAAAATTTCTGGGACTGGCTTTTATCCCAGAAAATTTGTCTGGATTGCTGTCTCACATAGTTTTCTCGAACCGCAAAATAAGAAAAAAAGTAAAAATAACAGCGCAATGAAAGCAAGATACTACTACTCAGTTTTGTTAATTAAAAAAAAAATTCTTTTTTTTTACCTTCCCATTTAGCTCTAGAGTCCTATGTGACTTTTCAGTACAGAAACATTTCTAAAGCATATTTACTATCTCCTAAAATCTCCTAAGATCTGACCTCTGTTATTGCTCCACATGACACAGAGATATTTCCTTTAATACCTGGCAAGTTCAGTTTTATGCAGGGTGACTGGCTGTCCCTTCCTACAGGGCATTTGTAGACATCACCTGTTCTTTTCTCAGGTTGGCCAACCAACGGTGAACCAATAAGTACCCTGCAGATGAAATAAGTTACTTCAAATTTGTTCTATCTTACAAGGCACAAAAGTCAGCAAATAAAACTTACAGAGAGAGCACAGCTACAGCAGGCTCTGTACTAGTAGTACAGGATGGAGAATAAGAGAAGTATTCATTATCCTAGTTCAGATACAAGCAAAATAATAAGGATACAGAAAGGAAATGGGCAATATACCAAATTACAGACTAGAATAACATTTTAAAAAATTACAGTGAAAAATAAAAGCAATATTGATGGATGAATGACAAGTACTAGAAATAATACAGAAGGAAAGATCTGTTTTGTTTAATATATCCTTGCTCTTTACATTATTTTAGATGAAAACCTCTTTTCAATGCTACATGTCAAAGGATAGCCTCACAAGCACTCAGAAGAAGAATTCAGTCTTAAATAATGTGAGTCAACAGCATAAAATACATAATTTTCTCTCTCATTAATAAAAAATGTTATTATAAAAAATTTCAAATTTTTAAAATGCAGAGAAGCTGAGTGTGCCTGACATCCTATGGAAGGTGATCAGTGCTCATCAGGTTCGTGTGCCTGTGCTGTTCCTTTCTTAGAAAGAAAGAGCCCTGTGAAGAGAGGTAAGTAGTCTGAAAGGGTATTTTGTCTTTTTGCACGAGGAATTTTTTTAGGGGATCCCAGTTTCATTGAGAAACAACCACAATCAGGTTCGCAGAGTGTTGCTGAAAAGCTTTATCTGTAGGATACAGGTAGCATTATAGAAGTTGAAAAAGCATCACAAGGCTTTTTCGTATATTTATTTTTAACTATCAACCAACAAATTTTCTGCTCTAGATGTAGATATGCTGAAAGCTTGACAATTTACAGTGGCTCTAGAGTTTAATTTCAGAGATGTCCAGACCGAGCACACTAGTTCATATCACTGTCTTCCTTTGGCTACTGGTAGAGTCACTCTTTCCAGCTCATATTATTGTTTGGTTTTGAAATGTTTCAGGACAGTTTACAACAATACAGCTTACTTTGCAAAATCCAACTCCTAGAACGGATTCCCTTTCCTGAAGGTTTAAATTAACTCAAAGAAGGTCATTATTATTATTCTCTCATGACCCTCATGCAAATGTGTATTTAAACATCCTACAGTCTCAGCAATTGAGAACTAGGCTATTCAAAAGCACGCTCTGCAATTTCATGCCTGTGAACATTCCCTATGGCTAATGGTGAACACAGTGTTGCAGTGGTGGACAGACTCTGGGAGTCAGGCAGTTCTGGCACTTTCAGGGGGGATTGCTTGGGCACTGCAGAACAGTCTAAACAGCTGTCGCTCCTGGCTGCCTGCAGGAGTCCCTAGCCTTACCAAGAATGTCAAATTACTGACAAAGCTCTGGGAAAACCAGAGCATTCTTCAAAGAATGATGGAGATCTCAGGTTTCCCAAGCCTCTTACCATGCAATTGTTTTTTCAGTCCCCCAGACCAGTCATCAGCCTGTGAAGTTTGTTTTAACAAGGGAAAAGCATAAGCAGGTGTTTATCAAAAGACCAAGAAGCAATGATATGAGTAAGCGTGCCAAAACACAACCTCCACTTGGAACAACAGGAAGGAAAAGAGCGGTTAAGATAAAAGCTCCAACTCCCAAATGCAAATATATTACCAGTTGCAAGACATAATTAGCCCTCCAAAAGGGAAGGCTGAGGGAGTACTGTACTAACAAATATTTTCCCACCAGTTAAAAAACTCAGTTCAGAGAATCTCTGACAGAAAACTTTAGAAAAAAATACGTTATACAGATTAATTAGGTAGAACAGGAGTAATTTCATTGCAAATACATTAACAGCAGGAAAAGACAAAGACCTCATTTGGTAAATGATAAAAACAGGGTTCAGGTAAAATAGAGTACTGTCTCAGCTTCATCAGTGAGGGAATTTACCCCTTTTGTGAAGTCACTTACGTCTTTGAGGAGATAAATGGAGGTATGAATGTGGATCTATCACTTTCCCAGTCTGCCCAGGTTTTCTCAGGTCTGTGCTTTAATTTAAGAAATATGACTGACAGAATCTGACCCTTACTTGAAAACAGAAGAATAGCACCTGAGTCAATGAATACCTCATATTTTCGAGTGTTCATTTTAAAACAAAGGAAAAAGGCTTACCATTTCCCTTCCTCATTTTCATACTGCTGGACTGTGTACCCAAACATGTCTTCCAGAGGCCCACTGAAGGTCATTGCATTTTTCACATCAACATTGGAAGTGTGGACAAGGTGAAAAAGAGCTTTAAAACAGATATTATTTTAAAAAAATTAGCATGTAGCAATACATATAAACCCCAACGCTTCTAAGAAATCAAGGTTCAATTAACCAAACGTACAAGATGGTTTGAAAGTGGCATTTGGGGCTATGTATCACAGTTACAGATATTTACATACTTCCTCATACATAGATACACAACTAAATTCAGAGATGTTAGCAACTGGGCCTCTGTATCCAAAACATACTTTGCAAAGCCCATCACTCATTTTTAAATCAAAATTCAAATAACATTAAGTAAAATATTATTAAGATTAACATTATATGTAAAATAACTTTTTAGTTATTTTTACTCCTTTTAGCTTCATTAATTTCCAATGTAAGAACTTTACACAAAATGTTCCTTCCCTTATTCAAGGTAGTAGTTCTCAACGTTTCTTAAATTGAGAATTAACTAATTTTTAACTCTTTGCAGAAGACACACATAGGAAAAGAATAAGGAAAAGCCTTCAGATGTATTTAATCTATATTAGAGAAAAAGTACATAGTTTTCTCAATTCTATTCTAGAGTACCTATAAACTTCCTGTATTTGGAAAAGAACAGAATACATTTTTAATGTAACAATATGCTGATATGTCCATAGTACCTATATATGATTATTTACAGAACTCCAACATTTATATGTGTAGGAAAAGTTGCTCTACAACTTGGACTACGATGAGGTAAGTCAAGAGAGCAAATGCTGCTTCTGACTGATTTCCCATACCCTAAAGTTCAGTGATCATCATCAAGGAAAATAATGTAAAAATATAACTGTAAGCAAGCTTCAGAAAAATGTGGTATAGGGTAGAAAGTTTCAAAAGCAACCACTGACTCTGCCGCTGCAGAGCTGTATATTTAATTCACAAGAGCCAAAAATTGGCTGAATTTGTAGAACATCAAGACTTCTTAAAAACACAATTATACATAAGTTTAATTTAATTTTAAAGAAGCATTTCCTGATCATTTGCTGACATTTAACCACTACATAAAAATACCCAAATCCATAAAACTTGCTGCATGCCAAAGCACCTAAATAATGTGCAGTTACTAAAACACATCTGTTATTCACCACTGAATCAATGATATTCTCATGGAAAGCTTGTTACTATAATTAAGCTCCCAAGTGGTCAATGCTAATCTGTCTCTCTCAGCATCTTATTTCCTGCTTAATGCAGTAAAATTATCACAGAAGACTATCTGTCACTCAGTAGGCATTTCCAGTTTCACTGGACAGCAAAAAAAGGAAAAGTTTCATTTGTGTTATTTTAGTTTTTCTTCCTCCAGTCAGAGTCAGGAAACATAAAGAAGTGAAAAAACTACATCAGAGATTACTTTTACTCTTCAGAAAAATATTTATTGCAAGCGATAAGAAAAATTAATGGTTGACAGTCTGATGGGAAATAATTTGCTGGAAAATAAGATTTTTTTTCCCTTAAACATTTATGTTTAAAGAAATTCTGCTATGCCTGTCGTGAGCCATAGGAGTTTTCCTCCCCTGGTCTCTGCCATCAAAGTAAAATTAAAATGAAAAAAAAAATTTTAGAAATTCAGGCAAGATATCGCCAGTTCAAATCTTCTTTTGTTAAATTTCAGAGTAAAACCAATTGCTATTAATACTTTTGACACAATGTGAGGGATTCCAACCATGTCACTTAGACTCCCAACCTACCATAGACAACAAAACAGTACTAATGAGATCACCTGCTAAAGTAACTAAGTTCATTAAATTGAAGAAGAAAGGTAATACGAAATCTATCCATATTGACTTGCCTCTTAATGATCTCCAGATGCCCGTTCACTTTAGTCCCCGAATAAGACTGACAGAACATCCTTCTAGAGGTCTTTAGAGGCATGTTTTTCCTCTTTCTCACCTTATGATGATGTTCAAAACATAATATGATATGAAATATTAAAGGTCACAAATTCCAGCTCATTTCCTCCCACTTACTTTCTCCTAAAGCAACCAAAAGTTACATGTGCACCTGTGCTCTGTTCACTCCACCATGATATCCTCCAGCATTATTCCATCATCTGCTGATAGACAAGGAATTTCATCACAATGATGCAGTATTGACAACTATTGTGATTTTTACTGTGTATTCATTATAGTAAATGGCAATGAAATTTGCTGAATTGGTTATGTGACATTCTCAAATCTCATAATTTTAATGCATATGCTTCTAATTCTCATAGCTATAACAGACAGTTGCAAATATGAAATGCTGAAAGAACCAAACCAAAAGAGGAATAAAAAATGCCAGCTATCTGCTACTAACCACCCAAATCCTCATGCTTCTGGGTGAGATCAAATTGGAACCAACAATAACAGTGCTTTCTTCTAAAAAAATAAAGATAGAGAAACCAAAAGTAGCTAGATGGTCAGAAATAAAAAGGAGGTGGTGACTCCACACAGCAGAACAGACCCACGGACCTTGTCAACAAAGAATGCTTTGGATGCTAAATGCAATGTGTTCAATGGGGAACTGAATAAATTAATGGAATATAAAACCACTGCAGGTTACAAACCATACAGAATGCACATCTGTTTCAGGAAATCCCTGTTACTGGAAATACTTGGAAACTGGGAAAGGAATACTATATACGCTTGCTTAGTTCCTTTTCGTCTCTGGCTATTGGCTTACATGTACTCCTGCAAGCATAATATTGGACAAAATATGATCTTCATTTGATCCAGCATGGCTGTCCTTTTGCTCTCTCATCTTCCCCTTCTATCTTAGCCAGAAGTTAGAAGCTTTGAAGTTTGACTTCATACACAAACTGTGTGGCATATTTTAACATGTAAATATACTCCATGGCCTTCTGTGGCCTCCATGTGCTATGAAACATCATGAGCATAATATTTTTGCATAAAAGTAAGGGTCACGATAAGCAGTGTAAGCATAATTTATGAATAATTAGTAGATTTTAAAGGTAGGTTACTACATTTTCCATAGAACCTGTAAAAGGAAATCTTACAAATGCCTCAAAGAGACATTCAAATCTGCAGATGATAAATGGAAAAGTGGAGTTCATGGCGACCTACGTTACACTGCTAACTATTTTATTTCATTTTTTAGCGCTGAGAACATTATACACATGAGCTGCTTATTCAGAACATTTCAAAATATCAAGTTTGTGGCTGTGAAAATTATATTAATAACAACATCTAGCTTGAACTCTTTCAAACTTCCAGTTTCTGTCAAAGATGACATGCACTCTCTACTGTTTCTAACTAATTTGTGCATATGAATTAAAAAGACTATTGGCAGAAGGAGTGGAAAAAGAAGAGCTACAGGGAAGTTGCAGAGGATTCTTCCCAGAGTCACGGGTATTAAGGATAAAAAAAACAATTTTTCATAAGGTACGTGGTATTTTACTTACTCACAATTAATGTAGGTGAATTAAATTAGATTTTGAACTATTTCATGTTATGTTAACAGAATGACTGTGAGCACATTAGAAATGACTAATACAGATCAGAAGTGCAGAATATAAATGTTTATCAAAGGTTAAAACTGAAATTACAGTTTTAATTTCATGTCGTACAAGAAAGAAGGCACTGCAGAAAACCTGGGACAATGTCCCTCTCACTGCTGATTTAAACTGAGGACAACATGAGCTGTACCATTCTATGCTTAGCACAGCTTGCACCTATACATGAAAGGTTAACAGTCACCAAGACAACAACACAAATATTATTTCTATTACAAACCTAGAGTAGTAGCTTGTACTTGTCCAGTAGCTACTAATAAATTTTTTTCTGTTTTACTTAACGAGTTCTTTTAGCTAAATGTTCACACTGTCTGGATGGTTATTCTGCCTCTAAACCATACAAAACTAGATTTCTCTGGGACTTGTCCACAAGCATATTGGCTGGCCACTCTAACCTTATAAACACAGAACTGCAGAATCAGCACCCTTATTTTCCTAAAACAGATGAATATAAACATAACCCAAACTGTAGAACAAAGCCTAACACCTGGCTCTTTACTTATGAAAAATACATCACCATAAATCATCCACAATAAATGACATCACAAAGATCCACTTAAACAAAAGGGTAATTGAATTAGAATGTTTTATCTGTGTATGGCATGTAGCAAATAACTATTGCATCCTCTATAAACAGAGATTATCCTGACAAATAAAAATGCTTTCTTTCAAAAACAGGAAAGGACAAATTTACACTTAGAATTTAACAGGGCTAACTCATTGGCTGTGCACTACTTCTCCCTGCCCAGCCTGTGGTCAAAAAGTTATTTTTGTTTCATTTCACACTTACTGCTATAGCATTTCAGTTGTCTTTATCAATTCATCTGCATTTTGCAAGAAGAGACCGAAACAAAGCAGGTCTAAGTGCAATCAAGGAGGACACCAAAACAAGTAGAAATGTCTTGCGAAAGTATGTACAACTGGAAAATACTGGGAAATTAGCAAAAAATTTAAAATTCAGACTGCTTTCATCCGGGGATATAAAAGAGGATAGAGAAATTTAAACTGAAGATTAAAGATAAGATTAAAATGCTTTATGGAATTCTCATATATTTGAAACTCTTGCAAAATAAATTTAAAAATTTTTGCTTTAATGTTGGTACAGCACATATTACAACCAATGTTGCTATAAAGATGTTTTAAAGACCTGCTAACAACACATGTGTGCAATACAGAAACAGGGAACTGTGCATCTGATCAAAATCTGAAAGCTAAGTTGTATTAGAAAAGATGTCCTAGTTTATAAAGCAATAACTGACTGCCTTTAAAAGTATTTTATGCTGATGTTGCAAAGACCACCTGTCTCTCATAATCGTAGAAAACATAAGAAACAAGCAGTGTAAAAGAATGCAATCAAGATGCTGGTGAAAGTGACTCAGTGAGGGGAGCAGGACTGGGAGCATTGGTGTGGCCTCATACAAAATCTTATTTTCAAGACAGTGGCCAATAGTATTATGCTCTGCAATTAGAAAACTCTTTCACCTGAGGAAACTCATACCACTGTGTGTTGGCACTTGAAAGCCCTTGCTGTAGCTCTCAGCTTGCTGGAATCAAGCCACCAGCAGAGAACAATCTGTGTCCTTCAGTAAGCACAGCACTGGGCCTCAGGAAATAAAACCTCCTGAAAGCTGGATCTTTTGGCTGCATGAACACAAAAGCATGAACTTGGGTCAGGGCTGGACTGCATCTGGCTGGTAGCAAGGAAGATTAAACATATTCTGCTTGTAAAAACATACCTATAAAAATGTTATTTGTGAAATCATGGCTCAAATGTGGATTTTTTGCTGGACCAGCAAATCTATGAGTGATAATGTCACTGCAGAATTACACAGCCTTGCCTTATGAAAAGAGATTTAGCCACTGACATCCCAAGTAGAAGAAAGAGTGGTACAATGGCTGTCTATGACTTTGGGGGCCACAGTGCTCTGGCCTTTACTGCAGAAGGCCAAGGAGGCTGTGCCAAGAGTTCCTGCTGCATTCATTTCTGGTTGGCTAAATATCAACATATTTCAAATAAAGCTGTATATTAAAAAAAACAAAACATATTCTGAAACTTTTTCATTAGTGCTTAACTCAAGCCTTTTATTTTTCTGGGCTACAAAAGAACCTTTGTATAATTTTGCCTCCAGCATTTTTTCTTTAATCTTTAACCTCTGAAAAGGAAAAGACTGAGTTTCTGGAAAGGGACTGAATAACTAAAAAAACACTGCTTATTAAAAGTAGATAAGTGCCCTGAAAGACCAAGAAATATATATTTGAAAGTAATTCCAGATTCAGTAGCCACATGTTTTTCAAAACCTATTAAATGCCTTGTACAACCCATTAAATAAAGCTCCCTTTGCTGATTTTGTACTAAATATTTTGTGCTGGAAAATAGATTTATAAAGCAGTGTGAAGTCCGAAAATATACTGAATGAATGCTTTGTAATGTGGTCTGAAATTAAAAACACAATGCAACAGGCAAAATTTTTGGAAATATATTGGCAGAGACCAAGAATATGTGATCCATTCAGTTACCAGTCATCAGAATAAAACTATTTTGTTCAAAATTTGGAAAGTAGTCCTCTTGTCAGCACAATTTTTAGCATTATGCCATTTCTCACAGAAGGAAGAAAAAAGCCTTAGAAATATCTGGTCACATACAGAAAACTTTTCAAAGGCTGCTACTAGATCTGTGCAGACGTACGAAGGCTTAGCAAATTTAGCAGCTTGATGGAAGCAAAACAACTCCTAGAAAATGTTTCATCTTGTCTTCAATGATTTCCAGTCCATCTTTTGGATGTAGTTCTTCCATCAATACTTAACTCCATTCAAGGACCTATAATGTTTGTGTTCCCCTCTATGCCCATTCCCCTTTGCTATCCAAGATCATTTCCTCACAAACACTCCACTATAACTTCCATTCCCTACCACGTAGCTTTATCTGTAAGCCCAGGGGACCCTTTCTTTTTCCTTTTTTTTTTTTTTTGAGATAGAAACTATTCATATTCACCTATAATTAAGTCATATTTCATGCAGAAAGCATGGATGCCAGATACACTTAGTGCTGTGGGAAACACACATTAGCAAGCCCCAAAGCCACTTCTTCCATAGTGATTTTTCATTTGACCTGTTAGCTAGACTGTTTTTCCCACACTACCTAGCATATTCTATGTATTACATACAAAATTAATTTTGTTGCTCTTAGCCTAAAAAAAAAAAAGCCAGGTAGATCCAGTAGGAATCTTACTGTTGTTTTTTAAAGAAGTATGATGCTAATTGAGTATCAAAAGTGTTATAATTCTTTTCATGTGAAATAATTCATAAATATTTCTAAGTATTCTTTTCATACTTCCTATGAAATTGAATTCTGCAACACTTGAATAATGGGAGGAAGCAAACACAATCTTTTTTTCATTCTTAAGCTAGTAGCTCCCATACCTTTTCTAGCTTATTTAATCACATAAATCACGTCACTTCAAACAACAGTTCCTCTAACTTTATGCCTATGATTCAATCCAAAGATACTGCTGGCTTGTGTAATAGATAGCACAAATGGTTAAGAAGGTCAACCCACCACTATTTGCTTAAAAAAAAAATTATATGACCATCCTTACATAGTGCCAGTTTATTACAGTTAACAATTGGTTATCTTAAATGTTTCTTTGAATCAGAGATGTATCTTACACTATCAGAGTTGAAACTCATGATAAAAACACATGAAAGCTTGTAGAACTCTGCCAGAAATTTTGAGGCAGAGATGTAAGTGTAATAGTGTTCAAGATAAGTATCATTTGCCATTCAAAGGAGGGTTTTTTTGAGAAGATGGAGACTGGTGACTTGTCACTATATAACGTGGCCTACATCTCTCATAATTTTAGCATATTAATATTGGGACTAAGGAAAAAGAAAGTCCTGAATACTCATGACACGGATGATTCCTTTGAGTTGGAAGAAATTACTACTTGTCAGTGTTCAAATGTGAATTCAAAAGACATTGTCTACACATTTTTAAGTTTCTCTTGAATCCATACTTTGTACTTGCTTTTTTCCTTGCAAACTTGCAAGCTGCCTTTGAAAAAAAAAATTGTCAAAAATCAGAGAAAACTGCCAAGCACTGCAGACAAATTAATGCACTTCTGAGGGTAGATCTATTGCCACTGTGCCGTTATTTACATATAAAAAATGTAAACAGACTTTAACAGAATGTGAACCATAGCACCAAATAAACCTCAAAACAAATCATTCTATCTAATAAGTCTACATGTCACCAGCCTACCCCATCAAACTTAAAACCAACTACCCATAAATGCCCCAGGACAGAAATTCCTTTCTAATATTCCATTTCAAACATCACATAACGTGATAATCTGAGAACTGATGCAAAAAATGCCTAACTGAAAACTTGCGTTATTGTCTCCCTACCAGGACAGCAAGTGTGCTCCCTTCTCTCCCTGAGAAGGGACACCTCTCAAGGTTACTCCTTGAGATTGAGAGATTCCTTGCCACAGTATATTCTCAGTAAGTGAACAACAGCATGCTGAACTTTGACATCTTAGCTAAGTCATACAAAGGACTGATTGTGCACATATAATCCTTTAGACATAAACACTGACTAAGTCTGGGACTAGAATTAGATCTGGCCGCACCTAGATTTCTTTTTGAGAAGAGTTTAGAAAGCAAGGGGGTCCTTTCTGAACCTGATGACCCAAGAGGACACTCTCCCTGACAATTTAATCTGTCCCTCCCTCTATGATGTAAATAGTCAAGTGTACTTTGACATTAAATCTTGTGAAATCACCATCACATTCACCAATGAATTTTGGCAATTCACTGTTTTATATCAATAAAATATATGATGCTTCACTCATAAGAGTGAAGAGCATCACTCCATTTGCAACATGGATGAAGAGCAATTATTTTTTTTGTTTACTGGACTTGGTATCTTTATTCTTCATTCCCCCTTCCCCCCACACGTTGTTTCCAGGGGTTGTTGGTTAATTTTTCGCAAAGTCTTAAGTTACTATCAAAGTACAAATGCTTTGATGGCAATAAAGACTTTCTGAAAAGCAGCAAGTTTTTCCATTTCTTTACTTCACAATGACTAAAAAACTTGTCTTTCATCACCTTATGCTGAGCATAATCATTGGCTTGCTCTCAACTGAATCAAATATCCTGATATGACCCTCTCACACCCAGCTAGGTAGAGCACAACAGAACTTAAATCCAAGTCAGTTTCTACATATTACAGCAAAACCATAGTTTATAAAATGCATCAATATGAATTCAGCTGTGACACGATTATTTTTTTTTTGAGTGCAATGGAAAGGAAAAGATGGAATCTTACAAATATCTATATTTTCCTTTGGTCTTGTACAACTCTATTGTGCAGTGATTTTGGGGCGAAAAAACCCAAAAGTCAGCAGAAAGCTTGGCCAAGCAAAAATGACAGACCTAAGTGGGGGATAAACACACTTCAGAATAAAATCTCAGATGTGTATATTAAAAGAAAAAATCAACCTGCAAAGTACAGTCAAGTTGTATAGAGACACCTTAGCTATTATTTCTGATAAGAAGCATCTATGATAATTTTTAATTGTAACATAACATAATATTCATTTTTTTTATCTGAGCCATCTTCTAGTAGAGCAAGAGGGAAACAGTATGTTTCTGTAGCTTCTTATGTCATGGTGACATAAAATAGAATTCTGTTTCCCTGTTTCCAATACATATTCTCATACTCCAGCAAAAACTTGAAAACTCTTAAAATTTAAACTGGTTCTTAGCACTGAGGCTTAGATTACTTTTCAGATGAACTTGTTCTATAAAGCTAACAGGTTCCAAAAAAACATATATCAAAAGAATACTCACAAAGCTGAACTCCATTTAAAATGCGCCGGAAAATACTACATCAGTCTAACATGGAAAACACTTTTCATAATGTAAGTATCCTACTAAAGTTTAAAACATTTTTTAAAATTAAATAATTATACCTGCAGCTTTCTGAGAGCTAAACCAGAGAGTAAGGGATAAATTTTGAAAGCCAAATTTTGAAAAGTTTAAAAATGCTTGACACAGAGTTTTGACTGAAAAAATGAATCATCATCCAAATAATACCTTTTTCCTATTGCATATGTTAATTGTTTGCAATGAATCAACTTTATTGCCAATAATATTGTTCAAGATTTTCTTTTTTTCAAACTTTTTGTCTTATTGGTAACCAGAAAAATTACTATAGTGAGAATATAGTTGATACAAGATTGCTACAGGCAGTAACGTAAAGGAAGTCACATTTTTGTTGAAATGCTGGAATTCCACCATGACTGGTCCCCAGATGCTAGGGCTCTCACACAAGGTCAGATGGAAGCGCCTATTCATCCCCAACTGCACAGTATTGACATGCCTGAATGGAAAGCCAGTGCTGTCCTGCAAGAGCATGGTGCAGCAGGCACTGCCTGTTTGCACAGATCAGGTCTGATCTGCTCACAGCAAAATCCTGAGCCTGTTTCAAGCATGTGCCATGGGTAATAACGGTAGTGACTCTCTATTAAGACATACAAAGCTCTCCTGATTTGAAATTTATGACTGCTCACTGCTGAAAGAGAAGATAATCGTCAACCAGTCTGTTTCCTTACTTGTCTCTACCTATGAATTGTTAACTGTCATAAGAAATCTTTTATTGTACTGGACAATTAAAAGAACATGGTTCTGTGATAACATAAAGTTTACACTCGTAACTAAGAAATCCAAGCAGGTGAGAATGTGAGACTGCAAACTGCCACAGTGGTCATTAAATCCAATCTTCCATGAACTTCACCATAAAAGTTAAGTAACAGCTACAAAAACCACCACCACACACACATATCATGAAAGACTGCACCCTAAGAAAAACTGAAGATCAGCAATAAAAAAGTTTGTTCATTTGGACAAAAGAACAACTGGCATTGCACTAAGCAATTCATATATTTTTATTTACTTAAGCAGCTTTACCTCTCTTATGATCTCAGACAATCACAAGGACTTTCACAAGCTTGACATTTTATTTGATAGTAGCTAATCTCCAGTCTACCTGTGAGGTGAGCATAATTTACAGGCAACAGATAAAACCACACTTTCTGTAAACAGGTTCATGGAACAGTAAGTCAGGAAATGGCATACAGTGTTCACATGAGTTCATCAGAAAAAAAGACTAAACCAAAATGCCAGCTTCCCACTCGTATCACTCAGCTGAAATAAGCATAAAAGACGCACCTCCACTCTACACTAGAAACTTATTCCCTGAAAGAATCATGTGTGACATGTTTGGAGGAGAATATGATCAAGATCATTGTCATTTCACACTGAAGGTAGGAAATAAAGTAATTTTAAAAATTGCAGTAAAAGTTTACAGATATTTAATATTTTTCTTTTAGGTGATATATTTTTATAGTCAAGACACCTTTTTTAATTAAAAAGTTAATAAATTCTCCAAAAGCTAGCATACCACCATGAATTACCAATACTGATTAATAACATACTGAAAACTTCAGCATAATATGCATCATCAACTATATTTACTTAAAGACTGTGGCACTCAAGTACCAGTAAGAACATGAACATCTCTTTTGTTGTACCATTGCTGCAGGGATTTTACTGGCAAACCAGTTGAAAGCACTGCAAAATTAACCCTAGGTCTTTTTACTGCAAATGTTTTATCAGTCAATAAACAATTCAGGGAAATTTGGAACTAGCCATGAAGAGATTATAAAAGGAGGGTTTGTTTCCACCCCAAAAAATTAAAGCTGTATCCTAGAGGTAGGAAAACATCCTGGTTTTTAGGTAAAGTTTAAGATAGAGTTTTCTACATGAATTACTGGCACTAATAACTTACATTTCCCACCCATAGCACTGAAGTACACCCATGATTTTAAAGATATCTGTCCAGACCAGGCCTGTTCTGAAAGTATCCTCATGCTATCTGGACTTCCATAAAGAATCCATTACTCTTTCTTTCAAACATATGCATCACCTACACAGAAGTACCATGGAAGAGTGATGAAATTTTATTTTCTTGTGTAGATACCACTTTGAAGTTTTGGCCTTAAAAGTTACTCAGTCTTCTGAAGTCAACAGCACCTGCGAGTGTAAAGAAAAGGACCTTCTAAAAAGGCACAAATGAACCTCATGCCATCACCTTATGTCCTACAACACCCCTCTTGCGAATACGTGCTACCTTATCACAGATTTAACATCAGGTAATACAAGCAGTACCGCATCTTCAGCTTCAGCAGCAGAGACCGGCAGATCACTTCCAGCTTTTCCTTCCTGCCCAGCTCTGAGGCAGCACAGCAGTACTAATGCTGAGCTCTTTTTATTCTTTGGTCTATAGCTCTTTAGGTACCACAGTTGCCTTTGTATGAAACAAACTCTTCCAAGTTGTGCTGACAGACACAGAGGAGCAACTCACAGCAACTGACTTCAGAATCATTAGAGAAAATATTCTTTCTAAAGAAAACACATTTAACAATCAATGATTTGAGTCTGACACCTCATGTTTACAAATAAAACACTCAAAAATTATTTTTTAATAACCTTTAAAGCTCCTGGAGGACATCTAAGTGTAGAGATTGAAAGGAAAGTACTCATTAAACCTTTATCAGGTACCTAATCTACGCATTTTTGTATCATTAGCTCAGATGCATCATTAGCTAATCCCTGTCTGACAGCAGCTCAGTTTTGTGGTGTAATCTGGTGTGTTTGTTGAGATGTGGTGTGAACAAATGTGTTATGAATTGGACAGATACAAACAGGGCAACACAATGCTCTACTAGAATAAAAACAGCAAATGCTCTGCTTCTGTTCCAAGCATGGGGTACAGGACTGCTGAATTGATTCCTATCTGTTACTGGCAACTACATAATATTTTTCAGGGTAAAAAAATTCCATATAAAAGTGACCTTTTGCTCAGATTTTTTCTGACTGCAAGGTTGTTCCAATTTCTCATTTTTCCAGTAGTAGGAACTTTCTGCTCTCTAACATACATTATTTCTTGCCAGTTCTTATGTCAAAATAAAAGTGCTTAAACTAGGGAAGAACAAAGTACTTTAAAAAATGTTCTAGAAGTGAAAACCTCATTTTCAAAATACTAAGGCCTAAAGCCTTCAGCATTTTTCAGTGATAATTTCCACACTGCCTCCCCTCCAAAAAAAAAGACAATTAGAAATTGTCTTTGGAATTAGTAAAAGTTAGACTCACAGTTTTCAGCATTAATTGCCAATATTAATTTTGTTCTTTCTGAATACTTAACTTTGTTCTCATAACAAAACACTTTGTCTCATAAGAAAAATACACAGAACCATGCACATCTACACTTGAATAAAACATATGCAATCAGCTTGCAACAACTTATGCAATCATAACTCAGTTGTTTACCAGGATCACAATGTTTGACTGTGTATTAATAAGAGTTTTAATAACTGATTTCTAAGGCGTTCTAAAGTAAAGGTTTAAAAACTTGTCATTTGAGTGATTTGACTCACCAGTCTGCTTATCTTTAAAAACAATCCTTTAGTTGAAATGACTTGAAAAACTGTTAAAAACCACCAACAAACTGTTGGTGGTTACATATTGTTTTATCTGTCTGTCTCTTTTTTTCTCACTAGGCACCTCCCAAAACCTCTGAAAAGTTTATTTCAATCAGCTTCTGTTGGTTTTGTTGTTGTTTTTTTTTTTTAATGTCTGACTAGGAATTTTTACTTGGGTTATCACACATATTGCCAACATGACACAGTGAGATATTTGTTTCACAAAGCAATTATTTTGAAAAAGAAGGTGGCTTTCAGACAGGTATGAAAGGAAAACAAAACCAGTCCTTCACAAGCCTCAGATACAGCAATGACTCCACATGTGACACTTGTGTAGCAGGCTTGTCAGAAATTAGTTACTCCATAGTGACAGGATTACCAAGCTCTCAGTATCTCAATTTCAAGTCTTGGCCTCAGGCTCAAGGTTCCTCTCCCTCAGACACACACAAAGAGCTTAATCACATCAGCTGGCATCTTACCCTCAACTAAGCATGAGCTGTTAGAACTGAGTACAGATATTTCAGACATTCACTGCATCTCTCCTTAGGGAAGGAGTCACCCAAATCAGCACCTCATGTTTTCCATTAAACCATAGCTTTTCATCTTCCCTCACAGCTCTGGAACTTGGAAAAGTTCCCTCATGAGACAGCTGCTCTTTTTCTGGCTCTCATCACTGCTGTCCCGGTAGCTCTTACACACAGCCTTGCAGCAAGGGCAACCACTGCCCCGGGAGACTTCACTGTCCTGACAGAAAGCTGATGTTCACCCAGCACTGTTTGTCCAGAGTCCACTTCAGTTTCTCTTAGACACCCTATTTCAGAACAACAATTTCCACACAGGAGAGGAAAAAATGATACAGGATATATCAGTTTTCTTTAGCAAATGGAATGGAAATGGTGCTATGACAACTATTTGGGCAAGATAAACAAATTAATTAACTTCTCTCACACCTAAACTAAACTATCTAAAACACTTGAAGCCACTTGAAGGCTGAACACTGCAGGTCAAAGAAAAGGCAATTTTCTTGAGCAAAACTGTAGCTTTCAGAGCATCAGAAACCATTGAAAGTAATGTCCATGAGCACTGAACAACTGTCAGACATCCTGAATTTATCACTTGTTACCACATTCCTCCTACTGTAAACAAATCTTTGAGTCCTGAAGATAGTTGTCAACTCTGTATCCCAAGACATTCCTTCAGTTACCAAAGCAACTACAAGCTAAGAGTCAAGTTAGCTTTTTTCTTACCCCCCCCCCCTTTGCATACAAGCCCTTTCAGTAAAAAGTCTGCTGAAGTTATTTGTTCTGAGCAAAGAAAAAGGCTGCATGGGAAATAATATGCCTGTCTTCAAAAGCAGATTTGCTGTTAGCCATCTGGTCCAAAATCTTTTTGAAACACAGAACTCTACTCAGGGCTTTTTTTAAAGAAACTTGAAGACTACACCGGAAGTGTATTAGATAGGAAGAGGCCCAGCTTTCAAATATTTTCCTGTCAAGTTCAGATCAAAAGTCTGAAAATTGCCTCCCTCATCCCAAGAGGTGTCATACCTGAGCCAATTGTGACTTAGCTATCTCAGACAAAATATATTTTTTTGCTTAGACAGTGTGGAGTTGTACTTACACAATGACAGAAAAGGAAGCACCTTTAGCCTAGTGTTAACTATGGAACAGAAAATGGTCTTAAGCTGTGTTATCTTCTGTTCTATGTGACTCCTTAGAGCCCTTAGGCTCTTTTTTCGCTATTCCAGGCTTGGCTTTGACTAGAAATTCCATTTTGGACCAGAGAAAACACTTCCCATCAAGTCTGCTATGTACATTCCTAAAAAGGAGGGCTGGTATGGAACAGCTATTTCACCAGAGGATTCATTATCAGTTCTAATTTGACTTTTAAGTAATTATTAGAGCAGCATGACAGCAATTACATTAGCTGTGAAAAGATGGCAATAAATTAGAGACTTATACAGCAAAAGCTGACAAGAGCTGGCAGGGCTTGAAAGTTGCTGCTTCATGTTGCATTTCCCAGAAGACACTGACTTGGAAGAAAGGGCTGCTCTTATACCAGTTCCCACTCTGTTTCTTGTACAGCCCTTAAGTGGGACAAAAGGAAGAATTATTTTCAGACAACAGAGTAAACAAGTATGATTTCAGAGACCTTTTCCTCATGCTTTATTTTAGGCTAAGGCACCTTAGGAGACAATTTTTTCACAGAAAAGCTATACTGGATTTCTAAAACAGTCAAGTTCAGAAGTTCACAGAGGACATGCAGTTTGGTTGTTAAACTGAAGAAGTTTCTTTCCTTTATATTCTCTATCATGCAAACAGTTATCCTCAAATTCAAGTCAGTGCCCTACTTGAGTCAAGCATAAAAAAGTCTTTGGACAATTGTCACACAAGAAGCTCCCCAACCTATGTTTACTTTTTCTACTGCTGAAAAAGCTCAGGCTCAACCCACGTCAGAGCCTGATTTAAGAATCACAGTAATAATCACAAGACCAAACTAGTTAAGCATTTTCTTAACCCTAAATTAGCAGAACAATGAGTTTTCAAAATACTATTTTTCCATACAAAATCTGATTAAAACAGTCTCTAAAAGCAAGTTGTGGCTCTTACAGAAGAAACAGAGGTACTGAAAAATAATCTAATAAAGCCCTGTCAACCGTTCTCTGCCTACTATCTGCTAAATCAAATCAGAACTGAGAAATCCTAAGTTCTCAAAGAATCAAAACTTTTATCATTCACCCTGTAACAAGTTACAGGTGTATAATGAACAAGATCTGAGAAGGGAATGATTGCCAGATCTGTATCATTACCTGCATTAGCAGAGCTTGAAGAAACTTTTTTATCCACCTAAACCACCTCAGATGCACCTAGCTCTTTTAAGAACTTAATTCTAAAGAAACAATTTATCTTTTTTTAAAAAAAGGGAGGGTGGGGAACTGATAAAAGCAACTGGTATATCAGAGAGCAAGGAAAAAAAATCAAGTCTGAAGTTTTGCTGTATCTAAAAAGTACATAGATAAGTAGTTTTTTGAAGTCATTCCTTCCTTTTTTCGTTATTATGTGTCTTGCAGGAATTCTAATTTTACGTTATAAAGAAGGATTCCTAATTGCAGACTTTCTAATTGCTGTTCCACATTTTAAAAATTGCTTTCTCAGATCTTTTGCAGAAGCAATAGACCACCCGCTGTAGAAGTGTGCCTTCAGATAAAAAACTAGCATAAACATTCTGAGAATATGTGGGGGTTTTTTTCTTTCCTGCAAAACTAGGTAAGTACTCCTGTATGAAACAGGCTTGTTTTCTTTAAAAATAAAGCTATGAAAATCTCAAAAAAAATTGAATGGAATGGGTGATCTACAAGAGATCACATGCATAGAGGCACACTTTTCTGGATGGATAATACAGCTTAGAGAAAGAAACTGGAGAGGCTCAAGACATAAATCAGTCAAATGAGAAGTGAGGTATAATATACCTCCACAGAAATAGGCAAACCAAGATCAGCAGCCCAGAAGTTAAACCGAGATTTTCAAATGGTAGGTTAATTTTAAAATTAATTAATTAATTAATTTTAAATTAATACTTAAGCTATGAGAGAACAGTGGCTAATGAAAATTACCTCAGACATTTATTCACATGGCTTTAAAACCATCAAGCCTAGTCCAATCACAAATTAAGCTGAAGAGCTATGGGCTCTCGTTACAGTGGTGGTCAGGGAGTGGTCCAAAGATAATTTATTACTAGCATTTTACTTACACAAGGGTGAAGACAAGACAAGGGAGATGAGGAATTCCCTAGATCAAATCCTGTTGAATGCCTTGAAGTTTTACTGAAAGATTCATCTTTTATTTTGCTTTTTAACTAATAGGATTATTTTGGTCTGTAGCTAGTGGTGACCTCACATTTTGCACCAAACTTTAGTTGGGAAACAACCACAAAAAATTATATAATGATAAACGGATTCAAATCCCAGAGATGATAAAACAAACTGGGGCCTGCTCCAAAGTATGAGTTTGCAAGAGAGGCATTATGGCCTAAAATAAATTTATTGGCATCACTGTAGAGCACAGCAGGGTTCAGGATCAATTTGATTTCACTTTTTAAAGCTTTCTTCCTACCAAATGTAACAAACTTTAAGAAATCCTACAATGTGTATTCATTTACTTTGAAAAGTGAAAAACTGGAAGCTAAAGCATACTACTAATTCACAGAATGATGTCAGAATGTAATCAGAAACTAAACTGAGACACTTCAAAATCATTAAATATTGTTTTCAGTTCATGCACCTTTAGTTTCAAACAATGGACACAAAAAATATTTTCCCATGGCTCTAGCGCTTCCTCCTTTAATCTGCAGATAGCATCCATCTTCTGTGAAAGTGTCATCTATGCACATGTGCTAAGGTCTGCATTAAGAAAGTCTGTCAATATGGACTTTTCAACTAATCAAAATTCCTTGAAATGTGAACTCTGGAACTTGGCCAGGTCAAGCATCTGCAACTACTAAACACAGCCTACTTTCAATACCAAGCCCTTAAGCTGTTTCCTGAAACAGGATGCATTTGTATACATAGTGATTGTATATTTATTTTACTACAAAAATGGCTACCAGAAAAAAAAAAAATCCCACCCTTCCACACTTTGGGCAAGTCCACGTGTATTTCTTTCAGAGACTTAGTGACATGACAGGAATAGCTAAAAAAATAAAAATACTCAAAATGTAAAGTCAGGACAGAATTTTAATTCTAAGTGTAAATAATTCAAAGAATCACTATTTTCACGTTTTCTTACCAGATGTTTGCAGTTCTACCTTAGAACAAATATGCAATAAAATGGCTGCTTCTTTTCCTGGATGATACACTACAGGCACTAAACACAAAACTGCCACTGTAATTTCGCAGTACAGCAAAAACTCTTCATAATTTCTGGCTTAAAATGGAATAAGTGAAACCAGTTTGGTCTGGTAAAACAGCAATCCATTCCACAACCAAAGAACAGTTTGACTTGTCTCTCAGTTTGCTGAGAAATAAACTATGAATTTGTGGTGTACTACAAATTTGAATGGAAATACCATTTGTGTCTAATTGCAACAAATCGGCACTACTCAGAAAAAGAGAAATACTAATATACTAGCTTATATTTTATACCAGCTTATAAAGAAATTAATGACTTTGTTTAGACAATATGAGTTTATTTAGGCCCATAATTTGCTGCATGTAAGTAATATTTATTGAAGGTCAGTTTCTTCTGTTTCAGATGCTCTTTACAGCAGGAATTGGGGTGCTTTCTAGCTGGTAAAGTGTATAACCAGCTTAGACAAATTTTTAAAAGAAAAAAGAAATTAATTTAACCAGTCTTAACTGCTGAAGGAAACCTATCTGAGCATGCAGCCCCCGACACCATTCAAGACAAAAATGTAAGGCTCAAATAATAGAATTTATGTGTGCAAGCTGACTGCAAACAATTGTTTCAATGGGGTTGCTTGTCTTCAGAGAAAGAAGAATCACAGGGCTACAGCTCTAATACAAGTTCTGTTCATGAATTCCTTAAGATTGTGTGGATGGTGGGAAAAGGGAAGATGGCTTTTAACTCAAAAGCACTTCTCTATCAAGAAGTTTAGGCTGAGTTTTCAGCTAACAATAAATAGTATTAACTGTAGAGGACTGGCACCCATCAACATATGGGACTACCCTTAAAAATGATTTCCTAAAACTATTATAGCCAGACTAAGAGTTTCAGTGGTTTTATTTTTTAAAGTTCCATCATTATGTCACTTTCCATATTTTGGAAGTCTTCCACAGCTCCTGTTCTCCACCTTCCACCACATTTAAAAAAGGAATCCTTATTTACACACAGAAACCACACCATCAAACATTGGTTTGAAACAATTCCCTCACAGGTTATGTCTGAATCTGAAAACAATTTCTGCTTCCTCAGCCTAAGATTTATTGCCTAGTGAAGAAACAAAACTCTTTGTGGCTCTCAATACTTTGAGCAGATCTAATAACTGAAGAGGTAATTTTGACTTTTACAGTTGCCATTATTTTAGGATGAAATCTGATTTATAATTTCATAACCTTAATTTCTGTATCACAGCTTATGTGTGTTTTTAAAGAGGTACCTAAATAGAAAAATACCAGATTATGACATTAACTAAAGTGTTTGTTGTCAAAAGATTCCTCATGGAAACTAGGGTCCCACTTTTGCAAGCCTTTTCATGCACTTTCTCAGAACTGGGTGCTAAATAATGCCAATTTAGCAAAATACAGTCAATGACACCTTGTTAGCCTTTAGGAAAATCTCACAAGGTAAGAGGATTCAAAAAGGTAACTTAAGCGTGTGACTGAGAGTCACCATTTCTCTTGCATCTACTATCACGTTAGGGAAAAACTTAAAGGGTCTGATTTCTGAAAGACCGCTTCAAGTGTTTCACAGAAATATTTAAGTGGTTAGACTCATAACACCACAAAAAGCCCTAAGAAATGATGCTGACCCCATTCCTTTGACACATTCTAGGAAGAATGGCAACTTCCTAAGAAGATCAAGCACACTTTTGATAGGTCTTGCCTGAAGAAGTTTACACTTGTTTTTCAATAGTCTTTTCAAGCACTTTAACAGAAATAGTCGGACATGAATTTCTCTCTCTTAGTTTATTATTTTTTCATACACACTCCACTAAGCTACAAGTCTGCCTTCATATACAGACTAAGCAGCTTTGGGGAGCCAAATTAGTTTCTTATACTGCTGGAGGTTTGCAATGTAACTTGCAAAAACCAGTCAGCTTCAACACACAGTATAGAACAGATATCATGTAGTGTGCTCAGCAGAGCTACATACTTTATGTGTATACTACTGAAAACTTATAATTACATGTCATGGAACATCGGCACACAGTATTTAGGAAGGGAGTGCCTTCAGTGTCATTTCAGCATGACATAGAAAAGAAACTGTGGAATGAAGTCACTGTCATCAATCTTCTTCAGAGCTAGACTCATCTTCCTGGTCAGAGAGCTCAGCCACAGGAAAGCGCAGGATGGCTGCCACCCCTGTCAGCTGGCCAAGCTGCTCTCCAGACACATGAAGGCTGGAGAAAATGCGCACTGTGCCCATGTTCTCCCGCACACTGTCTACCAACTTAACATATCGGGCACGGGTAGCCACATCCTGGTGCCGAAAAAGCTCATCACTGATCAGCAGGGTATCAATGGCCATGGCTTCATTGGCCCTTTCCACGTGTTTCAGGCCATAAAAAGCCCGGTCAGGCTCGTGCTGCAGCATTTTATAGAAGTCATCTAGGGCTTTGACCTCACCAGCTGCCTTAGTGTCAGAAAGGCGGCTGGTTACGGTTGGGTCGCAGAGTGCTTCCTTCAAAGCGTATTTATGTCCTGAGGAAGAGTGGACCTAGAGCGAAAACAAAGTCAGAGGTTTGGTGTTTTCAAAGAAAAAGGACCATTTTTTTGATTACCCAATCACAAATATTTTCCACTATACATAACAATAACCTTGACAGCTATTTGAGGAAGTTACCTCAAACCATACAAGGTTCTTTTCTTAAAGGATCTCTCCTGCAACCCAAAACCTTCACCAAATCCCTTAAACTGCACTTCAAGAAGCACAAAAGAAAACTGTTTCACTTATTCAAAGACTGGATTAAATATGCTCACCGCAAGGGAGGGCTACTTGAAACTAAGATCTAAGCCTTTCTGTTTTAAAGCATTCCAGAAAAGGCCTTCTAAGATTGCAGGGATATAGTGCAAAGGCATTGAGTCTTGCACAGTTGCACAGCTATTATGCTTGCAAAGTTGTGAAGTAGATTGAAACTTCTCACACATACTATTACTTCTATACTACAAATGAAAAAGGAGGCTTCTTGGTGCACTGGTCTTCTAACGCTGGAACCATTAAGTACTGGGACACACTTCACTCACCCTGCTCCCAGCCCTCTGCAAGCATAGATTACAGGCCTACTCCAACTTAAAAATTATACAAGTACCCTTATGAAAACTCATTTTAAGCTCTGAATTTGCCCACTTCAGTAAAATGCTAAAACCCCCACCCACTCAATCAATGAGACAATGAAGAAACGGGAAAAAATGCCATGATCTGCATAACCTTCAATATATAGTACAAGACTAACAACAAAGTTAACTAACCTATACCACATCCAGGTACTTTTTAAAAAACATCTCTATAAAGCTGTTATTAAACGTGCACACTATACAGCATGACAGAGTAACAGTACAGTTAAAATATTTTCCAATTTGTACTTCACACTTTACATTATTTATATTCATATAAATATGCCTTTATAGGGAGTTCGATATATTTAATATTTTCTCTACTCCACATTAAGGTATCCTGGCTGGGGAACCATCCCTGTATCATGCATAGTTATGTAACTTATGTAATAAGTCTAGTAAGTGACTTATTTCCCATGTGACTACCTTTTACAGACAACTCTCAATCCCGTTTTCACTCACTCTGGAAACTGTTTAGCACCTTACCTGTAGGAACTTGGACCTGTTCTCCAGCAGAAGTTTATTGTCAGTCTTGACTGCCTGCTGGAACATGTAGTCACAGAACTGTTCCCGCACGAAGCCCGGGCTTGCGATCAGCACGCACTTCACCACCTCGAAGTTGATGTGCCGCTGGATGGCCTGCACCACCTGCTCGTAGAACCTCTCCAGGGCGCGGGCGTGCTGGCTGCAGTTCCCTTTCCTCTTCCGGGGGATGTTCACCTCCACCTTGGCGCGGGTAAGCGTCATGCTGGGGGTGACCAGGCAGACGTGGGCCAGTCCCTCCTGCATGACCACGGCGGCCACGTCGGCGCTCCAGGCTGGGTCGCAAGCCTGCTCGATGCGCTCCAGCACCACGCTGTCCCACTGCTTCTTGGCCAGCGTGAACTGCCGGTTGGGCTCCAGTTCGATGGTGTGGTAGGCGCCCATCTTGACGTACTCGTTCTCCTGGATGTTGGTGCCCTTGACGCGCAGCTGGCAAGCCTGCGAGTCGAAATCAATGGCCTCCACGCAGAGGGTAAGCGTGGTGCGGACGCGGTTGCTGCCCACACTGCCCGTGGCCGACTCAGTCTGTACCTTGCGGATGGTGGAGGCGCGCAGGCTGTCCCCAACCTGCAGCAGGTTGTACGTGTGCCACATGTCCTCGGGCTCCTCGGGGATCAGGGTCACCTGCCCCGCGTTATCCTTCTCCAGGTCCTTCCTCACCAGCCTCATCCTGACGGTCCCCGTGCCCCAGAGGGGGATCTCCTCGCTGTCTCGGACTCAGGCGCGGCCCCGCCGGGGCTCCTGTAGCCCCTCCGCGCTCCAGTCGCCAGACCCTCCCCCGACCCTGCACAGCGCGCACGCGCAGCGCCCGCCTCCCGCTCCCATGGCGCATGCGCGCACACCCCGCTCTCCCTTGCAAAGGCTCCGTCGCGGCGCGCGTGCTTCCCCACCCTCTACTTGGTCACGGCGGGCCTGGTGCATGCGCAGGAGCGGCGGCACGGCGCGTAATTTGCGGGTGGATGGTGGGGCTCCGTCCTGACGGAGGAAAAGTTCCTGAGGGGAGCGGGGAAAGGGACTGGGAGGCAGCCAGGGTGCTGCGAGGGCTGGAAGGTGGGGTGTGTTCCCGCTGCTGCCTCGCCGGGAGCACGACGGGAGGGGGTCGCGGCGGCGCTGCTCCGTCCCTTCCAGCGCTTCACAGCGGCAGCTCAGACTGCTCCTAACGCGGCCCTTCACGTTTCAGAAGAGGAGAAAAAACCTAAAACCGGCAAAACTAAGCAGATGTGGAAAGCTGCGGGTACAGATGAAGAAAGGGACAAGCGGCATGGCAATGGCCGATCCCCTGGGCCGGGTCAGCGGGTGCCGAGGTGCCCCGGAGACCTCAGTGCCACCCCCAGCAGCTGCTGGTGCCGGGCTAGGGCGGCCGTTACACAGCGAAATGAGAACCGGGCACAGGAAACATCTAAACCTGAACTGTTACTTGGACGCTGCTCTTAAACTGAACTCCAGCTTTAAAAATTTTTGGTTACATTTGCACAAGTCTTGACGGCTTCCTGCATCTTAGAGCAAGGCAGCTTTGAGGCGCTTCAGAGGCAGATGGGCACTTTTCAAATGAAGCTTGATGTCAACAAATATAAGTAATACACCTTGCAAAAACACAGTTCAGTTAGTTCAATGCTACTTGCAAAGAAACTGGACCTGAACAATCACTACACAATTCATTTGCAGCCCAGACAAATTTAACAAGCCAGAAATAATAAAAAAGTTGTTTCATTATACATTAATATTGGAAAAGAAAAGCTGATGTGAAGACCTCAAAGCAGCCTTCTAGTATTTGAAGAGGGCCTACAGGGAAGCCAGGGAGGGACCACTGTAGTGGTTGGACAAGGGGGAATGGTACACATGAAAGAGGGGAAATTTGGGTTAGATAATTATGAAGAAATTTTTTACTATTTTTTACTATGAAGGTGGTGAGATACTGGAACAGGTTGCCTCAACCCTGGCAGTATTCAAGGCCAGGCTGGATAAAACCTTGAGGAACCTGGTCTACTAGGAGGTGTCCCTGGACATGGCGGGGGGGGGTGGGACTAGATGATCTTTAAGGTCTATTCCAACCCCTTAAAATTCTGTGAATCTAAGTTCTGTAGCTTATTTTTGAAACAGCATATGACACTAAAAATTCCATTTCAGAATGAATGTTGCAAATTTAGAAAGAATAAGTAAAAGAATGAAGAATAGAAAAGACAGTGCTTGCATGAAGAATGATAAAAAAAAAAGAGAAGTTTAGAAAGTAGGCAAACTAATGTGCCCTGATAAGTGTGTCTGGGCATCTGGAACAGGTACGTTAAGTTTAGAATGACTACAGATAACAACTTGATAACAGAAAATTATGAGGATGTCCTCCTACAGATGAGAAGGTGGCAAATTTAGAATGGCTAAAAGGAAGTTTCTGGTTTCCATTATCTGTTTTTTTTGGAAAAAATAAAAAAACAACCCACTGTGGATTATGGAATTTGCTGACTTGGAAAGGCTTTGGAGTCAAGGATTTAATGAGATAGAAGGCTACTGTGAGCAAAAATGATCCCATATCTCCCATTATGGTGTACATATAAATTTCCCTGAAGTATCTAGCACTAGTCAGTTGTGACAGGACAGCGAACTCAGATCTGGCCCAGTAATGTGTGTTCCTTGTCTCTAAGTTTGATACTGGTGTAAAAACAACTTTATCAGATATTACATAATAGAATTTATTTATCAGAGCTCACAGTCTCTTCCTGTGAGTACACATGCTTAACTCTATTAGCATGAATAGTTTCACAGATGGAAGGTGGACCACCCAAGGGAATATAACATAAGCACGTGTATAAATGTTTGTTTAACTTAAGCTTGTTCATACTAATAATTTTGCATTAATGTTTTAATGCAAAAACAGACAGAGACCCTCTGCATTCAGCTTTTCCTAAGGAGTTCCTTTCACATGTCTATGTAAATGCCACATGGTAAATTTATGGCAAAATTTCTTCTTTACATTCTTTGCAATTATAAAATCACAAGTGTTGACCTCATGCTATTCTTTCAAGGAAAAACAATTGCAGTGCGTATTTACCTTCCACATTAATATTTATTTTACTTTTTATTCTTTTACTGCTGTATATGTACAAACTTTTCTCTGCTTACGGTTCCAGTCAGATTTTTGCAAACAGCCTCACATCTTTGGAGATGCGATATAGTTTAGATAAAAGTTGCAAGTTGGCATCCAGTACCATCTAGTAGAAAATAAATGTTTATTTCATGAAATCAGATTACTTGCTGCATTAAAAAACCCCACAGCAACACAAACAAACAAACAAAAACCAACCCAAAGAAAAGAACAACTTTGAAATAAAGTTGTCGCTCAAAATATTAAATTGACTGTTGTAGAGACATTTTGAGATGGGCCCTTTCTCAGATAACAAATTTTAATATTTATGCAGTTATGAACAGTGATGCACAAATACTTGGTGGCAACTGTAAACTTCGGTGATATATCCACAATCAGCAAGACCATTGTAAACTTACAGAGGAAAATATTTAGTAGTGATGATGCTTTGCCTACTCTGGTAAAAAGTACTGGGTACTGCTATTTGTTTATGTCAAAGAATGAGCAGTAGAAGAAAAACATTTCCAAAAATTTAGGAACCATATAACTGTAATTTTTTAAGTTCATACTAATTTTGCTAGTGTCAGGGAGAGAGATGTATTTGACATTGGTAGAGCAAAACAAGTGGGTACTTTTAACTCTATGAACGATTTTAACATTAAAGTTCAAAATTGCATAGCCTGTTCCCATCTTGATAGAAGACTGAAACTATGAATAGAACCTAACAGTTTGCAATGTATTACTTTTTAAAAACAATTTTATAGGTACTAATAATTGCAGCAATTTGGCATCCATTTTCAGACCTTCTTAGGCATAGTGCAAGATAAGATTAAACTGGTGATAGCATATCTTCACAGGGATTTTGGAGCCATGCTGGTTTTCTAAGATTATTTTGAAAGCATCTGAGACACACTGTCCTATGTCTTCAAATCTTGATCAACTATTTTATGAAGATGGGTTATATACAGATTTTAGACAAGGATAGGTCATGTCCATAGGAACCCCCTCTCCCCTATATTACAGCCACTTTAGCTAGACTTCAAGCAAACACACGCAAGTTCTGGATAAGAAAAGCTAGTGGGTAAGAATCTCAGATATAGGGGGAAATCTGCTGGGAAATGTTGGATGTTATTGTTCCAAGACCAAAGGAAAATAAAGGGAAACTGGGGAAAACATCTATTTTGGTGCTTTCCCTTTATCCTGTGTCTGTCCTGACTCTGCAGACTCTGAACAGAGTCCACTTCAATTTCTGCACACAGTTCTGTCTGTATCTATTTATCTTTTCTGTTATAAAGATGAGTACAAAACAATCACCAATAAGAAGTCCAGGAGGGAACTGGCTTTCCACAAAACTGTAAGTGAAGAAGCATTAAGAAGTAGTGGAACTCTTTAGACTAACTACTTCCTTCCTCATCTGTTGAAATGTAGGACTGGAGAAAACTTCAGCAGATCCCTAGTCAAAGCACTTCTCTCAGGCCAGGTAAAGTAAATATCAGCCATCCTTTACGGCTGTTCCACCAACTTCATCAGAAGTCTCAGTGAAGGAGATTATGCAGGGGTGGGATTTTTGGTAGCCTGTCCTAGCAATTCATAACCTGAAGAGTAAGAAAGTTCTTCTGAGTATTCCCTAAGGTTTTTGCATAGTGAGTTATGTTGATTTTGTTTTGTCCTTTGTTGGGCACGGAGAACCAACTATTCATCAATATCTTTGTAAACTAACATATGCAATATAGAAAGTTATGATTGAGCATTCTCACAAAACAAAGAAAACATTGACATTTAGAATAATATTCTCAGTATAATACTTTGATAAAAAGATATATTTGAAATGCTCAACACTTTGCCCTTAGTTTTCTTGCTATTAGATAAACAAGCCTAACTCATTTAGTCTTTCCTCACAGATCATTTTCCTCAGCCCTTATCAGGCTTGTCACTTCTCTGTGAACTTCTCTGTGCACTTCTGTCTGCATCTGTTAGACTTCCTGTACTCAAGATTCTCAGAGCCCTCATCAAAACCAAGCTGAATTAAAAAGGAATAAAAATCTGTATCAATACACAAATGTACATACATCTCTACGAACCTCCTTTATTCTAGACTGGTTTTGTTTGCTAGGGCCTGCCAGATTATTGGCCTATTTTTTTTGCTTTTTAAGGAAGAGTAGCATGTAATTAATTTTTTAATTCCACTGTAATTATAAAACTCCTTCTCCACATTTTTATGACATTTTGACTTGCTTATGTAGGACTATGTCTCTTATTTATTGGAGCCAATTTGAATCCCATTCCTGGTATCTGTAATGCCTCCTTTTATTTCTAAGTGTATTCTATTTCACACCAACTTTTTAAAAAAACCCTGCCACCACCAAAAAGTAATCACCTAACAGATCTGGATGAGACCTACTTCTGAAATGTCTTGCTATCTGACAAGTAAACCTTTTTGTCATTACTGGTGAATTATACGTCAGCAGTACCAGTGGCAACTTAGCAGCTCTGAAGGGAAATTGTGGCACACAAAATTGTTGCCACTTTACAAAGCCTACTTCTGTGAAGGAACACAAACAAAAGCACGTTTTGGAGTATATCACTGTGTAATAATAATAAAGACAGCTATGAACAGTGGCTAAACATAGCACACCAAAATGCTACATTCAGATTTTCACATTTTCCTGTGTCTGTTCTTTCTTGCACAATAAGCACAAAGGGAAGAGGTGAAAACTCGTTTTGCCTTTTCCCCACTTACTGCTGCCTGCATGTGGACAATTCTTATGAAATTGATTTCTTCCTCTGTACTGCTTCAGGTTCACTGCGTGCTACTTGCCAGCGTGAGAGCTGCTGGGGAGTTCAGCGTCCAAGTTTGCAAGCACATGAATCCCAGCATTGCCTTAGCCTCTTTCCCACTTCTTGGATTCCCCTGTTTTCATATCCAAAACGTTACTACAGACTGACTGGCTAGGGAGATTGCTACTTGCTGTATTCATTTTTCTAAAAGCAGTTAATTCCTTAACAATAAACCCCTAAAAGGAAATATTACATAGTTCATGTCTGGATGAACTCATCTTTCTGAAGCGAGTTGGGTGGAGTTAACTGCTTCCTCACTTCCCCTTTTACTACTCAGAAGTCTGAGAGCCAAACAGAGAAAAACAGAAAATCTACCCTAATTAAAAACATACCAAAACCAAACAAAACAACAACAAACAAACAAAAAACCCAAACCAAAATAACCCAACAACAAAAAACTCAAACCCAAACAAACTTGTTTGTTTGTTTGTTTGTTTGTTTGTTTTTCCAAGCCAGATTCAATTACACTATATCTTCTCAGCCATTCATCCTCATTTAGCACCCTTCCCTTACCCCCCGGATTCTAAAATTGGTTTAGGGATTAAAGTTCTCAGAGAGAAGCAAACCGAGGAAGTCCCTCACGACCTGTGGCTGGCGGGCAGCTCCGGGAAGGGCATTCTTGGGGCAGAGATCGGGGAGAGGGGACGCCGTCTCACCGGTGCCAGCACCCACTGAGTACTTCCCTGGCAGCAAGGCTGCTTATGGGACGTGGGTCTTCAAAGAAAGGCAGAAAAGGGGCTTTGCTTACCTGTCAGCATCCAGTAGGAGGCGGCCATGCCTGGGCTCCTGCTAGCCCGGGGCCGGGAGCCCGGGTGGAGGGTCGCAGTGGCGGGAGCGGTCCTGCCGCCGGCGGAGCTGCCCTGCCGGTGGAGTTCACTGCTCTGCACCGCCCGTCCGCCTCGCCGCCGAGTTAGGCATTTCCTGTTTGTTATTCGGTCTTTACGTTTGTTTCTTCGCATCAAGAAGAATTTAGCTTCCTGCCTGCACACAACTTTCCTCCCACCCACCCCCCAAAGACCTCTGAGCTTTGGAAACCTCCCCGAAAAACTAGCCCGGCTCTAGGATGTACAAATAAAGCCAAATCTCCCCCACTAAGCCTCCGGATGCAGCTCTTGGAGAGCACAGCAGACCTTAAAGGGACATCTTCACGTTCATAATTAATAAGTGTCTCCCGCCGGCCAGCCCCCCTCCCAGTAGGACAGGAGTGAGCTGGGTGTGCTACACAGACACCTCTTTCGCTCTCGTCAACAGAAGAAAGGCGTCGTTGAGGTAGGGAGTGTGTTTGGCTGCTCAAGTTTAATTTCTCTGACATCACCCCTTAAAAACGCACTCTACGGCCGGTCATTTCCCTGCAAGAGGAAGCCAGCCGCCCCATCCCCATTCTCGGCGGCGCTGGGGATACAGTAACTCTTCAGGCAGTGGACGGTCTTCTCGAGTCTTTTCATCCTCTTGTGCTTTGCTGCCTAGAGGAAATACCAGACAGCTGCCTTTGCCCTCGTCTGTCGAACGTTTGCATGGCATCCCTGCCCCCAGAATGACTTCATTAATAAATCACTGAATAAATCGCAAAGGTAATAATCAGCCAGATTCAGGGCAGTGAGTAGGGATTTTCAGAATTTGTTGAACACTCAGGAAAAGAGCAATTTTGCAAGACTTTTTGAGTTTACCAGATGATGCTCAGGAGGAGTAACGTCCCTTCAGCAGTGTGAGTTCTCGCACTGGACCTCGTGAAAAATCATGTTGTTGTTGATAAAACAAGAGAACCTATGGTCCCTCAAGCAAGAAAAAGAAAAAACAAAATACTCTATAAGGATTTGGAGATCTTGGTATGTCTAGAAAAATTCTCTCTTTTCTTTGACTTGGAGAAAAGAATTTGGTGACTAAATGAAAGTTAGTGGAATTTTGGCAAGTTCCTCTGAGGCTAATAAACTACAGCTTTTAATCATCATTATAATAGCTGAATGCATCTTCCAGCTTCTGTCTTAATTTCATGAGAACACTTTGGGTGCACTTGTAGATCTGTGGAACTTTTAGAAAACAGTGCACAGTTCAAAGCTGGTTTTAAGAGCAAAGATTCTCAGTGGAACTACTCAAAATTGAAAAAATTAAGTGCATGTGTAACTTTTGCTGAATGAGAATCTGAACTCTGTTGATACCAGTTAAACAGACTAGGCACATTTATCCAGTCAAAGGTTTTATGCCTAAGATTATAGAAAACAAAAATGGCATCCAAACCAAAAGAAGACTGAGAATATGGAAAAAAGCTGTAATTTCATTTTTGCTAGCAAGTTATATTACCGCTACTGTTATCGCAAAACAGGGTTTGTAGCCCAGTGTGCTATAGCCGGTTACACAGAGTTGATATTGTAGTTTATTACAGAGTTTTAATGGGTGTTGGGTGGTAATCCACAAAAACTAGCACACTCTGGGTTAGAAAACTGGGTGGGTTTTATACACTTTTAATCAATATATTCTACCTACCTCATACAGATGGATTGCTGCATTTTCTCTTTAAAAAATCCCAAATCTTTGTATTCCTTTTCTGTTACTATATTTCAACTAAATGTACATGGGAGAGTTGAGCTTGCTTTCAAATCATAGTGAAGGATTTCTTTTTGTAATAAAATTAACTTCATCAGAGAAAGAGATGAGGAACTAGGGACTTTCTCATGGACTAAAATAAGTCAAACCTCTTTGAGGTTTATGTGGTATTTGGTACCTATGTGGTAATGTATGTCATGCTGGAGAATAAGACTTCTTTAGAATAAAATGAAACATCTCCAATGAAGAGTTGGTCATAATTTTTATGAAATTATTCTTACTATTATGATTTATTAATTTCTTTTTTGGTGATGTTCTATGCATCTTGCATCAGGCAACGTCAAACGGAAAACATTAGAAAAGATGAATTGCCTGACTGAACTAGCATTTCTTATTAATTTGCACACAGGCAAGAAAGTAAAATATATTACAGACTTACAGACCACTACTTATCTTGAAATGTCAAACTAATTCAGAAAAAAAACAACTCCTTTTCACAGTTTTTGTTGCTTTGCATGCATTAATTCAAGCAATTGCTCATAACATGTCGCTAAATGCTCTTCTTGGGGTTTAAAGTTTCATACATCAGTAGTAAGGAGCACATCCACTTTAAGCAGGACTCCCTAGATGAAGGGCACTCAGGCCAGAAGTAGTTAAGATATTAGGTAATTTTAATATGAGAAAAACAAATATTATTAATTTCAGTAGATTGTAATAGTATGCCAAATCATTACCTACAATGATGGATAAAACAAAAAGGTCAAATTAGTTTAAAGAGTATGGTTGGTTTGCATATTTCATATCTTTCTAATATGTCACAAAATGCTGAGGAAGGATTTTTTCCTAGTGAAATGAATTAAATAAATAATGAAATAAATAAATGAAACATGATTTATCATTTTGAACTCCACCTCCCAACTCAGTTTCCCCAAAGTAATGTAGAGCATGCATTATAGAATAAGTACACTAGTAGTTCCATGGAATCTGGTAGAAGTATTTGTGATTAAAGATTGATTTAAAGACTTTGAAAGACTAGACTTTGAAAAGATAACAAAAATTAAAAGTATTAGAAAGACCCAATTCTTTTTCCTCCAAGAAGGTGTTATTCCTAAAAAAAAACACCAGCGGAAATGCATTCTGTCCCAAAGGTAAGGGGTAAAGGAACAGGAAGCAAAGTTTTTCAAATAGTTTCAAATGCAGGCAGTCTTCTAAATAGTGTGAGCATAATTTACATAGAACTCATTTTCTGTGGAATTTTTTCTTCCGTTCTTAAAGAGGATATGAACAATTTTAATTTATTTTCATTAGGTAAAAAGGACCTCTAACCTCTAGCACAATAGAACAATGTGTAATGCAAGACTGACTTTAAATAGCCAAAAGCATGTCTAACTTAATTCCATTAAAGGAATAGTACAACATCAATAATTGTAAGAGAGACATAACATGTTTCTGCAATGTTCACTGTTGTTATTATTTTGCATTATGCACTGTATGGAAAATACTACAGAGTGTGTTCCTATAGCTTCTAAGTGAAGATTTATCATTGACAGCTCTTATTATAATCTTTGATGGTTTACATGGCACTGTAGATTAGTGGTAATTTACAGTTATGTTTTTTTCTTACACTTACTTATTCACAGTTTCCAAGATGTCTTTCACCTTGATGATTCTGTAGTTCATTTTCCTAGTCTCCATTTTTTCCTATCTGATTCTAGGACCATACTAGAGTTCACTTGGCAGAAGTTGTGGGGCTATAGTTTTTTTATTATGTCTGAAATACTCAAGGGCTCTTTCTTTAAGTACCACAACTGAGACCTTGCAGAACTTGGTATAGATCCAGCAATATTCTATGCATAAATCTTTTCATGTTTTACAGCCCAGCTTTTAACTGATACTTGATATTCTTGGAGAATGCCCATGTTTCTGCTCCATCTGCGTTAACCAGTGGTACAAATGTGCCAAAAATCCTTTTTGCTGCACAATAGGATCTTCATAAAAATTTTGTTTTCCAGTTTGTGATAGTTTAATTAATGTCAGTAGGAAATGTTATGGAAAATGCCCTTTACATTCTGTGTTAAATTTATTCTCTACAGTATCTTTATTTCTTCTTTGTTTTCCTTTTTTGAATTATGTACCAAATGCCGTAGTATAGTTGTGAACCAAAGTAATATACAACCTGAATTCTTACTGAAATAAAATTTCTGGTTTTCCTCCTTAATAGATTTAGTATCTCACATCCTCAGCCATGCTGCTTTTCTTTATGCTTTTTCTCTAGTTGCAATTTTTTTTGATATTAATTTCAATTTGTAGCTGTATCACAAAAATACAGGAAGACCAGAAAGAGATGAGTTTCTATGGCATTGTTTACTGTTATACATCTACCACCAATCTCTTTAGTTGTTGATTGTTGCTTTATACTCATGGAGAAGGATTATTATATTAGAACAGAATTTAAGATTCTTGGAGATGAGATCTCTATGCTTTTCATATATTTAATGTTATTTTATGTTATTTCTATTTCCTTTGAGTCAGATTCTTACCAATAAAATCCTGATTAAGTTTTCTGCAACATGAAGGAGATTTTCTTCTTGCGTATTTACTCATATATGTACCTATTTACAAATTATCTTTGAGCTCTGTAGTATGTTACCAAACTTTAACATGAATGTGTAGTTCTTCCCAGTTTGCACTACAAATAAGGCTAGAAAAACACAATGCGTTCAATATGAATGAGGTACTGATTTCTCTGGCCTGAATATGTCAGATTTTTTTTGTGCTGAAGCACTATTTGTGCAGCACTGAAGTCATTGGAGCTGTGGCATTGAGTCTGAGGGGAATGGAACTGATAACCTCAAGTGTGGAGAGATGACAAAAAATAATATTTTTTTGTACAAAATCAAGGACCTGAAGTAGAAATTGAAATGCGTTTTTGACTAGAGGTACATAAAGTATAACAGATACTGTTGGTCCATAAGTGTGTTAGCTCCACTACATTATACAAAGGGTTATTTGAACTGAGGCCAGAATTTAGGTGCAGAGGGTTAATTGATTCTTATAAATGTCTTACGATTTCTGCAGTCCATCCACATTTTCTTAACATTAAGGGTCTTTTTCTTTTTTTTTTTTTCTTTTTTAATTAACATACTTGCCATGGTATGTTGTATAATCAATATTATTTATTGCTCAGATAGATTTCAATTATGAAACTAAGAATGTGCTGTGAAGGAAGGCTAATTGATGATACTAACTTCTCAAAATAATTACATAGTCTGCAGAATCTTACACTGTATTGCACTGCACAGCATTAATTACCTTCACAGCTGGTCTACATAATATAATTATTTGTTACTCTTTGGTTGCAGAAAAAAGGAAACTGTGATTGCCATAACCATGGTGAAAACTCATTTTATTCTATTTTTTCTTTCTATTACTAGTAGATAAAAACATGTTCTTTTTCCTTGATGTACACATACATTCTTTTTCTAGTTCTGTTATTTTGCTAGTGTAAAAGCAGCATTTAAATATAGATCACTGCCCAAGCTTTCCTTTAATGTTCATGAGCAGGGAAAAAAATATTGCTTTTTTGCAGGAACACAAGCCTGATCATGAGGCCAGTATATGTTTTATGACCTACATTTAAAAAAACCCCAAACCAAAGCAAACCAAAACCACAAAAAAACCCACAAGAAAACACAGCATGAACAAACCAACCAACCAACCCCACACTAAAACCAAACAAGCAACCCTCCTTCCCAGCAAAACAGCACACACACATGAAAGAAAAATATTACTGTAGTGCAGAAACTGCAGCTTTTGCAGTGATTACCTTTTAGTTTTTTAAAGTATGTGATTTTAAAAAAGGTAGAGGTTTGCAACAATCTTTCTACAATGAACAACATATTGCTATATTTTTAGTGAAGTTGCAAACCAAGCTCCTGCTGGTATTCCAGCTTCTTAGATTGCTGTAACTCATCGTTTCAGGGGTGCTACAATAATTTTACCTACAGCAACCTGTAATTCAGATCCTACTGCTCCACCTACCTGTCTATACAAATAATTTGATTTTGTGGTCTGGAAGTCTGCATCTTTCTAAATGTGAGTCCTATAGAAACAGTGGGCAGTTGACTGTGAAGGTAATATACATCATTTTGTTAGCAGATTAATAAAGCACTCAGCTTCAAAGTCAGAATTATAAATTGATGTTCTTTTTTGCATTGGAAGACTTTTTAAAAAGCATCTCCAATTTTCCAGAGTCTTGTCAAAACCAGCAGACTTTTGCCTAACTGGCTGTAGCATTCTGTTGAAGCTAATGGTTTGTACTGAAAAACTAAGGTTTCTTCAGGCCAGAAATGATCTGCAGAACTGTAACTCTGGAAATTACAGCAATGAGCCTTTTTTCCCTGTTCAGACGGAGTTCTGTATGTCTTGGGATGTGCTCTCCTCAAGTTACCAGTGTGTTAACATGTCTGTCACATGACTGAATGCACATGTATGTGTCCTGTCAGATGAGTACTATGCAAGTATTCCATGGTATTGTGCTTTTGCATCAACCCTTTTAGATATGATAGACATGTGTGTGACTGTGTATGAAGAAGTTGCTGCCAGGAATTCATGAAAAAGGGTGACAAAAGGCAAGGCTACCAGGACAATCCATACCAGGACAATACTGTCTACTCCATCACCATATCCAACAGGCCAGCAGGTAGGCAGGAGGAGGGCCTTGAATGTGACCGAATTGTTCTGGTAACGTGGGTTAACAGTCATTTTGTATTAGTTCATTCACTTAAGAATGCCCTGAGCATCCTATCAAATGCATGTTGTCCTAGGAGAAGGAAACAGAGATCAGGACTCATCACCACAACTTAACTTCTTCTCAAAGGACTCAAAAGTTGGGACATTTTCCTTGGAGTGCAAAACACTGTGGATCTGTCCAGATCGTGAAGCAAAGGGAATCCAATCAAATGCTGTAAACATTAAGCTGTTATAGAAGAGGTGAACACAGTCTCGTCTTTCACCCATACCTTAAAAGAAGTGATGGCAACTGCGATTTGTGAGAAGACCAATCCTATCAACTTTTGCTGAGCATAATCTGAGTGTGTCTTCAGGACAGGGCTCTTTAGCGAAGTTGAAAGGAGGTTGATATGGAGGTTTGATCCAGACAGCAAACTGTTTTGAAAGCACAGTTCTAACTATGCAAAAATCAAAATGCTAAATGTCTGGATAACCTTATGGACTTACACAGGTCAGCATTCAAACAGGGTGGTTATCTCTAAATTCAGAGCAGAATTTTTAGATCACAATTTTGAATTTAAATATGCAGTTTAATTTAGGAATTGCTTTACAGTATCAATGGATCTAGATCATGGGACAAGTATAGATTTATATTTATTTTGTAATTTAAAAAGAGCAAGATTTCTTGTAGCATTTTAATCAAATGGTGGCAATATTTACTGATAAAAAAACCAAGTACCTGTGCTCCATTTCTGCAAAGTGATCCTTGGGTGTAACAAGTAACTTTGGCACTTCCTAGAAATTGTTTAAAGTATATAGTCATAATGAAAGAGGAAGTTCTGCTTTGACAATAGGAGTTTGTTATTAGTAGCTTTTTCTTAATCTGAAAATTTATTTTCTGTTAAACACAACATTGCTAGTGCTGTTGATTTCTAGCTTCTCAGTGACTGAGCTAGAAATCAGTAGAAGTGATACTATACATGTGTCATTGCTCTGCCATTTGTGTGATGTCTAAATATTTTCTATATGTTGTAAAAGTATAATCTGAAAAAAATAAAGATGCAGCTGTTTCCTCCAACTCATGGGAAATTTTGGTTTCAGAGACCAGAATGAACTCAAGAGGCAAGAAGGTTATCCATTAGCTAGAAATTTTCAGAATTGATGGTTAACACTGTCATAAACCAGGAAGCCCATGGACAGATGTGCAGTGTTCTACTGTGGGTTCTGTTATAGGGTAGCATTTATTCAGGTGATACAACGTTAATAGAGGCAGTTTCAGAGTGACCTGGGTTTTTACACAGATAGAAGTAAAAAAAAAAAATATTTCATGCAGGTCTTATTTCATAATGTCTAAGGAAACAATTTTTCATCGTCTTCAAGATATTCTCCAGTATAATAAGCATGAACAATTCAATGTGTTTCTTCAGTCTATGTAACTAATGTTTTCTCTTTAAAAAAATTCAAAGAATTACCTTCATCAAAGATGGTTTATTAAAGTATAGCAGAGTCCAAGTATCCAGTGACCACAGTGGGGTTATTAAAATAACTAACATATCTGCCAGTTGCAGAGTTAATTTTATTAAGAATAGTGTTCTTATTGATGAGGCAGTTTTGTGCCTGGATTAATTTGTGTTTACTGTCTATGGAAATCTTGTTTCTCTGATAGGGCTGGGCTCAGAGCCAAAACCTTGGTTCAGGTCAGCACCTTCTGCAGAGGCTTTAAAGCTAGCTCAGCAATCTAAATAACTCCCTGTGGAGCAATTCAGGACAATATTTTCCATAAAGTCGGCAGCCAAACTAGCCTTTTAGACCTTGTCCAGAACTCAAAGGTTGCAGCTTCTTGATTAACTCAGTCTGACACCATTAGCAAATACCTGTGCACCTAACATGCATTTATCTGCCTGAGATCTTGAACCTTTTTAGAAGCTTTCCAGGGTCTAATGGGAGGTCTTGTGTCACCAAAACACTGGAATTTTGACTGCTAGAAAAACAGCACTTGTTTGCTTTCAAGAGTGCTCTTTGAGTGCTTTTATTAAAGTAATATGAATGGTCATATCATTTACCGTGTTGGTTCTCAGTCCCATTTCATCTCCTCTTTAGACTCTTCTCTGGAAACTCTTTTCTGATGGCCTTTTCTAGAAGTATTTTACTCAGACAAGGAGGAATACATATCTCACAGATGTCAAAACTTTATTTCTTCTAGTAATCTATTGCTTCAGTACTCAGCTAAATCATTATCACTGCACTAAAGGTGATTGAAGAAGCTAGAATATTTTTTTCTCCAAAAATATTTTTGAAAGCTCTTTGTGGAGAAATTGAAGTATTCTTCAGATGTTATTTTTTTTCAGAAACAGTCCAAAGTTGGTATCTCACCAGCTTGCCAACTTCCCTCTTTATAAGCTAATCTGGGACAGTAATCGCAATGCTCCTCGAACAGTGTTTTGTAGGTTCAAAGCACCTTATCAGATGTTTTTCCTAGGTCCCTGGACCTAGGAAAGGTCAGGCAAGGAGCTAAAGACGCTAATCCCAACTTCCAGGTTTATAATTTCTTGGATGACAGGAATACTAGTGTACACAGTTGCATGGAGGGTGCTAGTTGCACTGTACCAATTAGGAAAGTGAGGCCTGTAGCGGTATGGAGACATGGGCTGCTCTCCCCAAAAACACAGTTTCTCTTGCTTTGGAGAGGATAAGAACTGGGTGGTGAGTTGAAACAGGAAGAAATTATACAGGATAAAAATCACCTTTTCACATCCAGCTGAGTAGATACCACTGCCTGTAATGTAGCCATTCCTATAACTCATTTAGAAACATTTGGAATTACTTTATAGCTAGTTTTATAGTTATGTTTAAACTAGCTCTATTTTTGTGTTTGGGCCATGTAGCCAGCTAGTACCTACAGCAGCATGAGTACCTTCCCAAGTAGCGAAGTAAAGGAAGGGATGCAGAAAGAGAGGTATTTAGACCACGGTGATCACCACACTGCTGTGTCTTGTAGTCACAATATCTAATCTAAGACAGCCATCTTGGCTGCAGGTTTGGCAACAAGACTTCCACTAGTGATTACAATACCAAATCAGAATTGAGTATTTCACATGGGAAACAGCAAAGCTGGGCAGAAGAGAGCATGTGGTATTAGTATATGGGGGTTTTGTGTGAACCAATAAAGCTGTGAATGAACGTGAAGAATACTCTGAACGTGGTGACTTTTTTTAGTTACTGTCTTTTCCAAAATTTGCCTGCATAGACAGCTTGATTGACAAATTTGCAAGGGATTGTTTTGTGAATCAAATTAATAATAAATTCATACATTTACTTGAACTAAAATTAGAGTAACTGGTATAATGATGTAAGATATATAATGATACAAGCACTGTAATGATAACCTTAAATAAAAAACTGGCTTCTTATAATTTGATTTAACCCTCCTGATAAATTATTATATTAGATTAGTTGTTTACATTATTTTAGTACTGTTTGGACTATTTTGGAGGTGGAAATTAACTTTTAAATTCAGACAAATGCTCAGTTTTGTACTTTTTTTAATCATTCAAAATCCAAAAAATAATATAATTTTAGAATAACCCAAGCTGTTTAATCAGTTTGATTTTATATTTTGCATATCATGTTCTTAGTTCTGAGATTTTACATTACAAAAAAGGTAATTTACTGCATGTGTATCCAGACGTATTTTATTGACTTTCTCCAAATTATTAGGCCTGAAAAATATGTAAGATAAACTGTCACAGTGAAGGAATTTCCAGTGGGATGGCCGTAAATTTATTTCAGAGTGAATGGACTTCAAGGCCAAGGGAATTATTATGGTTGTTTAGTCCAACTTACTGTAGAGCGCAGAGTTCTTGTTTAAATATTCCCTTTGGATCAGATAGAAGTATACATTTATCTAATATCAGACAAAATATATTTCACCAGTTTAATAGACAAGTTTTAATTCTTTTATCTTGAATCTATCCAACCTAATAATTATTGCATTTTCCAACAGAGTTGAGAATCTTCAAATGGGCCTTCAACTCAAGCCAGCAGGGTTGAGGGAGAAGTAAGAGAAACAAAAGAGGAACAGCATTAGAACTGATACCCATTTATATCCTCCTTGTTCCGAACATTGCCAATAACTTTTGTCTAAGCAGGCAGTGGGTAAGCTTAATTTAGCTCTTTTTTCAACTTTTTCATGGACTTAATTAGACAAGCATCATCCAGTTTATGAGAACGAATATATGCTTAAAAGTATAACAAGATTTGCAGCTTCTTACATGAAAATATTTCAACAAGAAGCTAACTCATCTTGTTTCATGCTATTAAAAACTGAGTTCGACCATGAATGTATTTTGACTAGTTTTAGGGGGTATGATGTAAAATCAGAATTTACAGTTATAAATGGACACCAAATTTTGGTCTACAAGTGCAAGTTGATTGTATTGGAGTAGGTCTTGGAGATCTCAAGAGGGAAAGTGAGAGGGACTTAAAGGATAAGTTTTGTCATATCTTCAAAAGATATGGAATATTGTGAAGAAAATGAGTAAGTAGTATAATCTTACATAGCAGCAGGTGAAGAATTAAGCCAGAAATAGTAACATCAGTAGTCCTGTGTGTATTATGAACTCAACCTAATTTCCTGTTAACAATTTTTTTCTATCTACTCTACAGTATAAAAAACCCTCAAAACTTCCTATAAGTGTAAACATTAACTTTAGCTCTGTTAATGTTTATCAGAATTCCACACGTAAAAGAATCCTATTAAAGCAGCTGAGGAAATAGATTAGCAGACATGCATGGAGCAGACAATGTTTAATTTTGACTCTTCTTAGTACCTGTGAACTAGAATTCTATTTGTTTTATTTCTTTTATTGGTTTGTTTGAATGACAAATTTTACATGGGAATGACAGTTAAAATGGTGTTGCAAGAAGAAAACTGTGACCATTTTATGTGAAGAAGGGAAAAGCAGGTGCTAAGTGTACACTTTACATTGACAGATGCTACTTGTAATTCACAAAGAACTGGCTGCCTTTACCGCTGTCTCAGTCTGAAGAGACTGGAATGTTTGCTAAAGAGGATGAGTTATGAGACAGACCAATCTCCTTTCTCTCAGCAATTGTAAATTCAAAAATTAAGGGGCTTTAATCGAGGAAGTGTGGAAAAAAAAAAGAAATAACAACCCTTTATTAAAAGATGTACGTATATTGGCAAGAACAGTAACAGAACATGAAAACAACTGAACAATAGTCCTGTACCCAGAAGTTCCCTTCAAATAAAATAAAAAAGTCTGAATACTTCTCTGTCTTTTAGCGCAGTTCTAATCACGGTCGGCAGGGGGCGCTGTTGGGTCGCTGGAGGTCACCATGCGGGGAGGGGGTCTGGCGGGTGGTCTCGGGTCGAGGGAGAAGCCAAAAAAGAAAATGGGGGACCCTTCCCCCAATGGAAGAAAGGGGGAAAGGAAAGCAGTCCACCCCCAATGGAACTCACTGTTGTTCCCAGATGATGGTGTCTCAAGGCTCCTCTTCTCTCTCCCTCAGTGAGCACAGAGCTCTCCGATGAAAAACACACCAAAACTCGGGCCGGAGGCAAAGGCAGCCTGCGAGGAAGCCGAGGCCAGCGAAAGAAAACCGACCTCAAGGCTCCCCTCTCCCAAACTGCCCACACACGGACTCTGTCTCCGTTCTAGAGAGGGAACTCTGCAGTCCGCCCCTCTCCCCTCCGAGCAGAGCCAACCACCCCCTCCCAAAACTCCTCCCCTCTCTCCCCAGGCTCTGATGGGCCATCAGCTAGGAATGGGGCCTGGCCAGCTAGTTCTTTTGTAAGGCTAATTGACTCCCTTTCCCCTTTTCATTCAAACTCTGTCTTTCCTACAGTGGGGGGCAGGGGGAAGAAAAATTCTTCCGGATTTCTAACCTATAACAACCGCCATCTGAATTAAGTCCTGTGAGTATAATTTGTCAAAAGAATTGGAGATATCTTTACCCGAGTTAGTAATTTTAGGCTTTTTTTAATAGCCATTGAAAAGAATCAGGATTTTTCAGTGTGTGAAAGAAATCATACTGTAAGAGGTCTAAAAAAGATTAGACATTTTATGATCTGAGACACCCTTTTGCTTTTTAATTTCTATAGAGCTCTGGAGTGGATAGCAGAGGGGTACAAGACAACACTGTAGATACATAAACTAAAGAGTTGAATCCATCCTGGAAATTAAATCCTTAATTTAGAAAAATCCATGGCTAAAATTTGATGGCTTCATTAGGGACAGAATGTCAACATATGTTCTGAAAGGAATGTACACACTATATGGAAGGTAGCATTGTAAAGACCATTTTTCTAATTTTGCACTTACACGATTGATGTAACTGCAAAACTTTCATTACGTATTGTCCTGGTTAGAACGGCTGGGACCAATTCATCCCTGGATGGGTGTAACCCAAAACTGTGTATTCTATAGCCTCCATGCCATTTCCCAAAAACTGCTGTCAGTAGAGGCCTGCAAGGTGGGAAGATGTTCCTGTACCCTTTTATGGAATTCCCCGCTCTGATAAGAGGGACTGAGCATCCACATGCCCTTTTATGGAATTCCCTACTCTGAGGGAGGGACTGAGCACTCCCGCCTGAACTGGAGAGTATATAACTGGGAGTTTCAGAGCCTTGGGGCTCTCTCTCGTGGGACCCAGAGGAAGACAGCAGACCACCGCTGCTCCCAACCAGGCTGAGACCACCACCCTCAACTGGACTGCAATCACCACTTCTGACCAGACTGCAGCAGCTCTCCCACCAGCAGGTTTTATCCCCTCTCCCTTTTGCTTTGGACTCGGGGGGTGGGCCAAGGTACACCACTTTTGTTCATACCCCAGGGTGCTGGGTTTGTACATTTGGGTTTTGTGGGTTAAAACCAATTGTCTGTCTGTATACTTGTACTTATTGCATTATTTTAATAAATTGTTATTCTGACTTATAAATCTCTCTTTTGAATTGAGTTCATTTTGCCTTGCTGGTTAACTTTTAAACCAGCACATTTTTGGCGCCCAAACGTTGGGGCAGAGAGAGAGAAGTCAGAATCACAATTTCATTTTAAGCATCTGTGTGTTTGGATACAGAAACTTCCCGATCAACATGTTGTTTGGTGCATTCACGTGGGTGTTTTATCTGAGCATGTTCATATTTCCACAAATGGGGTACTATTTGCCGTTTTTAATGCTCTCTTTAAGACCAGGGAGAGGGATCCAAATTGCTTTACTAGTATACTATGTTTATGTCATCATAACCTCAGAAGCAATGAGTTTCATTGTAAATGTGTATTCAGTCCTGTTTACCTGTCCTGGTTTAGGTTGCTACCTCTGGGGCCTCATTAAAAATTGCACCCAGCCCTTTGGGGGAACAGTGGGGAATGGTGGTTTCCAGCCTCTCACCTCCTTCTTTCCCTTCAGACCTGGTACAACAGTTTTTGAAAATATTGATTTTCCTTTTGATGCTAAGGACGGCATAATGTTATTGTTAGTGTTGCTCTGTCTGCTCTGTACTGTTTACACCATGCTTAGGGTCAGAACAGGGCCTTCTAGGGAGGCTGTTTGGACGCCTGTCCTGGGAATGGATAACGCTGAGTGGCACGGGAAGTGGGAGGACATCGGCCAGTATTTGGAGAAGTTTTCTCCTCCCATGATCTGGAAATTCACCCCTGAACAACTGCAGGATCCTGTCAGCATGATAAAACTGGTAAAGGAAAAATGCTCTGGCAGCTCCAGAGATGGTCAGCTCACAGCAACCTGCTGGGCCCTGGCCACTGCTTACCGGGCACTGCTTGACATGGTACAGCACTGCCAGGGGGAGGAGAGAAGGAGCAAATCAACTGGCACCACGTCCACACAAACTACAGCTGAGTCGGAGGGAGTAAGAAATAAATCAACTGGCACCATGCCCACACAAACCATCGAGGAGCCAGAAGGACAACAGAAACCAATAGCAGTCGCCCCTGTCCAGAAAAGGAAATCGAAGACCAAATCAGTTCGCATAGCAAATGATGACGAAGAGGCAGGACCTTCACATCCACCGGAGGAGACAGAGCCAGAAATAATCACTCGGTCCCTATCCCTGGGTGAGCTACGTGAGCTCCGGAGAGAGTTCACACGGCAGGCGAACGAGTCCATCCTGACCTGGCTGCTCCGAATCTGGGATGGCGCCGCTAACGACACAATTCTAGATGGAAGTGAAGCAAGACAACTGGGATCCCTGTCTCGAGATGTCGTCATTGATCAGGGGATTGGAAGAAGGCAGGAAACTCTCAGCCTCTGGCGGCGACTGTTGTCCAGTGTAAGGGAGAGATACCTTTGCAAGGAGGACCTCCACGTACAGCAAGGACAGTGGAACACGATGGAACAAGGTATCCGGTGCTTGAGAGAATTGGCTGTACTGGAGATAATCTTCTCAGAGGACGAAAGATTTCCTAAAAGTCCAGATGGTGTACAGTGCACATCCCAGATGTGGTTGAAGTTTGCACGACTCGGGCCAGAAATGTATTCCCGCTACCTAGCAACACTGCAATGGAGGGAGGGAGAGGACAAGGTTGGTGCATTGGTCAGCAAACTCAGGATTTATGAAGACACTGTCACCGCCCCATTACGAGCCCACGTCTCATCGGTGGAAACCAAACTGGCTGAACATGTCCGAAGCCTGGAAGAGAAGATTGAAGAAGGACACCAGAGGCTAAGAGAAGAAATTAAGGAAGGGATCTTCCATACCTCACCAGGACAAACAAGGGTCTCTGCTATCAGGAGCCAGCGTCCCCCAGCTAAGGAGAGAGGGTACACTCCACGTGGCAATCTATGGTTTTACCTCCAAGAGCACGGAGAAGATATGAGGAAGTGGGATGGGAAACCCACCTCTTCCTTAGCAGCCCGGGTACGTGAATTGAAAAGAGGGACAAGTACCACAAGGAACTCTTCGAGGATGAATGCTGCTCCAGTCTCTCGTAGGCAAGACTCCAGACGGCCCAGGAATGGTGATATGTCTGATCCTCTTGAAGGGACTTCCAGGTCATACTTACAAGAAGAGCGCAATGAGTACCATGACCAGGACTAGGGGTGCCCTGCCTCTAGCCAGGTAGAGGAGAGGGACAATCGAGTCTATTGGACAGTGTGGATTCGGTGGCCTGGCACATCAGAGCCACAAAGATATAAGGCTTTAGTTGACACCGGCGCACAATGTACTTTGATGCCATCAAGATACGTAGGGGCAGAATCCATCTCTATTTCTGGGGTGACAGGGGGATCCCAACAGCTGACTGTACTGGAAGCTGAAGTGAGCCTGACTGGGAAGGAATGGCACAGACACCCCATCGTGACTGGTCCAGAGGCCCCGTGTATCCTTGGCATAGATTACCTGAGGAGTGGGTATTTCAAAGACCCAAAAGGACTTCGTTGGGCGTTTGGCATAGCTACTGTGGAGGCAGAGGAAATTAGACAGTTGAACACCTTGCCTGGCCTCTCAGAGGACCCCTCTGCTGTGGGACTGCTGAAGGTTGAAGAACAATTGGTACCGATAGCCACAGCAACAGTGCACCGTCGGCAATACCGCACCGACCGAGACTCTGTGACTCCCATACATAAGATGATCCGTGAACTGGAGACCCAGGGGGTGGTCAGCAAGACTCGCTCACCCTTTAATAGCCCTATATGGCCAGTGCGTAAGTCCAGCGGAGAGTGGAGGCTGACGGTGGATTACCGTGGACTCAATGAAGTCACACCACCCCTGAGTGCTGCTGTGCCGGACATGCTGGAGCTCCAGTACGAGCTGGAGTCCAAGGCAGCCAAGTGGTATGCCACCATTGACATTGCCAACGCCTTCTTCTCCATTCCTTTGGCAGCGGAGTGCAGGCCACAATTTGCTTTCACTTGGAGAGGTGTGCAGTACACCTGGAATCGACTGCCTCAGGGGTGGAAACACAGTCCCAGCATTTGCCATGGACTGATCCAGACTGCACTGGAAAAGGGCGAGGCTCCAGAACATCTACAGTACATTGATGACATCATTGTATGGGGGAACACAGCGGGGGAAGTCTTCGAGAAAGGAGAGAAGATAATCCAGATCCTCCTAAGA